>NC_135513.1:9316677-9966677 GCF_051989575.1 Stigmatopora nigra
TTTTTCTTTTTTGAAACACCAGTTAACCTTTCTACCCTGTCTGAAGCCAATGCGTCATGGCATTTTATTAACTGTGTCAGGTGATGTATTACCACACTCCCCCCCTGCAAGATTACATTACCTCTTAACTTTCTGCCCATATGTCGTTTCCTTTCCACTCTTTCTTATCTCTGCTCTCTCTCTCTGTCTCCCTCCCCCTGTTCCTTTGGACTCCTATTACCTGTAATAACATAAAAGTGTAGGAAGTGACAAAAAGAGAGAGACAGAAGTAGCCAAATATGTTACAGGAGAAGGTTCTTAAGACAAACCGAATTGAGAGTGATAGAAAGAGTGTGCAATTGCCACAATTTACCTTGCAATAAATTGTTTTTAAAGCAGTCCTTGCAGCCTGTAATAACTGTTGTAATCTTGAAAACAAATAGTATTAGTTACCGTAGCCTTCGATACATTGGTTGTTGATGTCATGTTCTGTAGCCTACATTCTTTCTCTCTTTCTTTCTTTCTTTTCAGCAGCAAATCAATCCATAGTGTATACTGCCACAATCAGCAGATTGTTGGACTATTGCTTACAATAGGTTTGATATGCTATAGATAGATGCTGTAATCTGTCTGAAAAAATGGTCATTGCATCTCTTGAAGACCTTCATATATAGTGGTACCTCAACATACGATCTTAATCTATTCTGGGACTCTGAGTTCCTATGTCGAGCTTTTCGTAACTCGAGCGGATGTTTCCCATTGAACACAGAGAAATCCACAGAAATTTGATAAGATCTGAAATGCAAGATGAATGTGGAGATGCATGCTAATAGTCAGGTTTGAAAAGGCCCTCACCAACACTTCTGAATATGAACTGAGACTTTGCCTGGAAGATGTCAGCAGTCTTCTGAATTTGAATTTGTTTTCATTTCTCCTCTTTCAAGAGAGAAAGTATGGTGCCACTCGTGATGGAAGGTAGTGAAAGACATCATAGCCTTTTATCTGTTTATATTGCAGCATAAGGATCCATGACACATAACCCAGATAAATGCTATCATTAAAGGTGCTGCCTCTCACTGCTCACCCATTTGTCGATTGTCTATCATATCCATCATACCAATACAAACAACGCCCATACACAACCACATAAACTTTTTAAGGCATATCTGTATCAATCAGTCTATATTATCAAGTCTAAGTAAGATTTAGTTGTATGCCAAAATTGAGTCGGTGCCCTGTTGGTGAGTTTATATTAAACAATCGATTGATGTGGGCCAGATTGTGATTGTTTAGTCACACTATTCATTTGAGCTAATGCTCTGTTTGCATCTATCAATGAAAGGATAGGAAAACTTGAGGACAGCTCAGATGGGTGTATGTATGTATATATATGTATATATGTATGTATGTATGTATGTATGTATGTATGTATGTATGTATGTATGTATGTATGTATGTATGTGTGTATATATAGATATATGTATATATATATATATATATATATATATATATATATATATATATATATATATATATATATATATATATATATATATATATATATATATATATATATATATATATATAATATATATATATATATATATAATGTATGTATGTATGTATGTATGTATGTATGTATGTATGTGTGTATATATAGATATATGTATATATATATATATATATATATATATATATATATATATATATATATATATATATATATATATATATATATATATATATATATATATATATATATATATATATATATATATATATATATATATATATATATATATATATATATATATATATATATATATATATATATATATATATATATATATATATATATATATATATATATAATGTATACACATATATACATATACATATATATACTGTTAAAGCATGGAGTATGTTTTTTCTCATATTTTTTTCATAAACTAGAATTTCAATTGATCAGATTTGCACTTTGTGTTGAAAGTGCAAAAATGTCCTTTTAAACAATTTTAGTTGGTCCTTTTCGCTGCCTTCTTAGAAAATCACATTTCTCATCAATATGCAGCTAGCTGGATCCAATTTGAATATTCAATATTGTAGTGGGAAGCTCGTGGGCATAGGCCATGCATATTTTGACTTTGACACATCACAGAGACCCAGAAAATGTGTTCTTAAATGTTTTCAAATGACACTAAGCTTTCCTATTTCACAATTATACAAAAATAAAATATTAATTCATTTGACAATCTCTCTTAATGGAGTTCCATGTGTACATTTGCACAGAGAGAAGTATTTCAGTCAGTTTCTCTAGGTTTACGATGTCCTACAACCAAAATGCCTACATATTCTCAATTTCTAATTGAATAAAGCATAGACTCACTCGAGACCAACAAACTCACACAGAGTATCAAAGCCTGGTCATCGTCATAGTGGAGATGTTCAAAAGTGACCCACAAGATATAGCTGAAAAAAACAACAACTCCATCACAACATCAAGGAGGCGACTTTTTCCCGTGAGGAAGACAAGCAAAGTGCCTCTGGGCTGTCCAATTAAATGGTGCACAGTGATGGTCATATGAAAACAAAGTCATTTTTTTTCTTTTTTGGCCCAAAACTCCTTCAATCCATGGCTGCTTTACTGCTGTAATCAAATTGTGTAGATGTGTTGTATAATGATATAAACATTCAATTCACATTGAATTCATTTCCAATTACTGCTGCATATATGTAAATCACATCAGTTAATTTTGTGTAGTATGTGTGTTATTTATGGTGCGGTAAATATATTCAGGTGAGACAGTTGAGTGGTAAGCACGTCGGTCTCACAGCTTTACGGTCCTGGGTTCAAATCCAGGTCGGTTCATCTGTGGGAAGTTTGCATGTTGTCCCTGGGCCTGTATGGGTTTGCTCTGGGTACTCCAATTTCCTCCCACATTCCAAAAACATGCATGGTAGGCTGATTGGACACTCTGAATTGGCCCTAGGTATGGGTGTGAGTGTGCATGGTTGTCCGTTTCCTTGTGCCCTGCATTCCACTGGCCACCGATTCAGGGTGTCTCCTGCCTCTGGCCCCGAGTCAACTGGGATAGGCTCCAGCACACCCCGCAACCCTTATGAGGATAAAGCGGTTCAGAAAATGAATGAATAAATACAGTACTACAGCATTTATTATTGCCTTGCATGTTAGAGGGCCATTTAACACTTTGACTTATTATGTAGATGTAGCATTAATACATGAGCTGTTTTTTTTCTCATTCAGAAATGTTCCCAAGGGCATGTGTTACTTTTGGGGTTGGGAAATCTTTGACATGAGTCTAATTCAATATGTAATGACATACAAAGGTCGAGCTGTGGAGGAGGTAGGGTATGAACTGGTCTTACCAAACAAACATTATATTTGTATTTTATTACACCAGAAAAATATTTCAAATTTGCCGCCTAATTACAAGTTTATAATCAAATAAAACACTTTCAACAATCACGTATAAAATTTCCATTGTTGAAATGGATGCCACTCAACTGACATGCGGGAATATAAAGGAGTCGATTAGCAGACTGATGATTAATATTTTGTATTGTCCAGAGAAAATGGTATTTTTCTTACTGGTATCATTTGTTTCTGCCATTTTTGTTTATGCAAGGATAACATTTATCTTACCCCGTTTGTGGCATTCCAATTAATCTCTGTCTTCTGCATTTTGATTCATGTGTTGGTGTAAATTGTGCATACATGTTGAACAAATACAAAGTCAAAGCCCAGCAACAGATTTTCTGTGCATTTGTATGCAAATAAGAGGACAAATTCAATTGTTTTCTGAGGTAGACGATACAATGAGCATGTTTATTTGATCTTCTTCCTCAAATCAAAGTTGTATGTTTATAACTGTGATCAAAAGCTCATGTTTTATTGTAATGTTACATCTTAAATAGCAAATCATCACTTTTAAAACTATTTAAGTCTGAGCTGTTTTATTGATAACATTTTTCGAATGGCATTTTTGTCAGATAAAATCTCACATGAACGCAGATCTTACATTACATTGAAAAGTACAACTGTTATGAACAATATAACCTTTTCTGCAAAGGATAGCAGAATGCAATATTCTTTTATACTATCTTACTAGTTTCGGCATAAAACTTTAACTTGGGTCTATATTACAGAACCTGAAAATGAGGTTAATTCATTTCTGATTTAACATTCTCATCTTACGAGCACTCTCCTCTCCTTGCACTATTTTTCATCACAACTTCATCCTAATTTATTGCTTCAAAGACTCTTTATACTTGAAGAAATTAGACCCTGAGTCCCTGAACAGAAGAGATAGGTCTGATGAACACCAGAAAGTTTCTGACAAGCACAAGTCCTAAGCTGAGTGTGAATGTTTGAGGTGGTATGCATCTTTTCTTTGGGGATGAGAAAAAAAATCTTGTTCCTGCCTGTCTGCCAGGGATTTGGAATTAGACGAGAGCTACCTGTTCTTGCCCTTCTCTCTCATCTCGTCAAACTAATTAGAAGGAACTAGTGTTGAATCATAGTGGGGACACATCGTTTACTTTCACTCTGTTTCATAATTATGTGTGTGAGTGTGTGCCTGTGTGCGTTTGTATCGATTTGCATCAGTGTGTGACCAACGGATGATAAAGAGTGGAATTTTTTTAGGCTAGCCATTGCACGTATTTGAAAGCCAAAAGTGCCAATTAAAATTGATCAGACTCACTATGGGCTTTTGGGCTGTTACAGAGACGAACAACACATCTAACATAAAATTCAATCAGACGATCCATCTGTTCAAGAGAAGCTGTTTGCCTGTCAGTGATGCCAGACAGAAAAAAACAGGCTATCTAAACGCCAGTAGAAAAATCGGCACGAGTGGATTCTCAGAACAGTGAAAAGGACCAAGATTAGTCTGTTAATTCTAGCCTTTTTTTTAAACTATTCCCCAGTCAATGACACTGAGTATAATAGAATTCTAATGGTGTATTTTTCAGTAATAAAAACAGAACTGACTTGTTATTTGGGATTATACAAAAGTCAATTGAAATATTAACTTTACTACAAATGTATAATGGGTGCATGAGCACTTTTCACCTCTTTATTCTCTAAATACATCCATCAACTGACCGGCCCAATTACCTTATTTGCCTTTTGACACAAGCATCGATTTCTCAACTCAAACGAGGTAAAGTGGCCTTAGCAACAGCAACTATTTGCTGCTCTCTGCTGGGCATCAATGAAATATGTTATAAATGTAAAGCATGCATTTGCGAGTAGGTATAATAAAAATGTCCTTATCCAATGATTTAAATAGACTCAATAAATATATTTAGATTAAATAAGGACACAAGACAGGCTACATTTAAATGTATAGTAAATTCTTGGGTATAAAAAAGGAAGGTAGAGCGATTTTTTTAATTGCTCATGCAACAGTGCAATTAACTGATCCAGAGCTTAGCCATGAGACCAACCCAGCTTTGCATGACTATACTAGTTTTCTTCGAATAGATGGAAATGTTTTCAGTAATTAAGGCTTTCATGTTTGATTTTGTAGTGTTGTCAAATCCCTTGTCTCACTGCGTAATGATGCGCACATTATAGTAGATACATTTCAATGTTTACATCTGTTAAATGTATTCGAATGAGTTGATTTTGGCATTTGGGAATCCTTTGTGTGCACTGTCAGTGCACCTGCACACCTGCTAATTCTACATGGATATGCAGATCTGCTTGCTTGACTACAAACAAGGTAATATAGTTATTCGGAGATTCGCCTAATTCAGTCAAAAACACACACAAAAACACCTGAACGAGGTAGGTAACATTTTGTTGAATGTAAAGACTCAAATTGCAAGAAAAGAGAGTCAAAGCCCCACCTCCATGTATAAAGTAATATACAAATAAGACAGTTTGAGCTCCTTATTAGATCTAGTTTTTTAGCATTACTATAATAATATTACTTTTAAAAGTAATGAGAAGTTGAAGGTATTACTCTTCTGAGTTTGTTTATTATATATATATATATATATATATATATATATATATATATATATATATATATATATATATATATATATATATATATATATATATATATATATATATATATATATATATATATATATATATATATATATATATATATATATATATATATATATATATATATATATATATATATATATATATATATATATATATATATATATATATATATATATATATATATATATATATATATATATATTTATATATATATATAAGAGAGAGAGGAAAAAGAGAGCGAGAGAAAGATAATCATGTGACTTCACAGTTTCTTATTTAATTAACAAACTGATGTAACAAAGGAAAAGCGGTCAAATGGTGATATAAGACAAGCTTTGCACTTTATTATGTATTTAAGTTCTTAAGAATGGGGCATTAGAAAACATTGGAAATGATTGGTTGCTTATATGTTTAATACCTTTTCGAGATAGTACATTCAGGCTACATTTCCAATAGATGATATATATTAAAGGTCTCATGGCCTAGCTCCGAAGAAGTATTTTTACATCATATTGGCAATTGCTGTGTGGGTGAACATGACGGATGTAAAACTAAAAATGGAAAGTGATGCTGAGGAGACTGACTGGTATGGTCCCATTGTCATTAATATAAATACTACTTTTATTCATTCATTTTTCATACCGTTTATCGTCACAAGGGTATTGGGTATGGAACACACCCCAGCCAACTATGGGCACCTGGCAGGGGACACCCTGGATTGGTTCAACCAGGCTAGCATGCATGTTTTTGGGATATGGGAGGAAACCCAAGGAAGCCCAGGGAGAACTAGCAAACTCCATACAGGAAGGTCAGAACCTGGGATTGAAACCTCGATCTTTGAACTTTGGGACCGACACTAACGACTCTATTTAGATACATAGGTTTTAAATAGATGTTCATGAGGTGATCACAATAATTTTCAGAGGGTGTAAAGTGGGTGAAAAGTTTGCGTTTCAATAATGTTTGGTCATTTTTCCTAGAATTTTTAACAGTTACATAATCCTAACAGCAGGCAAGCAGCTCACTAAGGTAATAAAAAAATATAACAGTGAAAAAGAACCAAATGCAAACTTATGAGCCAGCTATATGTTTTGAATTCACGTCTTGGCTGCTCATATTTCACTGCCCCAGCACTTACTACAATTACAAGCTTATTTTATGTCATTTTAATGAAGTTGTTTGCTGTTAAAATATATAGTGACCCTATCTTACAACACTATACAGTTAAAAGAATACTGTCCTCTTCTTTGTTTCAATAAATACATTTGATTCTGTCAATTTAAACTCTTGATGGCAAAATTTGAGAAAATATTACTTTATGTTTTCTTTCTAGTAAGAGCTAAATCCAGGGGGGGGGGGGATGTAAGCAAGTCATATACAATACATCATAAAGGAAATTTTAATATCAATAAATAATGTATGCATTACTCATTTAAAGAAAATAAAAATGCTTATTTGATTTTAAACACCATAAATAAACTGCTTCGTTATAAAATCCTCAAATAGAGGGAAAATATTTGTAGTTTGTTAACTTGCCTTTTTCTTTTCAGGTTCCAGAGAGACCTGGTGGAGCCAAATCATCCACAGATGCTTCCTATGACTTCAGGAGTGGATAGTAGCACTGCGGAGAAAAATGAAAATATATATAACTATGAGACTCAAGTCCAACTTTTTAATCAGGTCTACTTGTCTTCCTTTGTAATTTTCTCTTTAAATAATTGTATACCTAATATAAGTGCAATTGTTTAAAATACAACATTGCTTAATATAACCTCTTGCACATACCCTATCAACATTTTAAGCATTACATGTATCCATCCACAAGATACTGGACTCTTTACTCATCATTGTTTTTTGTTTTGTTTTTTGTTTTAAATATATTTGAAAAGGAGCGGATGCAGGTTACAGAGTTGTGGCAAACAGCAGGGTTGGAGATGGACGAGTTGCAGGAGATTTACCAGAAAATTGCCACAAATGAACAAAATACCAACACGACAGAACAACAGCTACCAGTATTTCAATTTTAACATACAGCCCCGAAAACTCTGAATGAAATAAACAACCCAGAAAATTGATAGATGTTTGAAATCATGCCACAATAATGCCAGCAATCATGTCTTCTGTTCCTTGCAGGCAAACTGTAATTTCTCAAAAACAATGACAGGACACAACAAAGAGATGGAAGATTTACAAACCCAGCTCAAGTAAGTAACATTTTTATACACGGTAGCTGTTCCAGAAAGTATTTGAAACCAGACAATGAGTTTGATGTTGTCAGCATACCTGCATTGAATACTGTCGTGATGACATTGGCTGGCAACTAGTCCTGGACCTTGACTCTCTTGCAAGTCAACTGTAAAAACGCCCCAGGGCACATGCAATCCTAATGAGGTCAAACAAGAGAATGGATTGATAATTACTGTTTTGCTTCTTGAGCAACATATCTGCGATTACAAAAAAAAAAGAAACTTAAGGCTATTTCATGTCCTTCCTGACAATGTTGCATATTTCCACGGCTAGTTTTCACGTTGAATTGAGAATTTTTGTAGTGAATGATGATAAGAGTGCCTTGAATTTAGCCACCTGCACATGAATGTCTTTTTCAAAATGATCTCACACCCCGGCATGGTCAGAGAGCAAAGTGAAAACAAAATCTCAAATAAACATGAAAAATTTACCATCATGTAGTCATCAAATCAGGTCATTCAAGCATGTTGTCGTAGAACAACCAAAAGTGATCTGAGAACAGCCATGGCAAAGGTGGATGACTTGACCCATCAGCTCCAGACTCTTCAACAGCAGCTAAATAGACAGGTGAACAAGAAAATGAATTATTTTGAGTAGAATCAAGAATGAAAGAATAGAGAATGCCACATATCCAAGTATATTCTAAAACAATCCATAGGGACAATTCAAAGTTTTAATTATAAACCTGTCTTCATACTATTGTCAGTTACAAAGATAACATTTTATAAAGGTTAATTACTGTTCTTCAAACTCCACGAGGTGAAAATGCAGTAATGTCCCATGACTGACTCATGTTGTTTTATATGAATTTTCCATTTTATATCTTTCATAACTAGTGCTACATTTCTAATATAGAAAATAATGACGAGAAAGTTCTACCAGATTTGGATTTTCTATAAACAACATTCATGCTTAGGAGGATGATAAAACGGGGTCCTGGAGGAGAGAGGAAGGAGCACAGAGAGAAATCGAACAGCTTCAGACAACTATCAGGCAACAGGAGACCAGGTGATTGTGAGAAAGAGAAAAAAAACACCAACAGTTGCTATTCTTATAGTGTAATTATTTATGAAATTCCTGGAGAGGTCATTCTGGGATTATATCAACACTCAACACTTTTAATGTCTACATTCACTCAGAATAAAAACTACATCTCTAGAGGCAGAGACTGCGCTCAAAGATCAAACTATGTGGGAGAATACAGCAGGGAACCTAAAGGCCCGTTGTGCTGCTTTAGAGCAGGAGAAATATGAGGGTCTGGAGAAAGTGCGAGAATGTTTGCAGATGGCTGAGGAGGCAGCATTGCAAAAGGATGAGGTACAATACTGTATTTTATTTTCTATTTATGTTCAGTGTTTGTATGTGTCTATATTCAAACTGCCTTTTGAGTGTACAGTGTTCCCTCGCTACTTTGCGGTTCAGCCACCGTGGACTCAAAGCTTTGCGGTTTATTTTTGGAAAAAAAAATACAAATATTACATTGAGACAACATATTTTACAGTTTTTTTTTGTTATAACATGAATTTCCCTCTCTCTACCCGTATTCTATATGATGTACTGTATACAGGGGGGTAAAAAAAATAATAATTAAAAAAAATTAAATTAAATTAAATTCCAATCAAGCATTTTTGAAGGGTCCCTACTTCGCGGAAATTCACTTATCGCGTGGTTCCGGTCCCCATTAATCGCGATAACCGAGAGAACACTGTACCTGGTAGGCCTAAATTCCCGTGTATTCCACATCTGCGGTTCCCAAACACTATTCAGCAAAAGTACTTATATATAATATGTTTTCAGTGTGCCACAAAAAATCAATTTATTAGCAAGAATATTTATTCATGCCAAAAAAGTAAAGATTTTTTTTTACTCTTTGTCCATCTATGTCAGCATAGATTTACTTCCAGTCGCTTGAAGCATTAAGTCTCTAACCTATGAGCTGACCCTCCATGTATCTTACCGCAGGCACAGTTAAGAGCAAAGCAATTGACTCAGGAGCTTCAGAAGACAAAGAAGGGTTTCCAACAGTTCATCCACAATGCTACACTTTCTTCCAATAAAGAGGTAGAAAATGCCATATGAGATTAGGAAGCAACAACGGCGGGCAAGTCTTTTAGCAGATATGACTGTGTGCGAGTTTGAAAATGTGGGTCAAGTTAAAATATTAAGAGCTTTTTTTTTTCAAGAGCAAAAGGGCAGAATGAAAAGGAGTGAAGCTAAATTGAGCTGGACATGATTAATACTCTAAAATATTAATCCATCCATGTTCTTAACAACTTCACTTCATTAAAAAGATAGATAAAAGAGAATGTATAGGTGATTTATTCACCCTTGAGCCATCAGTCATGGCACAATTGACTATGTAAAGTTGGTTTTCAGTAGCTGTATTCAAGCTATGGACACAAATGGAACACTGCATGACAGACAAGTCTGACAGACATGGGGTGGCAATGGGTGGTTATTAGTGTCACTGTGTTTCAAATGTGAGATTTAATTGTCTATACAAATGTGTTTTAAATTTGATTATTTTTGTAGAAACATACTGTACAAATCCAGTAGAGTTGCACAGTATGTGCTGCCATACGATCCAATTTCAAAATAAAACATAGCACAGTGATACCTTAACTCACAATTTTTGTCAGACGTGGCAAAGTTCACTGTTTAGACACCCATATAAACATCCAAAAATAAGAGAAGACACTTCTTTCTGGTCAGGAAAACTCTGGCAGTTGTGATCATTTATTCTTAGAAGGCCCTATTTACATGCTGTCGAAAAGTGTAAAGGGAGGGGTGAGCAGAAGCAGTCTGGACGCTAGAGATTGGTCATCTATGTGTCTGAATGTGAGTGGAATGTGCAATGCATATGTATAAAGCAGCAACAAGGCACCCAAATAGATTGTCTTGTAAATTTGGCAAGGCAGTTGCTAAGTACTTCAGCTTCCTAGCCTCATTTACAGCTTGCAAGATATTCTCAATATTCATTCAAGCCAATTGACTGGAAAGGAGGCTTTTGCATCTGACAGTTACACTCACACTCCACCGAGGGCCGCCCAGAGCGTGCCATTTTCCAGTCAGGTTTCATGGTGATGCAGCCCCACCAAAGCAGGGAGCTCAGTGGAGATAGCCAGTGGGAGATCAACTCTACCACAACAATTTGGAAATAAAATACAGGATGCTACAAAAAGATTTGAGTTTTATCAGTTTTAGTGTTTCGTAACCTGCATTTTTTTTGCATCCCGAGACAAAATGTTCCCTTTGAGGCCTTTTGTAACCTGAGGATTTTGTATGATTAAGACATTTGTCAGTAGATGTACCAGTGTAGTACTTTACTTTATTTCTCGCCATCAATAGATTGTACGTTAACACACTCGCCCACGAAGGCCCAAAAAATATTTTGTGGGGTTTGAACTTACTGGCAGCTGCATGAATGCTGACTATATGTCTGTTGTTTCCTGTGTCTTTGTCAGTTTTCTTTTTCAGTTTTGTAAAGGTTTAAGAATAATGACACGCTTACAATATACTCGTAAATGAAATTTGTTTCATTGACTGAAATCCACCACTTCTTTGACAGCTCACTACGATGCGTCAGCAATACAACAATGAAATGCAACATATAGCAGAGGAATTGTCTCGATTGCAACTGGCAAGTTTTTGTTTTCCTTTATAAAAATCATCTCTTCCAAGCATTGTTTCTGATCTATGGCTAAACCCAATTCATCACCGACTCCGCCTATTTGTAGGATTGTGTGGACAAACAGTCTCAAATTGAGAAAGCTAAACGAGAGAAAAAAGCTTTGGAAGAGGAACTAACAAAGGTAAATATTACCTGATCAAAAAACAGAAAAATAGCTAAATACCTATTCAGTCACAAACTTCCCTAAATGTTATCATTCAACAGTTTTATTAATTAGCTTATTCTTATTGTTTATTTGAATGTTTTTACTTTAGGTGACAAAATGCAAGTTTGAACATGGGCTTGGGAAAATTGATGCCCTTCACCAGAGGTGTCTAAAAGCAGAGCGTATAAGAGAAGATTTAAACATCAGTTTGCAAAGTACCCAAAGCAAACTAAAAAAGATGGAAGTGGAGTAGGTAGAATAGTTATATAATGATTAAAATCTATTAAAGACAATTGTATTATAACATGGTATCAATACAATATATTGCACTTATAAAACTGGGCCCCTTTATTGTCTTTCATATATATATATTTGTATCTTCAGGCACAATCAGGAGTTGTCTCTATGCCAGGATGAAGTGGAGCAACTCAAGAGCTATTTGACTGCAGCAAGAGAAGACTCTGTCGGAATCAGCTATGAGCGACTTCAGTTGCAACAGGAAAATGTTCAATTTCGCAAAGAGATGGATGAGCTGCGCAAAGCTTTCTTGCTGGTCCAAGAAAAGACCAAACAAAAGGTATAAATTTAGGAATTTCAGAAAAAAATCTTAGTTATTTTACCCATTGTTTTATAATTTCATGAATTTCTGGAGCTCCAATGGAACATTAGCAACAGATAAATTGCCAGTATATATTTATTCGACCCCTCAAGGGGTATGTACGTTTTCTACAATTGGAATTTGTCATGGAGAGTAATTTCCCTTGGGTTTTTTTAATCACTGAATATTTGCTATTTTTTTCTCATTTTTTAGATGACACAGATGGAGCAAGAGTATTTAATGAAGGAGAAATCACTAAAAGCAAAGATGACTGAGCTAGAGGACACGAGTCGTAACTCAAGTGCCGATCTGATGAGCCTTGTCACTGCACAGCAGAAAAGCATCCACAGATGGAAAGTGGAAGCCCCAAAGATGGTTCATTCTTTTGAATCCAAAATTAAAAATCTAACGTAAGCAGTGAAAACGATAGTTAAGGAATGAACGGCACAATTGCATTTTTCTAAAAAATGTCTAGTGGACACTCCCACACATGCTTGGAAGGAACGTGCAAACTCCACACTGGTGGACTGACCTGGATTTGAACCCAGGACCCCATAGCTGTGGGGCCACATTGTTTTTATGGCTTTTAATTCCTTTTTCAGATTATAAAATCTAAAATAAAAAAAATACCTTGAATTATATTCAGGAGTAACTGGGTCATGGAAAATAACATTCGGTTATGTGCACATTTACATTGCGAGTTTGGTCTTGAAAAATATTGGGCTTGTATCATGAGGGTCCATTATATCATGTCATGACAAAATGAGGGTCATCATTAATTCATTCATCATCCATACCGCACATCCTCGTAAGGGTTGCTGAAGCCTAAAATAATGGATATGGTTTCTTTTTTTTTCAGACACGAGCTGAAACAACACCAACACCAATCATATGAGTTTCAGATCCAGCTCACAAAAAACAACAACACAAATATTGAGGTTTGTGAATGAATTGAAGAGTAAGGTGGATAATATTGACATGTTTCGGTGTTTCAGCTTCTTCAAACTTTGTGAAATATGATTGCTTTGCCAACGATCCAGTAGAGACCTTGCTTACACACATCAACTATTGAAGATAGGCTTGATTAATTTCACGACCCTAAGTGTTAAAAGCGATGGACGAAATACAATTTACAAAGTAATCCCCTGATAAACGTCAATGACAAATTGATGAAGGATCACTGTGATTATTGGTGATACAGTCTTTGTCACATATTCAGAAAACAAAACATGGTGTGGTTGCACAGCCTTCATGTAAATAAAATAATTTTATTGACGGGCAGACAAATGCACATTTTAAAAATCCACCCGTGTGTGTTTGCAGCCACAAATCATGTTTTTATAATATATGCCAGTTCTGTTATGTAGAATGTGGAACACTTTCTGCTGCGTTTCCCATTAATAAAAAAAAGTGCAATGTATCTCAAGTTTAGATTGCTAAAATATATATTCTGGTTTTGCAGTATGAGAGACAGTTTGCAGAGTTTAAAGAAAAAAAGTCAAATCTACAAGACAACCCACTGAAGCTAAGACAACTACAGTAATGCCTTCATAACAGGTAAGACTGATGCTCAGTACAAGTGCAGTGATATGGTATGACGGAAGTAAAATGTCTGTTTAAGATAAATATGCCTTGCAAGAGTCTGGGTCTTAGGAGGTTAAGCATATTTTCTATTTCTCTGAATAAGACTGTAATCAGATGCAGTTTGGTGACCCAATTCAAGGCAGAAGTGGAAAAAGTATACTATTTAAATAAAAGCACATTCTTTTGTTGATTGTTTCCCACCCCGCCAGCACCACCCCTGGAGCTGTGTTTTGGCAACTCAGCGGAGGAAATGTCTTGGTTCTTCTGAGGACAAAATAGCCTTATGCTTGTGTGTTAAACACATTCACAGTCCAAGCCACCTGATTAGCCGATACCGAGTCCTGAACCCAATACATCGGTACAGTGGGAATGAACAAAGAAAAAATGCTAACAGATATAAAATATTTTCACACTCCTGAGTTTATTACTCTTGCACAATGCTATCTAATCATTCGCTTCTTGCGAGAGCTTCCAGAATGTTTGCCTTGAGACATTGATTACTTCTGATTCCGCGCCTCCTTCCTGTACTGCAATTTTGTAAGGTATACAATATTGATTTTTTTTTCTTTCGGAAATATCTTTGCACAATATTGTGTAGCCCGAAAATGTAAAAATAAAAACATATAAAACCTGAAGTGGTTCTTCCGCCTGACTTTGGTGTGGGTAGTCTGGGTTCGATTCCCACTCGGTGGCAGTGTGAGTGGTTGTTTGTCTCTGTGTGCACTACAACTGACCACCAACCAGTCTAGGGTATAGTCAGCCTCTCACCCAAAAACAGTTGGGTTAGGCTCCAGCAACCCCCGCAACCCTTTTGTGGATGGGCAGTATGGAAGATGAATGAATAAATTATCAATAACTGGTAACTAAATAGTTTCAAATGAAAAGCCTTGTCACAGCTATACACCAATGTGTTATAGAAAATTCAGAAAGGGTATAGGAAATACAAACGGTAAGATACACTTGGGTAAAATGCAGTGAAATTAAAACCACGTGGGCATGACTATTTTATATCTAATATGTAGATATATTTTTTTATAAATGGATTAAAAAAACTGGATCAAAAGCCCTGAATATTCAGTTTTTTATAGATATAAAACAATGTTTATTTTTAGCTTTTTTTATATATAATTTTAGATTTTACAAAAGGATTTTTGAACTAAAAACACAGAAATTTTTGATTAAAAAATTACAATTATTGATTTAAAAGTGGGAAAATCAGGAAATGTAATATATATCTATACTCTGCTTTTTAATTTGATCCTAAAACTGAAAGTCGGCACTCATGATTTGCTTTCCCGGGCCACACAAAATGATGCGGTAGGCCAAGTTTGGCCCCCGGGCCGCCACTTTGACACGTGCTCAATATGATTGAGAGGATAAATCAGTTTCTTAAATGATTAGGGTTTCCCCTTCCATAGATCAGATCCTGGCTTCTCCCAGCCGTCCCCCATGATGCTTTGTATGTGGAAATCACCAAAATACGACAGGGCATGGCTAAAAGAAAACGAGAACATAGCATCTTATGCATAATGTATACATAAACTGTTACTGACTTAGGTGTTTAAATAGAGTAAGTTTTGTCTGAAATGCTGGATTTCACATCAATTTGCAAAAGTTTTTGATGTTGGTAAATGCTTTGCAGCAAATTAAGAATGTAGTTCATTGCTAAAAAAATAAACATGTATTCTCATTATACATATTATGGTGCTATGAATAGGCTGGAACAGTAGATGCTTTGTTATAAATGCATCATTGTTCAGTTTTATGTTCCTCCTGACATGCAACCCATGTAAGCTTCAAATTTGATAGACTGATGGATAATTGTGCCATGTGCCGAGTTAGTGGAAAATTTTAATTGGTTTGTCGTCATAATTAGCTGCAAAAGAAAATAATTTTGTCATAGATTGTGGATACTTACAAATTTGGCTTTTGTCCCTTGACAATCTCATTTTTGGGGATTGGGTAGAGTGCTTCGTATGTGCGCTTTTCCCCAGAGCCGTGAATAGCATAAGAGTTCATCTTGTTCACATTGGGAGGAAAGTATATCCAAGGAAGTAGAGCCTCACCAGCCCATCTGTTGCCAGTGATTGCTGCATTAAAAACCATAGGCAGTTGTTGCTAGAACAGATTACAGAGGAAATACTTTCAAATATAGCACAGCAATGTAATAAGTCTTTAAGTAGCATTTAATCACTTTCGTTACATTTGCCTACCTGGAATGGTTGACGAACCCCAGAGAGAAGTAATATTAAGTGCTGACCATGTCTGGTGAAGTCACAGAAAAAGATGAAGAAATCAGAACTTTTTAAATATTATTTAGTACATCTCCATGGCTGTGTGAAATATTGAAATACCCCTACATTTTTACTTACGGGCAAACCTCCACTTCTAAGTAATTGTCTGTGGTACTATCAAGAAAGAAGGACTCCACAACTAATGAGGATGGATGAAGAATATCAACAAATCAAATTATTAATATTTATAATACAAGATTACCGCATATTTTCACATTGCATTTGTTCCTTGTTATACAAATTGAATTGCAAACAAATACATATACTTTAGACTGAAGTCTTGCCCACCTTCATAATCCCATAGCCCAGGGAAAGGCTTTCTAGGTTGTCCTGTTGGGGCTTCTGGGTCATTGAAGAATGGAGCGGAAACCCTCATTTTTAGCCCTTCAACACCAGGAGACAGGATGATCCTAATAGGGTCATGATTCACAGGACTGCTGTCCCAAGTGTATAGGATCTCATATTCAGATTGCATATTCAAGTCGAAAGTAGAATTGCATAAGAACTGTGAAATTCCCTCTGACTGTGAAAAAAAACAAAGTAATTATAAACTTAATAAGAATCACAACTCAGCATCATGCAAATGGTTGTCACAAAATGTCTTATCCATGGTGTTTACAAGTAGGCTTACCATCACCCTGAAATAAAAAATGGGTGACAACTTTGCCTGGTCCAATAACCATCACCGTTATTCATTTCTTTGTAAGTTTCTTTTTTTAAATGAATTATTTGAATCAAACTTGGTACAGTTGCATATTCGAGTCTTCTGAGCACAGGGTAAAAACAAGAAAATGAATGAATGAATGTATGTATTTCAATTTAAAGAAAACTACTAAAATAAAATATATTTCCTGAACAATATAAGACTGATTAACATGCCCTAGTTGTCCTTCCTGGTATAATTCTTCTTAAGAAAATTCAATCTTTATGAATTGTTATAAATACCCTTTAAACACAAAAATATGTACTATTTCAGTCACAATGAGTGCCCTAAAGTCTAATAGACACTCGCACAGACAAAATAAATGATTTATTCATGAATTCAATTTCCAAATCAATTATCCTAACAAGAGTCGAGGGGTGCTGGAGTCTATCCCAGCTAACCATGGGCAGTAGGCGGGGGACACCCTTAAATTGTGGATCTGGATTCGAACCCAGGACCCAAGAGCTGTGAGGCCGACACACTAGACACAATTTACTGGGTCGCTGATTTTTTTTAAATTTTAATTGCTTAATGAGGGGAATTTCAATCATTAATAAGGGGAGCAATCCGGTGAGGTTGATAGGTATGCTATGTGAAATATTTATTTCTTTTTTTACAAGTTCCTTTTTAAAAATATTTTTGACCAATGAGATGAGCGGGATTTCAACTTGTGGTCTGTCATACTCGTATGGTCATTGGTCACAAAGCAGGAGAGGCGGGGGAAAATCTATTAACCTATTATTGTTCTTAAAAAGCCTCCAACCACCACGTGTTCTTCTTTTTACAAATCGGTAGTATTTTCGAGTTTCATGATAATAGTACTTTAAATTCGATATGGGAGGCATACTTTCGCTTCAAATTACGTTTTTCAAGGGACAGTTGACATCCCTATTTTCAAGAGATTAATTATGCATCGCTTGTTGCTGTTTTGACCACATAATCATATAAGATCATCGATTTGAATCCATTTACGCAATGTCCAGCCATATCTGATTAATATCCAACGGATATGTGTTAATCCATATTATACGTATGTATTTTTTAATTGTATTAACATAGTTGCTCAAGAGTTTAAACGGCAGCAGTCAACATACCTCCGTACTACTTCCTTCTTCCACGGTGCGGAACTATTCTTGTTCGATTATGTACAACCCGGACCAATTGGACTGGACAGCGTAACTGTCATTGGCTCCTGTTATTTGCCTTTAAAACGGACGGCGCAACTCAATTAAAGAGCTTAGTGTAGCCTTACTTATTTTTTTATTATTTTAACATCTGAAACAGTGTTAGCGGACAGATTAGCTTGCTTGCTGTTTGCATCGGCTCAGTTCGAACCTAATTTTATGCTTTCTAGATTGCACCAGCAACATGGAAAGGGACGTCGAATTTCTGCGTGATCAAGGTAGGGAGCTTGTACAAAAGATTTTCCATATAATTTCTTCTTCATAACAATACCATATCTCACGATCTCATCTCACGATGAACCAGATATTTATAGCTTTTTTTCCCTGCATATATATAGAATGAGAAATGCCTCTGCATTTGCATATTTTTAGAAGAAAATTTTAAAATTGTTTGTTTTTCTCAGTTCATAGACTAAATTCTTCACTAAGCCAGTATCAGCATGGGGAACATGTTCCATCTCAGGTACCGTATATGTCAACAGATATTATATATGCTGGTTATAAGAGTGTTGTAAAATGTTTTCTAGTGTGACTGTGTAATAGACTGCATGTGGATTTTTTTTAGATGAGTGGTTAGCACGTCATCCTCACAGCTTTGGGGTTCTGGGTTCAATTCCAGATGGGTCCATCTTTGTCCAATTTGCATGTCCTCCCTGGGCCTGGGTGGGTTTACTACAGGTACTCCAGTTTCCTCCCACATTCCAAAAACATGCATAGTAGGCTGATTAGGGACTCTAAATTGCTCCTAGGCATGATTGTGTGCGTGAATGGTCGTCTGTCTCCTCCTGCCCTGAGATCGGCTGGCCATCGACTGTCCCCTTCCCTTAAGCTGAAGTCAGCCGCGACCCTACTGAGAATAAAGCGGTTCAGAAAATTAATGAACAAAAAAATATAAGTACAGGAACCAACTGCTCTCTTAACTCACTCTTTATTTTTCAGGTTGAAGAGGAAAAGACTGAAAATGCTGCTTCCTGGCTTTCCGATAAAGGGTATGACAAAATATCTTCACTTTAAGACACAGTTTGATAACAAAACACCATAACTATTTGTAAATTGAGTTATCTCATGATGTTTTTAATGTGCTGTTCAACAACTGCTAATATAAAACATTGCACCCTCCTTCTCACTTTGTATTACAGTATAACGGCCCCATTGATAGCTGAATATGACCGGCACATTGATAAAATGTCTCAGCAGCTGCAGAAATACGAGGTGAAAAATTATGATTAAATACTTTGCTAATCCTCCAAAAGTTTTTAAATCAGATTTCTCAATTCTGACTAAGTACTATGTGCATCAAGTTAATTATTGTACCAGAAAATTGTACACTGACAAAGGTTGTTTATTTGTTCCATTTTTTGACCGTAACCTGCAATTATTATTTGTATATATATTTATTTACCTGTTAACTGATGTATCTTACTTAACTCATGACTGTTCCTACATTTAAAAAAGAGTTTTTGGACCACAAATATTCTTCTTTATTCAGCTTGATTATGTTTGGTATAATACTTTCATTCATGTCTACAGGTGTCAATGGCAGATGTGAAGAAAAAGTTGGAGTCTGTCGTTCTGGAAAACGAAAGGTATTCAAGTTTTGTTGTTCGTACATCTCATCTCAATTTCTGAACTCTCATTAGGGTCGCGGTGGGCGCTGGAGCTAATCCCAGCTGTCTCCGGGCCAGAGATGGGGAATACCCTGAATCCGTGGCCAGCCGATCACAGGGCACAAGGAGACGGACAAACATGCACACTCACACCCATACATAGGGGAAATTTAGAGTGTTCATTCAGGCTACCATGCATGTTTTTGGGAATGTGGGAGGATACCGGAGTACCCAGGGGAAACCCACACAGGCCCGGGGAGAACATGCAAACTCCACACAAGTGGACTGACCTGGACTTGAACCCAGGACCCCAGAGCTGTGAGGCCGACACGCCTACCACTAGCTCCACCAGGACGCCTTGTTCGTTTGTGTTTCAATATGTTCTTTTTTTTTTAACCCAGTGTGCGTGGGTAAGTTTCGTGTAATAATTTTCATGTGCATGTGTATACATTTTAAGGCTCCAACACGAAATATATTTATTATCGTGGTTGAAGAGTAATGTTGTCATTTTTTATTCCTTGCCGACAGGCTCCATGCAGAACTCAGAGAATCAATTGAGAAGCAGCTTCAGTCAACGACAAAGACCTCCGAAGTGGAGTGCAGCACAATGGAGGAGGAAGCAGTTGTTAAAAACCTCCAAGAGCAGATAAAGCTATCAGAACAGGTCTCATTACTTCTTCATTTGACAAGCAGCTGATGCTTTTTATTTATTTTAAGGGAATTTGTATGTCTATAATTAATGTTAGATTTTAAGGAAGTGTTGGGGCTTCAGTTAATCTCTCATCTCATTTTCTGATATATATATATATATATATATATATATATATATATATATATATATATATATATATATATATATATATATATATATATATATATATATATATATATATATATATATATATATATATTATATATATATATATTATATATACATTTATATTCATATTCATATTATTTTATTAGGAACGGATGCAAGCCATGGAATTGTGGCAGACAGCAACTCTAGAACTTGATCACCTCCAGGAATTCTACCAGAAGAGCCTCACAGATGGACAGAATGCCAATGCCAAAGAACAGCAGCTGAAGGTAGTTGTCATGCAATTTTATTCACAGCTAAATTAGCTGCTACTTTACTACTTGTGTTAAATGTCATGGTTTGGTCTAGCCATGCCTAATTAATAAGACAATGCGATAAACTAAATACCTTCTCGTAGGATCATATTGTGGTTACGCAACAGCAAGCACATCAACTTCAAGTGACCAATCAGGAACTGCAATTGGTATGTACTGGATAAAATATGATGTTATTTAAGATGTCTTTCTTTGGCTAGGTTCTAAACTTGTTTGTGGATTAAAATGATTATTAATCCAGTCACCTGCTCGTTGCTCATTTAGTTACAACATTAACAAATGTTTCATTTTTAACACTTATTAGTGCAACGATCTTTAATTATACCCCCTAAGCCCTTTAAAACTAATGAGTATACAAATTTTGCATGAAATTTGTATACTAATGTATGTATGTATGGAAATAAAGAAAAAAATATTTATAAAGTCATCAAAATGAATAAGAAATGCAACGACATTTTACGATGTAGGAGAATTCCGAGTGCCGGCGGAGTAAACATACTCTGACATTGACAAAGAAGCGCAGGAGAAGCTTTGTCAGGTTTTAATAATTTATCGGGGAATTCCAAGAACACAACATGGCTACTGTCCGCCGTAGCGACGCCAACAACACTGAATCAAAAAACAAAATGCCAGATTGCTGCAGCTAATTCATGAAAGTTTCTTTGCATGTTTGATAGTTGTTTCTTGTGCACACACAAATAATATGCATGAAGGCATCTGGAGACCTGATTAAAATCAAATATATATGAGAGTAACACTATACTCAACTAATGTTTTTTTTAATTAGAGGACAAAACTGGGTCTTTGCATTGTAACAGTAGTTGGAAAGTAGAGTTGTTGTAAATTTATGATGGAACTCTCCAGAGTTTGTTTTGAGTTTTAGAATACTAGAACCATGCCCAAGAGGTTTCAAGATTGTGTCTCTTGTCACACACAGACCAATCAGCAGCTCTTAATGACGGTTACAGAGCAGACTACAGAGATGGAGGGGTTATGCACCCAGCTCAGGTAACTTTTTTTTAATATATATTAGTAGAATAACTAAGCCAATTACTCAAGATGAGTGATAGGGCAGTAGCCAAAAAGATTGAATAATCTTATACTATGTAGAAGTTAGAGGAAAACTGTGACTAGCTATAAATACCAGAGTAACCAGTGTTTCTTCTTAGCAAATCTAAATTAACTAAATAATTATGTCGTGGTAAATCTACTCTTAGGATTATTCTTATTTCTGAAATTTAAAGTGATTAACAGTCAATGCAATGCGCTTCTGCCCACCTCTTAAAAATCCTCCACAGTTTTGTTGTGTTAAAAAAGTTTAGGAATATGGAGTCCACTAACATGTTGTACTATACTAATTTAGGGAATATTGAGAGCTTTCACTGTTACCTGAAATGTGTTGCAGAATGACCAAAAGTGATCTGGGGACGGCCACCATCAAAGTGGAGGACACGAACAAACAGCTGAAGTTGGTGCAACACCAGCTAAAGAGACAGGTGGACAAATAAATATTAATGCAAGTGATAACTTGAGTGGAATTGCTGAAACAATTGTTTAAATATGTTTAAACCTTGAATGGACTGAAAAAAAAATCCTTAGCGAACCATAAAACAAGGAAGCCAAGTTGAAACCTGGAAAAGCAGAATGAATTACACCATTTTCTTAAAAATCAAAAAAGGCTATATAGGTGTGCCCCTTCTGTTTTTTGTATGTGATGCACTTGCATTTTTTTATCGATCAACACACAGACAAAGAGTGCTTTATAAAATAGACGTATTACACCATTTGCTCTTTAAGGACTGAGACTAAATCCCAATCCAACAACAATCTTTGTTTCTGAAACAATAGTCACACATTTCAAATTTACTCTGTATATATTCTCTGTGTATATTCTATATATACAAGCATATATCAAATATACACAGTCCTAAACCTTTCCAAGATATTTGAAGCTGTTGCATTGAACATATATGGATTGAAATCATACTAAAACTAGTAGACTAGGAATAGAATGTCACTTAGATTAATAAGTGAGTCAAAAAAAAATCACCCCTAAGTGCTATTTGAAAAAGGATGAGCATTTTATAGTACGCATTCAGATTGTTATGTGACAGGTCATTCTGGTTCATCCCTGTGCAACCAATATAAGAAGTATTCTGGCATTGCCTGCATTGATTTTTCAGTTTTTCCAAGAGGAAAAATTATTGTCTGATATACTGTACATCTCAGCTTCAACTCTGATTTTATGTGGTGTTTAGGTGACTCCACCCTCTTAATAGGTTACCTGGTGAGGCATTACCTTCACATAGTAGTCACCCCAGCAGGGTGGCACGCCTTAGAGGACTATTGGCAGGCTGGACATGATTTATGGTCTCAGTAACACCTAAATATAATGACCACTAAACTGCTTAGGCTGTTGTCTTGCAACACAACCCCAGATAAGTGAAAAAAGGTGGATAACTGGTGAACCTGCTGTTAAGACAAAGGCCATGCTGTGTGTTTCAGGAGGAAGAGCTAAATGTGGCTCACAACCGAGAAGAAGAAGCACAGAGACAAATTCATCAACTTCGGTCAACCATCACTCAGAAAGAGACAAGGCAATTACATGAACTTTAGACTAATGTTACAGGCACATTGCAGTGACGCATTTTATAATTCATTTGTCAAATAATTTTTACTTCTTTTTCTTGAATATAATAAATGTGGAGATTGGGGAGACATCAATTCAACATTTTTATTCCCTTCACCCATTCTGCTAGGCTAAAAACAACATCTCAGCAGGCCGATGATTTCCGAGGAGTGCAAACTATGTGGGAGCATATGTCAAGTAATCTTAAGACCCGATGTATCACATTGGAACAGGAGAAGTATGAAGCTCTGGACAAAGTTCGTGAAAGTGTGCAGATGGCTGAAGAAGCCTTGCTGCAGAAAAATGAGGTTACCGGCAGTCTTACTTTGATATCACAATGCATGCATTTGTCTATGAACAAAGCTCTGAAAAACGTCTTGAAAACAGTCAGAATTTTTTAAAGATGCACATCAGGAGAATTTGATATAGAAAATCATTATTAGTACATTTTGTGATTTTAATTATACAAGTTACAGACTATTGTTTATGTCCCATCATAAGCATTTGATATAAATATTTTCAACAGTGTACTAGGCATATTCTGAATACTCTTAAAATCAATGCTATGTGCTTGCTTTTCATAGGCTCTATTAAGAGAAAAGCAGATGATAGAAGAACTTGAGAAGACAAAGAAGGTCATTCCACAGCTGATTGAGGATGCTGCTTTGCGCACCAGAAAAGAGGTAAGGGGTATTTATTATTGTTTTTTGAAGAAAAGGGAATTTAGGATTATTTCTATCGAGGCTAACATAGTGTAGTACTTGGAATATCTTTGTTTTGTTTTTCATCAGACAATGTCTGATTTATTATCCATGTGAGCTCTTAATCCTAGTGGCTGTTGGAGTTTAAAGTGCCACTTTCATGATAGAGGGTCCATCATGGAATCAAAAAAAAATTGATTTCACTGGGCCATGGTTCACAGTCCTTTTGATCGTAAAATAAACCATAGAAGGCCCATTTGCAGTTTTAATCCCAATTTAGGACATCATTTACCATGATGCATTTATGTCAAACAGGTGGATCTTATTCGCAAACAGTGCAATGTTGAACTTCGTCGTATGGCTGAGGAGGTGTCATTATTGCAATTGGTAAGAGTCGACTTCACAAACAGAAATGTTTCCAAATCACCAAAAATGAAATTTACTCTTCACCACTCTGCTTATCAACTCTGTTTTTTACTATCTTATTTTTTGTTTGTTTTGCTTACTCCCCTTATATGTGTGCAGGAGTGTACAGACAAAGAATCTCAAAATGAGAGATCAAAGCGAGAAAGAAAAGCTTTAGAGGATGAGCTAGCAAAGGTATGGTTACTCTGTAATTTAGGCTGGACCCAGTCAAACAATTATGTAAGGGTTATTTTGTCATGAAGGATTACATTATCACTGTCAAGCATAAAGTAAATGTTTTGTGCTTTTCTTATCGTTATTCATTATTAGATGACTAAGGAGGGCAAATCAGAAGCAGATCTTGAGAAATTAGATGTTCTCCACCAGAGGTGTCTTAATGCAGAAAGGATGAAAGATGAAATCAGTATCACCTTGCAAAGTACCCAGAGCAAACTGAAGAAGATGGAAATGGGGTAAGTGAAATCCATTTTGACTTTTCTTGATGACGTTTCCTCCCCATGCTCGTTTACTTCCTGTTATTTACAGTACAGTAGTCTGACAACCATTATCCAATTTCTCTCTGCCTCATTTTTGTCTTTAGCTACAACGAAGATTTGTCTCACAGTCAGGATGAAGTTAAGCGGCTCAAGGATTGTTTGGCTGTGGCAAGAGAGGACTGTGTTAAACTCAGTGATGAGCGGCTCCAGCTGCAACAAGAAAACTTTCAGATACGCAGGGAGATGGATGAACTGCGGAAAACTACCTTTCTTGTTCAAAAGAAATCTAAACAACAGGTAAGGTTAACAAATACAACAGTCACACAAGCTACAAGAAGAAAGATTCATATGATTTGAGATGAATAAATGAAAAATGTACCTAACCAGACCTCATGCTTTTCTTAGGTGTCACAGATGGAGCAAGAGTACAGCCTAAAGGAAAAAACCCTTAATGCACAGATGAGTGACCTAGAGGAGAGTAGCCGCAACTCAAGTGCTGACCTGATGCGCCTTCTGACTGCACAGAAAAAAAGTATTCAGCGGTGGAAAGATGAAGCGAAGAACATGGCTCAAGCCTTTGCAAATAAGACGAAAAATCTGAAGTAAGACCTGATAAACTATTGAAATAAGACTGGATCTGTTGTGAAATATTTCCACTGAAAATCACCATCAAAAACCTTACTGCTAATATTGTCTGTATATTTTATTGTAAAACTGCATAAGTAATTCTGCATAAGTGGTTCTCAGACAGAAAATAACTTCATTAACTCTTTTTTACTAAGCCAGCTGTTTTTCTCTTTTTTCTTCTTTTTTCTTTCAGGGCAGAAGTCATTCAACATAAGCAGCAGTCACATGACTTAGAACTACAGTTCAAAAACAACTTAAAAACTATTGAAGAGGTGTGTGAAAGACAACAAGTATATGTGCCAAAGGGGTCACGTCCACATGAAACACATTTTAAACATGCTATTGAGACGTCAGAGTGTTTATCTATGTGCGTGCACCTGAGTAGATTCTTTAGCCTTGTATACATGTACCAAAACACATTTATAAGTCAAGACAGATGAGGACCTTAAGGCCAAGCTTTTATTTCTTTGCAGGCAAATGTATCGTAATATAGTGAAATTAAAACCCGGACAATAATATGAAAGAAGTTTATTTCGGACAGTGGATTGTTGCAAAAATAGTGTCACAGTAACTACATGATTGTCTCCATTTAGATTAATTATGTGTTCTGTCTGTGCAGTATGAGAGACAGCTAGCTGAGTCTCAAGAGAAAGCCAGTCGTCTCCAACGACGTCTGACTGATGTTGAGCAACGCGCAGCTACTGCTTCACAACAGGTACAACTAATGTTTAGTGCATGGTTGCCATGGTAACCATATGGTGCTGTGACTTTATTTTTAATAGTAGATGTGCCCTTATTTGTTTTTTGTATTTTCTTGCAGCAACATATAAGATACCATTTTTTTAAATGTTAAAAACGTGTGTGTGTGTGTAAAAGTAATGTAATTTTTCTGTTTCCTCCCACAGTTTTCCTTAATGGCATCCAAGCAAAGAAAAAGTCTTTTTTCAGACACAAAGAATGAATACAGTAATCCCTCGAATATCACGGATAATGTAGGCCAGACATGGCCGCGATAATCGAAAGACCGCAAAGTAGGATCACCCTTTTTTTTTTACTACCATATTACAGTCATACCTCTACTTACGAATGTCTCTGGATACAAAATGTTCAGGTTACACATTTTTTTATATGAAAATGAGTGAATCGAGATATGAAAAGTCCCCCCAAATGTAAATGCATTTCCTTATCCATTCTTTTATTTTGAAAATATTGTCACAGATGCATTGGTTCAATCTTTAGAAACCTTACTACCCTCTACTGGACTCTCATTTCATCGCTCTAAGTCTTTCTCATAATGACAATAAAAGCATTCCATTCAAATTAATTGGATGTGTCCTAACTCCCAGCTCTCTCTTACATAAATACTTCCTTTCCACTTAATTTAAATGGGGGGAAAAAACACAGGTTATTGGGAGCTTTAGTCCGAGTCATTTTCATCAGATTCCAGTGGCATTGGATGGATGATGGGGAGTTGTGACTGCTGTTTCTTTTTGGTATAAATATGCCTTTGTCTAGGACATGAAACTGTCAAGATTATTGCCATATTCCATGGCTATGATCATGTTGTTATCAATCTCTGGGACACTTTTTCTTCAAACTGAGCCATATTGAAAGTTTCTTGCCAGTTTCTCAAAGTACTAAGAGCACGTTTTTCATCTTTATTTCCATCATTGTTTTAAGTGAAATTAAACTTCCACCTCACGCAGTCTAGCCATCAATTACCCATCCAGGGAGTTCTATTTTCAGATAAGACGAACGACGTCAGTCCGCTGACCAGACTTAAATGGAAATTGAACTTCAACATTGGTCGTCGGCGGCATCCAGCCATCTTCGCTGCCCAAAGGACTGAATTTTCGGACAAGGGCGATGGTGTCTGCCGATGTAATGTAATTCATTCATCTTCCGTACCGCCCATCTTCGAAAGGGTTGTGGGGGGTGCTGGAGCCTAACCCAGCTGTCTTTGGGTGAAAGGCAGACTAAACTCTAGTCTGGTTTCCACTCTGTCCTAGGGCACATAGAGAGACAAATGACCATGGGCACTCAATCATACCGCCACCAGTGGGAATCAAACCCACGCCTGCCTACACCAAAGTAAGGTGAGTGAACCTCTACACCACGAGGTGGCCTAGTACTGTAATGTAAATGAAAAATAAGTTGCAACATTTTATATTAATAAGTGTTGGGCTCATTATTACTTTGTATGTGGGTTTATGTTTTTATAAATGTAGCCATTAAAAATAGAGACCATGAACACATTTCTATTTCCATGGAAACACCTTTAATTGGTCTGTTTCTTTTGGGTGTGATTTTATTGTTATTATTGTAACAATCTTTATTTGATTTTCAACTTTTAATCAACTCAACCTCAGCTTCATTCAAAGTCATGTAATTGTGTTACTGCCTACTATGTATAGTAGTAGTATAAACTGTTTGCAATGCATGTTGGGAAAACCTTATGTTGCTTAGAGACCCTAAATATGGGCTGATGGCGCAATGCTGACGCGTCACTAGACTAAAATACGTATTCTGGAACGTATATATAAAGGTAGGCTGCTATTAATATAGTGTGTTTCATGATCACAGCAATATAGATTTAAGACATTGAATAAAATGGTGATCGCAGATCTAAATGTTAGTTTTTCCTTGTTTATTTTTAGATCGGAATATTGAAATTATTTTAAATTCAAATTAAACGACGGCCTTCATTAAATTGTTAATTAGATGTACTATGGTGAAGCGTTCAATAAAGAGGCAAGCACGTTGCCATGACAACAAATCATACGATTGTGTAGTGGAGTAGGTGCAATATTGTATTCTGCGTCACCCATTCTATAGAAACAGTTTCACTAACCTAACTAACTTCACCGTTATACATACACTGACAGTATTATGTACGGTTACGTCCACTCGATGAAAGAAAAAAGTTAAACGTGGATCAAAAGTATACACCCAGACAAGTTGAGATACGCGCGCTCTGTAGATGGAGACTCGGTACAGACAGAATAATACTTAGCGCTCAAGTGATTATTTCAACAACAACAAAATACTTTGGAAATCGCAAATTTCGACTCCTCAAATGCATGCATGAGCAAGAAATAGGTCGTCAAAGCTATACCAGCAACAAATATCGGACGCTTCCACTCGCCACGCTCCTCGTAACTATCTTTTATTTAGTTTATCGGCGTGTTTCCGCACGTGTCACACATTCTATACATGATGTCATTCATATTTCCATCTCTTACGAAGTTTATGAACAACGTGTCACATTAATGGCCATTTTTGCAAATTAACTCGCGACGGGATGGAATAAGTAATCGATAAACAGGATGTAATAGTGAATTATAGTAATGCCACCCTGCAGTCTTTTGGACATTGAGACCGAACATTTTTACCTGCAATGGCATCTACCTCTTCTGGACATAGCGATGAGGAGGATTTCATGGGTAAAAAGATCATATAACAGTATACAGATTGACACAGACATGTTTTTATTTGTGAGCTGTTACATGACCATTAAGAGGATCTCAGTAATTTTCAATTCCAATAATATTTAATTTTAATCTGACAACTAATTTCAGAGCTCGAGCTCCCACAGCCGAAAACCTCCACCATGTTACCGCCTCTCCATGATAAAAGCACACAGGTAAGAACAAAGATTGACTTGTAACTAATACCTTTGTGAGACTAAGTGGTACAGAAACAAGATATACATATAACAAATTGAAAAGTAACTGATATTTTTTTTTCAGTTTGATCATTTGCAATGTGGGTTAACTAGTGGTGCGGATGTGAGAGTGACTGGTTGTCTATCTCTGTTTGCATTCTACGACTGACTGGCGACCAGTTTAGGGTGTAGTCCGCCTTTAGCTCGAAATCAGATGGGATGGGCACTGAGTGGAGTTTACATGGTCTCCCCAGGCTTGTGTGGGTTTCCTCTGGGTACTCCGGTCTCCTCCTACATCCCCAAAACATGCAGGGTAGGCTGATTGAACACTCTAAATTAGGGGTCTCCAACCTTTTTCTTACCACGGAACGGTAAAACTCTTCCCATCTTTTTGCGGGCTGTTACATGGGGAGGCCGACAACTTAAGACAGAAGTGTGGAGGAGTTTTTTCTACTTATGACATCTCAATTGCCCTTAGCTGAGAGTGTGTGCTTGAGCGTGAATGGCGTTCCGTCTCCTTGTGCCCTGTGATTGATTGGATGGCCACCAATTAAGGGTGTCCGGTGCCTGGTGCCGGTATAGTTAACTGGAATAGGCACCCCTCACGGCCCCTTGTGAGGCTGAAATGTTTGGAAAATGACTAAATGAATGCCTGCTGATGATTTTTCTTTACTTAATTTAGTCTCTGCTGAAGAGACGAGTGAAACGGAAATTTCCCATTGAGGACCACCTAAGATCACAAGAAAGAAGATACTTCCCTGGCTGGCATTCTCGGGAACCTTCAGCTCAAGAAAAAGAGCCATCACTGAGACGCAGCGTTCCATCACTTGTAAAACTGCCTCCATTACAACCGAGCACCAAGGTCAGTGACACCCATGAACCATTTGACTGTGAAGTGATAATCACACATCACCCTACATTTTTTTCATTTAATTTTCTGAACTGCTTATATATCAGGTCACATGATTTTAACTTAATTAAATTTATTTTACAAAAATGTAACATTTTTCATCCTTAGATGATACCCATCTTTCAATAAGGTGTTTGTTTTTGCTTGCTTTCTCTTCATCCTACCAGAATCAAACCTCACTATATAGAGCCTCAACCTCTTGTCCTGCAAAAAGACCATTTTCTCTTAAAGAAGATGCAGAACTGGGCACTCCTTCTGAAGTCCGAATTTTTGAGCACAGCAAGGATGACTTCACGATGGTTAGCAAAGATGGTGTGCTGTCGACGTGTCGTGAAAATTTTGACTTTGTAAGTCTTGAGCGGTTTGAAGAAGAATATCAATTGCACCGCAAGCTGGTCCTCATTCCCTTCTTTGCCCGCTTCAAATTATTCAAACCTTTCTATATCTGGCATAAAAAAGTATGTGCCAAGAAGATGCATGTTGCTCAGGAGGCTCTTAAAGAGAACTTGTTCATGATCGATCCGGTAAGTAAATCTGTCTGTTTTACTCTCAGTAAAAATACAAGCGCAAGAAGAAAGAGAACAAATCTGCAGAATTTATTACAATCTTTCATGAAATTACATCTTATCTTCACGACAGTTCTTTGATACATGTTTTAATCATTTTCTTAAAACAACCATTAGGAAAAATCAAAACTTCTTGCCTGGGAGAAAAATGATGACTCCTTTAATCAAAATGTATTTGTGTTTGAAAAATAATAATTGGTGTCCAGTTTTAGTACAATGTGCTGAATTAATGAATTTGGTGGTACTGACTTCAGTTATTTAGAATGGATTCGAAAAAAACCCAAAAACAAACAGCTTTTATTTGAACTACTTTCAAGAAGTGTTGAATGAAGAATTAGACTAGGTTTATATCGTTATTCCAATTATTATGTCTCAATCAAGATGTTTAAAAATGTGCCCAAATTTGCAATTAGAGAGTAGTTGTATATAACACTATGTCCTTTATCTTGTGTTCCCATAGGATCTAAGCCCAGCACTGTCAGACATCAGGATAATGAGCTATGAAATAAGAACAACAGATCTGTGTCATATAGAAAATAAACACACATATACTCTACAGGAATTTTCCGAAGCTCAGTTCAGTCAAGTGAAAGAGGTGAAATTGTTTATTCCTGAAAAGTTTTAATGTTTCTGTGACTGTGAGTGTTTCTATTGACCTTCACATAACCCTCTTTGTAAACTGTTTTATTAGGCACTGAATGACCTGGAAAAATTCCATGCCCTGGTAAAGGAAGTGACACTGTCTTCCTGTACAAACTTCTTGTCAGATCGTGTGTGCATTTTTATCTTCTTGATTGTTTTGAAACCAAATATAGGTAACGTTTAAAGATGTGGGAATTTTTCACCTGTTCACTTGTATTTACAGATAGTGACAAGCTAAGTGAAATTCAAATTCTGTTGGGGATCAACAAGGGTTTCTTCTGTCAACGCCTCACCTGGTTGGGTTCTCTCCTATTGTTCACATTTCTGTTTCCAGTAAATGTTACAAATAACCTCATAATTCCTCCCTCACTTCATACCCATACAGCTTCATACGACTTGTTGACTATTTAGTAGTCAACACCTTGCACACTTTGTTTGTGAGTGCTGTGGAAAAGCTGCTAGATGCATTCAAAGAGCAGGTTAGTCAAACCCCAAGCCATGATATCATTCAAACCTGGGGCCATGAGCTGAAGACTGAAAGCAACCCTAATGAGGAAAAAGCAGATCGAAAGGTTGGGGATTACTTTTTTTTTTTTTTTTTTTTGGAAATACACCTTTCATTTACTGTGTATATTCGAAGTAAAAGGTTTCTTCAATGTGTTAATAGGCTGGAGAGGCTGAATCTTCCCAAAGCAAACCAATGTTGATGAGTGAACTTGTTCTTGACACAAATGCCCTGTCCTACAAACCCTCTGAGAATAATTTTCAGGTTCACAAAACATTTATTCCTTAACTAATATGAACTATTGACGATAATCCAAGCAATATATATTTTCCAAAAGGAAATTGTTGCAGACATCATTAAGAAGTACCAGAAGTCTGTGTTGTCAGTCCAAACACTAACAGCGGATAAGGATTTCATTTTACTATTAAGTCATGAGTCTTATGAGGTAGAAAACACTTCTGTTTCTTTCACAGGGCTGCTTGCCCTGCCTATTTTGTCACTATGATACACTGGAAAAACAAAACGGAACAAAAAAATAACTGTCAATGCCATTCTGTAATTTAATCTCTATTTTTCCTTCTAGAGTCAATATAGGGATGCTCCTAGTTTGGAATCGGTCATTGAAAATGATGGCGACATTAAAAGTATCTATCAAAAAATTAAGGTCAGTTTTCCTTTTACAACTCCTATTGGAAGTCACACTCCAGATTACATAATATATGACTTGCCCCTCAGGAATCACTGCAGTTCACATTTGAAGCTGCCCAAGTGTGTGCAAGCATGTTTCACCGTTTTCAGTTGTATTACAAGGAGAATGAAAGTTTAGACTTAGATGCCCTCCGAAAAAAAGATCATGGTAAAAATCTGTTTTCTGACAGTTAAGAATTTTTGATCCAAGGCTCAGATCTAACTTTGAGATTATCTTCTCGCTTATTAATCTTTATTATATTTCTTAAAAGATTTGGAGTTTTTTCGAACATCACTGGATTTATACAACCATGAGCATGAAGAAGCTGTAGCTCTGCAGCCACAGAGACATCTCGGCCTCCTCCTTGTGGACAAAACAGAGATGAAAGAGATGCTTATCTCATCTCCTCTACGTTGCCTAAAGGTCAGAAGAATGCAGAATCATACTGAGATGGCAGCCACAACTGTGACCAAGACATTGGAGAACGGCACGATACTGAAGTAGTAGTTCACTGTTCTCTTTTATAGGTCATTAATGAGATACTCACACAGCAGGCCAAGCGAAAGCTAAAAGGTGTCATGGTAGAAGCTGGTGAAGCTCAATTTAAACTACAACAAAGTCCCACTAATACAACTGAGTTGGCCAGCTACCTCACTTTCCTTGATGAAATACCAGAAAGGGTATATTTTGTTAAAATGAGTAATGGAAGAGCATCTCTTTTTTTCTCTTTTGTAATATGTTGTACTTTTTTCCTCCTAGATGAAAATTCTGGAGCAGGAACAGGAGACAGTGTGTGAAATGTACAATCTGATCAACATGTCCTCACTTCCTATTGGCGCAGATGATGTGGCCTTTGCCTCAATGGAGCCTTACATGAACTCGTTACACAACATTATTAATGATGCAATGTTTGATAGATTCAAAATGATGGACAAGTTTTCCAAATCACTGCAGGTAGACATAAAAGATCTCAACCAAAAAGTGAAGAAAATCAAGGAAACCTCACAGGTATGTTAAGGCATTATATTTTGGCATAAATAATACAGTGATGAGTGTAAACATTTTGATTGCCTAGTCTCAATATGAATCCCTAATACATGCTATAATCTGTGTATGATGTATAGGATCCTCAACTCCTAGAAGTCACGGCAGATAATGCCCAAGTGCGTACTTTGCTTGGGGAGCTTCAGATTTCTATAGACGAGCTACAAGCCCAGGCCTCAGCATATACCTCCTACCAGAAGCAGTTCAAGGTAATACACTAATTTGGGGAAATATATTTTTTTAAAGCAATGGAAGATGAATGAAAGCAAAAATGCAGATAATGATACCAAAATCATAACAATAATGCTAATAAACATCCATTGCAATTTTGTTAGCACTCAATAATTATCAAAATAACAGAAGTTTTTTTTAGGACTAGGACTGCCCCTCTCTACAGTACTGATTTTTGGTTGGGCTTCACTGAAAACATATTTCCCCACAGCAATTTTTTTTTTCACAAAATGCAAAAATAAACATAAATTAATAACCGTGGCTATCCAAAAGTCAAATTGCTCAACGGAATGATTTTGTTTCTAATGTACTAATTGCTGTGTATTCTTACCAAATCCAATTTTGTAACAACTGCAGTACATTTAATAGGATTGTTTGTAAGAATCCAACATGCCCACTCGCTTATTAATATTTGTTGTCTATAAATTATGTAATTAATATAGTTGGAGGTGACCAAGTTTGATGATCTTGACGAGCTAAAAGCCGAGTTCAGGCTGAAGAAACTTCTTTGGGTTTCTATGGAGGAATGGGATGCATTACAAATAGGATGGCGACAGGTGAGGAATTCTTACAATAAATAAAATGCATAAAATATGATGATGAATGTACTTACAATCATACTTTAACATATTTCAAATATGGCATTTATTCATCTTCAGACCACACTTGAGAAACTGGACTTGGAACAGTTAAATTCGCATGTCAACAAATACACCAAGTACATCAACCAGATGGAGAAAGGCTTGCCTCGTAATAATGTAGTGCCATGTCTTAAGGAAAAGGTTGAACTTATGAAATGCAGGGTGGGTGAGCAGCAAATAACCGTCTTTGTTATGAATTTCCACCAAACCAGAGTTTTAAAATTTGGATTTTCATTGTGATGAAATAATTTCTCCTGATGAATAGTGAGTGATTAATCCACTGATTATAATGATATGTGCATGTTTGTTACCATACAGGTGCCTGTGATCACAGACTTGCGTAACCCTTGTATGAAACCAGAACATTGGAGGAACCTAGAGTCTACTGTGGGGAGCTCCCTGAGTGTGGAGCTTACTGTGGCTGTTGTGGATGAACTCAATGTATTCTCCTATGATGCAGAGATACAAGAGGTCTCCCCTCACCTATTGTATATTTTTCTTGCATGTTGTCTATCCTCAAAATTGGATGTTTTATTCATTTATAGGGAATATGTATACCATCTTTATTTCTGAAGCATCTATATTAGGACTTTGAATTTCAATACATTTCATACCATTGATTTTTTAAATGTTTTATTTAACAGATACATATTAAAGAAACAATTTTTTTTTTATTTCAGGTTTCAGCACAGGCTTCAGGGGAGGCATCAGTGGAGACCATTGTTAATAAGGTTGGTGGAAAAAAAGACTTTATATTTCTTCTTTTGGTGATAATGTCAGTCGGCATTTCAGCTCATTTGCGCAATCTCTTAAACAAATTAATCTCAAATTGAGCTGTTATTCAGGTGGGAATTATTTTTTTTCCACAGCACACACACACTGAATGCCATATTTTTTTTCCACTTCATTTGCAACTCTTCTGTCCATTAGTGTGGTATTATTTATTTTTTGAGTGATTCCTTTTGGTTGATTAGTCATTGGCAAGTGTGCTCTTGGCATGTGACCCATCTCGATCACATGACAGGTGGAGGACGTTTGGTGGACCACCACTTTTACTCTTATGCAACATGGTGACTCCAAAGAGGTTTTCATCTTGGGAGGCACAGATGATATCCAAGTAAGTTTAAAGTTAACATTGATATATGATGTATATAATATGTATTGTTTGTTATTCTATTATTTTAGGTACTTTTGGATGACAGCATTATTAATGTGGGCACAGCGGCAACTTCGCGTTATGTTACTCCAATCAAAGCAAGGGTGGATAAACTTCTGATGAGACTCGTCCGTTTCAACCAAACTTTGGTAAATGCTTTGAAAAGAGCTGAAGTGTACTTGGTATATTTTCTCTGCCTCTGAACTCGTGAAAGTACAGAGTTAAAAAAAAAATTGATTGGAACAAAAAGAGAGTAAAATGTATTTATTATATGATGTGTGATTTTCGGATAAGATTGAAATACAGTAATTAAAGATAGTCACTTTTTACACCTGAGAGGAAAACAAATAAAATGATAATATTAATAAATACAAAATGATTATAGAAAAAACCCTATAGTATTTGAATAGGCCTGAAAAAATATATACTTTGCTACTACTGCTGTATTTGTAAGATCTGAGTATCTTTTTATCATATTTATGTACTTATTCTTCCGGCACAGGATGAGTGGCTTACATGCCAACGAAACTGGTTATATTTAGAGAGTATTTTCTTGGCCCCAGACATCAAGAGGCAGCTCCCTGCTGAGTCAAAAATGTTTCTCAAAGTGGATAAGTCATGGAAGGCCATAATGGCTAAGGTAAAAAAAATGCCCAATGCTCTCAAGGCGGCCACACAGCCTGGTAGGTAGCGATGGAAAGAAACACATTTAAACCATTATTTTCACACCCTAAGATTTATATTATCCTACACAGATCTTTTGGAAACATTTCAAGAAAATAATGTTCTTTTGGATAAGATTCAAAAGTGTCTTGAAGACTACTTGGAGTCCAAGCGAGTAATCTTCCCCAGGTAGGCGAATTTTCAACTTGTTGCAAATTAGGAACATGACCCTGATCATTCTTAGTAGTCTGTATTTATGCTTAACATAATGTAATTTATGCTGTGAATATTTCATTTCCTCAAATGATTGACAGAATTGTTGCATGCTTAGCAATGTTTCCTCTCTCCATCCTTAATAGATTCTACTTCTTATCCAATGATGAATTGCTTAAGATTTTGGCACAGACAAGAAACCCCCAGGCAGTACAACCTCATCTGAGAAAATGCTTTGACGCAATTACACATCTTGAATTTGCTTTGGATACTGAACAGTCAACTACTGCTGCACCTACACTTGAGCAACCTGCAGAACAGGAGAAGGTCTACACCAAGGACATTTTAAATATGGTTTCGCCTGAAGGAGAGAAGGTCAGCTGTTTTTACCTTAAAGCCTGCTTAATGAGATAGGGAGGACTTTTTCTAATTGGGTGTGGAAGAAAAACAGACAAATTGATGCCACTGACATCCGTTTTCTTCGCGAACACTGCCAAGGTGACCTTATGCAGGGAACAGAAATTCTCAACTTCTACTTCTATCTCTCACTTCATTGTAACAAAGACAGAGACAGTTGGCTTCACAGCATTCATAATTTGTCTTTCGTACCGCTTATTCACACAAGAGTCGCAGCCTAGCCCAGCCATCCACGAACCGCAGGTGAAATACACCACACATTTATTGTAGGCCAATTGCAGGGCACAAGGAGACAAACAACCACCCTCGCTTGCAATCACAGCGCCACCAAGTCGGAATCAAACCCAGACTGTCCCCACTGAAATCAGGCGGAAGAACCACTTTTACATCAGATGGCCGCTAGACAATATATCTTGCCCAACAGGCCCATTTTCTATTGGATTTCCTGACCTTTTCCATTTTACTACTGACTAGTAATGTAATAGAAACAATCTCTTGATGCCGTTGCTGACATTGTTCTGAAGCTCAAAACAAATGAAATGCAATCTTGATTTAGTCAAGTGAAGAAGTTTTGTTTAGTCCAAAGATATAGGATTGGATTTCTTGATCATTTCCTGAAGTAATCTTGGCACTTGTCACTTTCTGCTCTCGGTTGTCAGCACAATGCCGTGAAAAATACTCGGATAGTTTGAATTGTCCAGCACATTTCGAAATAATGACATCTCAATTTTTGTAACGACAGAAAGAAGCCATTTCTCAAGCCAGTAGACGGCGGTCAATTTACCATGTCCAGATTTTTCTGTCTCAGACATAGTGTGTGTCAACTTTAATTACAAGGGCTATCAGCCCTGTGAGCCCTTGATCATGGCAAGCAATTATTGTATGTTAGGTATAAAATGGATGAGTTTGATATATTCCTGTTCTAACAGTCAATATTGTGCTTCTGTGTGAACATTTAGGTTGGTTTAACAAAAGGTCTAAAGGCAAGAGGTAATGTGGAAGATTGGCTCTGCAAGGTCGAAGAGGCAATGTTCAACTCACTGCGACAACTCAGCAAGGCTTCCATAGCAGATTACCAAATAACATCAAGGGAGGAATGGGTGGTGTCTGGATATCCTTCTCAGGTACACCCACACACCCACACACACACACACACACACACACACACGCTCAAAGTTCATGACTTTACAATGCGTACAACTAATACATTTTTTTTTAAAACCCAAAGTTCACCCAGTTCCCTGAAATTTTCAGGAAATTGAGAATTTGATCAAAGATAACATTCAAATAAATGTTGTTCGATTGAAAAAAAGCACAGGTGAAGGAATCTGATGTAGGGGTTTGGGGTTAGGATTAGGTGTGGTTGTTCACATGACCTTTTCCTGTAGTTTTGTGTGGTGTATTATTTGGATTTCCTTGGGTGCATTATGGCATTGGGTGAGTCTTCAATAGTAGAGTAAGGTTCTCCCAACCCAAAAGATGTGAGTCCAAACCCTGAACCCTTCTAAATCCTGGTTACCATGCATATGTGTCCCTTAGCAAAATACATAACTCCATGATCCTGCTAATAGAGTACATGAATGGGTAGACAGTTTCAAAGTGAAAACCCATTTACCATTTTACCAGGATTTGCATAGCCCACTCTCTTTGTCACTTGTTATCAGTATCTGATCAGTCCAATCTCGTTTATGCTCCTCTTTGTCACTTAATATCAGTATCTGATCAGTCCAATCTCGCTTACGCTCCTCTTTGTCACTTATTATCAGTATCTGATCAGTCCAATCTTGCTGATGCTCATTATCAATATCTGACCAGTGCAAGGCCCTGGATTTGTAAAATCTTAAGTCTAATTCCTTTAAAATTAGTTCCCATCTTTTTTTCCCCTTGTTTTGCTCATTGTTTGGCATTTTTCCTATCAGGTGGTGTTAACCATTTCCCAGATGATGTGGTGCAGGGACATGGAAGCTTGTTTGGAGGGAGATCATGATCACTTTGCTGCCTTGCAGGAATTTGAATACACCAACTTTGATGTAAACCACAGTTAATATTTCCCCTACAAACATTGCAAAACAAATCTACTCGTCCAGTACTGAGTGTGCTTTTATTTTTCAGAGATTAAATGCTCTTGCAGCTTTGGTCAGAGGCAAGCTACCTACATTACACCGAAATATCATAACTGCCCTAATCACTGTTGATGTTCACGCTCGTGATATTGTGACAGATTTAGTTGGACAGAAGGTGGAGTACTGCAGCACACACAACACAGACATGATCAAACACCTTTTATTTGTTTTTGTACAATTTTCATTCATGGCATGTGGCTTTTCTTTGTATTTAATTATTGAAGTCATATAATATTTCCCAGATGATATGGCTGTTTAGTAATTTCAGCCGTTATTTCTTAGGTGGACTGCGGGTCTAACTTTGAATGGCAGCGACAACTGCGTTACTACTGGGATCTTGACCTGGACAATTGTATAGCCTGCATGGCCCTATCCACTTATATTTATGGCTACGAATACCTGGGAGCCTGTCCGAGGCTGGTGATCACTCCACTTACGGTAACACGGACTGTAATCCTACTTGAATAAAATAAGATTCCCACTGTACAAGTTACAGAATGTGTGGAGCAGATAGATTTTTAAGCACATTAATGAAATCACAGGGTTTTTTTTCAATTGGCCAATCTTAAAATAAATTAGGAAGTTTATACTGTGTAGTTAGTGTTTTTGTGTTCCAGCAAGTTGTTTTGAATTGGAATTTGTTATTTTCTGTTAATATTATTCCAAGCATACAGCAAATAGAAAATATACATTTAAGTCTACAGATGACAATACCTTTACAAAATATGGGAACAACTCTTTGTAAAAAAATAAATTAAAAAAAGGTACATTTAGCATAAAGTTTCAATGTTCATGAAAGTCCACATAATCATCTTATTGCCGTCAGGCTCTGCTGGTTTCATAAGAAACCCCATTGGTTAAACTGTCTGTGCTTGATCAGTTGGAGTAAAAACGTACACCTATTCCATCTCTTTGTGGAATAGTTGGGACACCTTTGTCTTAAACATACCTAATTTTACCGCCATGTAGGATCGCTGCTACTTGTGCCTAATGGGAGCCCTACAGTTGGATTTGGGAGGTGCTCCAGCCGGACCCGCAGGAACAGGAAAAACTGAAACTACAAAGGATTTGGCTAAAGCCTTGGCAATTCAGTGTGTGGTCTTCAACTGTTCCGATGGACTCGACTACAAGGTCTAATTTCACTTTTGGCATAGCTATACTGCCAACATTTTAAAGTAACTATGAAGGCAACCTTCCCTATTAAATTATACTGTTTATTAATGGGAAATATTGATGAGAAATTGTATTTACAACTAAGAAAAAAAGCACATACATTTTTTGAAATAAAAGTGCATCAATTTGAAAATTAAAATAGCTATTGAAGAAAAAGATGGATTCAAGTAATACATCTTAATAAAAAGTGGCTAGTGAGTACGGATGACAGTAATTCAAGTGACTTGGCCCATGTCCAACTAAATTGCTGCTGTGAGCAGGTGCGCTTTTAGGTATCACTGACCAGAAGGTTAAACATAAAAATAATTTCCAAAGTACTGACAACATTCTACCACATGTTGGTGGTTATCTATTGATGATTGTGTACAGGAACGTTGCACCTATTTGGATTTGGAGTGCCTTTTCAAGTGAAAATTTTAAATGTTAGGTGAATTCAGGCTCGTAATATTGCTTGTTTTGTATAGTGCTGTTAGATGGCACTGTTGCCAAAGGAATGAAACCAATTCCTTGCTCCTTTTCATCATGCTGAACAAATGAGATGCAGTATTTTGCTTTATATTAAATTCAATCCAGGAATGTTTTAATGAGGAATATTCGATAACTACAATGATCCTCTCAGACATTCCTATTAATTTATCATTGTGATTGCTACTAAATCCAACCACATAAATGATTATATTCTCCATTCAAAATAAACACAAAAACATCTTTCTTTCAGATGATGGGCCGTTTCTTCAGTGGACTTGCACAGTCAGGTGCTTGGTGCTGTTTTGATGAGTTTAATAGAATTGATATTGAGGTGCTGTCAGTCATTGCCCAGCAGCTCATAACCATACGAAATGCTAAAGCTGCTAAGGTAATGTGCATACATGTACTACATGAACAACTATCACCACCATCTGACACCTTTACACTGTGCAATACAAATTTCTTTCTATTTTTTTTTAGATGACAAAGTTTCGATTTGAGGGCAGAGAAATAAAGTTGGTGATGACCTGCGCAGCATTCATTACCATGAACCCAGGCTATGCAGGGAGATCAGAGCTACCTGATAACCTTAAATCTCTTTTTAGGCCTGTAGCTATGATGGTGCCAAACTATGCTCTGATTGCTGAGGTAAATGTTTTGCTGTACATGCCAAATTTGAACCTATGAGCAAGTTAGTAGAAAATACAAGTGCCTCTTTGTCTAATACAGTGGTACCTCTATATATGAAATTAATCTGTCCCAGAAGGTTTGATTCTTTTACATTGAATAAGCACAATCTGTTCCACAATCTTTAAAACTACATCCTAAACCCTTTAATTATTATAAAAGTATACCAATTTTTATATGAAATATTTATTCAAATCTATGTATATATGTAAAAAAAATAGAAAAAAGATATTCATTCATTCAGTTTTTGAACCGCTTATCCTCACATGGATTGCGTGTGGTTCTGGAGCCTATCTCACCTGACTTCGGGCATCAGGCGGGGGGCCTAGAATTGGTGGCCAGTCAAACACAGGGCACAAAGAGACAAACAACCATCCACACTCACACTCGTACCCAGGGCAATTTAGAATGTCCAATCAGCCAACCATGCATGTCTCTGGATTGTGGGAGGAAACAAGTACCCAGAGAAAACCCATGCAGGCCCGGGGAGAACATGCAAACTCCACACAGGTGGACTGACCCATGTCCCCCACTGTGAAGCCGAAGCGCTCGCCACTCATCCACTGGGCCGCCCTAGGAAAAAGATGAGAACATTATTTATTATGCCATCAAAATGGCTAAAAAATGCATTACGGCTGTAATGTCTGCCTACTGTACGTTAACCCTGGTAACATCATGGAGATGCAGTTTTCTTTTAGGCAATGGCAGGCCATTGAGGTATTGGGAGCCAAAGGGAAAGCAACACTACCACGCCAATTTAAAAAAATAATATATCAAAAGAGTATTTGCTTTTTGGGGTAGTTGATTTCATTTGACATTTCGTGACTTGGACTTTTTTCATATCTTGGAACAAAAGGATTACCATCGAGGCTTTTCTCAAATCAGAATATTTCATATGTAGGAGCATTGCTAAGTAGAGGTACCACTGTATTGGCTTTTGGAACTTTGCACCTTTGTTTGTACTGAAATCTCAACCTTTTTTTCATGCAGGTGATTTTATATTCTGAAGGATTTGAGTCCAGTAAGACTTTAGCAAGAAAAATGACCCAAATGTACAAGCTTTGCTCTGAGCAGCTGTCCCAACAGGACCACTATGACTTCGGAATGAGAGCTGTCAAATCGGTTCTTGTCATGGCAGGGTCAGCAAATCACACATACAATATAGTGTATAACATCTTTAGATCTGTTAGATGTGCAATATTTTTTGTATTTTCTTTTTCCTTGAACTCAAACAAGTACTATGACACATACTGACTAATCAACTTATTTTTTATTTTCAATCATGTGTTAAGGCATTTTAGGTCAACCACAGATGATTCGTGTATAAAAAGGCAGCTGCCAGATAGTTACTCCTAGATAACTTTTATTCCATTATTTGGAAACCCTTAGCAATTGACAAGTGGTCTTATGCTTGTTCGTTGCATGTTCCATCTTCTTTCTAATCTTCCAATTCATCTTTAGGTCTCTGAAGAGACAAAACCCTGACCTCATTGAGGATGTGGTTCTGATCAGAGCACTGAGGGATTCCAACCTGCCAAAATTCTTAACAGATGATGCAGAACTGTTTGGGTAAGACTACAAGTTTTATAAGAAAAATCAATTTTATCATTCTTTTGCATTACTTCATTTTATGCAGCCTTAATCAAAGCTGCAATTACTACTAATGTCTATGTTCACTTAATGCTTTTTCATTGATTAATGGCAGGGATCAAACAGGATGTGTAAAAAGTTAAACACTGTGAATACATCCCGTATACATTGTATGCATACTCAGTAAATGTATATATGTCATTTAGTGGTATCCTGTCTGACCTGTTCCCTGGGGTGTCTATCCCTGAGCATGACTATGGTATACTGCACTCAACCATTGTGGACTGTTTAATTAACCGGAACCTGCAGCCTCTTGCCAGCATGATCAATAAGGTACATTATGTATTATGCAACATTTACACTCTTGGTGCTTTGCTAATTGACATTTAGTTTGGTGAAACAACCAAAAGTTTAGTACATGTCCCCATTGGTTGCAATAACAATTTGTCTAATACCCTAGGTTATCCAATTATATGAAACAATGATTGTACGTCACGGTGTGATGTTGGTTGGACCCACTGGTGGTGGAAAGACTGTTGTTTATACAATCTTGGCAGATTCACTTGATATCCTTTCTAAAACTGAACACAAGGAAGACAACCCTTTTTATCAACCTGTGAAGACATATATTCTCAACCCTAAGTCTGTCTCAATGGGTGAACTCTATGGCGAGGTAATGTAAGGAGTGGGGATATAATGGCCATCTGGAAAAACTACAAAAATGTCTATTTGATTTTTTATCTTTTTTGTCTTTAATTTTATCTGCTCCCAGATTAACACACTTACTTTAGAATGGCGTGATGGTTTAATGGCGCTGAGTGTTCGTCATGCCACCGACAGTGCCACTGATGACCACAAGTGGGTTATTTGTGATGGACCCGTTGATGCCCTGTGGATTGAGAACATGAATACTGTACTGGATGACAACAAGATGCTTTGTCTGGCTAACAGCGAACGTATCAAACTTTCATCAACCATACACATGGTATTTGAGGTAACAGAAAAACAAATTTATACAATTATACATTTATACATATAAATTTACACATTGTTAAAATGCACATCCATCCACATGAACTGAAAGGTTTTTTTTTTTAGACAATTGCATAATGATTTTCAGGTTCAAGATTTGGCTGTAGCATCTCCAGCCACAGTCAGTCGTTGTGGGATGGTCTATATTGATCCAGATGAACTCAAGTGGATGCCCTTTGTCCAGACATGGATAAGTGGACTAGGATCCAAAGTAGGTGTCAACTTCTTTCCTACACTTGACAGTAGGATTGTGTCTGAAATATGTCTTACAGTTGAATTTTTTTCAAGATTGGCAAATAAGTTTACAATCATTCCTTCCATAGTGTTGTTACAAGCTGTGTTTCCATTATATAGTTATAATATGTAATAAGTTAATACATTGATAGTCAAGACAAATGGAAAACAAAGAGTACCGTGAGAAATTAAATCAAAGTTAGAACTTTTTTTTTCAGTCTATTTTTAGGTTAATGCAATGTACATCCTTCATATCTAATAAATACAGTACCTACCCATGTGCAAAATATATATTGCTCATCTTTCAAATATATTTGTAAATAAAAATTATGGACACATAAATCTCCCAGATTTAGATTTAGTTCCTTAATACGGTAGTTAAAAGTGTAAACATCTTTTGTTGCCTGTTCATGTTATTTAACACTTGGAAGCACATATTTGATATAGCTTCCTCAGTTTCTAGTCATTTGAGATTAAAATAGATGTGTTTTGCTCTTGCAATTGGATAGTTTCTTGTTATTTCATTCAAATGTGAATGATGACCAATTTGAATTAATGTTAGTCCGTGTTTTGCATCTTTCAAGCTTCCAGACGCTGTGAAGACAATATTGCTTGAGTTATTTACGCTATATGTGGAGCAAGGTCTTCGCTATGTGTGGAAAAATTGCATCCAAGCTATTCGCCAAGTGGACATAAGCAAAGTCTGTACGCTTTGTTCACTGCTGCAGTCACTGCTTCTCGGCAAAGATGGACCAAATTTCAACATGGTACTTGATTCTTAGATCATATCCTAGTACATTTAAGTACTCTGGATCATGTTTATACATTTGTATTATTATTTACAACATATTTTGTGTGTGTTGGTACATGGCAGGATTCCAAGCGCCTCACTGATATATTGACTCAGACCTTTATATTCTGCTACCTATGGTCAATAGGGGGCAACCTACCCAGCTGTCACTGGGATGATTTTGACAACTTTATCAGAGAGCAATTTAAAGACAACAATAGTGCAAAGGTACAACATATCAAAATAGAAACATGACATAAAAAATATTGTAGTGTTGCTTAGTCAAATGAAGGAACAGGTTATGCTCATCATAATAATAAACGTTTTTATGAAACGCAATAAGCCTTCTTAGCACAAGTTGTAAATGATGTACATACAGACAAAAAAATGTGTTGGGAGTAGTTTCCCCTGTACGTATAGGATGGACCAAGGGCATGCCCACATGGGTTGCAATATTTTTATTCATTGTTCCAAGTCATGTGATAATTCAATAGAATGCAACATATAGAATGCATGTGTACTTTAATGTGATGTTGAATATTTTTAGGATTTAATTTGTTATAGGTGTATTTCTGTACATGTTTGCATCTGTTGTAGTGATTCATTTTTATTTTGTCTTTTATCAGCTTCCTACCAACGGATCCCTGTGGGATATGTACATCAACTTTGAAAAAAATACTTTCGTCCAGTGGGAAAAAATAATACCTTCGTTCGCATATGACAGCGAACAAGCCTTCTTTGAAATGCTGGTTCCCACCGCTGACACTGTTCGCTATGGTTATCTAATGGAAAAATTGCTATCAGTACGCCATTCTGTACTATTCACTGGTTCCACGGGAGTGGGAAAGGTAAGTGGCAGGTGGCAAGTAATTCTCGCTGGTTGACTAGAAGATGAGGTTCAAAGGGATAGTAATTTAATTGCGATGGAATTCAGTAGTATTTGCAAAAAAACATGTGTGTTTTGCAGTCGGTGATAGCTCGGGGCCTTCTTGACAGTATCCAGGAAAAAAGTGGCTACATTCCTGTCTATATCAACTTCTCTGCTCAGACGTCGTCTGTCCGCACACAAGAAATAATTGAGTCGAAGCTGGAGAAAAAGAGGAAAAACATGCTTGGTACAGTCGACAGCACGCTTATTTACACACCACAATGTAAAAATTATATATATATATATATATATATATATATATATATATATATATATATATATATATATATATATATATATATATATATATATATATATATATATATATATATATATATATATATATATATATATATATATATATATATATATATATATATATATATATATATATATATATATATATATATATATATATATATATATATATATATATATATATATATATATATATATATAATTTTTTTTTTTTTTTTTTTTTTTTTTTCATTAAATATACTAGTGATTTTTTTTCACTTCATGACAACTTTTTTATTTTTATCTATGTAGGTGCACCTAAGGACAAAAGGATAGTTGTGTTTGTTGATGATCTCAATATGCCAAAATTGGACAGTTATGGATCACAGCCACCCATCGAACTTCTGCGTCAATTCCAGGACTTTTCTGGGTTTTATGACAGAGAATTTTTCTTCTGGAAGGAAATACAGGTGCGCAATTTTGAAAATAACAATGAACATCTTAATAATCATTCATATCTGTGTGTGATTGCTTTATCTCTTAACTGTACGAATGTTTCAGAAGTGGTTTTGTAACTTGGATTTTTTCTTAGTAGAACATTTCACATCTAGATCTTTCCAATTATTCTTAGGCCCACAACTACCCTTTAAACCCTTTAAAAATTATACCAATCTTTAAATGACATATGTTTGAATCACAAAAGAAGAGAATAATGTGATTGCCTACTTCTTTGCCTGACGGTGCTACTCTCTTCTTTAGGACATGACTATTGCTGCGGCATGCGCTCCCCCAGGAGGGGGACGCAACCCAGTGACACCCCGATTCATTCGCCACTTCAGTATGCTTTGTCTGCCCACGCCCTCCGAGCAAAGCCTCAAACAGATAATCATTGTAAGTATAAACATTTTACTAGTAAAGATCTTTCCATAATCATTAACTTTACTGTGCTAATGTTTTTCTTCGTAACTTTCCCCAGGCCATCTTGTCTGGTTTCCTCAAAGAGTTTGCACAACCAGTGAAGGACTGTGCAAAACAGATTGTGGATTCGGCTGTCGAGATTTACAACCGCTTAATGGTTGATCTGCTTCCCACTCCAGCCAAGTCTCATTATGTCTTCAATCTCAGGGACCTCTCCAAGTGTGTCCAAGGTGAGCAGTGAGCATGCATACTGTCCAACTTAGCATCCGTATTTATGCATGCAGCATTGTTCCTTTAAGCACAAGGCTAATGTTTGTTTTTATTTCATCATTCACTAATCTTGAAACACACCCTGGCTAAGTACCACATTCTCTAATGCCACTGCTGATCACTATGTCTCAATCTCTACCAGCATAGCTGACTACAAGCAATTATCAGATGAATATTTATCCGAATTCTTTAAAGTAGTGATTTTTTTCTATGATTTTAACAGTATAATTTTTTTTTTTCATATTCTTTAAAGAGTGAATTATGATCGATATAGTTGGTTTTTTTTTTACCGTATCTCCTAAAAAACCTTGTTGGCTGGCTCATTTGTCACTTAAGATCCATTGCAGTCCAGTAAACAAATGCAACCCTATTATTGTGGTGTTTTTGATAAGTCCATTATGGTCACACAGCATAGTTTTTTCCCCATCAATTATCCTCACTAAAGTCAAGTGCTTGCAGTGTCTCTCCTCGAGATGTGTCCAAACCGTCCAAGTCTGCTCTCTCTAACCTTATCTCCAAAACATAACCTTGGCTGTCCAGGAGCTAATCTCAAATCCCATTGAACCTTGTAAATAGAACAGTGTTATTTTCTTTTCGCATTTGATCAGGATGCCCCTGGACGCCCCTGTGGGCAAAATCAAACTGTTCGGAGATGAGCCCAAAGCAGACAAGGGAGAGTAGAGTGGCTGTGCTTGTAATCCAAAGTGTCTTGGTTGTAGCGTGACGAATGCAGCAAGTGCTCAGGCAAGCAGGTAGGCAGGCTCCCAGTGAAGAGGATGTGGTATCCAGGCTAAGCTACAGGCAAGGAGGCAGACAAGAGAGAGCCTACGATGGAAACAGGATAATCAAATTAGCCAATTGCTCAAGAATATGGAATTACCTTAGTGCTGAAAGCAACTGCCGTGGTGTACGATTGTTGAGGTGGCAAGTAATGGTAATGGCTTGTACTTGTCGTCTCCCTGTAATCAGGGGGTCAGTGCACTGGGAGCCCTGTGGCACAGTGGTTGGGAAACACTGCTTTAGAAAGCCTAGTCAAATAGGGCAGGTTTTCAGAAATATAAAATGAAAAAAAATGAATATATTATTGTGTCTCTTTATTTGAAGGTATGCTGCAATGTGAAGCAAGTCAGATAAGAGAAAAGACTCAGATATTTCGCCTTTTCTGCCATGAATGTCAGCGGGTTTTCCATGATCGACTAATCAATTGCGAAGATAAAGAGTATTTTAACACCATTGTCTGTGAGACAGCCAGTAAGAACAACTAATTCACTGTCCATTTGAACATTTAAAACATGCACGTCTTCATACTTGTTAAAAACCCTTTATTCTTGTCGCTTTTTTCCAGGCAAGTATTTTGGTATTAACTTGACTCCCTCATACTTTGTGACTGAGCCCATAATATTTGGGGACTTCATCAAGGTATTACTCACCACAATGGAATATCAAGTTAATTTGATTCAAAAGGGTTTGAGGAAACTTTGAGATAAAGTACAAGTGGCGGATGATTGGTTAGCGAATTGGCGTCATACTTCTGGGGTCAGGGGTTCGATCCCAGGTAAGTCCTGACTGTGTGGAGTTTGCATGTTCTCCTCGGACTTGCATGGGTTTTCTTGAGGTACTCCCACAAACATGCCTGGTAGGCTGATTGAAGACTCTAAATTGGCCCAGGGTATGAGTGTGAGTGTGAATGACCATCTGTGTCCTCGTGCCCTGCATTGGCTGGCCACCAATTCAGGGTGTATCATGCTTGGGGCCCATAGTTAGCTGGAAAAGGCTCCAGAACGGCCCGCTATCCTTGTGAATATAACCGGTTCAAAAAAATTAAATAACAAATTTAAAAAAAATAATAATAACGTTTTGGTTAATTTTATGCCTTTAGGTTGGGGCAGAAAAGGAAGAACGTCTTTATGAAGATCTTGACGACCTTGATAAGATTCAATCTGTTCTTTTGGACTATCTTAGTGACTACAATGTAACCTATTCCAAGGAAAGCAAATTGGTCTTCTTCCAGGATGCTATTGAGCATGTTTCCAGGTACTTGTGCTCAAGCACCCTGACTTTACTCATGTTTGGGGTGGAATATTTGTACGGGAATAGGGAAAAAAACTAAAATATTAAATAATTTGCAACATTACAATACTATGTAAGGACATATTACTGTATTTTAATTCGAAGACTGCAGCAACGATTTGTTGCAGTCTCTGTAAAATTTGACATTTAGAAAAAAAGCTATTTGTTTTGGCAATTGTATTTTTTAGAATTGCTCGCATGGTGCGCCTGGAGCGAGGCAATGGTCTGCTTGTAGGAGTTGGGGGAACAGGCAAGCAGTCCCTTACTCGATTAGCATCCCACATTTGTGATTACCAATGCTTTGAGATAGAGCTTAGTCGAGGATACAACTATGACAGCTTTCACGAAGACTTGAGAAGGCTTTATAGGATGGCTGGCGTGGAAAGGAAGGATACAGTGTTTCTTTTTACAGACACTCAGGTTTGTCTAAAAAGAAAAAAATACTTCATCAATCCAAGTCTTGAGAAGTTCTTAACCTGTATGTTTTAGATAGTAGTAGAGGAGTTTTTGGAGGATGTCAACAACATGTTGAACTCTGGTGAAGTGCCCAACCTCTTTGAAAAAGATGAGCTAGAACATGTGCTCGCTGCAACCCGCCCAAAAGCCAAAGAAGCTGGAATCAGTGAAGAGAACAGAGATGAGGTAAGTATATGCACATGCTACTCTAGTGTTTACTATACATATTCAAACCAATATCGTAACCATCCAGTAAGTGAAAATGCAATATGTATGCAAAAGACTCACTGAATTACCATGCAAATACGAGATCATTTCACATCTACTTTTAAGATGATTTTAGCAAATAATTGTCTCAGAATAATACAATACCTGTGGTCCAGAAGAAATATTTCTTGTGGGTAAAAATTACACTGATATTTCACAACAAGTGGCCAAAGAGCTCTATTTAGACATTGTTTTATAAAGGAAGGTGCATACATTGTTATTTTACTGTGATCCTTCACCACTTTGCGGCTTCAGTACATCGCATTTTTTTTCTCTTAAGTGTAAAAAAAGTTTATAAAAATGTCAAAATCAACGCTGAGACTCACAAGCTGAGCTCCATATCTCCCTCCTTTACCACACCTGAATCAAATGATCAACTCATCAGCAAGCTGTCCAGAAGTTTCATACTAATCCCGATTATTTGATTCAGGTCTATTGGTGGAGGGAGACGTGGAAAACAGACAGGATAGTGGCTCTCGGTGACTGTAGTTGCCCACCCCTTATGTAGTATATTGGGCCCTACAACTTTGTGGCTGTAACAAATGTGTTGCATGTTTGTGATCTACAGGTGTTTCAATATTTTATCTCCCGTGTACGAGAGAAGCTGCATATTGTGCTATGTATGAGTCCAGTCGGTGATGCCTTCAGGTCCCGCTGTCGCATGTTTCCCTCTCTGGTTAATTGCTGCACCATTGACTGGTTTGTGGAGGTATGCTAAGGTTTCTCACTACAGCATTTCATTTGTTTTACCTTTTTGTGTATGATTGAGTGTCTTGATTAAGTTTGAGGAACATTTTTGTTCACATATCTAATATTTTACCACCACTTTTCTGAACTCTACAATTTGTAGCCCAGTGTGCGGTTTTGCAGGATAAAGAGCTGCATGTCTTTTGTTGTTAATATATAATAATACAATGTAAAATGCATTTTTTGTCAAATTTTCTGGTTGTAGCTTATAGACAGGCACGACCTATGGTTTACAATTCACGTTTATAATTAATTCATGTTTATATATATATTTTCTAAAAAGTAACTTTTATCTGTTCTTTACCTTTTTCCCCTTTTTTCTCCTTCCTTTTGCAAATCCAAGTGGCCCCGTGAGGCTTTGCTTTCTGTCTCCCAGGCCTTTTTCCAAAATATTGACTTTGGTACGGAAGAGCTTAAACAGAGCTTTTCAGATTTGTGTGTGGAGACGCATCTCAGTGTGTCAGTCATGGCTGACCGATTCTACTCAGAACTAAGACGTCGATACTATACCACGCCTACCTCTTACTTAGAACTCATCAACCTGTACCTGTCCATGCTTGGCCATAAGAGGCAGCAGCTAGTGTTTGTAAGGCAACGCCAAAAACATGGAGCAAATGTTTATACAATTGTGTACATAATGGATATGGTCATACTGTATTTCTCACGGATATAGGCAAAGGACCGTGTGAAGAGTGGTCTAACTAAACTCCTGGAGACCAACGAGCTTGTGGCCACTATGAAAGTGGATCTTTCTGGCCTTGAACCACTTCTTAAACAAAAAAGCATTGATGTCGATGCCCTAATGGAAAAGTTGTCTGTTGACCAAGAGAGTGCTGATGAGGTATTTCCTCATTTACTAGGGTGCCTTTGAATGTAGAGTTTGTGGTAATGAAGCCAAAGTTTTAGTGTATTTTATGCATGATTTTTTAACCTTATTTCAGACACGCAGAATTGTGAAAGAAGAAGAGGCAATAGCAAAAGTCAAAGCTGAAGATACACAAGCAATAGCTGATGATTGTCAAAGAGACCTGAACGAGGCCCTGCCTGCCCTGGAGGGTGCGAACCAGGCTCTTAGTGCTCTGGATAAGGCAGACATTTCTGAGCTCAAAGTGTTCACCAAACCTCCTGATATGGTCATGACCGTCATGGAAGCTATATGCATCCTGCTCAATTTTAAGTCAGTGCTTCTATTAAAAAAAATGGCTTGTCTAAAAGTTAACAATTGATATCTTATGTGTATCATGTTTGAGATATATTTCCGACATATTCAGGAAAAACTGAAAATAGAGAAAATGAAAATGTACTAATACGTCATTAGAACCACCATTCTTTTGTTTCTCTTTTTTGTAAACTATTACTTTACAAAATATTGGATAGGCAGAATAGACGCTCTGGTCTACAAAGTTATTTAACAAGGTGCAACGTCTCCTCCAGAGTTCTATTCATGTCTGTTCACCGTCCAAATCTAGACCAGCATGAGATTGAGTGAATGGATTTGCCATTTTTCAAATTGTTAAAGTGTCAAGCCCATTCTGAATGTGTAATGAGTTTCTTCTAATGTATATTTTTCTTGCATTGTAATATTTTTCTTTTTCTTTATACAGACCAGACTGGAACACTGCCAAAAAGTTACTGGGGGATTCCAATTTTACAAGATTTTTGACTGACTATGACAAGGACAATATTAAGCCTCAAATTCTGGCAAAGCTGCAGAAATACATTAATAACCCTGACTTTGTACCTGAGAAGGTATGTTTAGATTTTTTTTGGTCCAAAAATTCTATAGCATGAATTGTATGCACTAGTTTTAAATCATAATATTATAATTTTCATGTGGCCCGGAAGATAAGTGGTTAGCACCTCAGTCTTACAGTTATTGGGTCCTGGGTTTGTTCTCGGGTCGGTTCACCTGTGTGGAGTTTGCATATTCTCCTCCGGGTACTCAGGTTTCGTCCCACATTCCAAAAAACATGATCTGTATGCTGGGTTAACACCCTAAATCGCCCCTAGGGATGAGTGTAAGCGTAAATGGTTGTCCGTCTTCTCGTGCCATGCGATTGGCTGAGCCCCGCCTCGTGCCTGAAGTCAGCTGGGATAAGCTCCAGAACCCCCGTGACCCCTGTGAGGATAAGAAGTTCAGTAAATGAATGAATGAATTTAATTTTCAGATTGAGTATCACAGATGGATTCAAGTTATTTTCATATTTCGTCGAATATATACGTTACACTAAACTGTACCATTACAATTTTATGGTTGGAGTAAATTTGTAATTCGCCTGATCCTTTTTTAATCTTATATTTTAGGTGGAAAAAGTTTCCAAAGCTTGCAAATCCATGTGTATGTGGGTGAGAGCTATGGACATATACTCCAGAATCCTCAAGGAAGTCGGTCCAAAAAGAATAGCATTTGCAAAGGCCCAGGTCAGCATGTTAGCCTCCAAACATGCACAAACCCATTGGGGTGGTATCCACAGCCTCATAACAGGTTCAACGTCACTCTGTCCATATTTGATAATAATCATAAATATTGCACTTTATTTATGCCTTTCTAATATAGTCAGAACTGGAAATTACAATGTCAACACTGAAGGAAAAACAACTATTGCTCCAGAGTGTGGAAGACAAGATCAGGATTCTACAAGAATCTTACGACAGCAGCCTTAATGAAAAGCAGGAATTGGGTGACTGCCTTGTGCCAAACTGGAAATGATAAAATTAACCATGAGTTAATTTTTGAATATACACCATGTTGCCGTATTTGCTCATAGCAAGTATCCTTTATTTTATCCGACTGTTTTCTTTGTGTGCAGTTAACACAATGGCCGTGACACAGGCACGGTTGGCACGAGCAGGAAAGCTAACATCAGCTTTAGGAGATGAACAAGTACGTTGGGAGCAAAGTGTTTCCACATATGAGCAACAGATCATCGATGTCGTAGGGAATGTCTTCATCGCAGCTGCTTGTGTGGCCTACTATGGAGCATTTACCTCTCATTATAGAAAACTGGTAGGAAATCAGCCAAACAGTGCCTTGTGTTTGAATGCATGCAAGTGGCGGATCTATTTAGTTTTCACGTGATGTTTGCAATTTGATCCTCAGCTCGTTGATGAATGGATTATACAGTGCCAGAACCTGAAAGTTCCCATTAGTTCCAGCTTCAGCCTGATCAATATTCTGGGTGACCCATATGTTATTCAAAAATGGAATAATGAAGGTTTGCCCCGTGACACGGTTTCTACAGAGAATGGAATACTGGTGAATGAGGGTCGCCGCTGGCCTCTCATGATTGACCCTCAGGATCAGGTAGTTCAACAAAATGAGAAAAAATCAGAGTAATTGACCATTTCCTCTCAACGGAGTGTTTGCTTGAGAACTGCTCATATTTCTGTCGTCATTTCCAATTTATCAATAACTGAATATGATTATTTGATGGATGGGAAATTTCTTGTTAAAGTACATATTCTATGTGAATACAAATTTAAATGTTCACAGAAAATGATATTCAACCATTTTTACCATTCCCACTGTTACAGCGAAACTTGCAGAAATCTCATTGGTTGGAATATTATCTCACCCTTAACTAGAATTTCTGGTAGCATGCTTAACGGTGAAAAGTTTTAGCCAGTTCAGACATGCATTAGTAAAATGGATAATTTCTTTTTCATTAGGCTAACCGATGGATACGCTCAAAGGAGGCGAAGGCTGGTCTAAAAGTGATCAAGCTCACAGACCCAAACTTTCTTCAAAAATTAGAAAATGGCATTCGGATGGGAATGCCTGTTCTGCTGGAGGAGGTAGGAATGTAAAGTGTTAAACTTAAATAGAAATTTGATTAAATTAAGCCCATAAATGGGTCCAGAAATATTTTCTACAAGTAAAAGTTTTGGCTTTATAAATAAAATTATCATAATATGACTTGAAAAGATGGTGTTCTGTTTTTAACTTTTGAGCTTTGGCAGACTGTGAAGAAAAGTAGTATGTCAAAGGCTTCACTTGTATCAGAATGACGAAGAAAGATCAATGTAAAAAATGATGTATTATGATATGGGCATATCTTACTTCTGAATAGGTTCCACTAGAAAAGCCTGTGTACAGTGTGTATTCTATGTTACAATACGTACAGTATGAAACTGCTTACAGAAAAGTTAACTAAAATAACAAAATCTGTCACTGCCTAATACTTCCTACAATGAGTAATAGAGCAAATGATGTTTAGCAAGGCCTCTCATGAAATATATGAACAGTGACCTGTCTACATTTATGTTTTCTTCTGTGCATGTAGTTAAAGGAGAACTTAGATCCTGCTCTGGAACCCGTCTTGTTGAAGCAGACATTTGTGGCAGGTGGACGGACATTGATCCGACTTGGAGACTCCGATATTGACTATGACAAAAATTTCCGGTTCTATATGACTACTAAAATGGCCAATCCACACTATCTACCAGAGGTAGTAACAAAACCTGGTTATATATGTTTTAATTTTAGTTGCATGAATATTTGCATATTGGTGTGTTTACTTCTCAGGTGTGTATCAAAGTTACAATCATCAACTTCACTGTGACCAAGTCTGGTTTAGAGGACCAACTGCTTGGGTATTACTCAACACCAAACAATATACATATTTTTATCCTTCAAACATTTTATTAAAAATAATGTAATGAACAATGACTAGTGATACCATAACATTTTCACATGCCAAATCCTTCTCTTCTAAGTGATGTGGTTTGCCTGGAAAGTCCACATTTGGAAGAGCAGAGGAACGATCTGGTTGTGCGCATCAATAATGATCGCATTCAGCTCCAGGACATTGAAGATCGTATTTTAAAGCTTCTCTTTACCTCTGAGGGAAACATACTTGACAATGAGGAACTTGTTACGACTCTTCAGGAATCAAAGGTATTTATTTATAAATCCAAAATATAGGGTTAATGCCATGTGTGGATATATATTTTATTTGGATGGTGTAGTTCCAAGCACAACTGTTTTATGCTGCAGATCAACTGTTCCAATTCAATGGGGTTTTATTTTTTTTATATTTTTAATTTTTCTTTTTTATTCTCATCAGGTGACATCAGCAGCTATAAAACAACGACTACAGGATGCAGAGGCCACTGAGTTAATGATCAATAATGCAAGAGAGGGTTACCGATCTGTAGCTACCCGAGGCTCTGTCCTGTTCTTTGTCGTTGCCAGTCTCTCCGAGATTGATCCAATGTACCAGTTCTCACTTAAGTACTTTAAACAAGTAAGAAAGAAATATTTTCTGCTTTCATTGGCATTGTTGAGGAAAACATGAGTTTAGAATTCCCTGAGGAACAGATTAGAGTAATATAACCTTTTCATATTTCATTCATTTTCTCATCACAGCTCTTTAACTCTACCATTGAAACATCGGAAAAGAGCGACATATTAGAAGAACGTCTTCAGATCTTACTCGACCAGATTCTCCTCAACTCCTACATCAATGTTTCTCGGGGTCTCTTCGAGCAGCACAAACTCATCTATAGCTTCATGTTGTGTGTTGAGATCCTGAAGTACCGTGGAGAAATCTCTGAGCCGGAGTGGCAGAACTTCATTAGATCCACCGCAGGCATGGAAAAGGTAGAGTAAAATTATGTTTAAACAGCTTGTTGAAAAAACACTTGCTTTTGAGGTTCCTAGTCTAGAAGGCCATCAACATATTAGCCTTGAACACAATCAAAGGCCAAGGCCAATTTCAAGTTTCACAAAGCCCTACTCCACTGTGCAACATAATTCTAAACTTTACATAAGTTGGGTAAATAATATTCACTGTTTTCTCTTAGGAATTTCCAGAGCGGCCAGAGATCCCGTGGCTAAGTGATTATTACTGGGAAGCTTCATGTGAACTTGAAGAAACATTGCCCTGCTTTAAGGGCCTTTCCCAAGAAATCATTGCGACACACATCCATGTTCAGCTCGGTAAACTTGCATCCCAGCTGCAGTACCATCCATACAATGAAATATCTTTGATATGAAAACATTTTTATCTCGATAGAGTATTTACTAGTAACAGTTAACTCCATTCAGGACGCTTCGAGACAACTTTTAATCCAGAAACCTGGGAAGATTATGTGACACAGTTGCCACCTCTTGATATGTCTGAAGAAGGGAACAAAAAGGGAGGAATCCGAGGCCACTGGAATGAAAGGTTGACCTCTTTCCAGAAACTGGTCTTCATCAAAAGCTTCATGGAAGAGAAGGTAGGCTGGAATCAACAACGCAACATTATAGTGGCATCCTAAAATATTTTTGGCTAAAATCACAGGGGGACTTTCTGTTATGCGGCACTCGCATTAAATAAACTCCACAACAATCAAATTCAAAAGTACACATAGGCTTTCAAATGGAAAAAAAAACGTCTGTTCAAAGTGCCTAAATGTTCAATGTGTTTGTCATCCAAATATGTTTATATTTTTTTTAAATTGTATTAACCTTTGGCAACACAAATTGATTATAAGAACAGAGCTGGAGTTCTTTGTTCTTGCTATATTATTTCTGATATCGCATAAAAGGTGATTTTTTTTTGCCAAGCAGTCAGTTGTCTGCAGTATTTCAAACAACATGCACCCAGATGATGTTTGCTTAATTTGAAATAATGTTATCAAGATAACATCTGAAATAACTAATGTGCAAATTGTATCATTCTTCCTTGTGCAGGTTGTTTTTGCAGCAACCGAGTTTGTGATTGTCAGTTTAGGGAAGCAGTTTGTGGAAAACCCTCCCATTGATCTGGCTAATCTTTACAATGACATGTCCCCATCCACACCACTGGTCTTTATCCTTAGTACTGGATCAGACCCAATGGGGGCCTTCCAGCGTTTTGCAAAAGAGAGAGGCTGTCTTGATAGGTAAGGCCATGTAAAAGGTGGAGCTATATGAGGATCTTTAGTCTGCATTTTTAGCACGTGCTGTTGGTTGGTGGCAATATGGCAGGCAGTGAAGATGTGATGAACAATTTAAAGCCCCACAATTATTTTGGTTATTGGAAAAAAAAACGATATAACAGAAATGTGAGTGTATCTACATTTTATACATTTATTAAATGCAGTCTATTGTACGTCAAATGGGGTTAGTAAATATATGTCTATGAATTAAAACGTAATATAAAATGCGTTGAGAAATATTTGGTGTCTAGCAACACTATATCATCAAATAGTAATGGCTATGTTAATCTAACATGGTTTTATCTAATTTGAATTCCCAACGCTCGAAGGGATCTATGATCTATGTCCTGTGTTCAAATCCAGGTCATGTCCATCTATTTGCACATTCTCCCCTGGCCTGTGTGGGTTTCTTCCGGGTACTCCGTTTTCCTCCCACATTCCAAAAAGATGCATGGTAGGCTGATTGGACACTCTAAATTGCCCTTAGGTATGGGTGTGAATGGTTGTCCGTCACCTTGTGCCCTACAATCACCTGGCCCGGAGACTGCTGGGATTGGCACCAGCATCCCCCACGACCCTAATGAGAATAAAAAGGTTCAGAAAATGAGATGAGAATGTATGTGTAAAATATAATGTGAAGTTATGCACTAAATTATGAATTAAATACTTTCTAATTTTTAGGGTTGAGTCCATATCACTGGGTCAAGGGCAGGGACCCATAGCAGAAAAAATGATCAAATCAGCATTGGAGAATGGAGGCTGGGTTTTCTTGCAGAACTGTCATTTAGCAGTTTCTTGGATGCTTTCCATGGAGGAGCTCATCAAGACTTTCGCTGAACCAGGTAAGAAAAAAAATCTATTATACATTATTACGCAGACTCTGATTTTTGATATTTGACATGATATCACCTGGTCCACCTGGAATCGAGTTCACCTTTCTTCCTCTGCTATGGCAGTTGGTTTATTTGACTTTAGAGTTATTGCAATGTTTTTTATTTTTTTATGTTCTAAAAATTGAATGATAATTTTTTTCCTTCAGAAACCATTATCCATGAGAACTTCCGCTTGTTTCTTAGCTCCATGCCTACGAAAGTGTTTCCTGTAACTGTTCTGCAAAATTCTGTCAAGGTAAACTTTATTTATAAGACATCATAATAATTTAATTCCATTCCACTTTTAAAGTGCCCTTATGGTATATTCTTTCTTTTTCTTATTGCTATTTAAATATTACACAAAATAATGACTGATTTATAAAAAAAATATATGTATAATTTCATTATTATGTAATTCTTCAAGGTAACAAATGAACCCCCGAAAGGCTTGCGTGCCAACATTCGACGAGCCTTCACAGAAATATCCAACAATTTCTTTGAAGACCATCCACTTGGCCTCGATTGGAAAAAGATGGTTTTTGGACTTTGCTTTTTCCACGCTGTGATTCAGGTTCACCTAAGATATATTTAGTGCTTGCTAAAATGCTTTTTGTTATTTTGCCTTTTATTAGTACACCATCAAATAAATGTATGCCTTGTTCACATGCATTCTTAGGAGCGTAAAAAATTTGGTCCTCTTGGCTGGAACATTCCCTACGAGTTCAGTGATAGTGACAGAGAGTGTGCTCTGCTTAACCTCAACCTCTACTGCAAAGATGCTACTATTCCATGGGATGCTCTTACTTATATCACTAGTAGGTGAACCTTACTACATGACTATCAGTATTTTGTTTCAAATGGTTGATAATGAAATGCTCACCTCTCGATGCTATATTAGTGGTTTGTTGATATAAAAACAATTCATGTGTTTTCCAATTTATGAATCTACTAATTTAGGTAGTTTAATAACATTGGTTCAGTTCTTGAGTAATGTGAATCTGAGTGTACATTAGTTTGTCTCTGTAGATTTTTTTGATTCAGATCCAGCTTGTGTATACTTTGATGTGATGCTGTGATAGGCTCCATTTCCTGGTGTGCTTAATTAAGGAAGATAAGTTATATAAAAAAAAAAGTGGCACTAGATTTATTTGGGCTCTCATTAGTATCAGGCAAAATTATTATAGTTATTTTTATAGTGACTAACTTTTTTTTTCATATTTAACAATACCGAAACAAATATTTGCATGAAAAAAAGTTATTTTCCAATTTAGTTTTAACACATTTCCATGTAAATGTTATTTAACTATATATAGAATATGTTTTAGTTGAATCCTTACTTATCAGTTATATCGTTTACCATTTTAACTACGAAGAGAGCATACAATTTCTTGTTTTATTGAACACTTGCTCCTGGTGAGATGAGTGTTTTAATGTGGTCATTATGGTACTATCTACATAGAGTCAAGCATTTCTTTGAGTTAGTAAGAATGAATTATTCATGTCCAAAGACAATCGTGTGCAATGGCGACAAGATTCAGTTCAGTGTTTATAGAGACACATACACCTATAAACACATATAACCATAAAAATAATGACATTCACAGCTGTCTATTATTAGTTTGTTATTATCTCTCCCATACTATTTTATTTTGGTCCATGGTGGTCCACATCATTATGTCAATAGTTTAAAAAATACCAGTAGAGAAAATGTAAAAGATAAAAATTGGATAAACTACTGGGAAAGGGTGTAAATCAGCAATTTCATGGTGATACGGTATTGATTCTTTGGACAAAGGTATGCTGTTGTTTTTAAATAGAGTCAATCAATCGAGCATCTTTCTCTCAAACACCTTAAATGTTACTGCATTGTTTTGTTAGAAGTACATAAGGAGGAGTTGCAAATTTCATCTTGTTTTTATCCCTAGGTGAGATCACATATGGAGGCAGAGTTACAGATTCATGGGACCAACGTTGCCTCAGAACAGTCTTAAAAGGGTTCTTTTCACCTCCAACACTGGGGTCTTGCTATACGTTCTCACCATCAGGTACCTCTAAATTTCCATTTGTCCCTGTGACTGTTTATGGATAATTCCGTGACCGGACGTTTTGTCAACGGACACTTCGTCCCCGGATGTTTCGTCAAACGGACATGTCGTCGCCGTACAGTTCGTCGAAGTATCCGCCGACAAAATGTCCGGGTACAAATTAATTCAGTAAAGCTGTCACAAGTTCATATAAACATAAATTTATGTATCCTTCCTTACGTAATTTGGTCTACTATGTTTTTTTCTGATCTAATGGCCCCTTGTGTTTTCTAGGCGTCTACTATGCCCCTGCGTTAAACACACTTGATCTATTTATTGATTATATTGAGACTCTTCCAATCATTGACGACCCAGAGGTCTTTGGCATGCATGAAAATGCTAACCTGGCCTTCCAGGTATGGACTTTGTTTCACTAGAAAAACAAAAATCTATAGAAATAGTAGTCAGTCTCTAGTCATTATGGTGCTAATCATTTGATTTGATGGCTGTTTATTAAAATATTTTAGCATACCTTTTGTTTTTAATGGAATTTGGAAATATTTTTTGGTTTATTTAGTACGACTTGAAGAACTGACAAAAAAAACATGGTCACTGACTGAGGAGACACATCAGGATTTTCTATCTGTAATCAAAGAGAAAACAACTTTGGGTAATTAAACTGTAAATCATCTGAATTCTTTATGTGTTTCTGTTGACAGCGTCAAGAAACCACGAAACTTATCAACACAATTCTCGATGTTAATCCCCGGTCTTCAGCCCAACTAGGAGGCAAAAGCAATGATGAGATTGTGTGCGAACTTGCTGAAGCCATTCTAGCTAAGTTACCTGGTAAAAAGTCTAGCTCTGCTTTTTTTGCTCTGTCATGGTTAAATGAGAGAGTGTTGAAAGCAGTATTCTGTTCCTACAGTAAATAACACCACCGGCATTATGTTTTTGTCTTTGTAGAACGCCTTGACATGGACGAGGCATTAGAATCTTTGTTCGACCGAGACGATAAGGGTCGACTCAACTCCCTAACAACTGTGTTGGGCCAAGAAGCTGACAGGTTTACCAAACTGATTCGGCTACTCAGGGTAGGTACACATTCAAATTTATGAGAATAGTGTTTATTCAAGGTGGTCGAGTAGTTAGCTCGTTGGGCTCACATTTCTGGGGTCGTGGGTTTGATCCCCGGTCAGTTTTCATGTTCTCCCCAGGCTGGTTGAACACTCTAAATTGTCCCTAGGTATTAGCTTGAATAGTTGTCTGTCTCCTTCTGTCCTCCGATTGGCTGGTCACTGATATAGGGTGTCCTCCACCTTGTGCCTGTAGCCGGAGCATATCCCAGCTGACCTCAGGCGAAAGTCAGACTAGTAGACCCTAGACTGGTCGCCGTCGGGCTCACAAAGAGTTAAAGGAACATCCGCACTGACAATCATACCGCCATCAGCCGGAATCAAGTCCGCGCCTGCCCGCACCCAAGTCAGGCAATTGATTAAACTCCTTTCATAATTGCAGGTGTCCCTTTTGACGCTGCAGAAGGCTATTGCGGGTCTTGTGGTGATGTCTGAGGAGATAGATCGGATCTATACAAGTTTTGTCAACAACCATGTTCCCACCCAATGGTCCAACTCCTCCTATCCATCTCTTAAAGGCTTAGCTTCCTGGGTCAAAGACCTGTACCTTAGGATCTACTTTGTTGAGGTGATATTTTACACTTACTTGAGTATTGAGTATCACAGCTTTGAGTGATTTATTGGCAGGGGTTGAGATAGTCGCCCAGCCAAGATGTCTTGTTATTAGTCTATTTTCCATTTTGTGACAAAAAGCAGTCTGTTATCAAAAAGATCATTTGAAATCATAGGAGCAAGTCCCGTCTCTCGGGGATATTTCATTCATTTCATTCAACAATCTGGTTGTATCAGAAAGTTTTATGTACAAGTCTCTAGACTGCTTCACTTCTATGTGCTTGCATGCACTTTTATGTACGCACCTTTTACCTGGAAGTCACCTCTAATAACACAAGGACTTTCCAGCTATCTTACTACTTTAGCTATCTTCAACTTATCCAATACCCAGTATATCCTTAATATGTCTCAGAATGTACGCTTACTGCACGTTTGCAAATATGTGCCCTTTATTACATACAGTACATACTAAAAATAGAGAAAAGGATCAGCTTACAATTTTGCAAAGTTAGAGGAGACTGAGTTCTTCAAATTGTCACTTCCTTCCAAATACATCACAAGTGGTTTCGTAATCATTGATCATATTTCATGTGTAAGTTGAAAAGATGAGCTTCAAATATTTATTCATATTTTTCTCCTTTTAGACATGGATCTTACGCGGCCACCCCAAATCGTTTTGGGTATCTGGATTTTTCTTTCCCCAAGGCTTTTTAACTGGTAATAAATACTACTACACAAAAAAACATTTTCCCTTTAATGCTTTAATGGTGATATGGCCGATTTCTAAGATTAAAGAATATATATACAGTGTTCTATATTCACGAAAATTATCCAAAATGGTAATGCATACAAAAATATTTTTTTCACATCTGGAAGTAGATTAGACTATTAAAAGGATGTTTGATGAAAAGATATTTCAAAGTAACAGATGTTGCCTCTTTAATAGCGGTCCTGCAGAATCATGCCAGACGGTACAATTTGCCCATTGATGAGCTGAACTTTCGCTTCAACGTGATGCCCGTATACAGGGACCAGACCGCAGTGGCTGAAGCTCTGCGCAATCTCAACAGCAATGCTGAACTTCCAATGGACTCAGAGGTACTGTAAAACAATCACGTTATGAATATCCTATATATATAAATATATATGAATTAATATGTATACAGTAAGATCTAAAATATTGGAGTCATGTTTTCAGAAAGATGAATCATGGAACTTCAGCAAACCAAATCTCAACTGACCAAAATGTGCAAATGTCCACAAATTTGAGAAGACAAAGCTCTACAGTTTTATTGTTTCTTGTATCCTCTGCATACTTGTCTGAATGGGAAATATAAGATAGTAGTAATATTCACATAATTATTATAAATTTCTTATTTGTTGTTGCAGTTGCCATTACCTGAGAATGGTGTGCTCGTGCATGGCATGTTCATGGATGCAAGTCGTTGGGATGATGACAACATGGTTATCGAAGATTCGTTGCCTCGAGTGATGAATGCTATTCTGCCAGTAGTGCACTTTGAGCCACAACAGAACTACGAGCCCGAAACTGAGCTCTACAATGCACCCCTATACAAGACCTCAGCTAGAGCAGGAACTCTTTCCACAACAGGTACGTATGTTACATACATAATTAAAGAATAATTAGTGTATTCCCCATTCTTCCTTTTTCCTTCCTTGTAGGACACTCAACTAATTTTGTTGTGACTGTATTGCTTCCTACCAACCGACCAAGCGACTATTGGATATCCAAAGCCTCGGCCCTGTTATGCCAGTTAGATGACTAAGTCTTTTCATGCACACAACATTTTTGAAAATGAATGAAAGATTTACCACACAGTAACTTGAATTTGGATTTTAAAGCATGCTCACAGATTTTACTCTCTCATTGTACAAACTTACTGTACTACTGAATGTGTCTACTCAGGGGGTGGGCGAATTATTCCTCAAATTCCTCCTCAGTGGGTGTGGGTTTTCATTACAACCCATAAAGAGGACATTTTTTCAACAGTCTGCTGTCCTAAAAATGCAATCAGTAGATTGCAGTGACGTGCTTCTTTTTTCTGTAGAAACCACATTGGTTAAAGAGTCTATGCTAGATCGGTTGGAACAAAAACCTGTATCCACAGCAGCCTCTGAGGACTGGTTTGCCCAACCTTGGACTCTACTCAATTGTCTCTCTGTCATTACACACACTTTAACTGTCCTACTGAATATGTCTACTCAAGACATACTGTTATGTCCAAATAAGATTTATAGCCACATTTCTTTCCTAAGGCAACTGGGGGAAAAAGACATTTGAGTTCATGGAGCATAAATGGAAAAGACAAGATTGTTAAGCAGACGCAAAATTATTTATGCAAGGGTACTGTATGGAGTCCTGATAATCAAATCAAGAAACGTTTCAACCACACTCATAATGCCATACTATATCCGTGTACCAGTCAATTATCCAGTACTATAAGATAGATGGGATTTAAACATGTGAATGCTGAGTTTAGTGGTGCTTCCATGTCAGTTGATAATGTGTATGTGTCCATATGTGTGTGCTTCATGCCTCTGCAAAGCATATGATCTCCGAGGAGCAGGTGTGTCTACTGAACAAAGGCCTCATGGTTATTAGTTCCAGTTGACCTGGCACCAACAGTTCCACCAGATGAAGCTAACACCAAATACAAATAATTGGAACATGACTTCATATGTACCAATGCTTGAATCTTTAAACATAACCCATGTTAGAACTAATGCTCTTACATTCGTTACGTTACATAGCAAAACTACTTTTATTGCTGTAACTTTTAACATAAGCCCTTGCATTTTCAAACTATAACAGCATTATAGTTATTCTTCAAGTGTTGCCCACACTGCTCTGATTCAAACTAAAATGTCTTTATCTGTAAATATAAATGGAGTCAGACACAGTCTAAGCCAATACGATTGACTTTTAGTCAACTGAATATCGCCCTCAAACTTCATTAGTCCCAATCCCTCAGCCTGCAGGCAATGTTCAAGAGCACATCTTTACTGGCACATTAGTCTATCTCATTTACGGACATCTCTGCTGCTCTCTCCGGGGTGTCTGAGTTAACTGCGTTGGGTTCTTGAACAATGCTCAAGAGTCCACATGGCTCTTCCAACATAAATAAAGCACATCATGGAAGAGGTTATTGCTTGGCTATCAGAGGGCAATATGCTAGGGGAAGTCAATCAGTGACTATTTAAAGTAGAGCTTACTAGGGATCTTACTAGTATCACACACACACACACACAACTGTTAAAACAAATGTTGGCTGCAATGGCAAGTACAAATCACACAGAGTGGGAGGTTTTCAGAGTACAAATACAAACATTACTGGAGGTGCCTATCCCTGAATTGGTGGCCAGTTATATCATTTTTTATACTCTTCTTTTTTTTAAATAGTAATGTTACATGATTCCTTTCAGAAAGGTAGACAACTTTGTACTTGGCACTGAATATAACCTTTTCCTTTTCACACAAAAATGTAATAACTCAAAATACACTTCAACTATTGGTAATTGTGAAACCTTCTTTGAACCAGCCTGCCTCTACAAAGCTAATTAAAACAAGGACAGACACAATTTATTAAATGCAGTCATGCTCCATAAGCATGGCAATCACATTTTCAATGCCATTGCTGAACATGCGTCTAACAACCTTTCAAAAATCCACACAACTATACACCCTTCCGTCTCCGCCAATCTCAAAACTCAAGATTTATATGGAATTAAAAAAACAATGGTTGATCTCATAACACAATAATTAATTTATTTATGGCCTGCTGTGTTTGTTTTTGGAAAAGATAAAGATATATTAGGGGTTAAACAGAATTTGGAGGAAAAAACGTTATGTGTAGACTTTTTTTATTTGGTTATTGTTAATATTAATAATAAAAATAAAACCCTCCTACAGCATGATCAAACATTACAACAAGGAAGTGCAGTGTGGCAATAACACGTTGGTTAAATAAGTTACGAAAAAGCAAGATTGTGCTCTCTTAAGTCTTCACATTACAGGACATGAAAAAACATGTCTGGATTGGTTGTGTCCTACAAAATCTTGTTGGTCCCCAGGTTTTATAAGCATGGGGACGATTACTTTGTGTAACATGATCTTTTCCATTCTTTGCTCTGGTCGCATAGAGATCCGCTTTATGTAAAATCCTTCGACACTGCCTCAATGAAATTTGGAGCAGACATTAGAATGGTGAAGGTGCAGATAATGGAGAAAAGCGAAAAGGCCACGAGGCATAAGCGATCCACCACCGCCGCTGCAAACTTCCACTCGCTGCAAATGGCCTCGCCTTCATCCTGCTCTCGGAAGCGCCTGGCAATATATTGTACTTCCTCAAGGATCCGAGACATTTCTGAGAGCCTCTCCAACGGCCTAGTTAGTGTTTGCTCAGTATTGATATCACCCGGGGATAAACTACTTGGGTTCCTGTCGCTGCCTCCACCACCACTAAAGAACATCACGACACTAGGATCAGTGATCGGTGGGAAAGTTGTGTTGTCCGTGTCCATCGAATGATATCCCAGGTACGAGTTAATGTTTCCATTAGTGTTAATTGACTGGGTGGAGGCCTGCCCTGGTATGGGGCTCATTGGAATGTTGTTGGTGCTGCTTTGGTGGGAGGGGGCATGAGGATACTTGTAGGCTAAGCGAACACCAGACTGACCACTTGTTTTTCTTCCCACTCCAGGCTTTTTCATGCGCAGAAACCAGGCACACCAGTTGAGAAGTATGACCTGGACCTGGGTGGGGACACAAGAAAGACATGGAAAAGTAAGAAATCAAGCAAAAAATATTTACATTGGGGTATGACATACTGATATTATAATAACATTTTATTCCCGCCCATAGCCAGCATAAATGTATTCTGTAGGGTTGGGTGAGTTAGGATTTTTTTTCATCTCCTTTGCCGAATTATAGCACAAATGCTCATTTACATCTACAGTCCCTCGGCAGATAATAAAAAAGACAGCAAACATAAGAAAGAGCATTGAGGTTTTAAAAATATGTATATATAGTATTAAGAAGGAATGCTATGAACATGCAATGACAGTAGTTTTCTATCAAAGAGAGTGATTCTATGTTTTTGCATGTTGGTCTATCTTTTTTTATGTTGTCCTTTGTGTTTTCAATCTGTTTCAAAGAGGATTCACATCATTGTCAGTGCGACTGCGTATTTTAGTCAATGAATAGTCTTCACCTACCCATTTGGGCATCTTCCCTCCCTGGGGGTCATGGTGGTGGAACTGTAGAACCAGAACAGTCACCACCACTGATAATCCCACAATCATCATTGTGCTGGCAAAGTATTGAGCTTCAAAAACAAACAGAACAAAAACATACGTACTTAAAAACCTGTAGATGTCGGTTACCAATTTACCAAAGCATCCATGTGTATTGCCCATAATGAGAAACCATGACAAAAGTTGTTGAATTATTTTAAAATTGGTTTTCATGGTCCAGGTGTAATTATTTATTCAGAGAATCCTTCTTATTTTATTTATGAATGTTGTTTATAAATTACAAAGGTTTTGGCAGGGCTGGAACTCATCTATAATTTTTATATTGAATATTTCTATATTTCAGGGTGTTTGTGGGTGTGTGTTTCAAATTTTTTGAACATTTCTTTCCATTCCAATAAGCAATTGTAACTGTTCTGTTTTGAGGAAGTTTAAGTGAGCAACTTACACATGAGAGGGGGTGTTCAATGTTATCATAGATGTTATTATAGATATATTATATAATGCATATTGTTCAGGCCTCTATTTAAAATTGCACGAATGTCATGGGCTCTCCTAGTTTTCTCTGCTCTGCATGCTGTAGTTACAACACTTGTAGGAGCTCATTTGCTTGTCATCTTTCCTGTCATGTTTGTTTGTTCTAGCTTCATCAAAAATTTAAACGACCAAAGAGTTTACTGTGAGTTGTTAAGCATGATTACACAAGGGCACTCATATTACAATTTTCAGGAGACGTATTAGGAGCAACTAAATATCTGTCTTTGCAATTTGTAGAGATCACAGAACAAAAACTTTCTCAAGGGGAAATTCAAATTGTAGCATAGTTTTGCTTAAGAACCCAAAGAAGAAAGTGTATCCAAAAAAATATGTTAACATTAAAAATTGGCTGATTTGATACACAAATAATCTCTATGAAAACATGTTAAATGCGTAACCTGAGCCAATTTAAATGAGAAAGCTTGATATTCACTTGCAATATGCTCTACAGAGATTTTAATTTGCATAATAAGTTCACATTAATTATTGTTTGTCAAAATGTGATATCAAAACTCATACAAAAATAGTACATCTTACCAATCAGTGGAACGGAGTCAGATGTAGCAGGCATTATCTCTGCTACCAGCAACATAAACACAGTGAGAGACAATAGCACAGTAATGCCTGGAACAGAGAAGACATTTTTGATTAAAAACAGATTTGGTTTCAGTAAATGTTCCCTCAAAGTCTGCAACTACAATTATTCAGTTCTTTGCAATCCAAAAAAAATGTTTTCAAATGGTTATGCAATTTGTAACTGATATCATTTAATGGTTCAATCACCACCATTTTAATAATACTATAACGGTTGATGACATGAAAATGATGTCACTCACATTCACTATTTAGTAAACTCATTAGCGGAGATATTTTCAAAGCAGCATATTAATGTTGGTTTGTATAGGATTAATGAGCCTTATGTAAAATAAAAGAGGGAAGAGGTACATCAAAAGTGGTACTACTATTCTATTGAAGGCCCAGGTATGCAAGTTCCCAGCCTTACACACTTAAGAAAAATGTGTGGGCAGAAGGACTATGACAATATAGATGGACAGTACAATATTAACAGTCATATAGGAGTCACATTCTGGGGTTTTATGTTTAATGTAAGCCTTATTACTGTGTGAGACAATTTCTTTTTGTGTCTTACCCAATGAAATCTTCTCCCCAGAATCTGCAGGGAGTAGAAAGACTAGCAGGGCCAGACCAGAGATAAGCACACATGGAATAAGCAGGTTGAGGCCGTAGTAAAGAGTCCTACGGCGCATGGTGACAGTGAATGTAACATCAGGGTATGGTTCTTTGCAACATTCGTAGAAGAGCTCATTTCGCTTGGCTGGTACACCTTGAAGTCAATGACAGGGGAAGAGGGTTCAAAAGTCAGTAAATTACGGCTTTTTATAACTTAAATTTTGGCATTAAATTTAAGTAATTCATTTTCTGAAAAGCTTCTCACAAGAGTCACACGGACTGCTGCAGCTTATTCCAGTTGACTTTGGGCTCAAGGCAGGGACCACCCGCAAATACATGGCTCCCCACCCATTTCTACAACTCGATTTATTGAGCCAGAACTCACTTTACACAATTGCCATATCACAAAATGTAGCTGTATCATGATGTTTTTCAATTTGAGCCCCTATTTACTTACCCATCGTTAGTTGATTACCAAGAACAAAGAGTACATTGACTTGACTGAATTAAGAACTGTAAATGAAGCATCTTTAAATTTTATTCTTACCCACAAGGTCCCACTCGCCATTGGGAATGTAGTTGGAGATGTCCACATCAATCATTTGAAGGTCCAGCAACCAGCCATTATGTGTCCAGGAGCCAAATTTCAGGTCACACTTCTGCACATCAAAAGGGAACCAGCGCACATCGATGTAGCAGGTGCTCTTTAGGATGCCTAGGTAAAGATGATTTTTTTACTCTTTATATACCATGAAAATGTGTTTTAGACAGAGGAGAAAAACTAATGAAAACTTGTAATATTGATAATGAAGTTTTCTCTTCTATACAAGTAACAACAACAAATTGTAATATATACTTGGTATTTTTTTTCTAAAGCATTTACACAATTATGTTACATGTACAGTGTTCAACTTCAATGGCTAACCTGGTGGGATATACTGACAGGATCCTGTGGCATTTACCAGTACATTTGTATGGAAAGTTGCATCAAACCTTTCGTCAGCACTGCAGAAAATAAGATGAAATTTAAAGCCAGTTAAATTAACAATTAAACATAGTGAATCAGATTAAAATGACAGTGAAGGTGCAGAAAGAATTTGGAGCACTAGAAAATTGTCGTAATTGGTGTACATATTTGGAAATATGAATTCTTAAGAGACATTTAACTTGTGTCAAATATTTTATGGCTTATGTTCAAAACATTTTACCACTCATCTGCCAGACAACTTTCCTAGATTTGTAGTTGTTTAAAATTCTAACCTGTTGTAGAGAAGAATATCTGGGACCCATATCATGTTGGAAGGGAACCGCAGTGTTTGAACACCTGGGTAGCCCTCTGCATCCCATGTAAGGTATACATCTGTCCACTGCTGAAAGAAACAAGGAAGAGATGTCAAGTGAGAAACATATGAGGACTTTATAATAATTATTATTAGTAGTAGTATATATTTTTTTTTTCTATATCACGGCAATGGTTTTGTATTATTCAATTGACTCAAATGGCTACAGAAGAAAACTTGTGAAGGAATAATTTTGAAGACTGCATTACATTCACTACTCTACCATCGTTATATTTATTAATATTTTAGTATTAGAAATGTCCCATGATCATAATATATTTGAGGTTAAAGGTTAAAAATTACTATTACTATAAATTAAATAAAAAGTAACACAACATGGCCAGTTTTGATTGTAAACACAATTTTTCATACACCATTTTGTTAATAAACAAAGGTTCCGGTGTAGTAAAGAGAGACCTTAGGGCACAATCTAATCCAATCCATTTCCCTATACAGACATTTCTGCTCTGTCTATTGGAAATTTATAGAGGACCTTCAACGGCATAGGTCAATTGAGATAACACTTCCATTGTTACAATCAATTTTAAATCCCAACTGTGCGCATAAAAGATATTCATTGAATCTGTAATCCTATAATCCTCTACAGTACGGTAATGCCTGACTGCCATCATTCGTTTATCTTGAGAGAAAAGGCTTGTAGATCTCAGCTCTCCTTAAGATATGCTGCATCTGCAAAGCCCATTCTAATTCTTCCTGTGGCGTGGATGCCATGTTAAAGAGTTGGCTACCCAAATAACTGAATCATTTATAATATGCAGGGCAGTCAGGATCTGACTCAGACAAACCGGATTTAGACAGTGACAGTCATGATGTGCTTTGCCCATGGGTATTACGGAAGTTGTACCTGCCTGACTGGTTTGATGTCACATTAACAATTAACTACTTAGATATCCTTTAAACTGCCTTCTGTCTAATCTGTGCACACTGATGTATTTTGAGAGAATTGCACATTTCTGCATGACTTATGAAGACAAATTCCTCTGAGGCATCCATTCAACATTTTGCTTTAGATATGGGGGTTTCTACGATGAAAGTTGTTTCCAAAGGAATAATTGAAAAAAAAAAAGAAAGAGATGGTACATGGGTGGTCAAGTTTTGGAGCTTTACTAAATCCTAGCTTGGCACATGTACCCTCTATTACATTAAATTAAATACATTTATTTATTTATTTATACGCCACACTCGAGGAAAGCCATTGATTGTCATACATTGTCCTTTTTATTCATTACTAGCTACATATTTAAAATGCTCCAAATGAAAAGACAGTTTTAGATTAAATAATAATTATAGCAGGGCTAGTCCGATGCAAACCCTGGCGTGGGGTGAAACAGAACTTTAATTAGTTGTATTTTTTTAGGTAACTCATGGTCAAAAGTGAAATAGCAAAACTTTGGGGGTCACTTGTACTAAGTGGCCAATATGAACACGCACACACACACACAAGGTTTTAATTTTTTCTCGTTTCTCATACAAGAGTAAGATAGAAAAGATGTAATCATTTCCCATTTATTTTAGAATTGATGTTATTTCGCTGACACTAAAGTCACTATTTTTATTTAAATCTCTAATTAAATCTGGCATTTTCTCCCCATATTTTCCCAAACTGCATTATAGGAAATGACAGTGATTATGCAAAATAACTCAAAAAAGACAATATACCAGCTGAAGCCAGGCATTTGTGATCAAAACTTGGTTCTTCTCATCCTGTAAAAGAGGTAAGACCAACTATAAGTCAATGTATCATTGAGTAAAGAATATATTATTCATAGTGGTCTGATACTAAAAGAAACAATGTTTTCATATCTGATGGACAGGGTTTTTATGTCATTTGGGGACACCAGGTATAGTTGGGATGAAATGTTTAGACTATGAATATTTACTTTTCTGTTGTTCTGTGTTATAAAAATATTAATAATGGTTTAAATTATGTCTGACTTGTGAGGGCAGGTAAAAGTCACTCTGCCAATTTATCCTTGACAAGTTCAGAGCCTCAAATGAATTTTATTAATGAATTAATAAAAGTAATTGATGGGATGCATTCGCCTAACCTCAAACTTAATGTCGTTAAAGTCATTGATGAGGTGCATTTGCCTAACTTTGGGGCAGATAGTGTAGGTTCATTTGATTCTCAGTTAGTGTAAATATTCTATTGAAAAAACAAATATTTTCCAGTGTCAGGGTGGCCACTTCCATCCTCATTGTATCCTGTCTAGTTGTCAGGTTCGCGATAAAGGCATTTGGCTGCCCTAATTCCCTTGTTGGAGTTCCAGACGGTACCATATGGAAGGATCATAGGCCATGTTGCGTGTCCCCACAAAAGTGGACCACCACCCACCCACCACTAATGAGCAAAATTGCACAGCCGTTATTATAGCGTGTTCTGGGAGGAGCCTTTGCTATTTCATTTGTTTAACACACACAAAATTTAATTTACTAACTTACAATTAGTGAAATTTGTTCACAGACTGAGTCAGATATCTGTTTTTGTTTCCTTACATGCTTGTTTGTTTTGTCAGTTATAATTCCATCATTTTGAACTTCATATTCTGCCAATGGTGGTTTCCAAATTGTTCTTTACTGAATATATTCATGAAAACCACAAACCGCATTAGGCAGTTTTAAAATGTTATTTTGATTGAACACACAATTCTAAGACATTCAGTATGTATAGTCTCAGATTTGATTATCTAGCCTAGCCTTTAATTCTTCTGGGAGAGTAGTTCATGAATACCATCAGACTATATGACCATCGTCATAGTTATGTATTATGTATATCATTTAAACTTCCTTCCCGATAGTACAATAATCTTCTTTAAGGAGGTTATATAGATATATTAGTAATATAAAGTAGAAAATGTGGTTATGCAAAAGAATACCCCAGCAGTATATCCACACACAAAAAACAAGTCAGCATCTTCTTTTTAAACAGACACACAAAATGATGCTTGAGGGAAGCCATAAGCCCTGCATTCATGTTTGAAAATGTTGGAATTAGATGAGGCAAAGAAAGCTACAATACAGAATGAGATGTGACAGAAAATCCTCCTAAAGCACATATGCGTTAAAAGCAAATGACAGCTTTTACTTTGCTGTGATTTCTTCAGTAATTACACAGAGCACAATGAAAAAAATGGCCCAAACCCTAAGCCACTCTATTTTCAGAACAAACATGGCTAACATTGCTACAATATTTAATTCAGTTTTCATGCTGCTTATGTTCCCAAGGCTCGTGAGGGTGCTGGAGTCAGCCAAATATGGGCACCAGACGGTTGATAACCTAAACTGGTAACAAACCAATCACAGGGCACAACGAGACAGACAACAGCAGGGGTAGGGAACCTATGGCTCGGGAGCCACATGTGACTCTTATGATGGGTGCATAGCTAAAGTATGGAAACCAGTGGTGAGAGTCCCGAATGCACCAATAGGAACGAATAAACACACTCACCACATCGATAATCTGTAGCAAAGTGAGACCAAGTTCTACGATGACAGGTGCAGAGTCATTTTGAACAGGCCTTTCCAAACGATTGTAGTTGACCATCAAGTCCCGGTACAACTTCCTCTGATAAACTCCACCATTACAGCCTACAACAGCAAGCAGAGAATATGTTTAATTCAATGTCAATGTGGCAGTCTTGATGGGACGAGAATGATAACAAACAATACGATCCTGTGCGGCATCCTAAAACGATTTGACACAGTGGGGGACAGGAGGACGATTTGATTAAGTGGTTGGAAAACCAATACAAATATCTGATCATATAATGTGGACACCTACGGCCTGATTGTCCAGTACATCTTAGACCGGAAGTCAAGGGTGACAAACTCGGGTTGGTTCGTGGGCCACATTAACGTCAACTTGATTTCATTCGTGCCGGATCAGTTTAGATATAAAATTTAGATTTTTTTTTATAGATGGATTAAAATAAACGATTTAAATCCCTGAATATTGCGTTTTTTTATAGATCTAAAACAATTTTTATTTGAGCTTTTTTCACATATTTTTAGATTTGACAAAATGATTTTGAACTAAAAACAGAAAACAATGATTAAATAATGACAGTTATTGATTTAAAAGGGGGAAAAACATTTATATTGTCGTGTAACTGTCCTGCATGGTCATCAGCAGTTAAAACATCACGGTGCCTTTTGCCAGGGGAACACAGCGGCAATGAAAAATGTCCTTGTGCAACCTGAATCACAAACAGATGGCCTGCAGGTAATTCAAAAATATTTTTGTTGGTTAATGGGAGAGCCTGGTGCATTTATTTTAATTTAATTCAATTCAATAGCATTTTATCTTTTTTTTCATCACATGAAATTTTATCCCATTGATTTCTGTGAAGCAGTTATATTATGGAAATTAACACTTAAACCCATTTTCATGTGAAACTGATATAGTATAAAGTAAACTAGAGCTTAACTGACTTTAATAAAACTATTGTAGTTTGTGGCTATTTTTACATTTATTTCAGAAAATATTTGTGTGACATTGATGGGTATACACAAAACCGCTTAACCACATTTACCACAGTTTGAGAACCGTTGCTCTAACCCATTTAATGAGTAAAGAAAGATGAAGGGAAAACAAAGGAATAAATAAATAGGATGTATAACTTCTTAACACAACAATGACGGATATTACAATTAAACCAGTGATTCAAACATGTTATAGGGCTTTACTTTAACTTCATCTGATGTTTTTTTCTGGTCCACTTAGCATGCATTTAGTTTTGACTGCAGATTACTCTGAGGGGATAACCCGTCCCATTGGGTTTTGTGCATCATTGCCGGTGTGCCCTCCTTTTTTTACTCAGCCAGATGTTGTTGTCTAAAGAGCAAGTGTTACTCAAACACACTGACCTGCACTTGCACCCCAGGCACACTGCAGTGTGTTCATCTGATGTGATGGAAGTCCTACACGCTAGAATATCACACATCACACTGACGCGTCAGGGAATATGTCTTTGTCGCTGACCACCAGACTCGAGAGTAATCAAATATAAAGGCTTAAGAGCATGATATTCTGGACATATTGACATGTGTAGGAGTCATTCAGTGACCTACCTTGAGAACTAAGAGACGCCCAAAGGTAAAATCCAAGCAGGATTGATTCACGCATACTCAGTGACTCCATAACAGCAGTGCCGTAGGTCTCCTTTTTAGCAAACAGAAGGTGTAATAACTTGGACTTGCTTTATCACATCTCTCTCTCTCTCTCTCGCTCTCACTCGCTCTCTCGTTATCTTTGTCCCTCTCTTTATCCCCCCCCTTCACGGAATCTCACATTCACATTCTCTCTCTGAAAACAAACATACATGTGCCACCATTATGTCTCTGACAGTTTTTGTCAGGCACCTGTAACCATGTCTCATGAGGGTAATATTACAGCACTATAACAAACGAAAACATAACTTTTTATATCTGTGTAACCTTCATGATTTTGTCTCTCTTTACCTAAAAATCTCTTTGTACTGAATTAAACAATGTTTATTCATTTACCCTGCATGTTTTTGGGGGGCTGTGGGAGAAACCGGTGTAACCGGAGAAAACCCACGCAACCTCGGGGAGAAAATGCTTATTCCAAGCAATAGGACCCACCTGGGGTTAAAACCGTTGACCCCACAAATGAGAGGCAGACGTGCTATCCACTCGTCCACCTACACCTGTTTAATACATAAAAAAAGGCTGATGTATTCAGTTAGATTAGGTAGCCAAAGAAGAATCTGTGATTCTGAAATCGAGGAATTTACCACAAATTAAATGTTTTCCCCGTAAATCAAAATAGTCCACAGAATATATTTGGGCAAGGTGCAGAATCATGCAGAATTGGTGGGCAGCAAAACGCTGGGGAAAAAGGAGACCTACAACCCTTCACACTTACACTCATACCTAAGGGCAATTTACAATGTTCAACCAGCCTACTATGCATGCTTTTGGGATGTAGGAGGAAACTGGAGTACCCAGAGAAAAAACACAATATCCCGGGGAGAACATCCTACGGAAAGAACCCAACCTGGGTTTAAAACTTTGATTGTTGTACTGTTTGGTTATTTTCTCTTAGTTTTCTATTCATTACTTGTGTTTAACTGTCAGTGCGCAGCAGATGCAGCGTTGTCCTAAAGCCATTAGAAAACTGCCTGCAGTGCTTCCTTTGCTCTCAGAATTTATCACCCTTCATTTCATTTACTTTATTCTTAAAGCATATAGCTCACACCCTCCTCTACCCATCTCCCTTTTTATATTTGAGCTTCCAGCTATGTAGGCATAGTGTCTTATATGTATGTTGATTGCCGTTATCTTATATTGCGAAATGGGTTTTTATTGGCTCACCCTTCAGGGATGGGACTCTTGCTTGAATGTATATATGCTAGATCATAATGGTATGCACTGTATTTCTTTATACAAATTTCGTTTCACTGCAACTGTGCAAATGTTCATTTATGCTAGTCTTCTGCATCTATAGTGTTACAGAGTCTTATAATATAATAATTCATTCATTCATCATCTGAGCTGCTTATCCGTACAAGTGTTGCAGGGGTGCTGGAGTCTATCCCAGCCAATAGCAGCCTATAGGCGGTGTACACACTGAACTGGTTTCCAGGGAACATTGGAACCAACAACTAGGCACACTCAAACTCATGCCTAAGGGCAATTTAGAGTTTTCAACCAGTCTACCATGCATGTTTTTGGGGATGTGGGAGAAAGCCAGAGTACTTGTAGAAACACAGGCACAGGCAAAACATGTCAACTCCACAAAGGAAGGGCAATTGATCATTCAATATCAGAATCTTAGAATACAAATAATACTCGTAAAAAGAGACACTCTTAGGCTGGCCTTATTTTTTTTAATAGTATGTCCACAGTAGGGGTTGCTAATTACATCGATTGCTATCTCCTAGCCGATCGCCAAGGTAATATTTTTGGATTCCTTGATAGTAAGATTTGATCCAATCTGATGGTTTCCATTTGGCCTGGGTGATATCTCGTTTACATCGCAGGAGAGGCAATACTTTATTTATTTGGACACACATACATGTGTAACAGCACTCATTAGTGATACATTGATCTTGGACACTTCAAACTGTTCCACAATTATACTTCAATTTGGTGCCTTGGTGATGATGAAAGCTGTTTCAGGTGCCCTCCCTCCGAACTTAGTGCCGAGCAAGAATCCTTCAACAATATATTTCTTAATAAACATATGGGTACAATATATCATTTTGAATTGGTAATTTCTTTAGTATATCAACATACATATTAAAGCAGAGCTTAATTGGTGGTCAAGACATTTTTATAGTTTCCATTAAGATTAAGATTCTTTGTATTTGTACCAGATTGGTGAACCTGGAGTTTGTCTTGAGATTTTGGTCAAATGTATCTAGTGATGAGTTGGTATGCACGTATATATCTTCAGTTATGGATTTTATTGTTGATGCCAAGTGGGTGTTTTTTAAAGTAGCAATATGGAACTCAACAATTTTGTTGTACTTGGATATATATATAAATCCAGACAGTCTGCACTGCACCATAGTGAAAATTCAGTCTATTTCTGTTAGCAGATGTCCATCACTGTTTGCCCTGTCAGTGATTATAGGGCCCTCCTGAGTATTTGATGTTATCACAGGGGTTTTGCTTCTACAGCTGTTTGTGTAGAGAGTGTAAGTGATTAGACAAGAGCTGCATTGTGCTACTCCCTATCCTTGGTGTAATCGCTGATCGAACTCGCATTAGAAGTAATGATCTTCAACCATGCGGACACACAACTACAGGGAGCTTTAACAAGGAGTTGGTGGGAAAACCAGCTGGCATTTGAATGCCGAGCCAAACATCCCTGAGGTTTTTGTCTTCACTCTGTCTTAATGAGCTCTAGTTTTTTTTTTGTCGGTCTATTCTGAAAAAGTTTGCTCTTAAATGTATTTCCATAATCATATGCTATGTTATTTTTGTTCAGGGTTGTATTGTTTGATTTTGGCTTTCCAGGGTTTTCCACACACACAAAAACATGGTTTTATTATATTCTCTAAAGTGAACATTTTCCTGTGTTCAATTTTTTAAAAGCCTTATTGTGTTTCGCCTTGATTCAAAGTTGGTGGTAACATTATTTTACTTTTTGCTCCCACTTTTATTGATTGTTGCAGCCTACTATCATGCAGTATTTCAATTTTTTTGCACACTATCAAATAATTAATTTACATGGGAAGAATTTGAACAAAACTTTGTTTCAAAGTCCAGTTTGGCAGCTTCTCCCAGTCTGTGTGACCATTATGACTCACTCATATCATTATTATTTTCAACTATTTTCTCAGTTTGGTCTTTCCAAACTTATACAAAAAGTAACTTCAGTCTTGATCCCGATGATTTGGGGTCAATGAAAACTCTCAGCCTCTGATAAAGAAGAAGAATAAATTGGATTTAGAAATTAATGATACATTTCACAAAAGGTTAACATTTATCTGTTCACCTTTTTCCTTGCACTACCAACAATTTTTCTTAAACCCTTAGAATTGTTAGCAAAAATCTTGCAGTTTAGGATGTCTTTGAATATTTAAAAGAGGGTGTTATGTTAGTGCCATAAATTCAACAGATTGTGTGGAAATGAAAGGACAACACCGAGTAGAGCTCATCATGTGGGAGCTGTAAATAAAGTAATCAATGAGGGAGAGAGAAAAAATCCAGACCACTTTTTTTAGTGGTAATAAATATCTTGTTCATGAAGGTGCTGATGAGGAAAAGTTTATTGTAATACTACGTAGTATTTGCTGCCGTGTAGTGGCCACTTAGGAATATTACAGACATCAAGCCTTTTCTATTATGATTGATTCCGTTCATATATATTCAGTGATGACATCCTTATTCAAATATATTGCATCAACAGATAATTGCGTCACATGACTTCATCAAGCATTCTGTGGAAAACTGACAACAACAAAAAATGAATCATGAATAGCATTGGCTTTATGATGGCGGTATGATTTGGAGTACGGATGGTTGTTTGTCTCTCAGTGTGCCCTACGACTGACTGGCGACCATTCTAGGGTGTAGTCTGCCTTTTGCCCAAAGACAGTTGGTTTAGGCTCCACAACCCTTTCGAGGATAGGCAGTACGGAAGCATATGAATTTGCAATTGTCTGTTGATGTGAAAATATACTTCCATTGTGTTTTTCATCACTAAGATGTATAAACTGAGACTTCTTTCATCAGTGGACAGTCAAACTCTGTGCAAAAGTATGAATGTGCAAGGAATCAAAAAGCTGAACAACATTGAGAATCATGACTGGATGTCGTTATCAAGCAATAAAATAAAATGTCATCCAACACATAAACAAGTCATGTTGAGCCCTAGAGGGAGATAGACATGCTTTCTCCTAATTGAGTTTTTGCATATAGCAGCTGAAAAGAAAACTGTAAAAGAGATCACTCCACACGCAAATATGCATAATCATATAAGATGCATAATCATGTGAGAAATTTGCAACATTTCCACAAACAGGATAAGGATAAGAATGAAGGAGTCATTCATTATCAACACAGGCACATATCTCACCCCCCAAAAAAATGATTCATTGAAATTGTGCCACTGGGCTGTATATTTAAGTGTTTGCTTCTCATTTAAAACATTTCAATTGAATTTTCTGGAACCTGATGGTTGGTACTTTATGGTGATGCCAAGTTGCTAAAGGGGTCTCAGATGTTGAGACAGCTCTTAAACGCCACATCAGAATTATTTTTGAATGGGCTTTAAAATGCAACACACGTCAACATTTGGCTCATTCCACCTACAATCCTAGTTATATATTCTGCCAATCATTTGGGAATGAACATTGTGCATTTTGAGTGTAAGTTTGTCAAAATTACTATGTTAAATCCCTTATCAAAATACCATAATGAAATATTTCAATATTTGTTTTCATATTTTTGTTAGGTTTATGTGATTCCTTTTGTGGGGTTTTTTTGGATTAATCTTGGCTTTTTTCCCCTCTAAATTGTTATCATTGTTGATTGATTTCATCTGTTGTAACCTTCCTGTGTGTCTCAGACTATATTGACTGTGGCATTGTGTCAGCCAGGTGTTCCCAATGCCACGTTAGCCCATGTCTGTCTATTTAAGACCCGTTTGAGTGGTCAGTTCTTGCTATGTCCTTGTCAATGTCACATGAGTGTTTGGTGCATGTAACAGGTAGGCTTGATTCTCTGGTTTTTGGTGCATTTTTGGATTTGTTGCATTGACTTGTTTGCATTTTGTCTTGATCTCCTTCATTAAAAACTTTTGATTATAATACCATTTCTACCCTCCCTGTTTCTCTGTGATTGGGTCAATCCACTTTTCATGTTTGCATGGTTGCATGATGTGACAATTTAATGGTTACTGCTACTTTTTTTGATAGTAACCATAACTTTACCTGAATTCATAAGTGATCAAAATGGAGCCTAGTTGGACATTCTAACTGCAAACAGGCACATGCATATGTTTTTGTCTTTAACCAGATTACAAGGGTCCTTCCATTCAACTTCTATATCAACTGGTAGGGGGTGTTTGCAGCTTTTCCCAATTTATCTTGGCTGCTATTAATAAGCAGATTCATACCAAGAACAATTTTAGTTTTCAATGAACTCCTGCATGTTTCTGGAACATGAGACTGCATTCAAAAGCCTAAACACAAGTTTTATGTAGATATCATGACCACTCATCATACTGACTCCAAATGAATCATTTACAATATTACTTCCCCCAATAAAGAGAAAAACACTTAATGTTTGGGTACTAACAATTCACGCTACTATAATGCTTAATTTTATCTTCTATGCTCAATGTTTTGTAGCCTTATATAAGCCAAATATATTTATAAAATTTGGGTACCTTATACACAGGAGAAAAGTAAGCAAAAGTTGATCAGAAATACAATTTCTAATGGCTCTAATTGCAGTTTTAAAACCTTGTGAACAACTTGTTATCCCAGTGTTTTGTCACATTTGTATTCATGTTCCTTCTTTTAGCAGTGCATCTTAAACTTAATGTCTCATTTGTATCAACTGGCCATGGCTGTCAGGTTCAATTTCATGAAATGCAGTCTGACTGAACTCAATCATATTAGATTAAATGCTCCTCATCAATCTTTGAGTTCAACCAAGGCACCTGGCCTGTTGTCAATGTGAAAAATGCAACTTGATGTTTACTTAATTGACAACAATGTGAATACTGCCTGTGAAAGGCAGCCCTGAATTGGACGTCCATTGTTGTCAATGGCACAAACATGCGCATTCCCTGTCTGCCCACCCGTTTTTAACGATTATGTCTATCGCCATCACATCTCTTTGAAGTTTTTCCCCCACTTTAAAACAATGATGTGTAAATCAAGATGTAGATCTTGCTTTTCTTCCACTGAATTTCACATTTCATCACAGTATGGCAGTGCTTCTCATGTTTTTCTGTTGTGCTCCTGTGGAATAAAATGTATATCCCCCCTAACTCTTTGTTGCAAATGTAAATTGTATTTTATTTCTCTCAAATTCCAAGTACACTTCTGCATACTAGTGTATATATATCCTTGTTAAATTTAACAACACTGAAAGTGAGTGCAGCACTGCCATCCACTGGGTGAATATGAATTTATTCCAGTAAAAAAAGGAGGGGGGAAAGTATGTTTTTCTAAATTAGATGCTCCCAGGCATTGCTTAGTGCACAACCCCTGGCATTGCTTTGTGCCCAAAGCTATTTGAGAAGCACTGTTATATAGCAATGTCATTAACATTGAAGAGATATTGCAGCATTTTATTTCAATTATTGCAATTACTGCAATTGCCACCGCAGGCAAGGTGCAAATCCCAAGACATTATTAACCTTCTGGTCATCTCAGATGTTATCCAAAAATGCAGATCTTGTTAGCTGGGAAAGAAAACCAAACAGGGTTGGCAATTATTTTTTTTAACAAAGCTAAGAGATGGGTCAAATTTTCTGCCCTAGTTGTTCGAGTGGCAGAAAACAACTGGGGTGGAGAGGTAAAAAATTTATTCCGCCGCTCCACTCCTCCGTTGCCCAAGCAACGGGCCAAAACAACGATACTGAAAAAAAAAAAGTTTCTGTGGGACTTACGTCAACTCGATGTGGGCCGGACCATAAATGGATTATAAGAACTGGATTAAAATCCCTGAATATTCAGTTTTTTTATAGATCTAAAATAATGTTGAGTTTTAGCTTTTTTTTATATATATATTTTTAGATTTTACAAAATGATTTTTGAACTAAAAACTGAAAAAACTAAAACTTTCCTTGGCTTGCTAAAAAAAAGAACAAAACATGGAACTAATTCAAATATTTTATGTCAGTTACAAAATTATTCATCAAGAATATTCCAAGACAATATATGTAATGGGATAAGATTGGTTGTGAAAATACAAAATTATATCTGAGAGAAGTTTTTACTTCACATTTGCCACCCACAGATTACTTTAAAAATGGGTCTGTGGGAAACAATACACATACTGTCAAATGTGATCATTCTCTTCCTCCGCTAGCGATCAAACAAAACACCTTCACGCTGCTGCTTACTACATCTGTTATTTTTCTTCTTTTAATCCTACCTCTTCCTCCCCCAGCATACCACAAAGAAAATGATATCTCTGCATGGGCAAGTCAATAAACTTCCAGAAAAGTAAAGACGTAAAGTGAATATTAGGTAAGTGCTTGCATTTAGAGACTTTCAAAGCCATGGTTTACCCTTCCAATGTTTTTAATCTTACTATTCCTATGTGATGACCCACATCATTTTTACTGTTTGGATGTCTAGGGCTAAAATTGTCTTTATGCATCTGGTTTTCTTCCCAAAATCTTCCAATTATTACAAAAAATAACCTTTTGGTATCATTAAATTGTACATAATTCTCTGTGTGCAAGTAAATGTGAAGATTTTTGGTTGTAAATATGTGCCCTACAATTAGTTGCACCCAATCCTCAGCTAAATTCAAATGGGGAAGGTTGGAGTGCACCCACGGTCCTAATAAAGAAACTCTAGAGAAAATAATCATTGCATGCAGTCACAGTTTAAGCTTTAATTGTACCATATGCTCAACAACTACTCCCCAGCAATGCCAAATACAACAAATCTTCCATAGTTAATTGTACAACGCCAGTCTTTATAAACCACTTAATACGCATTTTGTATCAAAACCTTCGAAAAAATAAATACTACAGTGTACTATAACTTTACCTTTTGAGTAAAATTTTCTTTCAAAAATACATTTCAGCAGGTGACCTCATGATTTTTTTTTTATAAAAGTAGATGCTGTAATAGTACAAAAGTGGAGTATCAGACAGATTATAACCAACATTGTTGTCCATATGATAATGATAACTACTGCTTTGTTTTCATTTTTTAATGAGCTTGTTTTGAATCTACATACTACTAAAGCCTACATAAAAGTATTGCTATTTAAAGATATCATTTGGGAGCTATTTGGGTAAAACAATATGCTGTATTTATAGACATAAAATGAGGGCGTTCAATGCGTGCTGTTTACTGCAAAAGGAAAAAAAGCAAAACAAGACAATTACAAGGGCTTTTACACCTGTTTTCAAATGGGTCATTTGTTCACATGGTTCATTTAGGGTCGCAGTAAATTATGATACAAATCCAAAAAGGGGTTGAAGGAAGAGGCCCACTGTCCCGAGGACACACACGGTCACAAACACCCAAAGGAATATTCTGTCTATCACCATGGCAACATATTTCCAGTCGTCTTCTACCTGTGATAAGGGGCAAAAAAAAAAGACAGATTTAAAAAATGACTAATATAAGCATTGATAGTATTTTATTCATAATTCTTGTGTTTAATGGAAAATTGACTCTTTTAATTAAACTCCTTTAACAGTTTTAATGAAAACCATGATGCATTGCAAAGTGATTGATTTTTTTTTTTTTAAATTTGCTGTTGTTATTAGATCTGAAAGAATGAGTATGGAAAATGTTTTAATTCTAATAATGATGATTCAAAATGACATTTTGGGGGCATGGTGTAATCTTCATCAGGTTTTTTTTTTTTTTTTGCATTTAAGAATGGAGATTGTATGCATACTGTGTACATTTTTCTCTATAAAAATATACTATATTTTACCAGAATGAAAACGCTAAGATATTAAATTAGCTTTATGGTAATTCTGAAGTTCTGACCATTGTACTTTATTGAAATGTACGCTAGAGCAACCTGCACTGTATTTTTCGGAATATAAGTCGCACCCGAGTATAAGTCGTACTAGTTTAAGAATGCACAGTGTAAATTGCATTTTGGGGAATTGAATTTGATAAAATCCAAACAAAACAGTTGTCGTTTTGAAAGGCACTTAAAAGTAAAATAATAATTCAGATCGAGGCAACAACAGGCTAAATATTTTTTTACATGAATTTTTTTTTTATTGGTAAGCCCTTCTTAGTTGTTTTTAGAAGTTACAGGGTTTGCTGTTGCGACCCCCGAGGAGTTAAGCCGAACTGCCAATTTTCAAATGATCAACACAGACGTAGAGTTCCCTCTTGCCGTTTAATTTGGGATTATATAATATGTGAATAATTTCACACATAAATCGCACTGCAGTATAAGTCGCAATCCATAAGAAAAAAAACAAAAAATGATGATTTGAAACTGATTTATAGTCCGGAAAATATAGTAAAGCATCCCGGAAATATATATTGTACTACCATAAAATTAAAATAAAAAGACTATGTACCACATTTTATGACTACATTTTCATACCCACCTTTACATTCTCCCTTGCTACAATTTATTATATTCTAAAGCCCTGACGTGAAATCTCAACAGATAGATAGATTTTCTTTTGTGTTATTGTCTACAAGGAGAACAACTGACCTCCTTGGCTTTGTTTTGGCTCCTCATGTTCTCAGCAATGTACTTAACACTCTCGATAGCTTGCTTTATCTCAGGTGACACCACAGAAAAGGCCACTGCTGAATTCATGCTTTCCGGACTTAGTTGACATGTCGTTTTCCCAGTTGTTGTTGATTCAGGACTTTCCTTTTCATGCTGGCAGGGACAAGGGCAATTTTTCCCACCACAGCCATCCATGGAGGACAATGTACTGTCTCCAAACTCCAAGCAGTTTAGAGAACCCACTCCTACCTGCTGGAGAGCAAAAACAAAAAAGACAATTATGTCACTTTAAAAAATTCTATCATAAGGAAACTCATTTTAAAAAATTTGGTTCATTGAAGTTGGTGCGCTGTTTTCTGCAAAAAAAAAGTTTTTTCTTAAAATATGAACAAACTTGATATCAAGTCGTGTTTTTCAGCACTGGGAAGAGATGGAAACATAACCTATTGTGAAATGGGATAGTATATTTCTTTAGAGCTGGTTTTGGATTGATTCATTTGTGGTTCTCCCTCTTGCTCTTTGTGAATCTGCCAATAGTCAACGTTCTTAGGACAGTACACAACAAGTATAGCACATCATCTTTATCATGACAATTAGATGTTGTGTTGTTCGTTTTGTTTTATGAGAACGAATTTGAATACAAATGACTGCACTATAAATTTTGCCAAAAGACACCAACTAGATGTAGTGGAACAGGTGAAGTTTTATTTTCTATACCATCATTAGGCCACCTGGTGAGCTGGAGTTAACATAGTGCTAAAGGCAGCATAGACCAACCAGGTAAAAATAGGCAACCTAATGTGTGCACTAGGGATCACACCACAACTTGAGCTTTCAACTAACTATTTTTTTGGGACTCCCAATCTGCTAAATGGAAAAATTGCTATGATACACTTGAATTACTTAGTGGGGGAAGATGTGTGGTTTCGTTTTGTATTCTGAATTTTTAAAGATATATAAGCTCAAGAGATTACACGATAGTGTTACTTGAATCATAGATCACCTCAATTTGATTTCCTGTAGGTATTGCGATATATACATTCTGTGACATCTGACAATGTATGGATAATACAAGGAAGCAGGAATACTTACCTGAGCCGAGTTAACCCTCCTTTTCGTTCCTCCGCCTCCTCCTCCCCCTCCAGCTCCTCCTGCCTCCCCACTGTTCTCCAACCCTCCAGCCTTGTTGCCTTCAACAGTTGGTCTCCGCATCAACATAACCCTCGGCAGTACTTTGAGAAACACTGACCGCACCCAACCTGGCATTGTGTGGGTCATGGGCGTGCGGTAGTGCACATTTAAGACGAAAACCGTAATGACAATGCTGAGTGTTACGAAGATCATGGTGAAGAGTAGATACTCTCCAATCAGCGGAATGACCAGAGATGTGGAGGGGATGGTTTCAGTGATAACCAGTAGAAAGACAGTGAGGGAGAGCAGGACGGAGATACAGAGCGTGACCTTCTCTCCACAGTCAGATGGGAGATAGAAAACCAGCACTGTGAGGAAAGAGATGAGGAGGCAGGGGATGATGAGGTTGATGGTGTAGAAGAGAGGCAACCGACGGATGTAGAAGGAGTAAGTGATGTCCGGGTAGATTTCCTCACAGCAGTTGTACTTGATGTCGTGTTTGTAACCTGGAGCATCAATGATCTCCCACTCGCCACTCTCCCAGAAATCTTTGAGGTTAACCTAAATGATGAATGAAAAGTTTTCATCGTAAAAAAAAATGTAAGGGGACTTCTTGCATTAACAATCTGAATTTTGGCCATCCAATGAGCCTACTATGCATGTCTTTGGGAGGATACCGGAATTCCCGGAGGAAACCCACGTAGACCTAGGGAGAACATGCAAACTCCACATAGATGGACATGACCTGGATTTAAACACTGGACCCCAGAGCTGTGGGGCCGATGTGCTAACCACTCACGACACCGGCCCGCCCCATTGTCTAACACCTTTCATATTATGTTATATACTAACTCAGGGGCACGGTGGAAGAGAGATTAGCACGTCTATCTTACAGTTCTGAGAATAAGTGTTCATTCCATTAGGGTCCCAACCGTTCTGTTTATTCTCTTTGTGTCCGCATGGTCTTTATCTGGGTACTCATCCACAAATCATCCACGGTAGGCTGTTTGAAAACTTAAAAAGTGTAACCAGCCAATCGAAAGGCGTAAGGAGACAACAATATAGCAATACAAACCTTAGACCCAATCAGTACCAGGTCAATCTTGGCTTTATCATAAGTCCATGAGCCAAACTTCATTGAGCAGTTTTGATAGTCAAAAGGGAAGTAGGTAATGTCCATAGGGCACGAGGATTTGAAAATCGCAGGAGGAATCCAGGTTATGGTACCATCAAACTTGAGTAGTGCCTTCGTTTTATCCTCCACTAGAAAGTCTCCGACAGCACTGCATATAAAATGAATGTACAAAAGTCACGCCAGCGTTGACAGGGCCTTGAAAGCGGGTGATACGTTACGAGAATACTATATGGATTTAAGACAGGAACAACGGGGATGAAATAATTGATTTGGTTGGATAAAAACAAGAAAAAATCAATTCATTCATCATCCGTACCACATATCCTCGCAAGGATCGTGGGGGTTACTGGAGCCTATCCCATCTGACTACAGGCAAAAGGCAGACTACACACTAGTACAGACTGGTTCACCAATCAGTTACAGGCCACAGAGAGATAGACAACAATTCACAATCACAAAGTGGGAATCGATCCAATGCTTGCCCAGACCCAAGTAGGCCAAGTAAACCCCTATACCATCACGTGTTACGCTAGCGAGAATCCAAAAGGATTTCAATATTTTAACTCCACCACTCAAACCAATAGAACTGAAAATATAGTATAGACATAACATGTATAACTCAATATTTAGTGAATGTGTTCTGGTTGTGAATGGACGTATCCCTTTCTAGCTAATGTCTATTTGTCTTCTAAAGAGGAAGTAGAGGACTGTAGTAGAACTATTTTGTTTTCCAAATACTTAATTCATTGATAAAGTCAGGGACAGATAACCGATGAATGCTCACTTGTTGTAGAGAACAATGTCAGGTCTCCAGATCTTCTTTGATGGAACTCTAATAAACTCAATTCCATCAAACTCATCCGGCATCCATCGCAATTTATAATCATTCCAGATCTGAAAAGAACAAAAAATTAACAGTTCCAAGACAAATCTGTTCTTGCTCTCATTAATGCAAGAATTAGCAAATAATAGACACACTTTTGAAGTTTTATGTTGATTGAACCCAGCTCTCAGAGAACAAATATTTAGAAAATGAAAGAAATAATCCTAACTGACTTGATTCATGAATGTAGGGCCCTCACCATGTAACAATCAGTTAAAATAACATTTTGTCAAATATACTGTCAATCAATAAATAGACTATTCGGTCAATATTAAAGGGTTTTGCTGTAGCTCATCAACAGAAAGAGAGGCATCACTTGTTATTTTGTCAACATCCCTGCTGATAACATTTCATGACCTGCGGATCCATTAGTCTTGGCCATTTGCATGTCATTCAAGATGAAATCTTTTATTAGCAAGGCGGATTATTGCCTAGTAACGACCAGAGAGCTGTTTAATTAACCATTTCATGCTACAGTGATTTTTCCATTTATCTGGGATTATGTTTAGTTGCTGATGTTATTCCTGATGGGGTGGGCTGGATGCCACATAATTTGTTAAACACCTCTGATTCCTGACACAAACGTAAAAAAGTACTGCAAATCTGTTCCTATATTTGGCTTTCGATATACATGATTTAAATATATTTGTCATGGTAAAATCAACATGGGCTTGAGTTGAAATATTGAAAAAATAGCAGGAAGATACTGTTTTTGAACATTAAAAACATGCTTACACTGAGAAAGTTGCTACTTGCACAGTATCAATACATTTTAACTATTCTTAAAAATAGAAAAAGACACTGCAAACAATTGTAGTCTTTATACACATTAATGCATGTAAAATTGAGCAGCAAGAGGGAGCACCATATGTTCTGTGGAATCATGTAACTATCAACCCAGACGTTTAAGTGTATGTTGCGACTGCAATATAATACATTAATGAGGCTGGCATCAGGCGTACTTAAAGGCACATATGAGATGAAAGCAAATACAGCATTTAAATGAGTAGATAAAAGTGTGAAGCCAGAGGGTAACATATGTGGTTATAGCCTGCAGTGAGGTGATGCGTGACTACACATGCTAATATTGTCTGTTATCTATTTGCCCTCCTGGTACAGCCTCAATTGCTGCATTTAACATTTCAATGACAAATGATAATGGCATGATGTCAAGAATGGAGGGGTAAGGCTGACACATTAATAGTGGCATTTCATACTGATTTATGTATATGTCGAACTGGTCATCCCCTCTTATTTTGTGTTCCTAGTATAGGTAAAATGGCAGAAAAAAAAGGGCAGAAAAGTGTTTTATTTTTGTTTTTTTACCAGAAAAAACACATGTGCTGATTCACACAAAGATAATGATGTAACAGATTAGGCAAAGTATATCATGTATGAGTTTGTTTGTGCCAACTTACATGCCTGAGCCACAAATTTGTTTCCATGATCTGATTGACCTCATCCTGCGGAGAAGCACAGAAGTATATGAACGTGTACAATATTTTAAATGAATTTTTTTGCATGAGTTATCTTACAACTTTGACAAGTTGTGAGATGGAGACTTCAAATTCCACTGTGACAGGGTCTGAGACATTCTCCACTGGTCTGATGAACTGGTTGTACCTCCTGAAAAGAGTTCTGAAAAGCCGGTCTTCTGCTTTGAATGCAATGCAGTCTGGGAGAGTAGGAAAAGAGAGACATTGACCAAGATCAGGCATATGTATGTACAACTCAATTTGATAAAACTGAATTTGAATTTGGAAAAGGAAGTAAATTATAGACACACGTCACAAGAATCATACTGTTAATGTAATTCGTTTGAGCTCTGTGAAAAGACTTGGATTATTGGGAATGTTGATCCTCAACCTGAGGTTTTTGGCATCATATATTTACTTCCCAACGTGTCAGTGGTATGAATTTGCTTTCCGAGTTGACTTTGAGCTACTGCCCAACTCCTCAAACATTGAAACTATGTCTAAGAGAAGTCTTAGTCTGGGTTCCGCTTCTGTCAGAGCACTGAAAGCTCTCTGGTTTAAGTTACACATTTGAATTGATTGATTTGACAGCTGATGCCAGTGCACTTGAAGAACACCCATGCAAATTACTGGTATAACATGTAATGTGTACTCTGGGGGTTTGAGAATGAATCTAGGAACTAACAGGCAGATGTGGTAACCAAAAGGTCACTGATGGACAACATTTTTTTCTTTGAGAAAATCAAATTATTTATCAAAGTTGACTTCTACCGGACTGTACCGTTTTATATTTTGGTAGAGAGAGCTCAGACATCATAATGGTTTGATATGGAATCCTGGAATGGCTTTATACCGTATTAACCTATTTAACTCACATTAGCAGGGGAGGTGTTATGATGAGAAGATAGAGTTAAAATTTACACAGATCAGAATTATGGTTATTGTTTAAGTTTGGGTGCTTAGGTGTAACTCCCGCATCTAAGAGTTTTACTTTTTCTCATTTATCAGTAATCTCAGTGGGAAGGAACACGGTTACCTTAAATAATGGTTTGCCGGCCGCCAAAATAACAGTGCAAACACAGAAATCTGGAACCTCCTGAACAAGCAGTTTATACAATAGAATTTGGAATAGGAAATAAGAGAGCTTAAAACTCAGCTAAGAAGAGAATAGCAGATGTCTTGAAATGAGACCAATGTACAATTTATGTCCTTAAATGCACAATGTGAATTATTCAACATAATGTCCAGAAGCTGTCAAAACTTGGAGCACAAATTAGGTGTAGATCTCATGAGGATTATTTAATGCAGCCAAGCATGGATGATTGGAGTTGAACTTGAATCGTGAGAGGAGACCTGCTCTGCATGAGTATTGTTCGGGAGGTTCATGGTGTGGGAATAAGAAAAAAAATGAATACAGGGAGTCAAGACACGCACAGAAAAAATACTGAGTGAAAGGATTTTAAGCTTCATTTTCCCTCGAGTTTATAAAGCTGTTATTTTTTTATTTTTTCATTTTTTTTAAGAAGTAGCATTTGTCCAATTCTCAGTCTTATTTATGTGTTAAGTTTCCCATCAGCCTGAGTGGTGTCAATACATAAGGGGTTCAATTTCTCAATTTTTTTTGTTGGCAACAATATCTCATATTGGCATTTTATGAGACAATATATTGCTTGCTAAAATCTGCTATCACAACAGGCAGAATTAAAGTATCATGTCAGGTCTTAATATGTATCTTGACAATCACAGAATGACTATTAGCTGAGTTAAATGATGTGTTTATAAAAGTAGTTTATAATGACAACTGTGTATGAGTTATTTTCAACACATTTATCCATGAGTCACTTGGTGTTTAGCCATGCCCCTTCTGTTCTGTGATCTGTTCTATAAATGTTGCGGTGATATAATCCTTGTTTGTTCCCAGTTACACGAATAACACATACGTGCCATTGGTGTATCGCACAGTTCACAGACTGCCTCGTCACTCATGCGTTCAAATACCGTGCGTAAACAGAGCTTTGTCCACATCGAAACAAAAATGAACCTTCAATGACACAATTGTATTTTGAAACTTATAGACCGGATGTAATGGTGGATCGCTTTTGTTTAAACAGTGTTTTGTGTGGTTGCATAAGTTGTGCTTATGTTAATAAGGCATACTAGTAAGACCCACCCTAATAGACCAAACTGTTTCTGATTGACTTACCCTTGAATCTTGACCCATGCTAGATAATCAATAAGCTTTTCCCTGACGTCCTTTATTCACGTTGGAGTGAGAAGAGCCATGTGGGCTCGAGAGGGGTGTTCAAGAACCCAAGGGTGTCAACTGAAACACCAGGGAGAGAGCAGCAGGGACATCTGTAAATGACAGATAGACTTACGTGCTCTTTAACTTTGCCTGTAGGCTGAGGCATTGGGACCAACCAAAAGTGGTGTTCAGTTGAAAAAAAGTCTTTGCTCACGGTGTGTCTCACGAGTCACGACCAAGTACAGATACACGTTTAATTTGAATCACAATTTTGGTAGCACTTCAACAATACTAACTGTAGGGCAGATTTAGCATGAAAAAATTAAGGCATAACCTTAGAAGTTTAACCAAAAGAGAAGTTTGTGTGTAACATAAGGCATATAACAGCATTAGTCCCAACACTGCTTACCCCGAGATTGATCGGAACTTGTTTTACTCTTCAATCCTGTATTTAAAATTAAGACTTTATTTTACATAGTGAGGCATTTCTTTGTGACTGTATTGTAGTACCATATTGAGAGAGTGGAGGGAACACATCATTTTTACTGCCTCTACATATGGAAGAGAGAATTATGTGCAGCAGCTGATGAAAAACAATAAAATGTCTATCTGCCGCACTCAATAGATAAGATGCTTGATAACAATTTATCATTGCCCTTGCAGCTAAATGTTTATATCAACCCTCTACAATGCCACCAGTTAATTACCCACTCTGTATTCTGCTGAATATTAGCGGGTCAGATGCACATTGTCCGCCTCAGCAATAGACCCTGATAAAGCAGATAAAACCTTCCCTTCAATTGATTGCCTAGCATCAATCCTCAGTGGTTCATGTTTTGCGCAGTTGAATTCATCAGCCTAAGCACAAGAGACTGCTGTTTTTCCTTTCTTACCTTTTCAGTTTTTTAGATATGGCCATGATATACACGCCCGGCGGCCAATGTGTTTAGCACATTGGCTTAACAATTCTGGGATTGTGGGTTCGATCCCAGGTCTGTCCTCCCTTGTTCTCTCCTGGCTTGAGTGGGTTTTCTCCGAGTACTCTGGTTTCCTCCCACATTCCAAAAACAAGCATGGTAGGCTGGATGAACACTCTAAATTGCTCCTAGTTATGAGTGTAAGCGTAACTGGTTGTCCAACTCATTGTGGCCTGCGATTGGCCGGCAACCAATTCAGGGTGTACCCCACCTGGTGCCTGAATCAGCTGGGTTTTGGCTCCAGCACAATAGTTTGCAAAATAATAGGAGTATTGTATTTTAAAACACAAGAATGTCATAATGGAAGTGCCAACCAACCAAGCCAAATCAAGTCTCACTCATTAGCTGCAAAGAGGTAATTAAACCATGTAATCTGTACGTATGGTTTCCTGAAATCACAACACATGCTTCCAAAACAACATTTGCATTCATCAAAATGCATTTGCCTTCAGTGGATTTCATTTTGATGGCCTAGTTACACCAATCATCATCCGTCTCCCCAGAAAATATTAATTTGTTGTCTTCAGCTCGCATCATTAATTGTCTAAATACACTCATAATTAGAAAATGCATACTTTACTGAATATAGCAGTTCTATTACTATCATTTCTTGTCTCATCCATCCGTTGCCATGTCTTACACTGTACCTGTCTAACACATTAGAAAAAGTGATAAATCCTTACCTTGTATCACAAAACCTCCAAGTAGAAGCAAAGTCCATTTTAGAAGTAGATGCATCTCTCATCTATCTTTTTTTATTTTTTTTGTCCTTTTCTTTTTTGAGGGAATCAGTTCGGTCCAATTCATGTGAGAACACAAATGATACTATAGCCGCGTCTCTCGTCCAGGAGCGCGGATGTGGAATTGCCGGTGCGCTCTTACTGATCCAAACTTGAATGAGCACCTCCCCCTGCTGTATCCTTGTAGCTCGCACCAGACACGAACATAAAAAAATAGTAAAAATAGTAAAAAAAAATACTAACTAATTGAAATCTTAACATTAAAATCAATTTATTCAATATACCTTATGTGTTTTAGTGAAATGTCATGTCAGATTAATTATGTAACAAAAGTAGGTCGCCTCATTATAACTAAGTGCTCTATTTTGTTTACATGTGTGATATGAAGTTCTATAGAAATCCTAACAATATTAAGTACCGTATTCCCCGCACCATAAAGCGCACCGGAGTAAAAGGCGCACCATCAATTAATGGGCAATATTGCATATATAATGCGCACCAGATTACAAAACACTGTAGTGGTGGTTGTCATAATAGTAAAAGTAGTATTAGTAGTAGGGGGTTGTGTTATCCATCCAAAAGATGGAGCTGTGAGGGATTGTGTTGTACATTCACAAAATGAAACTGTAGTAGTAGTAATAGTGGATGGCTGTGTTATAGATTCACTAGATGGCGCTGTAGAAGTAGTAGTAGTAGTGGTAGTGGTAGTAGTAATGAGTTGTGTTATAGATCCGCTAGATGGAGCTGTAGTAGTCGTAATAGTGGTTATGGGTTATGTTATCAACTAGATGGAGCTGTGTTAAAGGGAATTTCATACAATGATTAAGCCAGGGGTGGGCAAACTATTCCACAAAGGGCCGCAGTGACTGTAGGTTTTCATTCCAACCCATAAAGAGGACACCTTTTCACCAATCTGGTGTCCTACAAATACAATTAGTGGATTGCAGTCTGATGCTTCTTGCTTTCTACACAAATCTTATTGGTCAAAGTGTATGTGCAGGATCGGTTGGAACAAAAACCTGCACCCACACAGGCCCTAAATGACCGGATTGCCCACCGCTGTTTTGTTTGCTACAGTTGGTTTATTCTTCCTTGTTTTGTATTATAAAGACAGGAGAAGGATGACTAAGAATTATTTGCGGTGGGAGTCACTTATTGTATTGTGTAGCCTGTCTTGCTCATCTGAGATTCATGTGGGCCCTATAGAGGAGTATTTTTATTTTGTCCGCAATTGTACCTTGTGCTGATCTGTGCTGTCTGAATTGATGTTACCAAACCTCTGAACTCTTTTGGACTTCCTGATGCTTCTCTCGAATATCCTTGTACAACTTTGATTCGATGTCAAAATATGCACCATGGAATTAAAGATTTAGGGAAGAGATTTGCACACGCTGCTCCACTGAGAAGAAAGTTACGCTTTCCGCTATCCTGTCAAACCTTTACGTTATCTCCCCAGGTAGTTGTATGAGTCTTTCCTCCAGATCAAACTCATTAAATTCCGTCTCCAATTTGCCATGCTTGGTTAAACGCCGTCAAGATAATCAGTACAGTAGTATGCTAAGTGTAGTTGAACTGGTTCCGGTGACTGGATATAAAACTAATGACTTGAAGGGAATACATTGGGTTAGATTTTATTTCTTTTATTTTTTACTCAAATGTCTGAACTAGAGGTTTTTTTACGCTAACATATCGCTTTTGTCATGAATTATTTGTTTTGAAAATTAACTTAAAGGTTTGAGCCATTATCAAGTTCTGGCAGTTGTAAAACTTTTCCTGACCTCTAAATATCTTTTTTGTATGGTTCAAAGGAAAGTGTCATATCTTGAGAATTTATGTCCAAACAGATGTTTAAGTATAACCCAAATCGTATTTTTTAAAAAAAATGGAGTCAGCACAAGGGTCTTGCCTTTTCTCCGATCAATAAAGAGAACTGGTCCTGAGAGCTTCAATAATGTCTTGCCTATATTTTTGTTGACATCTCTCAGAGAAAATAAAAGAAAATCTAACATTGTACAAATCCAATGCATGATTTGACAAAATTAAACAATACAATTGTGCATACTTTATATACCCAATAATATATGGAATATAAGATTCATGAGCCTTACTCAATCAATTCAATCACCAATCCCTTTTTCAGAAATCCTTCAAGAATAGTCAAAATCCCAAGAATATATATATATATATATATATATATATATATATATATATATATATATATATATATATATATATTTTTTTTTTTTTTTAAAAGACAGGAAAAATAATCAACGCACCTCATAAAAAAGACCTAATTTGTTGATGCCATTGCTGGTAATGTCAAGTAAAGCTCAGTGGAGAGCATCTCCCCTTTGTCAACTTCATTAGTGAGGATGCTTAAACTAAGAACGAGGTGAAAATTAATGTTTCTGCCTGGACATTTTAGTGTGATGCACCATAGCTTTCCTTCCACGCTGCCACAAGACATGTTTAATTCATGTTTCTTTCTTTTTTTTAAGGGCTGGCTGAATACATTCATCTAAAAGCTATTAAAATCACAATTTTTTTCAGTCCCTTGTGTCACCTTCATCTTCAATACAACACATCCGACAGCTTCTCATTGACATTCATTAAATACATACTTTCCATTCCATATATGTCTTTAACCCTATGTTTTCTGTCATCAGTCCATCTCTTTTCACTTCCCGTAAAAGGGTTCACTCCCCTATGTGCCGGCTCCAGTTCATATGACGTGCACTGGTGCCATCTTTCTACCTCAATTGAAACATAACAGTATCTGCTTCCCCCGCTAGAACTTTTAGACTCTCTTAAATTATTGACGCACATATATCTGCAGCACATTCCTGACCTGAGATAAGTGCTTTTATTCACAATCCCATATAATAAAATCTGAATGCTACATTTTATTCACTTTTTTTTTTCTTTTTTACACTTCGTAGCCATATCGTGTCAGAGGTAGGTTTAGTGGAACAAAGATGATGAGCAGATTCTGGGTGCTTCTACAAAGGATGACAAAGGATACACAATATCTTTATTGATGCTGAATCTCTTTATAAATTAGCCTTTGCTGTGTTCTTCATTGAGGCTGTTCTTTATGATGTAACTCCAACAAATAATTCTTTAGATTGGAATAGACGTGTAATTAAGATTTACAACACTGGCTAGTACCATTCACGCAAAACTGTACACAGTATTAAGCAACAGGAAAAATAATTTCTTAAACAAGATGAAAACCATGTTAAGTCATCATCAAGTGCTGTCTAAGGGTGTTCTGCTTATTAATGTCAAGAGCCTGGTGATTTAATTTCTAATGTGGCAGCAAAAGAAAATAGCATTAAAATGTAACCTTTATTTATTCAACTATGGTAACCAGAATTTTATTTTCAATGCAAACCTGACCGTAGAAATCTGAATAAAAAGAAAAGAAAAAAAATACATTACAGCAACACATTGGCGTCACACTGAAAAAAAAGAATGCAATCTGACATGTTTATGGACGTGGTACATTTATGGAATCATGGTTACTTTGGTTTTAATTCACAGGAAAGACAAGTTAAATGCTTTGTTTTGATCTGAATCTATTTGACAATGAACGCGCACACAAGTTGACACACTAGAAATCACACATTGTGGGCCCCTCCAAGTGGTTTATCTAACATGACAACCTGACTCAAACAATCAAGCCTTAAATAACATTTTAAAACCCAAATTAAGTTGTCAGTGGTGAATTGCTCCAGAAATTCATCACACTTAAATCGTAAAGGGTTTGATGCCACGGTGGTACAGAAAAAAAAGAAACTAAAAGCAACCAAGACTAATTAAAAAAAAATCACCAAAAGCACATAAAAAAATCAATATTTTAACCCATTGAAATTAACTAAAAACAAATTAATTTGTTGCAACCCTCTGAAAAAACACGAAAAACAGGATATTGAATTGTAAAGAAATGTTTTATTTCTTCTAATTCGCCATCTATTAACAAAGTAACACATAAGTAGGGGTTTAATAGTAATACAATGTGTTTAATAGAACTAAAATTAGACAGATTTTGCGGAGGGTACAGAGAGGGACAACGCCTAAAATGCAACAGCTCAGCCTACCCACATATTGATTGTGGTTAATGAAGTTTTAATCTGAGAAAGGGTGCCATTGGCTATCGATGTTGTGTGCACAAATATACTTCATTTCCTAGAAAGCTCTCTTTGTGCATTTGCTGGTCCATGTGTAGGAGAATCTCGTGTGAAGAAACCGTTCAGTGCTCGTAGATATCTGTTATACACGAAAGAGATGCAGCGAAAAAGACAGTGTGCTACAATGATAAACAGCCTCTCATGTCTTAGCCGCCTGGCTTTCTCACATCTTGAAATTTTTTCTCGTCTCTAGAGATAATCATTTGCTCGTAGGTACCACTGTGCAGGAAATATTGTTTATTCCCAAACTATAGTGAACAGGCATGGCATTTTTGGAGTTGAAGTATTTTCAGATGAAGGTTTAACTTTGCTTCTTGTTATAAGTACCATATTTGCCGGACTGTAACTCACATTTTTTCCATAGCTGCTCCAATACTCAGGTGCAATGTAGTATATATCTTTTATCAGCTTGTTATGCTGTGTTTTTAAGTTGTAGTCATCCAAAAAAAACTGTTAATAATCTATACTAACAAATGCTTATTTTGACTGTTGTTCCCTATTTTCGTATTAGTTTATTGTAGATGTAGTACTACTGAGGATAAGTTGTACAATAGTGAAAATATATTTTCTTTCCTTTCATTGTGCATTTATTTGCGAGTGTCACTTATACTCCAGTTTGATTTATATATTTTTATTCCATTTGGAATAAAATTTTGGCCAGAGTGACTTATAGTCCAGATATATGGTAATAATGGGCATAATCCTTAAATACACAGATTTGCATTACGTCACCAAAATGTCTACTGAATTTCTATGTTGAAAATTCACAATGAGTTTCCTAAATTGTAAAAAGTCCTATGACAGGGCTATCCAGGGCCTTTGAGAGAAAAATAATGAGGAAAAAAACAAATTGTTTCCCTGGAGGCACCTTTTTTTCAAATGATGAGCACACATGAGGACACCAGGTGACAGGGAAATAGTTTATTGCCCTTTCTAATGTGATCACGGACTACAATATTGTCAATAACTGAGCATAATATGGCCGTATGAGTAATGTCTTGTTTGGTAACAGCAACTAGTTGAAGCTGGAATGGTGCCTCTTTCTGACCAAGAGATGACAACCTGGTGTTTGGCTAAAAAACTTAACGTAATTCATTTGTACATGCAACAAGACAAACAGTATGTCATTATTTTCAACCCAAAAACATTTGTGGTTGCTTTTCCTCTGAAATGCAATCAACTGAGGTTTGACAGAAAATAGAAGAGGTAAAAAAAATGCCAGACTAACGGAACTTTTTGAAGTGTCCAACTTTGGATAAGTGTGTATAATAGTAACATTATTTGGCTTTTTCTCCCATAAGCATGTATACTGTATAATAAGTCCTATGGACAAATGCAAGGGTGTCTGATGCATTATGCTTATTTGTGAGTGCAATCTAAGGAAACTCAAGCCAAAAGTCAGACAATCAACCATGATGCAAAGCTCTTTTCGTTCAAGACACATAACAAATGGCATGAGAATTCAAATCCGCATTGTGGAGTGCAGCCTAAGGCATTTGAATGAGATGAAAGCAAGATGAGAAGTTCTTAAGTGCAACGGTGAAGAGATTTTCAAATCAGGGTCTCCCTTATGTGTTCAAAAGTTAACTAAATATAAAGTTTTGAAGTTAAGAGGCTGCTGTATAATTATTTGATGCAGAACAAATACTTTTTGTGAATTGTAGGCCATCAACTAATATGTTTTTAAAATAGTTTAAGCTAAACGCGTATATTTTTGGTTATGGATGAGGACAAGGAATATATTTTTATATTATATAACAGATTAGATGGAGGGCATGACAAGACTTAAAGCATCCAATTATTTTATTTAGGACCCATTATTTATCAAATATAAAGTGTTAAAATTCGGCACTTTGGTAGACTACATTTGAGCCAATGTTTAAAAGATTGCGGATCTTCTTGGAATAATGCTTGAATTCATTCATTCACTTCACTTTCTAAACCGCTTATCCTCACGTGTTGCAGGGGTGCTGGAGCCGCAAACAACCGTGGACAGATGGTTGGGGAACACTCTGAATTGGTATGCAGCCGATCGCAGGACAGGTTTCTCCCAAAAGAATAAGGTAATGCATTTCGAGTCATTATATGCAAAATGGTGGGAATACTGCAAGGCGTAGTTTAATAATGGGTAAATTATATACAGTGACTGATATACAATTCCAATGACACTAAGGTCAACATTCTACGGATACAAGGTGTGTCTCTGCGTTCAGGGGTGTGTGGTAGACTGACCATAAAACCCTAGTGTATTAACAACTGAATGTTCCTTTTATCTTGCCCTTACCCTTAGCAGATAAAACAAGACGTACAACAATAATGCAATATACATTAAATGAAACACACTAGTACAGTTTCAGAAACACAATCTCTTGCTCACTAAAATTTGATCTTGTAAGATTTGTTCATGTCACAGATGATAATTGTGTAAATTCTGTGGTTTAACATCTTCCCAAAAGAATGTGACAGAAAAGAATCAACATTGACTTGCAATTTTCACCTTCATTTTGTTTTATACTGTATGTTTATAACTCTGTCTCTCTCTGAACACATCAACTTTATTCAAAATATTGTGATTGGTTTACAGTTATTTATTTGTTACTTGATTTACAAATTCTACTAGATGTTAGGTTTTAAAAACATATCCAACTATAATCAACAATGTAAAGCCTTTTTTTTAGCTGTTGAGAAAAGCAGCACACTTGGAAATTATTTTTCTTAAGTCATTCGCTTATGCTCCTTTATTCATATTTTCTGATTAAAAATACTCAACACTCAATACTTACTCAATCTTATGCATTTCCACCAAGAGTTTACAGGAATTTGGGCCGGACCAACCAATCAATTCAGTTTTTTATAGGTCTAAAACAATGTTTATTTTAGCTTTTTTTTAGATATATATTTTTAGATTTTACAAAATGATTTTTGGACTAAAAACCCAGAAAAAATTATTAAAAAATGACAATTATTGATTTACAAGGGGGGGAAATACGGAAATTTAATATATATCTATACTCTTCATTTTAATTCGATCCTAAAACAGAAAGTCAGCACTCATGATTTACTTTCCGGGCCGCAAAAATGATGCGGCGGGCCAGATTTAGCCCCCGGCCCGCCACTTTGACACGTCTAAAGTCATTTATTTACCCAAGTCATGTAACTGAGAACCGATTTTTGTTTGAACATCAACGCTACAAACAATAAAGACGGTATAATAATAATAGTAATAAAATGATGTATGTATGCATGTACAGTGCATACCTACATCCATACTATGCATATGTACGAACATATGTACATACTGTACATATATACAAACGTACATGTCTAAATACAATGTATAGTCATGTATGTAGAACATATAGCCCTCACAGGAAAAAACTCACCAGTCACCATTATTTGAAAGTATACGAACAAAGCTGGATCAGGATTCAATCCTGCTAACATGTGCAAGAAAGACCAACTGCCAGTATCCTAACATCTTAGAAATCTGCGTACCTATGAAAAGAAAAACACAAATGAATATACGTCAGAAGCTCGAAATGCGGGTTTAAAAAATAAATATTTGAATGTAATTGGTCTCAAAGGCTAACTTTCAGCTCTTTTTTAAATATATATATATATATATATATATATATATATATATATATATATATATATATATATATATATATATATATATATATATATATATATATATATATATATATATATATATATATATATATATATATATATATATATATATATATATATATATATATATATATATATATATATATATATATATATATATATATATATATATATATATATATATATATATATATATATATATATATATATATATATATATATATATATATATATATATATATATATATATATATATATATATATATATATATATATATATATATATATATATATATATATATATATATATATATATATATATATATATATATATATATATATATATATATATATATATATATATATATATATATATATATATATATATATATATATATATATATATATATATATATATATATATATATATATATATATATATATATATATATATATATATATATATATATATATATATATATATATATATATATATATATATATATATATATATATATATATATATATATATATATATATATATATATATATATATATATATATATATATATATATATATATATATATACATATATATATATATATATATATACATATATATATATATAGTAGTAGTAATAGTAATATACTCGGTAGTATGTATCACCAAGATGTCAAAATTTGTAGCTTCACTAGGGAATGTTTGGAAATTGACGATTCTAGAGCATAAAACGGGGCAACTATCATGAGTTGGACATGTAAAGGAATCTTAAGGATAGAGGATATTTCTGTTCTATTGCTCACTCGAAAGTAGGTTGAATCAATATTTTACATTGTAAATGGATCACCTAACTCTGTGTGGAGATGGATTCAAAAAAGGATTGTTACACTGTTCCCATTTTTAAATAGGATTGGTTTACCATCTCTATTAACAGGATTAAGGGTATTATATGTCGAAGATCCCTGGTGGTTTATGCTGTTTGAGTTAAGATGTTTGGTTTGAGCTTTTCTCATCCATTTAATGAGTGTTTTTCTTATATTTAAACAAACAGCAAAGTAAAACATAGTGAGTTGCCATTGTGAAGTTGTGTTTCAGGGTGTGTTCATGACTCACTCAGTATCATCAGCAGTAAGAGTGTTGTAGCTTTGGAATAGTGGTTGCATGAAGAGCCCCAGTGTTCCTATTACACAGACTAGGATAAAGATCCACAAAAACAAGCGGTCTATCACCATGGCTACATATTTCCAGTCTTCTATTATCTGAAAAATAAAACACACGAGAGTTCAATGTTTGGGACCTGTTAGGTTGTCAAAGCTGAAAAAGTTTGACAAGATTCATATTTTAATAACGGGGTTGTGAATGCACAAGAAAGCCAAACACTTATGAACCATGCACTAACGTGCAATTAAGATTCTGTAATATTTATTAAGCATGGGAGTCGTCTGAAACTTTTACAATCTTAAATAGGTCTTAATATAATGCCAGAGTGTGTCCATAGCCTCGTGAAGAAAATGTGGAAATCAATTCAGTAGGTATTTTAGACTAGTTGTTTCAAGTAAAAAAGTACAAATAATACTCTCCACCACATGGTAATAAGTAGAAATCTGTACTTTAACTATTTCATTTACATTTATAGCCGGGTGTATTTAGGCTTTGTAGTACAGAATTCCATTAAATTAACAACTTTTGTATTTCTAAACACAATCAAACTACAATGATGTAATAAAATAACAATTAAATTATCTTCCCTTTTTTACCCCCATTACTATTAGTATATTTACACATCTGAGCAAGTGGCATATGGCCTGGATTATAAGGCTCACCCTCAATGAATGGCACATTTTATTTTTTTCCATATATAAGGCGCACTGGATTATAAGGCGCCCTGTCTATTTTGGAGAAAAATATAAGACTTAAGTGCGCCTTATAGTCGTGAAAATACAGTATGTTTTTTTGGGGGGGGGGATTTTTTGTTTTTATTCTGCGTGGAGGCCACTATTGGTTGAAGTACTATTGTTTATTCAATATATTTTTTGCATTTATCAGTGTCAGTACAGATTTTGTTGTTTTCCAGCCTTATTCTATTTCAAAGTTGACTGTAGAAGCTAAATACCGTATTTTCCGCGTATAAGGCGCACCACATTATAAGGTACATCGCATTATAAGGCTCACCCTCAATGAATTGCACATTTTATTTTTTTCCATATATAAGGCGCACTGGATTATAAGGCGCACTGGATTATAAAGCGCACTGTCTATTTTGAAGAAAGTTTAAGACTTAAGTGCGCCTTATAGTCGTGAAAATAGGGTACCTTAAAGATACTTGGACATATTTTTAAGTTTATCCTTACCCCTTCATCATCATCTTCAGTCTTCATGTGCTCAGCAATGTATTTCACCCCTTCCACCGCCTCTTCGATATCTTCATCCCACTGAGAGCGTAAAGGTCTGTGAATATCTGAAGACCCACCACCCGCATCTGGGATGTCTCCCACCCTCCAACAATACTTGTGAGCCCAGTCAGCATTCACGTAGAAGGAGTCAGAATCTGTTTGAATCCCACCAAGTCTTCTATTAGTGAACTGGTGCTGTTTATCAGTGTGAGAGGGACTTTTTCTGGTGGTATTTTTGTCACCATACTTCCGCCTCAGCTTGTCACGGACATTAGCCACACCTGGACGCCTCATTAGAAGGAGAGTGGGAAGTTGCACTAAGAAGAGAACTTTTACCCATTTAGGCATATGGTGAGTGGAGGGAGAGCGATGATGGACGTTTAGAACACATACGGTGGTCACGATGGAGAAAGTGACCAGCACCATGGTGAACATCAGGTATTTACCTAAAATGGAATGAAATGGTTGGAAGAGTTGTAGCCGATAAATTGACAGAAAAAATCGGCAATTATATCATACAATATGTAGTATAATCACAGTAATATAATAGACAATAAATCTTAAACATATGATTATGTATGGGGTCACCAACAGTGTAGCGCAAGGGTGTCAGACTCAGGTTGGTTCGTGGGCTGTTTAAACGTCAACTTGATTTCACCTGGGCTGGACCATTTTAGATATAATATTTAGATTATTTTTTTTATAAATGGATTAAAATAACTGTATTAAAAGCCCTGAATTTTCAGTTTTTTTTTTATAGATCTAAAACAATGTTTATTTTAGCTTTTTTATATATTTTTATATTTTACAAAATGATTTTTGAACTAAAAGCACATTAAAAAATGACTAAAAAATTACAATTTATAGATCTAAAACTGTTTATTTTAGCTTTTTTACATATTTTTATATTTTACAAAATTATTTTTGAACTAAAAGCACAGAAAAAATTGACTCAAAAATTACAATTATTGATTTAAAAGGGGGAATATCAGGAAATTTAATATACATCTATACTCTGCATTTTAATTTAATCCTAAAACAGAAAGTCGGCACTCATTATTTACTTTCCCAGGCCACACAAAATGAAAATATTCAAATTTGTATTTAGAAAAAACATAATAGAATTAATTCTCATTTCAAATTTAAAAACTAGCTTCTGAGTTTGCATAAGAAATTCAAAGCTTGTATCTTAATGTGCATAATAAAATAAAAGAATGACTACCGTACTCCGCATCTCATCACAAATATGTTAAATTGAGCTCAGTTTAATGTAGGACAAATGAGATAGGAACAGTCATTCTATTTTGAAATGTTCCCATTTCCATTTAGTGCTACTTTTCTTTCATAAATACAAAATAATCCCTAATTTAATTGGTTCGACATCTCTAATTGTGCATGCTAAAACTAAAAAAAAAAAGATATAACTCACCAATGAGCGGTACTGCAAGGGAGGTCGGGGGTACAATCTTTGAAATAAGTAGCAGGAACACAGTGAGTGCCAGCAGTACCGAGATGCACAACGTCATCTTCTCGCCACAGTCAGATGGCAGGTAAAACACCAGAATAGCCAAAGACGTAATCAGCACACAAGGGATGATCATATTAATGGTATAAAACAACGGCTTCCTCTTGATCACAAAATCATAGGTGATATCGAGGTATGTGATGTCATTGGGGTCTTCATTTTTGCGTCCCGGGAGCGAGACAATATCCCACTCTCCGCTAGGTGTGAAGTCGTCACGGCTGGCATAGTCACTAGTGAGAATCAGGTCAACTTCTGTGTGATCGTAAGTCCAGGAACGGAATTTGAGAGTGCAGTTCTGCTGGTCAAAGGGGAAATTTTGCACCTCAATGGCACAAGCTGATTTGTAGATAGCCGGAGGGAGCCAAACAATGTCTCCCGTGTTGGAGACCACCGTGTTGCAATAGAAGGACACTTCATAAACACCATCAGCACTGAGGTAACATGTTGGGGAAGGAGAGGTTAAGGATTAGTGATGTAGACACACATTGTGTTATTGGTAAATTACAATGCTCTATGTCAAGGGTGTCAGATTCGGGTTTGTTCGCAGGTCGTATTAATGTCAACTCAATTTCATGTGGACCATTTTAGATATCATATTTAGATGTATTTTTTTTATAAAGTGATTAAAAGAACTGGATGAAAAGTCCTGGATATCCCATTTTTTATAGATCTAAAAAAATGTTTATTTAAGATTTTTTTAATCATTATGTTCCATATTAAAGTAGAAAATAAAATTTGTTTTATATATTTTGAGATTTTACAAAATGATGTTATGAAAAACATGGATGAAAAATTGCAATTATTGATTTAAAAGGGGAAATCAGGAAATATAATATACATCTATAGTCTTCATTTTAATTTGATGCTAAAACTGAAAGTCGGCACTCATGATTTACATTCCCGGGCCACACAATATGGTGCGGTGGGCCAGAGTTGGCCCCCGGGCCGCCACTTTGACACCTGTGCTATATGGCAGTTGCTTAGAAAAAAAAATCGGAATCAAAACATAATGGAACGTATCCATCTATCCATATTCTATACTTCAGCGTTTCCCAAACTTTTGAGCTGTGGCACACTATTTGCATTTAAGAAAAACTCAAGGGATAACCATTTGAAAATCTTTTCAGTGAAAACTTTGTAACTTATTTTAACACATTTTCTTTCTGAATATAACATTGTATTGTCAATTTTTCGCAGCACACCTGACCATTGCTCACGGCACACCAGTGTGCAACGGCACAGAAGTTGGGAAACTGGTTTTCCTCATTACGGTTAGTTGGAACACACACACATTGCATGGCACAGAAAGGCAAACATGCATTCACACCTGGGGCCAATTTGAGTCTTAAGTTAACCCTAACATAATGGACATGTTTGTTAAATGTGGGAAATAGTTGGACATAATAATCAGACCAGCATTCTCCTTGAGAAAAATGTGAAAAGTAACTGTGTAACTTTCATGTACGTACTTATTATACAATACAATGTCAGGAAGCCAGAGAAGTTTGGAGGGTATTCGAAGTTTCTTGATGCCTTCAAATTTTTCGGGGTCCCACCTCAACCTATAATCATTCCATTCCTGTGGAAAGATGAGATAGTAAAAACTAAACAAACATTTTTTTTAATTAAAAAAGTCAATTAAACAAGTCAATGCTCTCAACTCGATATTTTATAAGTCAATCGTAAATTAGTAATCAAAGTCGAGTTTACATAGAATGTTGAGATCAGAGTCTCTACTTGTTTAATTGGGTTTTCCATAAAAAAAAATGAAAAAGCTAGTGGAAATGGTTGACTTGATATTTTAATTTCAAAAAAATGTTTTACAATATGTTGGACAATATTTACCTGAGACAGCCACAGGTTGGTTGTCATTATCTGCTCTCGTTCATTCTGGTAAAAAACAACAAAAATGTGTTAACCCCTTACCAGCGACTGGTAGTTTTTGATTCAGGGTATCAAACTCATATTTGTAGCAGGCCCACGTCATAGTTATTGTTTGTTTGCATCGGAGAGTCATCATTATTGCATTATTTCTTTTTATTGCTTTGTTCATTGGTCAAGTGGATATTGATATACTGTATGACAATGCTGTGTTCCAATTGGATTATCAGTAACAAAATATTGAGAATTACAGCATTTAATGCAAAATGTCTCCTTGGTTAATTTTGTTCATTCTAGCTGGTGTAAAGGAAGTATACGGTATATAATGATGCTTAAGACAACAACATTGAGGAACTGATAATGAATATACTCACGACACTGATGAGCTGCGACAGTGACACCCGAATAGAGATGGTGACCTGTTGACTCTTATTGACAGCCGGTCTGATTAGTTTGTTGTAGCGTTCTGGACCTAACAAGAAATTCACGAGGCGCTCTTCAGCACTCTCTGCAGTGCAGCCTATCAATGCAAAGCAAAGCAACACAACTCATAACATTGTTTTTTGTTGTTATATGTTATATACTACATCACGATTACATATTAAGCTTTTGTGGGGATAAAATTTCATACCCTGCCACAAAGTACATTTAGTTCTTGTAGAGATCTTATATAGGGGAAGGTACTTAGATATGAGAGGCCCCAGTATTTAAAATGTTCTTTAGACTTACATGGGATTTATCTAGCTTTCTCCTACATATATGTGGATTTTTTTTGCCTCATTCGTACTACATCAGTCGCCATTGGGCAAATTTCAGAAAGTACTGTGAAGTGGAAGAAAAACAACTTAGTCATCAATGAACTGACCATGCATGCGTTTGCAATGTCTAGAAAGTGTAAGGAAATGCAAGAAAATCTACGTGTGCAAAAAACAGAACGTACAAACTTCAAAAAATGAGGGCCGGAGCCAAGGTTCAAACTGAAGACCTTTATATGTTTTTCTTTTGCTCCTCCACACATCTAGCAAAAGAATGTGGTGAAAGACACAAGCATAGATTCCTACTTTTAAATAATTTAAACCATGACTTGAGGCTATCCTTGCCTTGAGTACAATGCATTACTCTGTTATCTGTCATACAACAACCGACTACGTAGTTGTAATGGCGCAGACGTGAAGTAGTGCTGATTCGTGATTTCAAACAAAGGGAAAAGAAATAAGAGGGAACTCTCTCGAAAACAAAGCAAGTCACGGCCCATTTTTTTTCATGCCAGATTTCTGCTTCCTTGATTGTGGGTTGAAAGTTCCATTGATAAATTATTAAGAGCACCCATCTGCCTCTAGGTAGAGATATTTTAAGTTAATGGACACCACATACAACCAGGTCAATGCAGTTGGCCACAAAAAAAGAGGAAAAAATACTGAACACTGCACAGCCATTTGCGTACACACTCACTGAGCCCATTATTTTCACCTGCAAGATCCAACAAGACTTAATATAAGAGTTTCAACCCTAAACACTATTTAGACTCAAAGACATTATTTCTGTACTTTCTCATATTGCATTATGATATTGTTTGTAAACCAAAATTAGCCAAATTAGTGCAGTAGTATGAAGCAGTAATACTGTTGAGAACCATAGACTTCCAAATTTAACTCAAAAGGATGAAAATGCGAAAAAGAGACAAAAATTGACAAGAAATATCTTCTTTATAGTGTTGGAAAGAATCTTAATGAATCTTACCTGTCATTTTACTTGCAAAAAACAGCGTGGTCATCAGTATAACGGTGTTGATCTTCATCCTCATCCTGATCTTTGGAAGCCTAATAACTCATTTTTGAGGGATTGGATTTTCTATAAATCTAAAATAGATTAAGTCATTTGGTTTAGGTGTTTTTTTTTTGTGCAACATTCACAAAAAATTAACAAATGCTCATTTTTTTGTTGCAGAAATGCTCTTTGCAATCACAAACACAAATTTAGAGTTTGAAGCAAAAGAAACATTAGTTCTGTCATTTCTTTAGGTTTGCAGAATGGTCCCCCTTAAAGTTAACATGCATAGTCTTGTGGAGGAAATCATTTCAGTCCTCACCTGTAAAATTGTATCCTGGTCAATTAATTCTGTTGAGTTGCAAATTAATTTGGTGTCCTCTCAAATCGCCCTAGCTCCTCCTTGCTGAAGATACTTCAACTCAAGTAAGGTCCACAGAGATCCTGGGACTGGAGCTCCGAAAGGGAGAAAGGAGGAGCGTGTGCGTGTGTATTCTTTACGTCATAACACGCTTCTGCTCTGCTGGTATATCTCGTGCATTGAAATGCAAAGAAATATCCACGTAAGTCACTTTTACCTGAATATTCATTTATTCATTAATTCATTTTCTAAACTGATTTATCTTCGGGGGTGCTTGAGCCTATCCCAGCTGACTTCGGGCACGAGGTGGGGGACACCCTGAATTGGTTCCTAGCCAATTGCAGGACACAAGGAGACAAATAACCATTCGCGCTCATACTCTTACCTAGGGGCAATTTAGATTGTCCAATCAGCTTACAATGTATGTTTTTGGAATGTGGGAGGAAACCAGATTTGGTCCCCGGACCGCCAGTTTGACACCAAAAAAAAGTGGTACATTGTACTTTTTTTTTTTAAATCGAATCCGAAAACAGAAAGTCGGCACTGATGATTTACTTTCTCAGGTTGCAAAAAGGCATTGACGAATCCCTACGCCTGCGAGAAGGCCTTGGTGTCACAAAATCGAATTCAAATTGGTTAAAGCAAGTCTGATCGACGCTTGTTTAATAAACCCAACAAGCAGAGACTGCAGAACTGATTGTGAAGGCCTTGAGGCAGATTTCTGACCCTGGCAACAAATAATGGCTGAAATGTGATTGGTTAAATGCTTCAATATGAAAACATCTGGAAGCAGTGCAACCAGTGGGAAATGACAATTTGGAATTATTTCATAAGTAATGATGGACAAAATATAATATATGATTTAGATATTTCTTAGGCCAGCATAGGAGGACTTGAAGGCCCTGACGGCACAGCACTGCGTTTTAGTCCGTTTGATTAACAGTAGTATTTTCTATCCAAAAGATTTCACACCTATGACAAATGTATACCACCAGATGGCAATAATATTCTTACTGAGGGTAAGACGACTAATTGTGTGCATTTGAATTTTGGGAGAAAAAAAAACAAAAAACAAATGTTGAATGAGCATTTCATAGTTGAATTGGTTTATTAAATCAAACACATGATGATGATTGTTCCTCCATTTTTATATCTGCATATTTTGGCCATAGTAATATGACTGCTAAGTCATAATACTATGGCTAAAATATGCAGATATTTTTTCATAACTACATCAACACAAATAACAGTAGTCAGTGTTAAGTAGAGTGCAGTATCCAGAAACTTTGAAGTCCACCTGAGACTTTTGATTGTTGAGTCCTAATTTTCATAACTGTTCATAGTATGCAGACCTATTTGGAACTGCTGGGTGGTCCTTTCTTGCCTTTGCTCTCAGCGCCTTTGACCACGCTAAGCGGCTTGTGTAGGGATGTACTCGCCTTCTGCGTCACATCATGTTCAATCTTGTTCCTAATGGCAACTTCCAGATCCTTAGAGAAGACACAAAATACAGAACTTCATCAACAAGAGCTCTGCCAATGTTGTACATCAACACAAACATGTAATGTAATTTATTCCAATACTAGTACCGTATTTTCTGGACTATAAGTCGCACCAGCCAAAAAATGCATAATTAAGAAGGGAAAAAAAACTAAGTGAAAAATATGGTATGTATATAATTGTTGGTCTAAAGTTATTAACAACAATGGCATCGTAATAGCCTGAAAATTGGGGTGTATTTGACCACACAGGCCATGTTAAGAATAGAGCATCATGTTTGTTTTTGTAAAACATCTTACCTTTTTTAGCTTCTGTTGTTGGATGACTTTAAGCTTTTTGGGTGCGATGATCCTTCCTTTAATAAAAAACAGATATCATTACTTTTTTTTCTGAACAATTTTCACTATATAATACTCAGTGTTAATGATAAAAAGAATGGAGTATAAATTTACCAACAAAAATGTTTAAATGAAGAGCGGCCCAGTGTTAGAGTAGTTAACAAATCCACCTCACAGTTAGAGAGTTCAATTCTCGGTGGGTTCTGACTTTCATATGTGAAGGATCCACGTTAAAAATGGGCGTGCATGGGTTTTTTCCGGGTACGCTGGTTCCCCCCCCCCCCCCCCCATCCCCAGACCATGCATGGTAGACTAGTTGACCACTCAGAAATGGTTGTTTGTCTCATTGTGTCCGGTGATGGCTAGCAACTATTTCAGGGTGTCCCCCGCATGGCGGCTGAAGTCAGCTGGGATAGGCTCTAGCACCCCTCAACCACCCGCGCAACTCTTGTGAAAGAGGTTTGTTGTTTTAAATATTACTATTATTATCTATTCTATAAAATCACAACTTAAGAATTTTATCGTTATAAGCATGTTATAGTTTCATTTAGAAAAAAAGAGCAATATCTAAGGAAACTGGGATTGTGTATTATCATAGGTGACGTGCAAAGCTTTTAAGAGAAACTAACTATGAAGGCCCCATTCATCTCTGGTCACAGACTTAAAGAATGTATCTATATTCTCTTTTTATGTTTTTATGGTTATGTTTGTAATCAATAGGCAGGCAGTCAGTGTAAACTGAGGCACGACGAAGCCACGTGAATTTGCTGTTTCAAACCACTGATTAAGTCCACGTTTTTCCCGTCTAAATTCAAACAGCAAAAGATGCCAATCGTACCTCCTTTCTTCAGTCCCTTCTGCTTGTTTTGTTGATGTTTTTTCGCAGTACCAGGACGCTGGGCTTTAAACTTCTGCGCACCTTGGGGCATCTTGGCTAACAGGAAGCGTGGATCTCGATTTGTTTTCTACCAACGTGATCCAGTTTCCCCTATAGCGCCATCTATTAACCATTATGGCACATAACACCATGTGAGTATGATTTTTTTTAAAAAGCGTTTTCACTTTAATTGTATTCATTTTATTCTTGTGTGAAAAGATTGAAGCTGATTGCATTGTATCCATTTACATATTAGAAAATAAAATGGGGAAAAGGTGAACATAACAAAATTAGACAAAAACCCTATAATGCATAAACAGATCTTAACTTGTCATATAGAAATACAAATTTCACAAAAGATTATGCCAAAGCATGGCCACAGATCAGGCATGTGTAGGGGCTCTAAAAGGCAGCTTTTTGGAACAATATACAGTTCAAGTTTATTATAGAAATCTCTAAAGTGAGTCCCAATGTAACAGCCTACAATGTTAATTGAAAAAAACATAAGTGTTGTCATAAATAATTGTCATGTTGAGCTCAATAGACAGTGGTTGAAAATGTTGTTGTATTCTCCTGTTCTCTACAGTTTGCTTTATCAACTTTGCAACCGGTTTCCTCCAACATTTCAAAGACATGAAGGAAGGCTGATTGTACACTCTGGAATAAAGGTGAGTTGATGTAAAATACTAAGTAAAAGTGTTACTCAATATTTGGTAAAATTAGTGTACTGACAGATAATGTTTTATAGCATCAAGACCACAAAAATGCCGACTATTCTGTCATCTTCAAAACATGGATATTGAGGTGGGAAGACAAACAACCTCGTGGAGCACGGTAAGCAATACCATCTTTTCCACATTCAATATGGCGGGACAATTTGGGCGTGGTTATGCTATTGTGGACATAGCTCCGTAGATTAAGCACATGCGCAGTGTGTCATCCTTTAGAACAGCCTTTTTGGACGACTAGCATGACGAGGCAAGGTGTAAGGCAATTTACTTATATATATGGTGGTGGCCATTTAAATTCTGACCTTGGTCAGGCGTATTAAAATACACACATAAAACATATTTTAAAAATTCATAACATATATTTGATTCTAATACGTTATTATGAAAAGAATGTAGTATTTTCTGTGCATTTCACATCTACGCCTTCAGTATTGCTACGTCTGAATCAATACAACTCTCAATACTTTTTTATGGCTATAAAACTTTCGCAACAGCTACAGCAGCAACACATTAGAAAACATCAATGGTAACCTGTATTATTTAGGAATACATATATTTTGCTCGATACAGTTTGGTAGCTCTGCCTAGTCCACTCTATCACTAGCCAATCATAGTTTGTGAAAGCGATGACCTATGCGTACGCCTGCGAGAAGGCATTGTGTCGCTAACTCGAAATCTGATTGGTTAAGGAAAGTTTTATTGACGCCTATTTTATGCTTCAGGGCTTGCAGAAATGATTGTGTAGGCCTCCAGGTAGATATCTGTCCCTTGGCAACAAATAATGGCTGAAATGTGATTGGTTAAATGCTTAGATATATAAAAACACAATTGTAAGCAGTGCAACCATGGGAAAAGCAAAGAAATGAAGCTGACAGACAATTTGGAATTATTTAATAAGTATTCATGGACAAAATATAATTAACACCAGTCTGTGATTCAGATATTTTTTGGGGCCAGCAGAGACCTTGCAGGCCCTGATGGTCCACCACTGCTTTACTCTCATGAGTGCAATATACAATTAACATGGTGCGTGTGGTTTGAAAAAAAGAATGGCTACATATATACTTTCAGTGGAATATTTGATAAGTAATATTGTATGATAAGGGCCCATTAAAATGTTGACCTTTTTCAAAATGATGCATAAAGGCTAATAAATGAAAGATTTGAAAGGCAATCCCACCTAAATATCTACACAGACAAAAAAAGTAAATGTTAATATAACATTTTGATGCCAACATGTTTCATTTGAATGATCTAAACCAGGAGTGTTTTTTTCCTTCTACATGTATGTACATACTACCAACAAGGACACAAATGTATGTGCAAGTGGAAAGCAGTACTTTCAGAAACCATCAGTAGTCAGAATCTTAACTTTTATATGAAACCCAGTCAGATTTATAGGGATGTCTTTTTATCCTGAAAATGCCCCTCAATCAACACTCAGAATTTGTTTCCAACTCAATTGAAGGTTTAGAATCCATTTAACACCCACAGAAAGAGAAAGAAGCATCTCTAAATTATGCACAGCATGACAACTGTGAGATTGGAGTAATTATAAGAAAAATACAGAAAGTAATAATGGTAACTGAATGAATGTTTGACTCCCTGCAATGTATTTATCTTGTGTATTGTGTTTGTGTGTCTGTGTCTTTGTGTGTGTGTGTGTTTTCCAAATCAAAATTGAATTACAACATAACTGTGTGTCTGATAGTTAAATTAGTGTTCTTGAGTGTCTGAAAGTAAGGTGCAGTGGCGCCAAAGGGCCAACAGTTGGGCATCTAGAGGGCAGTGAGGCGGCCAGTGAGGGCTGCCTGAAGCTCTGAAGGGAGGAATAAGCCCAGCTCTGTGATGATGCCTCCTGTGATGAGCTGGTGGGGAGTCACGTCGAATGCTGGGTTCCACACCTCAATACCTGCAGATTCGTAGTCGAAGGGACAGCAGACAAAAATTGAAGAAAGGCGGTGATAAGTAATTTTCAATGTGCAAACAAATCAAACAGTCAAATCTAAATAACAGACAAGCACAACCCAAAAAATTGTTGGGCTGAACTGTACCGCTAGTGTTCTGTACTTCAAACGGCATAACTGAAGGTTAACAATATAATGATTACCTGAGTGAGACGAGTATTCATTTATGCCTGCTACTTAAAATTGTGGTGGTAATTTACAGTGAATTGCACTACATTATACTCTCCCACAGTGTTTCCCAACCACTGTACCACGTAAGAGGTGGTCAGGTGTGCCGCAGGAAATTACAAGTCATACATTGTAATGTTCTGAGAGAAAAATCTTTATGAGAATAAAATTTAACTTTAAATACATTTGAACAGGCTTGCTAGGTTAAACTTGATCATTAAAATGCTTCATAGCAGACACGAAGCAGCATCTGACATGAAGATTAATTTTCTCCTTTACACACGAGTAGTTTTCTCAAAGTTGTGAGTTGCAAAATTAAGGTCTTTTGTGCGGTCGGAAGTTTAACGTGAGCAACGCGGCTACCAGGCAAAGCAAGTTTTAGTTGATACATACTAAAACAAAAATTTCAAATAACCTGAATTGTGTGAGCATGAGCTCACACATTGACATGAACAAATAGCTTTTACTTACCAGAAGCAGCAATTGGGACTCCATTTATACTGGTCAGTTCCTCAGGCGGACGAACTTCGATGATGATATCCCTGCCACTTTCCAGGCTCAAGTCACATGACGTGCTTGGAGCCGCCACATAGAAAGGAATCCCATGATGCTTGGCAGCAATGGCTAGCTGGTATGTTCCCACTTTATTGGCTGTGTCCCCATTGGCAACCACCCTGTCTGCACCTACCACCACAGCTGGGAGCGAAAGTCAATAAAAAAAAACAGGATTAACAAGAGACCGATGTGAAACGGAAATGAATGAGGAAAAACCAGAACCTGTGATGTTCATTTCTCTCATGGTGAGGGCCGCCATGCTGTCAGTGATGAGCGTAGCAGGAATTCCCTCTGCTACAGCTTCGTAGGCCGTGAGTCGAGACCCTTGATTGTATGGTCTGGTCTCTGTGCAATATACACGTTTCAGCTTCCCCATCCTGTGGAGGCTTCGCACGACTCCTGCACAACCAGACTCATGCTTAGACTAACACCACAAGGGTTAAAATAGTCCCCTCTCACAATGAAGTCTCACCTAGTGCAGTCCCGTATCCAGCCGTGGCAAGTGACCCGGTGTTGCAGTGTGTGAGAATTGTCACTGAGTCTTTTGGGACACCCGAAAGGATATGCTGGGCACCAAAGTCACCGATCTTTTTGTTGTCATTGACGTCTCGTGCCAGCATGTCTTCAATCCAAGCTATTACACTATGGGGTCACAAGATGTTTGTATGCAATTTACAAGCATGAACGTAAGAATATAAAGGTAACATAATACGCATAATGGACCGGCGGCGGTCGATCAGGTTTTTTTATTTCATTTTTGTGACTATTTTCATCGTATGCTTTTTTTGTGGGAAAATCACGTAGAATTACGTAGACGAATATTTTTGTGACTATTTTTTTGTAAATCTGCAACACTAAAAATATATTTTTGTACACCTGTGATTGAGTAAGATTCCAAATTCATAAAAAGAACCATAAACCACTAAAAATTAACCAATTGAAAGAACCATTCATGAATTTTACGACGCAGACGGGGCGCAGACACTTGCAGAATCCTGCCTATCCACGACCTCCGGTCAAACAAGTTAGTTTTTAATTTTTTTTTTACATGAGCACCCCAAGCAAAATGACGAAACCCATAAAGAAAGAAAACCCCACAATGATCAATTCTTTTTGTTCAGTATCTTAAATATGTGCATTTTTAAATGGCACAGATAAAGTTAAATTAAAAGTTAGTTGTACCTTTCTCTCAGCTGTTCTGTGTTCTTCTCCATGCTCTCGTTCTCAGCAAACTCCATTAATTCGCGGGCGGCACGTCCCATGTTAACAGCCGTGGGCCTGGCCGACGTCAGGTGACATAAAGATTCTCGGATGAATGTCACCGGGTCATCGCCACCTGCCCCTGCTTTTAACTCCACAGCCAAACTCAAGCAACCTACAATGGCAATGGCTGGAGCACCCCGTACCTTGAAAAGAGAGGAGGTTGTTAAGCACAACGAACAGCAACTGGAAATCTTCATTCATTCATTTTCTGAACTGCTTATCTTCAAAAGACTCGCTGGACCCTATCCCAGCTGAAACAACATATTTTACAACATATTTTACATTTTATTTTAAAAAAATTCCTTACTATACTTGGTCATTTCTAAGAAAAAAAAGCCTTACTATACATTGTATAGTAAGGTTTTTTATCTTAAAAATTACCAAGTATAGTAATGGAATTTTATTAGAAAATGACCATGTATAGTAAGGCTTTTAAATAAAATTACCATGTATAGTGAGGCTTATTTTCTTAAAAATGACCAAGTATAGTAAAGGATTTTTTTTAAAAAATGACTATATAAAGTAAGGCTTTTTAAAAAAAATATCACCATGTATAATATAGCTTTGTTTTTAAAATAGCCATGTATGATAGGGCTCTTTTTTAAAGACCTTTCTATATATTTGTAGTCAAGACCTTCCAATAATGAACAAAATAAAGTGTGACTGATTCGTGGTGTAGAGGTTAAATCGAGTGATTTCTATGGGGTTCGATTCCCAGATGGGAAACATTTTCCCTTAGTTGTTTCTATATAGTTGTAGTCAAGACCTTCCATTATTGACATAAGAAAGTGTGGCCCAATTGTGGCATAGAGTTTAAGTCACATGACTCCCATGTGGGAGACCTGGGTTCAAATCCTGGTTGGGACACATTTTCACTTAATTGCTTCTGTGTTCTTGCAATCAAGACACTCAAATGATTATGGAGGAAAGTGTAGCTATTTGGTGGCCTAGTGGTTAACTCACTGGACTCTTGTCTGGGAGACCTGGGTTCAAATCCCGGTTGGGTCACATTTTCACTTAGTTGTTTCTGTGTGCTTCTTGTCAAAACACTCAAATGATTACAAAGGAAGTGAAGTCCCTTGGTGACGCAGAGGTTTGTTCACTGGACTCCCGCCTGGGAGACCTGGGTTCGATTCCTGGTTTGGACACTTTTTCCACTTGGTTGTTTCTGTGGACTTCTTCTAAAAAATACTCAAATGATTACAAAGAAAAGTGAAGTCACTTGGTTGGCGCAGAGGTTAGATCACTGGATTCCCGTCTGGGAGACCTGGGTTCGATTCCCTGCTCGGACACTTTTTCACTTAGTTGTTTCTGTGGACTTCTTCTAAAAATACTCAAATGATTACAAAGAAAAGTGTAGTCACTTGGTTGGCGCAGAGGTTAGATCACTGGACTCCCGTCTGGGAGACCTGGGTTCGATTCCCGCTGTTGGCACTCATTTTCACTTAGTTGTTTCTGTGTACTTCTTGGAAAGACACTCAAATGATTACAGAGAAAAGTGTAGTCACTTGGTTGGCGCAGAGGTTAGTTCACAGGACTCCCGTGTGGGAGACCTGGGTTCGATTCCCGTTGCCGTCGTTTGGCTGAAAATACTTGGAAAGAAGAATTGGTCAATGGAATAAGAAGAAGGAAAAAAAAAAAGAAAATTCTTTTTAATTTATATTAAACACTTAGTCATACTTTTCAGCAAAAGGTTATATTCCGAACTGCCTTCGGCAGTTCGGAAGACACTTGATGGACCTGTATGTGCGAAAGGCGTTCTCGGGTCGGCCTTCGGCCGACCCTCGACCGCTTGCTTGGTCGGTGAACCGCCGACACCGGGAAGCGAACTCACGTTCTCTCCGTGCAAAGGCGAGTGTGCAACCCACTACACCAACTCGTGCCCCACTTATACATAGGTGTTGAAACGTTTTATCCAAGGAAATGGGGTCAAAACACTTAGTCATTTTTTGGACAAAATGCTTCATCCACCATTGAAGACTTATTAAGTTAAACACTTAGGCATTTTAACTTATTCTTTGAACTGAATATTTGGAAAATCTTTGCCGGCACTGGGAATTGAACCCAGGACCACACCGGTGGCAGACTGATGACTTAGCCACTGGGCCACCAACCAATTAGAGAAAGCAGTAGTACTTATAGTTTTATCCAAGGAAACGGGGTTAAACACTTAGTCATTTTTTGGACAAAATGCTCCATCCACCATTGAAGACTTATTCAGTTAGACACTTAAACATTAATACTTATACTTTTACCTGAACAATTGTGGGAAAATCTTTGCTGGCACTGGGAATTGAACCAGGGACCAAAGAGTTGGCAAACTGATGACTTATCCACTGGACCACCAATTTATAAGAGAAATCTGTAGTACTTATAGTTTTGTCTCTTTTCACTCCCAGGTCATACTTAGTACTTTACACTTAACTTCAAATGGGGAAAAGTTAGGTAAGATTACAAAGCAGGATTTGAACCCTGGTCCAAAGAGGTGGGAGGCAAATGACTTATTCACTGGGCCACAGGCTTCCAAAAATAATCAGTGGGATTTATTATTTTGTCTGTTACAACTATTAGTATGGTTAGGCTTTTTTCTTTATAATAATGGCATATATTGTTAGGCTTTTTTGGTTAAGAAATGACTTAGTATAGTAAGGCTTAAAAAATACATAGTAAAATTAGGCTTAAAAATGACATAGTATAGTAAGACTTAAAAATGACATTGTATAGTAAAGTTTTATCTTAAACAACTACATAGTATAATTAGACTTAAAAATGACATAGTATAGTAAGGCTTCAAAAAATACATGGTATGTAAAAAATTGCAAGAGATGACTCCTAACACAAAAGAATTGTAAATTGGAGCACTTTTCATCCAAACTTTCTTCTGTATGTTACTTGTGATCATTTCTGTCCCCTAGGACAGCGGACCTCTAACTTTTTCTCACTGCGGAACGGTAAAGTCCTTCCTATTTTCTCGCGTATGCACAGTCTGACAACTTAAAATAGAAGTGTTGAGGTGAAGGGGGCTGTGTGTTCCACGGACAACGTCCACGACGGCAAAAATAACGTGCCAAGCATAAGAGCAAAAATGTATTATTATTATAACAACTTTTCTCATTTCAAGTAGGAGGTCGAGATTGAAAATATTTATTTTTTCTGACAGACCAGTACCAGGTGGCTCGCGGACCCCTGATCTAACAGAAGGCGAGGAAAAAGTTTGAGATCATTGCTTGGAAATCAGTAAAGCAGTTAGTCATTTCTCTCTTATGTTAAGCTACATCATCATGACATCACTGATTTGCTTCCTGCACAATTCTTCATGCTGACACAACCTCACATCACACTTGTAACTGCCGCATGAGTAAAACTGAAAGACTGAGGAGCATCTTTGGATGCTTCCTCCAATTGATAAACAAATCCACCAGCAAGTCCACATCCTATGTTAAGCTACGTCTTTCACGTTTTTAATGATAAAATGCATTGGGGATGTCACTGAGTGTAGCACAGGACTAAAACACGAACAAAAACCATGGAAAGGGTCATTAATAATTCATCAATAAACGCTCCAAGAGGAGAAAGGAGGGGTCCGCTTGAAGGGTGGCAGTATTTGAACAGATTGTCTCCCTTGCACTAAAAGATTAGTAATCTATACAATTTGGGTTTTGGGATGGGCGAGAGGGGGGGGGGGTGCATGGAAAACAAAAACAAAACAAACCCCCCAAAAATCTGGGCCGTGGATAGCTCCAGCAGGGCCACACATGGGTGTACCGGGAGCACAAAGGAGTCGACGGTACATGCGCGCATGCACGACGGAGGAAGACGCACATGTAGCCGGCGTGTATTGAGGGAGTGTACCGGAGCTTTACCTTCATGGACTTGATAGCCTCGTAGGCGTCCTTCACCGAGCGGATGTCATCGTAGACCGTCTGTTGAGGCAGTAGCAGCTGGTTGAGGATCTGCAGAGCCCCGGCACGGTAGCGGATCGCTTCCAGCGTCATGACCGACACAACGAGGCAGGATGATGGGGAGGAGAACAGTACGGACGGGCGGACGGTTGTCTGGCGCGCACACACATACAATTTGACACACGCACACCTGAGCACTTTAAGATCCCCTTGAACCACTAAGCGGAGCCTGTGAGCCGGCGAGTAGAAATAGGAACAACGCTGGAGAAGGTTTTTTGGGATGAAGAGAAGGAATGGTAGACAGGCAGGAGAGCTTCACCTACACTGACAGGCAGGCAGACACGGAACCACGTGTCCACGATGCAGGAAGTGCTAGGCTCTTAAGTCACGCCCACCGGACTCTCTCTCCAATGTGATCCCGCCTCTCGTTGTACCCCTGCCCCATCCCCCCATTCTCTTCTCTTTCAGCCCCTTTGTAAGGGGGAATTTCACATTCAAAGCAGTTATTAGCATAACACCAAAGCTCCCGTCTCCCCCGACAATTGAGAGCAGTTTTTTTCCAACAACTGTTTCTATTTTCGATCGATTTAACAGTGTATCCTTGTTCTGGGTTGCAGCTATTTTCATTAGTGTTTGGGGAGACTGTGAAACCCATGCAGTGTTTTAACATGCATACTATTAAGACAAAACACAAGAGTGAATACACCACCATCCAAATGTCTGAATAGACTACGCGTGCTTATAATTAACCTATTGCCATCTATTGGAAGAGAATCATTCCCCCATCCCTATACAGCGCTGGTATAGAGGATTTGTAGTTACCACTCTTCTGACCAATAAGAAGATGTGTTTTCATCCAGTGTATAAATTACCAGTCAACCATTCTCCTCAAGCATCATGTCATACACATGTACAAAAAATAGTCACTTTTGCAGTGTAGATAGCCATATAGATCTTTAAAAAAATAATAGCACTCAAGATAATGATAGCAATATCAGCACATCATGTACAGAGCCAACATTTTGATACACGCACATAGAATATAAAAAAAAATCTCTCCCTATATGGCATCACATGGTGTTTTATTTTAACTCAATTAAGCACAGAAACGTATTGCTTTTTTTCAAAAATGTGTCATTAACCAGTGTATCAAATTGCAGTGAGACAAACCCATACAGTTCACCATTTATTCCAAGTAAAATAAAGCTGGTATGTACAGAAATAACTACAAAGTCACCTTCCATTGATCATTAGTTGGCAAAATCATTGTGACAACCACTTGAAAATAGAGACAAAACATCATATGCTGTCGTTCTGAATATATATCCAGTATGCTATTCTGATTGCCCTTAGATGAAGAAACAGAATGAAAAAAAGTGATTGGTTTACCCAAGACAAGAGGGATAGGTATATACTTCTGGAGATCAGACCATTATAATGTTGAAATGACAGACAATAACCCACACATACAGTAAAATGACTTTTTTTCAATGTAATGTAGCTTCATTACAGAGAAAAAGGTGGGATGATTTAATAGAGGTAAAAATGATTCTAAGTGTACATGTACTATTACCTGACAAGCAAACTTTTGCAATATGCACTTATGCCCAACTTGAATCACGCAAAATCCACGCTGAATGCTAATGATCTTGTCACCATGACAACAAGACAGCCTCTTCCCCCAAAGAGTGGATAAAGTGTCAAGTTGTGTTTATGAGTTTGGAGGCGATCTAATAGTTACCCGGTATGAGATCAGACGATATATGAGTAAAACAAAACAATAGTTCTTGAAGTTGAATTGCATGTTTTTTTTTATCGAATTTACTAACATGCTCAAATGTATAGAAATGTTTAAAGCATTAGTCATTTTCATTATTTGTTGATTGTTTGCTTTGTTTCTGTTTTTTTCTCATGCAAAGTAACATAACAAATGTAGTCATTACAGTAAAGTTAAGAAGTATGCAGTAATGTGTCTTTTGCCTGGTTTATGTAGAAAAAATGAAAACTAAATTTTGATAAGAATCCTTAAATATTATCTGGAATTCAGGAAAAAAAATTACCCCCAAAAAACTTAAAGTTATAACTGAGAACCCAACCTTCTTCAGGATTGTTTGGGAGGCAAGCATAAAGAAACTTTAAAAAAAAAAAAAAACGAAGTTCTGCCTACGTTTTGTATGAATGAAACCATAGTAAAGACTATCAGCTGTTAATTATTTTCTAGTAGACAGCAGTAAGGATTTAAGTCTGTTTTAAGAGTTGGAGGACAAGCCAAATTGAGCTGCATGTAACTCTGAGTAATCTCTGAGGGAATGTGAAGGAATTAGTGTGAAGACAGAAAAGGTGAAGGAAGTGACAAGAAGCAAGTGGCTGATGAAGAAGGCAGAGCTAAACTCCTACCACATTCATAGCACACTGTTAACACACCCCCATTTCTACAAACCCAAAGGCGACTTTATGTCTGATCTAGTTGTCTCCTTGGTGACACAAACACTAATCCCTCATTATGGGATGTAGGCTGTGGTGCCCCAAAGCCCCATTTTTTACTCTCATATCACACCATGGCAAATGCAGCAGATTACAGTAATCTGGGAACATTGGAGCAGACAGATTAGATTTAAAAATCCTTATGTCCATAAAATAAGGAGGAATGGGGTTAAAATACCTCGTCTAGCACATACACATTTTCATGCATGTGTGTTTGAAAATAAACTCTTAGGTTTTTCTTTAGTGTTTTTTTTTTACTTTAAAGTGGAACTAAACCCTTTAGTGGAAGAATACTTTGAATGTGCTAACAATATGAAATTCTTCTATTCCAGCAAATATGGTAGTTGTGGATTAACAATTAAACAGAATCATTTATTTATGTGAATTGATTTGAGAGAGCCGCCATGCTGGCCATCAAATATAAACATCATAACTACCCACAGGAATTGGGAGGTTACTTTAGGTCGCCATTAGATTTTGTTCAATTACTTTGTCCAATTTTTAACTCTTTCTCCATGAACTCAATTTATCAAAATACAATATTGAGTTTAGATTAATTGCATAGGCAAAAAGAAAGTTGGGTTTAGTTCCAATTTAAGAGTAATAGGCTATTCTCTCCTTTCATATAAAAATATAATACCCTTTTGATTAAGGTCCCTCTTCACTATGCGTATTTTTTTCAGTTTTTTTGTATATCTTTACAAAAATATATGAATTGAGTAAGCACGAGTGAGTGGGTCAATTATTTTTGTCAAGGACATGAAGCACAAAACAATGTCAAAATGTATTTAGTGCGGAGTGTTTAAATGTTTATGTTTATAGTGTATTGTATAGTGCTTTATCTGTGTTTAATGAGAAAGAAAAGCGAGCAAAAGAAGCAACAGTAATCCAAACAATTCTTACTTGAACTGAACTAGACATTCCTATCCAGCGAGTTTCCTTTTCAGTGATTCCAGCTGATGAATCAAAAGACAAAGGGTATTAATCCTTTGCAAATGCACTAATATATCGATGGTGCAAAACTATATTAGTAATTCAGCAATTCTTACCTCTGCCTCGACCATCTTCATCCTACCCAGAGCATCCTTGGCAGCATCCTTGGAACGGCAAAAAGAATATAGGCTTTACATATTTTACATATTGTTACCTTAAAACAGACTGAAAATGAATTACAAATATAATGCAGTCAGCTCTGACCCCCCATTTACCCTATTGCCTTGACTTGAGAATTTCTTCACAGAGTCAGCAAGTCCCTGAGTGAAGCGCCAAAGCACATTTTCATAATCTACACACGGACAAAGAAAAATTGGGTTATGCGGCGAGAACATCATCATTTAAGGACTCTAAAATGAACTGCACTACATATCACACCCAAATGATTTCACAAGAAAACTGCATTTGTTCACAAATAAGATGCCCTGGACTATAATGATGTAGGAGGAAACGGTATTGTGATAAACTGAAATTTATGGTGGATTTTTTGTGTGTCACCTGAAAGCTGAGCAGGAGATGCTCGCTCCAGCTGGGCTTTTTGCCACTGCAGCCTGTGTGTGATTTCTTTGTACTGATGAATGACATCAGGAGGGGGATCCCGTCGATTCTTTTGGTACTCTGCAATCTAACATAGAAGGACATTGACTGAGGGAACCTTAAATCAATGAAATGCATTCTATGCAATCAACTGCATACACAAAACTACCTTTTTTTCCAACCGATCTTTGTCGTAGTTGAGAAGGCTGAAGCTGTGCAACTTATACTGTGGAGGAGAACTGCTAGAGTGACTGCTCCTGTTGTCCCCATCATGCCTGGGTTTAGAGCGAGGAGATGGAGCCTATTTTCATATGAACAGACATACAGGCATATTAAGATTGTTTTTTTTAGAAACAGATGAGTACTGGCTCAATGACCACTGTGCGTAAATTGACAAAGGACAGCTTGGATCAGTGAAAAGTAAGGTTGAGCCATATTTAAATTGATATGATCAATTATGGTTCATAAACATGTTCCCCCAAAAAATTGAAAGTAAAATAAACACATTTTAAGGTTGAAAATGTGATGATGATGATGATGAAAATTTTCCACATTAAAAAAATTAACTCACCCGTACTTTTTGTTTCTCTGGAGGTGATAGTGCAGAGACTGGTTCAATTTTTAGCCACTTCTCGGTCGTAGAATGGAGTTCAACTCCGGATATGGGCTCTCTAATCTTAACCCTCACCTCTAATTTGCCACCTGTGGATTTACGCCCATCCATCACCTGAGAAAAACAGACCTCAGTCTAATGTGCAGAAGTAAATGCATATCTGCTGACAGTGTCCACATTAACATGTTATAAATTAATAAAGGTAACATATTTTCATCGTATGCTACCTATGAAGCGAAAAGTTGCATTAAGGAAAACCAAAAGTTGGTCTGTTATCGTCAGAATTGGACAATATCGCTACATTAGTCATCTAGTGATGTCAACCAGCCAATCGTGAATTTTGCGACGCAGACGTGACACAGACACTAACAGAATCCTCCCTATCAATGACCGTCGGTCTCACCCCCTTTGGGGCCTCGAACCTCCGGTCGAATAATGATAATGATAATAATCGGATATAGGCGTGTTCCTCGCCAGGTGCCTGATGTTAGCTGGGGTATAGGCTCCAGCACCCCACGTAACCCTTGTGAGGATCAGCAGTTTGGAAAATAAATGAAAAGAACTCACCTCTATGATCTCTCGAATGTCACAGCGGTTTTCCAAAGCATCAAGCTTCAGCTGAGCTGTTCCAACAATCTTGTCCGTTTTAAAGAGGCCTCTGAAAAATGCATGAGATGATTTTATTGACAAATGCCATCATTTGGGTGTCAACATCATAGGAATTTAAAAGTATACCCCTTGTGGATGATTTCAAATTTGAAGCCTTTGGACTGGATGACTCGTTTGAACCCACGGTGTGTTCTATTGATGTTGAGTTTAAACTGCTCTTTAAACTCTGGACTGCTCGTGCTTTTTACTGTGGTGGTTTTGTCCCTCTGTGCTTCCTCCTACGCATACAACGAGTGAAGTCATACACCTGTCTGCTCTCTCTCTCTCTCTGTATTTGAAAGGAACTTACCACACTGGGAAAGGGAAACTCAAACTTCACACTAGCATCGAGATCATTAGGTGACACACCTGAATGCAGGAAAGAATGTAATGATTGACATACAATATCATCTTGAGCAGAGTGGTAGAAATCTGCTTACCTGAGGGAACTGGTAGGTTAATGCCTCTAATGATATAGAGTATCATGTCATTAGGAGCAAGGTTGGGGTAGTTCCTACAGAAACGGACAGCTCAATATGAGTAACACTCATCAATTAGTGAAAAACACTGTGATCCAAACAATTCAGACTGTACATTTGAGTAATTTAGATCCCGGCTCATAAGGCTACCACTGAAGCCCATGAAAAATCTGTCATAGAGAGTTATTGTCAATAAAATAAAGAAGCAAGGTAATATGAAAAGAGTAAATAAATACATACAAAATGTGATTTTAGACTTTGAGAACTTTTCATTGTTATGTGTCTGTTGGAGAGTCTTGTTATGGACTAATGTTATGTGACGACAGTGTTTATCCTATAAATCTTGAAAACAATCAAGAAAATTTTTATACAGTACATACTAGGCAAATGATAAATGAAATAGTTTTAGTATTACCCAAAAAAGAAGTGTTATGACTTCATTGAATACACACCTTAAGGTGAAAGCATTTCAGAATTGATTTTTCTGGAATAACCTATTTTTACGTCAAGTTCAAATTCTAAAATCAAACAATAAATAAATGTCGAAAAACAACAGCTAAGAGTGTGTTGCTGACTTGACAACAGTGAAGATCTTCTCTTCAGTGCGACACTTTGGCACTGGCTGGCCTTTGCTGTGGGCATTCTTCAGCATCTCTATACTTTTGAACGACTCCTCTATAAGCTTTTCAGACCTGGAGAAAAGTAGATACAGACTTTAAATACACATATATTCATGGTAAGGAGGACTTAAAGCAAAGACTTTGAAGCTTTCTTTTTATACTGTATTTTAAGTTTGTGTTGTATTTATATTATACATATATATATGTGTGTGTGTATGTATATATATATATATATATATATATATATATATATATATATATATATATATATATATATATATATATATATATATATATATATATATATATATATATATATATATATATATATATATATATATATATATATATATATATATATATATATATATATATATAAAAAATCACATCAGTCTTTATTATATAATAATTAATAGCAGATATTCACTATTCATAATCCAGCTTCAGCCCTTGCCCCCACAAATAGCAAATATATTCATATCTGAGCCCTGCAGATTGCAAATTTTTCATAAGGGAGAGAGAAAAGTATGAACTATTTTGAAATTAGTGAACATTTTCAAATGAAACTTATTGCAACACGTCCTTACTTGAGAGCTTCGCCAATAATGCCCATCTGAATGAACTGCTGTGATTTACTCACACATTCCTGGAGATCGAGTTGTTGGAGAGAAAAGCAGATGCAGTGTAAAAGATTGCAGCCACAAATGCATAATTCAACATCTTGTATGTATAATTTCTAGAGCTGCTTTAAAGAAAGGCAAGAAATAACTCCCAACCTCATGCTGTTTCCGCAAAAGATCCATAAGGCCATGATATTGCTCACTGGTACGGGGAGAGAGAGATGTACGTGAACGAGCAAGCAAGTACTCATCCTCACTGACTGGACTTTGAGGTATCTGAGAGAAGTAAAAACATGATGAAACTATGAATTATATAAACATTTCTATTTTTGAAATATTTTAGACATGAAAAAAGACACTAACTTCCAAAAGACAGACAAAAAAACAATTAAAGTTAATGTTTATCCTTTTATTGTTGTCAAATAAACTTTCTACGTCGAGTTGTGAATACGAAGCTTTTAAAAAATAATCATAATAATGAATTATAATGTAAGCTAACAGACGCACAGGAATAATAGTTTTATGATTACACTATGATTACATTATGATTACATTATGATTACATTATGATTACATTGTGATATGGTGGCCCGGTGGATGAGTGGTTTGTGCATTGGCCTCACAGTGGGGGACCTGGGTTCAAATCCAGGTTGGTCCACCTTTGTGGAATTTGCAAGTTCTCCCTGAGCCTGTGTAGATTTTCTCTGGGTACTCCAGTTTCCTCCCACATTCCAAAGACATGCATGGTAGGCTGAACAAGTCATTGGGGATACAGATCTCACACATTCGTCAACATATCACAAGGATACTTTCTCTTTCTTTTTCTCACTCACAAACACATAAATAATGTATTTTTTATCTGTACCCGCCTACATAAATTTATGATGTTGAACTTTTTTAGTGACTCAAAAAAAAAAAACTGGTCCCAAATTTGGATATGCATGATTTCTTCATATTTTCTCTGAACTAAAGAAGACTGCATCTAAAAGTAGTTTATTTTTAATGTTGAAAAATATAAAAATGAAAAATAGAAGGAGAGCAGAGGAAACAAAAGAACATTAGACAGAAGCTCACACAACCTTGCTTTTCATGAGTTATGATTAGTTATAAGGATATGTTTCCAACCTTGGTGATATCGACAAGAAGACCAGACTTGGCAGCTTCGATCATTGGGTCGAGTCCTTTGGCATGTCTGAGGTGCTGCGCTGCTGTTGTCATATCCTACAATATTTGATCAAGACATTTTTAAGGGCTACTGTGTAAAGCTTACAGAAACACATAAACGTACGGGACACAATCTAACCATGGAAAACCAACTCTACCTTCATTTTCTTTGAGTGCAGTGCTACACGCAAAAAAGCTTGTCGCCGTAGCAACAGGAAATCCACTTGCTGTTGAGCTAAAGTGATGATTAGGAGAAAAATAAGTGATGGCCTCAGGGAGTAATCACACAGTGGATATGTGGGCATGGTTTAGAAACCGCCAACACACCTTTGCCGCCCAGTTTTGGTAATGTGGAAGCACTAGGGGCTTGAGACGCTGGAGATTTGGCTTTTTGTGCTGGTTGATGCACAGAGGGCTAAGGAAAAAGAACTATCTTTAATGAATATAACAATACTGATGAAACAGTGAAAATAGTAACTGCCAATTCCTCATAAAACATATTACATAGTATAGTTTAACAGTACATATCTGATTATGTTATTATGCTACAATAAAGTGGATAAGTTCTTCATAATACAATAGAATACATAGTTGGACTCTAAAGGGAAATTTTGTTTGTTTTTTTACCTTGTCCATCTCGTTTGCAGTGTCGTCATCTTCTGCATCTGGATCCTGATTTGCAATTTTCATGGCAGTTTCTAACACACCCATAAAGTTTGGCTTATCGCTCTCCGAACCTTGCAATGGTGGACAACCTAAAAAAGCCATACAAAGATGTACTAAAGATTCTACAACCAATAAAATGATACATGTATAGAATCAAAAGCCTACCTGGTGGTACAGGCAGATCAGATAAGTTCACAGGTCTACCAGCTTTGTGTGCTTTGATGGAATCCTGGTATTGCTGTTAAAATAACAACTGGTACATTTTACATGCACTCTTGGAAATGGCAATATTTAAAACTGGAAAGGTTTTTGAAACAATTTTTGTGTTCTTGGTTCTATTGTGAGGTAAGTCAGCCGTTTGCATGAGGGTAAGCAGTAAAGAAAATGACTAAATGAATGAATGAATGAATAAACAAGAGCAGCACATTCATTATGTCTTACATTCATTCGAACACGAGGCAGGAGACACCCTGAATTAGCCAGAAAACCCAGAAAAAACCCAAGCAAGCTCAGGTAGAACATGCTTTGTCCAATGTAAAAATCTTATTTTGATTTACACGACATATACCGTACCTTTACAATGCGCTGATGCATGCGGGATTTCCGCTCATCTCCTTTGTTTTTTGCTCCATTTGCTGCTGCTTTGTATATGTCCATCCTCTGTTGCAAGGCTTCTGCCAGATTGCTGGGAGCAGGAAGGCCTTTAAAAGGCACATGCATAATTAATGGTCAACATCCAGAAACACCTTTATCGTCCAATGTAAATCACTCAAACAGAACTAGCTACTTGCCAGCAGATGGTTCCGGTGTGGGTGTGGGTGTTGGAACTGTAGCGGTTTGTACTTTAGATGAAGGAGATGCTTGGGTCTCATCAATTACGTCTCCTGTGAATGATAACACAACAGTGGTTGGGACAAATTTCACAGAAGACATCCTGCGTGAATGGAAACAAGTGTAACAGATGCAGTACAATAATGATAAAGTAAACCCTAACCCTGAATGCTTAATTGGTAAATGGAGTGAAATGAATTTAATTGAGGTACACTTCAACATATACTGACCAGGGGATGGTGGGAGCAAGCTCAGGTCAACTGGTTCACTTCTATCAACAGCCTCCACCAGTGAGTCCAGATTCTGAATATGAAGAGGCAAAAAAAATGTTCTACCACTCAACTACACACAAAAAATGTGGCTTTTTAACAAGTTACCTTAGCAATGACATAGTGCTTTTTGGCAAGACCAATGTTACCAGTATGTTTGGCTTGTAAGGCTGCGAGCTTGTATTCTCTTTGTCGGGATAACACTGCTTGTTTAAGCTCTGAAAGAATAGACAAAAAAACACGTTATTCTTCAGGGATACAGAGATATAGACAATTTTGAGTATGTTGTCATAAAACCTGAGTGTTGTGTTCCAGGCTGACAGGGTGTCAGTGGAGAGATCATTGGGGTTCCAGGAGTGCTGGCAGTAGCCAGGCTCTGCGGTGGAGCTAGATGGACTGGCTTAGTATTATGAGCAGCTGGTTCTGCCTCCCGTACAGGTTTTTGATTGAATGGAGGGTAGGGTATTAACACAGGTTCTGGTATTTGTTGTTCTTTCGTAGATTCAGACTCAGCTGTGGCACTAGGTTTTCCACCTACTGCAACAGGAGGTGGCATCTCATCTTCATTGATGGGCTTTCCTTTCCGGACTGATGTAAGCATGGACTGCAGTGTCTGAGGAGAGCAAGGATAGGAACTTATTACCATAATTTACAGATTTTCGCCACCAAAGAAGCTAGTTGCACTTATCTTTATATAGCCAGGCAGAATGTGGAAGATTGGAACAATTCACCAAAGAGATCAATGATCAGGTTCTTAGTAGTTTTAAAGATTAAAATTAAACTTTAAGGTATATTAGAACATCACAATCATTAAACAAAACACAAGAATAAAACGAAACAATTACAAGATCTCTATTTATAATCGATCTATTTTTATGTTATGTCCCAATAACTTTTGTTCCTAAAAGTGTATTTTGCCCCATTTTGCATCAATGACAGATTACTAGTGTGTACATATAGCCTCATATTAGGCAAAACAATTCATATCATGATTCACAGGTCAAGATTTGATCCCAATTAATCTCAATGAAAATAGGTTTGAAATAAGACAGTTTAAAAACCTTTAATCCACGATCATATCTTCGAGCTTTGCTTGATTCTCCTGAAGCAGTTGCATTAGATATGGCAGCCTTGTACATCCCGATACGTTCCAATATGCGGGACTCTGATCCAGCTGCACCACTGGAATTTACAGGAGAAAACTGGGATGTGGCGCTTACTCTATGAGGTTGTAAGGTGTGAGCAGGACTACTTTGCTCCTCATCCTCCAAAACGTCATTCAACTCTGCCTATAAAGAAACAAATGTATTCAATTTGCAGTTTGGAAGAACAAATGAAAGAATGAAACCCCTTTAAATTGTCCATAATTGTTTTCAACCCAACTATGATGCAGCCTTTTAATGGATCAATTAATAGGCTTTTAAAGTATACTTCAGTCAACCCAAAATTTAAAGTTACAATGAAAATGTTCTTCATTTGCTTAATTATTCTGGGCGGTTAAGTTTTCCATCTTCACTGTTGTTGGTCTTTGGGAGAAACGGAAATCTTAAAAATGTCTCACCAAATGAGTGGAAGGATGTAAACAACTTCAAGAACATTTACAATGTAACAAAAAATATTTATCAACACCAGTTAGAAAATCATCAAATTTCATACTTCTATACAGATGAGTGTATGGTGTGTTTTACAAATAAAATTGTGCAGTGAAGTTCAAAATCCTATCTGTGACCATGAATGGTACACAGATGCATTATTATTTCTACAAGTTTACTTTACCAGCAGATCTTCATCGTTTTCTAGATCATCATCCTCCATGTCTTCTTCATCCAGGTCTTTCATGCACTGCCATTCGCTCAATATCTGCTATTGGAACAGGAGCTAGGTGACAAAAAACATTGACTGTAAATCAGCAGTACAGTGGGGCAAAAACAATAACGTGGGCATAAACCATCGAGTGGTCATCTACCTTTACTTTCACGTTTTTTCCTTTGAGGATTTCCTCCTCCCATTAAATTGTGTAGCTCAGCCTCCAGATCTTCATCGTTTGCGTCATCATCCATACCTCCGTCAGGGTTCAGGTCAAGGAGCAGCCCCATCTGAGACAAATAGACACATAAAGGAGCAAGGAAATCCCAAGAATGGACAATTCGTTCAAAAACTGTGTTGAGTTACCTGCCTCGCGCGAGCAGCCCCTTGACCCCGGGGAGGTGGGTTTCGACTTCGATTCATCGACTGTTACCTAAATTAAAACGTGGCTTCTAATTAAATCCGCCCACGACAACGAGGCAGTTAATTTGATTTGCATTAAACAGAATAGATAAAAAATAAATTCATTAGTTCTGGGCAGGTAGCCAAATGCAATTCATCGCAGTTTTAGTGAGCGTCAAACCTCTGGTTTAAGATGATTTACCTTGTCACGTTCAGGCAGTGTGGACTGTTTGCAAGAACTGGTCTAATCAGATCGAGACGTGTTAAATTTTGTTCCAAAATAAATGGTAAAATAATTCTAAAGCGACAGTTTTTTGTTAGCAGACTCCCAGCTGTCAAAACAAGAACGCCAATAACACTGGAGTTACTTCCTACATTGCGTCTCTCGTGGCAACGGACAATGTGCTTTACGGCTAAACGGAAACCGAGAATTTGCGACGTAAATAATTGAGGCGTGCTCTGCATCAGAACCAGGTGAATATACACTTAACGCAAGTAAGGAGGAATTTTATTTTTGTATCACTTATCATCAGTGAATTAACACAGGATGCATATAAAGTGTATATATAAATACGTTTGAAGTAAGTTTGTTAATTATTTAATCATAATATTATTCGCATCATTAGCTCATAGAAACAAACATGTTGTCTTTAAGCTAGCCAAAATGTGCAACCTTGACACCATTCCCTTTGGATTTTTTTTAACATGTGTAAACTTTTCTGTTCATTTTACATATTAATTAAGATAACTATTAGAAAAGATGACTGAAGAAAGTCCCAAGACCCAAGAAAACTTTAAAGATGGTAATGCACCATGACATTGCATTTTGTGTGCTACTTTAAAATATTAGTGTGTAACACTACAATACTATATGTCACATTGAACTGTTTTTACCGGTATTTTTTTTTCATACTGTACATTTGATGTGGCCTTCATTACATCAAGATTCTTCACAACCTTCAGAGCTTCTTTCCCCCAGAAAAATAAAAAAGACATTTGACATTCTTTCCTCCATCAGTCAGGACGACACATTGAAACAACAGGTAATCAGAATATGTTATAGAAAAAATACCAAGCCCTTTCTATTAAAGCCAACAGTTTTTCTCCTTTATTGCAGGATACTGGTCCTGCTGCACTTTTGTCTTCCCACTCCCCTCTACAGGTGCCTGCAATAATGCCTGTCCAAATTCAGGAAGTATCAGATTCCTCACTGACCAAATTAGATGTCATCCCCGACCAGAATTCTGAGGAGTCCAATGTGAATGAGGTTGTTAATGAGCAAGAAGAAGCAACAGTTAGCCAGCCCATCAGTGATTCTCAATTAGAGAGATCTCCTTTAAGGGATGAAAGCAAGAATGGAAAAGATGACGAAGAACAAAAAATGTCTGGCGAGCAAGACACTACTGAGTCTCAAACATCTACTGATCAACACAATGTCATTCTATTGGCATTTGAAGAAGCAGGTCCAACTGCTCGGGAAGATAAGAATATGACAAAGGATGATTTTCAGAGTGATTTCAAAAGAAACCAAAAAGTCGTGGCACTTGGTAATGCGAGCATGGGTGACACCCAAGAAGACAAAGCAGCTGTAGCAAGAGAGATATGCAAAAAGAGGAAAAGAATGGGTACATATGGTCTGACTGTGAAGGAAAGAAGTCATTTTTTACAGATGAGTAAGCGTGCAAATGGACAGGTTTTTGAGAAATTTGAAATGCAAATCTCCATTCATAACATTCTTAGTGAATCACCATTCTCACCACCTTCAATGCTTCCAACCTCCTTCGCTGGGAATAGAGAAGTGAAGCAGGAAGAGGTTCTTCTCCCCAGCCATGCCAACACAGTCAGGTAAGTCTCTCTGGATATATTATATTGATGATTGATTAGTTACAGTAACCAATGCTATATAACTGCTAAGTCAAGTACTGTATTTTCTGCACTATTAAGACAAAGCAGAGTATATGGCGCATATTTGATGATTGGCCTATCTTAAAATGTGTTTCATGTGGGGCACACCAGATTATAAGAGGCTGTAGTAGTACTGGTGGTTGTACTGATGGTGGTGGTAGTGAAGGTAATGGGAGAAGTAGTAGTAGTAGGAGATTGTGTTATACATCCATTAAATGTAGCTGTAGTATTAGTGACAGGGATTGTGTTATACATGTACTTAATGGTGCAGGGGTGCTATTATAGATTCGCAAGGTGGAGCTGTAGTAGTAGTAGTTAGTGGGGGGTTGAGTAATATATCCACTAGATGGAGCTGTCTTTTAGTTGTGCCATATTGTATGGAAAAATGTGGCAAATGTATCATAATTCTTAGCATGAGCATGATCATGTCTGGCAAATGTGTAAGTTTAATTTTTTGCCACAGTCAGGGAGTCTGGATTTATTTCCCACCAAACGACAATAAATACTTAAATTTAGACCAACTGTAAGTATGTGTATAGCCAGCTTTGTTGCGTTACTTAGATTAGATTGTTTCATTTTTTAATGTCAATGTCAATTGTATTCCGATATGGTTGATTTACATTCAGACAGTTTCATTTATGTTTGTTCAAACACAGACCAGAAACAAAAGTCCAAATTCTTGCAACCCTTTCTGATGGGAGAGGTCCAATGCACAAGCCAATTTGCCAGATTGCAATGGAAGAGAAGCATCATTTGAAAAATACATCTCCCTTAAAAGTTGACTCTGGATCACCAAGCCTAACTCCTGTTGACCTGGAGGTACAGTGTGTTGCCATGACAATCGATAAGAAGATTTATAGCATCTGTGATACATCATCTGCTAGCACCAAGAAAGAGAATGCTGTCAAACTATGTGAGGCTGCAGTTGCTCCCTCTGGTGGCTCGGAGAGGAAGGTGAGTTGTCAGATGGTAGTGCAAAAAACATCTATTTTCCTCTGGGTGAGTACACTGGGTTAGCTGCCTGAGCTTGGAGGGTTAACTACTGAATTAAAATTGCTGCTCCTCCATAATTTATAGATGGGTCTTAATGAAATTTGGTAGTTATTTCCCATGGATGTCAATCTTAAGGTGCCTGTTTTTTTTGTTTCATGGCTGATTAATTACATTAATGAATTGCAAAAAAATTAACATGCTATTTAATTTTTTTTCCCCACAGCCCGCTCTTGATGGTGATTTTCATCCTTGTGCTGTAAAAACAGACCACTCGCAATCCATGGACTCCACTGATTTCGTTTCAGACTCAAAGCTCAATAAACTTCCAATACGGTGAGTAGATAATCAGTCAAAAATAGACAGACTTAATCGAAATCTAAATGTAAGGGTTAAGACTTAATGTGCAAAAGGTACCTACTAGCTATTTTTCAACTGGTTTTAGGATTTTGATCATGTCTGTATGGGTGTGACCGGACTACAGATAATGATCAATGACGAGCATTTTGACCCCCCATTGCTTTACCACACTTTTGTAGTGCAAATTTCAAAAGCAGCCTTTTTTGCTACTTTTACAGACTTGTTTTTCAGAAGACAGTAGATTTTATACATCTGATAAATGTTCATAGTGAATATCAAATGCATTCAACAAAATGAGATATGCCTCTTCTCTAGTGAGGACCAAGCAATAAAGAAGAAAACTGCCAACCCCCTAAGCCATGACGAAGATGGCTCAGTATTGGTCTGTGGGCTCATCAAAGAACTGTCCTACCTAAAGTTGGTCAATCTGAGTCTTATATTATTCTGGTTCATTCTTTATTTACTGATTAAGCTCAATCCGTTGTCTTTCAGTCGAACTGTTATGGCCGCTCATCGGGAGATTGAGAATATGCGGCGTGCCAGCAAGAATTCAAGGAATTTACCTCGTTGAGATACATCTACATACAGGAGGATCCTAAGTCAAATGTCAATATAAGAATATATTTTTCTTATGTTATTGAGACATTTGGCAAGAGATTAGTTTGTAGCACAAATTCTTTTTTGATGATAAGTTCTATGGCATTTTGGATTTCTTGCCAAGTAAAGCTGTTGCTTGTTTATTTCTTGTGCACTGTCATTTTTTCCCACATTAACAGTCCTTTACTATTGGCTTTGGAGTTCAGTAGAGAAGCAACCGGTTGTACAGAGATAAAAGTAGTTGTTATGTACTTCAAAATGATACTCAATTAAAAGTGTTTTTCCTTTAGATGACTCTATTACAAATAAAACAGTATTTGGTGAAAAGAATACTCATCTAATGTATAAATGCTTCCAATGCCTGATTGTTATTCAACAATGGGATTTTTTGGTGACGATTTCATCTGTATGAACTGCTATAATTAAGTGTCGCCGTATAACATTTGGGGTGCCGCACGGTTCAGTTCTAGGTCCACTGCTCTTCTGTCTTATCATAAAATATCTGCAAACCTTCAATTGTCACCTGATCTCTATACAGTTGTAGTCAAGACCTTCCATTAATGACAAGAGAAAGTGTGGCGTAGAGGTTTAGTCACTTGACTCCCATGTGGGAGACGGGTTCAAATCTCGGTTGGGACACATTTTCACTTTGTTGTTTCTGTGGATTTCTTGTCATGACACTCAAATGATTACAGAGAAAAGTGTAAGCCACTTGGTGGCGCAGAGGTTAGAACACTGGACTCCCGTGTGGGAGACCTGGGTTCGATTCCCACTGTCGACCTTTGGCTGATCACCGAACCAAGTAGTCTGGAAAATGGAACAAGAAGAAAAAAAAAAGAAAAAACTTTTTAATTTATATTAAACACTTAGTCATACTTTTCAGCAAAAGGTTATATTCCGAACTGCCTTCGGCAGTTCGGAAGACACTTGATGGACCTGTCTGTGCGAAAGGCGTTCTCGGGTCGGCCTTCGGCCGACCCTCGACCGCTTGCTTGGTCAGTGAACCGCCGACACCGGGAAGCGAACTCACGTTCTCTCCGTGCAAAGGCGAGTGTGCAACCCACTACACCAACTCGTGCCCCACTTATACATAGGTGTTGAAACGTTTTATCCAAGGAAATTGGGTCAAAACACTTCGTCATTTTTTGGACAAAATGCTTCATTCACCATTGAAGACTTATACACTTAAACACTTAGACATTAATACTTGTTCTTTTAACTGAATAATATTTGGAAAATCTTTGCCTGCATTGGGATTTGAACCCAGGACCACATCAGTGGCAGACTGATGACTTAGCCACTGGGCCACCAACCTGTAAGAGAAAGCAGTAGTACTTATAGTTTTATCCAAGGAAATGGGGTTAAACACGTTGTCATTTTTGGGCAAAATGCTTCATCCACCATTAAGGACTTATTAAGTTAAACACTTAGGCATTTTAACTTATTCTTTTAACTGAATATTTGGAAAATCTTTGCCAGCACTGGGAATTGAACTCAGGACCACACCAGTGGCAGACTGATGACTTAGCCACTGGGCCACCAACCTGTAAGAGAAAGCAGTAGTACTTATAGTTTTATCCAAGGAAATGGGGTTAAACACTTAGTCATTTTTTGGACAAAATGCTCCATCCACCAATGAAGACTTATTCAGTTAGACACTTAGACATTAATACTTATACTTTTACCTGAACAATTGTGGGCATTAGAACTTATTCTTTTAACTGAATATTATTTGGAAAATTTTTGCAGGCACTGGGGTTTTAACCCAGGACCACAGAGGTGGGAGACTGATGACTTAACCACTGATCCACCACCCTGATTTAAAAGCAGCAAAGTAATAGATCAAGTTGTCACACGTAAAGTGGCTATCGCCGATTAAGCTGATAACCACCTGCGCTAGCGCCATTATGTCTGGCGCAATCCTTTGATTGTTATTTTTCTTGAAGTGTTATTGGGTCACGACCTTTCATCGCTAGAAAAGGCCAATCATAAACCTGCCATTTAACCACATCCACTTAAAATCGCACCTTTTCTATCAGGTCAATTTTATTAGAGCACTTTCAACATACACGACGGGTGTCCGACACTTGCGGGAAATGGTCCCTTAAAGAAAAACACTGCACCTGCTTATTTGAAGTGTGAATTGGAATGTACCAACGGACAGGGGTGTTTCGGACGGGACCTTTTGATCTAGCCCAAAGTCAGCTGGGATATGCTTCAGCACCCCTCGCGACCCTAATGAAGATAAAGCGGCTAAAAATGGATGGAATGAAACTCCAGAGGGGGATAAAAAAACACGTAATCTCAGCATCACTTCAAACTTTAAGAATTTATTTCGTACAAGACGAAAACAATCTTAATTAAAAAAAAACTACTTTTTTCAGTATTCTTCGTAAGGCCATCTTGTGAAATACATCAAACAATTTCAAGCCGTTATCTAACATTAAAACCACAGCAAACGTATTAATAAGTATGATAAGAACATGCACATTATTTCACACACACACGAATAAAGGCAATAAAACACATAGCACAAGTAGACGATTCCAAACGGTTCACAGTCATTAAAATGTCGGATTTCCGTGTTTCAACGGTTTGACTTTAGTATACAGTGGCAGGTAGGGCTTCTCCACTTTGGGGCAAAAGCGTTTGGTGTGCGCTGCGGTCCCGGTGGCTCCACAAAGCGGGCACACGTATTCACTCAGGATGGGACACAAAACCTCTCCGGCGTCGTTCTTCAGCCTGTGAGCAGTGTACACAGTCTCAATCTCTCCATTGCGCTTACAAAAATTGCAGCATTTGGCCAATGAGTCTTGGAGAACCGATCTCTGACGCTGATGCGACTCAGTCACCCCCGAATGATGCAGGCACCTCGCTCCAAAAGCCGGGAAGGCACTGACAATGTCCGGGTCTCTACTTGGGTATACAAGCCATCCGAGGCACGCGTTTCCCAAGCAAACAGGTGAGGAAGCATTTGGTGGTGGTGGTGGGCTTCTTTTCGCGTAAATCGGGTGAGAATCAATCGCTGTTTCTCTGTCATGTTGCCAGGTTGGAACTTGGGTGGAGGTGTTCGAATCCATGACTGTTCGGATCACCTGCGACAGTCCCATATAATCCTTCCACGGCTGAAAAGCCTTTCCATTAGATTTCGTCCAGGCCTGCGAGTTATTCCAATTACCCCGCGTCATGATTCATTCAAATGCTCCGTTAAATGGTAAATTTTGCCCACCGTATCGACATTTAAAAGAAGTTGTGGGCGCGATCCTTGTCTGAAACACGCTTTGAATTGTATGTAATCCCGGAAGATATTTATGGCCCGTGAATGAAAAAAAAAACTAAAGTGGGCGGGGTTTGAACTTTTAAAAACTGCATTTTCACTTTAAGTGAGAAAATTCCAAATATCACCTTTTTTGTCATATATTACACTGGATTTATTCATCAGAACACATGTTTATTATTTAAGTCTGGGCTTTATTTAGCTACTTATGCGGCCTATGTCGTTCTTAAAGAGATTTTTTTTATGAAGGAAGGAAGGCAGAGTAATTTTAAGTGTAATTGAATTTTTCTCGCTCCTTGCTCCTGTTATTTCTTTAAATAGTATAAATAAATATCTTAAGTCATCCGGTGGTGTTGTGGTACGAGGCAGGATGTTTTGTTGTTGTTGTTTTTTAAACAAAACAAAAATCCCATCTGTTTTTAGTGTTGATATGCGACTGCATCTGAAGAATGTAAATTTCATGTATCCTAATAACTGCTTTTATTTGAACAGGGACTTGTAAATAATTGTTTTTTTTTTGTTTTAAACCAATTTCCCTCACATTTGAGTTGTATTATTTTTTCTCTGAGCGGGGATATGGGAATATTATCATACATGTTTGTCTTAAAACCTACAAGGTACAGGACAAGAAAAAAAAGAGAAAATATTTTATTGCTTTAAGAATACAACCTATGATTTTTTTTTTAAAAACTGCTGCGAGTAGAATAGTCTCAAAATGACCATTTTAAAGATTTGGCTGGTGATGTGTCCCCTCTGTATGTCCCACGTTCCAGTTTGCCCGACCAGTTGGTTCCCTCTTTGGTTCTGAAAACAAAAAAACAAAAATAGTATAACAGGGTTCCTATTGGTCCTTTAAAATCATTAATAAAAAATACACGTCAATAAAGTCTTAAATTGCATTTAAAGTCATGGTAGGCATTAAACTACCATATAATATATTTAATGCCAACGGGGATACAATAGGATACACCTTAAAACGCACTTAAATGTACCACATAAATGGAGATTTGAAACAGAATAAATATGCCATTCTTGGAGCAAAGTGTCCGAGAATAAATTTCACAATAGAACGGTACAATTATAATTTCTCAGAATTCTGTCTATTATAAACCCTCTCCAATTCACCCTAAAAATATTTTTTAAAAGGTCAAATGACAAAAGAAATTGTGAATGATAACGAAATCAAGTACCACTTGCTTTATTTACCCAAATACACAAAGATAAATTTTTTCTCCAATAATTATTTTTTAATCCAGATTACATACATTACGATTTAAATGCCGTAAATTTAAATTGCACTGCATTTCGTAAAGTTGTCTCAAAATTCAGAAATTAGATTTTCTTGACGTTTCATATTTTTGCCCTTACATATGGTTTTAAAATTCCTTCAATTTCGCATGTTAAAACGAGATTAAGTATAGATTACAAAAATGGTAAATGTTATTATACGATTTTTCCATTACCCTTTTGGCCTCCATATAGCTATTCATTTATTTTTGTCATTTAGAAGTAGATTTATAAATAAATATACCTTGTCAATACAATTCAGTGTGTTCAATTTCATGGCTCGATTACCCAGAAGTAAATAGGGACATAAACAAAATGCAATAATTTTCATTCACTACTCTAGCTAAAAAGAATATTTGAAAATTAGAAGAAATAAATAAATCGAAACGTCTGGAAATCGAACTAATTTCATATGCAAGTGTTTTCGAAATGTATTCCCAGTCATACCTTGCTATTGCGCATTTCAAGGGGCAAGGGAAACCGTATAGTTGCTCTCTTTTCTTTATATCATAAACGAGCGCTTTATATCTGCCTTTGTCATGTAAAATGGTCTGATTTATTCATTTATTTTTAATTATAAGTCGCGAAGGCTTTTCGTCAGCAAACTTGATAGGAGCTTCTTTTTACGAAAAATCTGAGATACACATAATTATACTGGTGATTTAAAAAAGTGTGTTGGTAAGAATGGGTAAATAGAAATTAAAAGCTAAATTTCAAACGGATTAAATCCAACAACAACAACAACAAAAATACACCCAGGCATTATTGGAAATAAAACCTTTCCAAAATGTATCCTCATTTAATCATTAAGTAACTGCTTTTTTGTCCATATCCCGTTTCTTAGTAAAGTGATTTTTATAAAGCAGCCAGTATGATAAGACCATTGAAGGTACAAAAGAAAGTTATCGAAAAGAAACCTGAGTCATACACATAAGATAACCATAAAATTTGACTTTCATTGAAAATATCGAGTAAACTATCTTAAATATTTTTTTGCGCAATTAAAAAAGCCAACTGTACCGCACATAAGTTACCATTGGCTTGGATTCCGTCTCGTGGGAACCAATAGGACCAGTACCATAGTGTCCAGAAATTTACAAATAATTGTATTTAACAGGTTTGTTTCAATAATCAAAACAGACATTGACATTGTTTTGCTTGTTGCTGAGGAATCCTTTAAATTTGTGCGAGTGTGAAAAGGAAGAAGATGTAAGGTCATCATTACTCTACTCACCTGCAGTTGTTGTATGGCAGGCTGAGGGTATCGTATAGCTCAGGAGTGCTGGGTGTTATATTTTGTTCTATTCCTAAATGGCATCCTGAAACAGTCTCCGGGCTTGACTCGGTAGACACACAACCCGATATGTTTGAAGACCCTGGACCTAAGAGATCCAAAATGCTGTTAGAATTTTATTCCGATCTAATTAACATAAGTGTTAAACCAAAAACATTTTGGGACTTCAACTACAAACCGTATTTTCCGGAATGTAGGCCATACATTTTCGTCATAGTATGGCTGGCCCTGCAACTAATACTCAAGTGCGACTTAAGTATGTATTTTCTTTTCTCTGAGACCACAACAGCATATATTTACATATAAAGTACACCTCTACTTACGAAATTTCTGAACAAAGTTCTGGACCCAAATAAATTTGTAAGTAGAGGTATGACTGTAAATTATTTAGCTGGTGTGACTATAGACCAGAAAATACTACAGTAACTACACTACTTGATGTCAGGTGTTGGAAGCTCCCAGTTAGTGTATAAGTAATATTTTTACACTTATAGGAGACATTTTTGTAGTGCATTAAATTGGGTAAGAATAATGCAAGAGTTGAGATTTCTATCTTACTGAAAAGGGTGCAGTCAGTGTTGTAGCTTGCTGCACTGTCAGTATAAGATTGAGACTCCTGCAGAAATTGGTCCTTCAATAGAGACCCTTTCTGATTTTCAAAGTCACGACGCTGTTTAAACAGAAATCAGAATTTCAAGGAAATGAACAACATGTTTACCAATTTGAACATTCTCACCTCACGACTTAATCTTATGGCAGCATCAGTGAAGGACTGCCTCTCCATTTCAAAAGTCCGTTTCTGATTTTGGAGATCTGCCCAATGCATTTGGAGACGCTCCCATTCTTCCAAAAAGTATGAATCAGCAAGCTCTGAGGGAACAGGTGACACAACACTGTCCTGCAAAAAGAATACTATTTAATAGCAATAATAACAATCACTATTTGTGATACTATACAAGTACCAACATCATGGAGACCTGCAGTATTTGCTGTTGTAGTTTGACAATTTGTTGACTCTCTTTCAGTTCTGTTTCCAGCTGGGCCAATAGTTTGTCGTGGTCAGTGCCATCGCCAATATGTTCTTAACACAAACAGAAACTGTAACTTTTCTAAAACTCATGGAAAAGCACACTTATTTCATTCACTTTCATAAAAAAATAATTCTTGCTCTTGTTCCATCTAAAGACATTTAAGACTTGAAATGTTGTACAGCACTTTTACCTTGGCTCCCAAGTTCATCCAGCTTTTGCTGAACACGTTTCCAACTCTGAACCACGCCACCTGTGACGTGGTCACCAAGCATATCCTCAGTTTCAGTGAATCTTTGCTCTTTGTTTGGAGATCTAGTCATAACACCCTCAGAGTTTGACAAAGTCTTAAAAAACAGCAACAAAATATAATTAGTTTTTATGTTCCTTAAGAGAATTAAATAAAATTCAACCAGACATTTAAATTTTGGCAAGCTAAATATCAGTAAAAAAAGTATTTTCAAATTATTTCTAGTACCATACAACCAATCCTACCAATTCATAAAGAGAAGGAACCACAATCTAATTATAAGATAAGCTCCCAACTGAAAGAGGTCAGTTTTGGTAATTGACCATATTTCACTTTTGGGGAGATGACTCAAGTTAGAAAAAATTGCAATACTTGAAACTCTGATTTTGAGACGACTGACACTTTTCAGTCTTATTTCAATGCAAAAAAAAAAACGTCTTATATTCGGATCAATACGGTAACACCCTTCCTTGCTTGTGTCTGGTGAAAATGATGGATGGCCAGTGATTGTTTTAATAAACCTCATCAAAATCTGTGTTGTTGGCTTAAAGATTTAATTGATTTAAAAAAAAGATCCCCTTCTACTTCCTTACTTCCTCCATGTCAATTCGAATGGCATGTAATAAGGTAGTGAGGCAATGTCGTAGCTTCATTGCTTCCCGTAGCTCGGCTTCTCTGCGCTCCAGCATTAAACGAAGCGCTGCCTCCTCTTGCCTGACCCAAGGACAAAAGAAATAAGCAGTTTGAATCAAATATTACTCGGGTAAAATTTGTCAAGACTAAAGTTTACTTTGCAGTAGACCGGAATGACTTGATTGATGCTGCATTTTTGCCCCGGCCCCCAGGTGGAAAGTTCAGAACTTCAATAGCTTTAGAGAAAATGATAAAAGAATATTTGACATACAGCCCTCAAGCTGCAATAAAAAAAAACCACTAACTGACTGGGTCCTCTCTCTTTGATTTTGTCAGACAATTGAGTAAATCGCTCTTTCATTCTGTTGCTTTGCTTCTCTCTGCGTTTCAGCTCTGCTTCATAATGGTTGATCCTCAGCTGCAAACGGCTATTCTGGGGAAAATGAAAAATAAAAAGTCTTCATCATTATCTTTAAGTACAGTGTTCCAATGTGTAGTACTCAAGCATGCAACTAACTTTGACCCGTTCACTTTTCAGCATGGTATGAAGTCTAGCGACCTGCTCATCCATTTCCTTCAGTTGCTCCTGGAGGTTAAGATTTTTCCAAATGAGAGCGAATCATTTGACCAGCACAGCCCAATATAGTACTGTCATTGTACGCACCCTGAGGGAATCGGTTTGATTGCTGCTTTCCCAGAAGGAGATGGTGCTGGTTGGGATTTTGCTAAAAAGCTTCTGGTCCATGTCTTTGTAGTCTGAAGAATTGTCAGAATACAAAAGGTAACTTTCCATTACATTAAAAGGGAGTACTTTACTCCTAGGAAATGACAATTAACAATTAACAATTTGATGTCGGTAGTAAAATGGAACAGTTTTTTTTTTGCTTGGGTGGGTGATTTATTCCATTTTTATATTAGGACAACTGGTGAGTTTGTCCCCCTGAAAATGCATATCTTGTGCAAAAAACATGAGTTGAGAACCCTGTGGTTAAATGTGAACATTTATTCGTAAAAGCAAGAGAATTGTTAGGGACTGCAAGCATTCATCATCACAGCAATCACCACAATATTATAAAAGATAGACAGAAGAAATAGCGTCCCATGTATTTGATCATGCAAAAGGTGCCGAGTTCATCTCCATTTAGTTATTTCTTCATCCAAACAACAAATTGCATGTAGAGCACGGCATAGTTTCAAAAGTTTGGTATTATTATATTTGGTATTTCAAATGTTTTAGTGTTAGCCATTCTTTGGTGGTTTATGACTGATTTTGTTGCAAAGCACATCTTATTCACCCCAAAAAATCTCAGTCAAGTATTTGTATATATTTGTCCACATTTAAATCAGCAGGCCCCAAGCTTACTATACTTATAATTAAATAAAATGGATATTATTACCTGAAAACTCCTGCTTCTTTCCAATTCTTTTCTGAGGAAACCTGGAAGCCATCTGGAAGTCACAGTTTGCAAGTCAAATTTGTAATCAGGACAATGACACCTTTGAAATATTTCTCTTCATATGTAAAAGTTATATCAACCAAAAATGAAAATGTCAGCATTACTAAAACAAATAACTGTGATCTCTTGACATTTTGTGTTGTCTTATTTTGAGCAATACAATTCTATTGGGTGAGGTCACACAGGTGAGAGCAGTTGTTCTAATTAGCAGTGAATGCCAAACTAAAGGTAAAAAAACAACACACATAATTTGATGATTGTTTTCTTTTGTGAAGTAGTGACCAGACAACATTGTAAATGCAAAAATGACGACACAGACAGTAATTATTTACCAATTCCCATATTTATATATAATATATAGGGTGACCGAGTGTTTAGTGGGTCGGCCTCACAGTTCTGGGGTCGAGGGTTTGATCCCAGATCGGTCCTCACTGTGTGGAGTTTGGCACTAGGTATAAGTCTGGTTGTTCGTCTAATTGTGCCCTGCAATTGGCTGGCCACCGATTCAGGTTGTCCCCCACCTGGTGTCTGTAGTTAGCTTGGAATGGCTGGGATGAACTTTAAAATTTACATGACACTGCTTTTTCCTTTTAAAAAGACTTATTTAAAAGAGTATGTTTTAGAATGCATTACACAATGGTTTAGCCATAACCCTTGTATTCCTTCTAAAAGGACATGTGCGCCTGCAAGTATGGCACATGGCAAAGCACATGACTGTTGCTGTGTGTACAGCTCAACACAATGAGCTTTGCTTAATTCCCTTGATGAGAGTTTGCATCATTTATTGTGAACAGCAAAGACAAATTATTGCCATAATAATTATTATACAGTCACAGACACACACACATCCATACCTAGGGGCAATTTAGAGTGTCCATTCAGCCTACTATGCATGTTTTTGGAATTTGGGAGGAAATTGGTGTACCCAGAGGGAACCCACGCAAGCCCGGGGAGAACATGCAAACTCCACAAAGGTGGACCGAACCTGGATTTGAACCCAAGACCCCAGAGCTGTGAGGCCGACACGCTAACCACTCGCTCCACCGGGACCCCCTTATTTACAGTACATGCAGATTAAATTGTTACAATATATACTTTAGGTTGGAACTGAAATAAGAGAGAATAATTAACAATGATGCTCAGAAATCATTTGTCAATTCATGTATAAGAAATTTAATTTCTAAAAAGTGTGTCAATAATAGCAAAGATAAGAATGACAGAAGGTAACAGTAGTATAAAGGATTTGGTTGTACTTCATATAATTCCTTTTGGGGAAAACATGTCATACAACAGGTCTCTTTTTTTGGCTATACAGATTTATAAAGTGATATCCAATAATTTGCTAATCAGATTGCATAAGGCGTGTCTTAGACATAACAAAGTATAAACTACAAGCAACACAAGCATCTTCCAATACATTTACAGTAGATCTGTACCATGAGAACATAGCCAATGGCCATTGCTATAAATATCTGAACCGTGGATCACAACTCATAAAATAAAGAGCTGGGCGATTATACAACAAATCATAATCATGATTACCATTTACTTTTAAAAATTGATATTTCAATCACAACAATTTATTGATTTCAAACAGTACCATTTTTTCAACTACCAAATGTCAACTATAAATAAAACTTCAAAATGTTCCCTAGTGACTCAAGTCAACCCTACCTTATTCGCCAAAGGTTGTCTTTGCTGTTTCACTATAAATCACTTGCTCAATGTATTATTTGTCCTCATACTTTATGTTCTACTCATCCTACATTCACAGAAGCATGGTGCATGCATGAAGATACAACTATATAGAGGTTAAAGAGTACAAAAATATCATCACTGAAGTTCACAGTGTTATTTTTTGAGAATAAAGAAAAAATGCCTGTGAATATTTCTATTGCATGCCTGTATCTGTTCTTACAGTGTGTTTGTAACAATATTTGTTGCTTGGAAATAAATGGTTTTAAATTGTGTGCTGCCGTTAAGATGGTAATTTTCTGGGAGAAATCGAAAACCATTTGTCATATTTAAGTATCAATGTTATCCCTATAGTTGGCTATTTCATTTTACAATAAACTTCAGAATGAGGGTCAAAAAAATTAAATTATTTGGAGGTTCTGGTATCTGCCAATGTGCATCCAACTCATAAACAGCAGCATTTAGTGTGATTTTACAAAACTCTGGAGTTCCAAAGACTTTGTAGTGCAGCACATTAGTTAAATTTCTGCATCTATAATACTATTAAGACCGATAGAGGCCTAGTTTGGAATCATAATTAAATTCTGATGAACTGCCCAGCCCTAACCACAAGTAAAATTCAATGCTTTGAGTAAGCATGTCTGCCCTCTTTACCAAAATAGCACAGGATTTAAATTAAAATCTGCCTTTATCTATTACACTTAATATTGTAATACAGTTGGACAGCAATTGTCCAGTAAAGGAAAGAAATACTTCAAATTCATTTGTAACAGTGGTGTGATTTCTTGACCATTTTTGGACTTCACAAGTTTGGTCCAGCATAAGAGTGATTTGTGGATTGTTTTAACAGACAAATGGACCAACCCCTCGTCTGGAAACCACCCATTCTTCAGTTGAGGAGGGATGTTAGCTGGCAGATCTACAGCAACATTAGGTTAGATTGAAAATGGCCTTAGTTTTTTTAGAAATTCTTCATTGTTGTACCAGGCTGAAAGGGAAAATGAGAACAAGTGTAAAGGGAGAATCAAAAACATTCATAGGCAAACAATTTTGTTTTCCACCTGATGCAAATATATAGCTGGGATAGGCTCTAGCACCCCCCACTACCCTTGTGAAGATATGCGGTTCAGTAACTGATTATATATTCTTTCTATATTTGTAGTAGTAGTTAAAAATGAGTTTTGATCTATAAGTTGTTTTACAGGGGTGCCCTGGCGGATGAGTGGTTAGCACATCGGCCTCACGGTGGGGGACCTGGGTTCAAATCCAGGTGGGTCCACCTGTGTGGAGTTCTCGTGTTCTCCCCGGGCTTGTGTGGGTTTTCTCCGGGTACTCCGGTTTACTCTCACATTTCAAAGATATGCATAGTAGGCTGATTGAACACTGTAAATTGCTTCTAGACACGAGTGTGAATGGTGGTTTGTCTCCTTGTGTCAGCTGGGATAAGCTCCAGCACCCCCACGACCCTAGTAAGGATAAAGCAGTTGAGAAAATGAAATGACAAGTTGTTTAACAATTACCATAGAACTACGTATACACTTCAAATATGAGGTAGTGTCAGGATGATTAGTCTCACATTATTATATATTTGCAAGGAATGAAAATGTGCATTTTTAAAATTCATTTACCCACTTTTAAAGTAGAAAAGGTCTCCTATTGGTGCATTTGATTCAACTCTCACTGACAGTTTCCATATTTTTAGCTCACAGGTTAGCGGAGAGCCACATGCACCCATCAAAAGAGCCGCATATGGCTCCCGAGCAATATCACTGGGATTCGGTTCGACAACCTACCTCAGAAAAGGGAACATGATTTTGGTGGTCTATAGGGATTATCGCTTGAGGGGACACCGACCAAGAGGGGGTCCTTAGAGGCATTTTGCAGACAGAAGTTTCTCAATTCGGCAGCAGCCTGGGACACCTGCCAGACACATACGTCGTTAGCATATGGAAAGCAACAACGTTGTATTTAAGTGTAAAATATAAAGATAAAAAGAAGGGGAAAAACACAATAACAGCCCCCAGTGTTATTCGCATAAGGGTTGTAACAGTGGACTATCTGTTGTGTGTCAACTACAGTGTTTACACTCGTCTATAGCGAGTCTTGGTCACGTAAAATAACTTTGTCACACAGTAAAACTTGAACGTGTCGAGGCGGAACTGGAATGGCAAAAGTTATTCAAGTTTAGTTAGTTGAGCAAAATTGCCTAATACAAGGGTACGAATAGTTTGCTCTCCTTAGTGTAAATTTAGAATGTGGAAGTGTGTTTATTCACTGGATCAACACAGTTTGTCTCCGCCATTCAGCAGTTGCTTAGCTTGTTGCTCTCTTTAGTGCTCTGTCCGTGTCGGCCGTTGGTACCTTGATCCTACGGATGCTGGCCTCCAGTCGGAGCTGCTTTACGGCCCTCTGCGCGATGATTAAGTTGTTGCTGGCGTTGTTATTAGACATGACGATAGCTGTCAGGGAGAAAAAAAGTCAAGAGCTCGGTTGGAGTAGTACACGTCTACCAGGGAGAGGAAATTGGTCCGAAACACTCAAAAGCGGTTCCACCAATGGGATCCTTTGCTTCCAAATCGTCCCACCCAGCAGGGCATTCTAATTGGTTTCTTGCATGTCAATCAAACGCCCCCTGGTGGAAAAAACAGACATGGTGAGTGAGTGCCTGTCAGTGTTGTAAAGCCAGCAACAGATGATATAAAATAAATCTTGGGCCCGCGGGCCATCTGGGGCATGGAAATCATAAAGAAAACAATATTTGTGCACAAGTAGCTTTGGACATTTGGACACTTATTTAATTATTATTATCTCTTCTTTTCCTGTGTCTGTGTTCTCCCCTTCTTGCTCCTCTCTCATTTTCTGAACCGCGTAATCCTCATTAGGATTGTGGGGGTGTTGGAGCCTATCACAGCAGGGAAGGGGGGGGGACACACTGAATCTTTGGCCAAACATTGATTTAGATCTATAAAAAATGGAACATTCAGGGCTTTAAATCCAGTTATTTTAATCCATTTACTAAAAAAAAAATCCAAATATTATATCTAAAATGGTCCGGCCCACATGAAATCAAGTTGGCGTTAAAGCGGCCCGCGAACCAACCCGAGTCTGACACCCTTGATTTAGAGTGTCAAATCATGGATGAACACTGCAAATTTTGAATAAACTGGATTTCCGATAAAACCCACACATACACGCAAACACAAACCTCTTTTGAAAGCCAAAAAATAATAATAATTGAAGCCCTTTCAATCCAATTGATCTAAGTCTGTGATTTTTGGGACTTTCGGCTTATTACCCCTTTACAGAATTGCAGCTTTCTGTCACTTTAAGTTCATACGTTTCTAAAATGATCTTAAAATGTTCCTCCCATTATGTCAAATTCACCCACTGGACATTGACATTTTGGACACCTAAATAAACCCGGGATGATGATTGTCTAAAATGCTACAGGCTCTGCTCACAATCACATCCTGTCAACAACACCTTAAAAAACATTATTACAAACATACATTATTAATTCATCCAGAAAAATGACCGTCACCCTCACAATGAAAACTACCATGGTAGTATTTTCCAGATTTTGTGTCAATTGTTATAGAATAAATTTTGTGATGCATTTTCCAGAATACAATACTCTTTTTTAACAACAATAAGGGTTTGGGAAAGATTTTACCCTTTTTAATTTTTTTACAGACCCTGTAATGCATGGTGCACTATTTTTGGTTAATATTGTTTTGGAACTTAAATAATAATTGATAACTTAAATTCAATTTATAATGTGATATAAAATATAGTTGTGTAATTAAAATTACTACAGACACTAAGTACAATTCAAAAAAATGCATTTATATTTTAAATATAGGAGTCCCTGTTTTTTTTGGTTGAACACCACCCTTTCCATAACTGAAAATAGTGAAAAATGCCAGTAATAATGTTTCCCAGAGTTCGCTGGGATAAAACCTCCATATAGCAAAAAAATCAATAAAAAAATCCAGACAGATAAACATTCTCAATTTTTGTTCTTTAATTGCAATTCTGCAAGTGAAAATTCCACATGCACTTTTGAGCATTAGGATAGTTTCCGAGTAATTCATAGTCTGGTTCAATTTGTTGTAATTTAGATGAACTTCTTTCACTTTTGCTACTGATGATGCTGTGTACTGTACCATCCAAACTATGTTTTGCTTTTCCTGGGTGTCATTCAGATGATTTCTTCCCTGAAGATTAAAATGAATATGGGAGAAAATATCAATAGTTAATCATTCAATTTTCTCACAATGTAGCTTAATATTTATGTATAATACATGACATGCTTACAAGTGATAGGACCAAAGGTGAGTGGCTTCATTGGAGCAGAGTTTGCGATGGAGCGTTTTCCTCTTCTCAAGCAAGGCTACGCGGTGTATCATGCAAGCATAAAAAAGCAACTGAGTATTATTATGACAAAAGCCTTATTTACACTCTAAATAATCTAATATTCCCTGGAAACCTCTTTTAATTTGTAATATTTATGGGGAATGCCTATCTTAATCCTGTCAGAAGCTGTCTGTGATTTTGAAGTGAAGTTCATCAAACAAAGACATCCTTTGATAAAAGTAGTCTAGTGCAAATCTTGAAAAATCATGTAAAAAACTTGTTCTTGAATTATTTCTCCGATTAAATTATTTTATCAAATTTTGGTGTGAGATGGATTAAAATTGATTTAGGTACATATATAAAAATATTTAAGGTAAACTTGTGTAAGAATTTGAACTACTCTTTCTTTCTTTTTTTCTGAAAAGAGAAAACTGCGAACTGTGACACATTTTTTACCTATTGACATAAAAAAAATAAAAGATTCAGTTATAATTGCCTCTTCTTCCTTTTTTGTCATATTTAATGACATGACTTGCTATACACAGGCTTTTTAAAGGAAAATACCTACTATATGTATTTTTTTCATGAAAATAGACTCACTACACGATTATTTTAACAATAATATCAAAAGCTTTACTAAATATGGCCAACCATACCATACAATGTCTTTTTGGGGGGGAAATGATCTATACATGGTCATTTTTTAAGGATTTTTTTTTACTATATTGCTTATCCCATTTTAAATTAACCTCAGAAATCAACCTTAGTAATAACAAATTCAACAAATTACTTGATGTTCCCCAGGAAAAAAAAACTTTCCTCCTGTTTATTGGGCTTAAAGTGGTTAATAATTACTGTGAATGAAAAGTAATAGAGTTTATTACTCACCGGAATACAGGTGTATCTCCTCTGGTCACACAAGCTGAGACTACAGTGGAGGTAAACATCTCGATATTCTCCATTAAGCAGGAAGAAAAGGGCAATGAAACGAGCCCGTAGGGACGAGCCACTCTCAACCACGGATACTTGTTGGTGATCAGCTGAACATCTAATGAAAATTTGTGTTAATTGTCATCTTTTAATCTTAACTATCCCAACTAAATAGACACATACTTGTCGTGGATGAGAGAGTATCGCTCAGGGTTGTCAGGGTTTGTGGAATGAGAGGCAAAGCAATCCTCCAAAACAACAGCCAAGCTGGGATCTTTCTTGAGCACATTGACACCGACGTATAGTGGTGAGCCCACGGGAAGGTGGGCCGCACCCTCTGAATAAGTATCGGTAAAGTTGGAGTTCCGGAATAGGACCATGGAGGCTTTGGCTTTGAGTCCTGAGCCGGAAAGATGACTATCCAGACTGTCAAATAGAATAAACATAAATATCTACCGTATTTTCACGACTATAAGGCGCACTTAAAAGTCTTAAATTTTCTCCAAAATAGACAGTGCGCCTTATATATGGAAAAAACAGAAAACCAAAAACGAAAAACCCCCACTGTCGGATATTAAAAAAAACACAAACGCCTGAACTGAAACAATACTGTTAAATATGCAGATGGCATCTTAGTTTACAACATCTTCCATCATATAGCTCCTCCCCCACTGCAAGATTTTATACAAAAAAATCCAAAACATCAACAATGGCTGGCTCTAGAGGTGACTGTGTAGTGAGTGCTTCGTACCTGGAAGTCAATTTTCACGACTATAAGGCGCACTTAAAAGTCTTAAATTTGCTCCAAAATAGATAGTGCGCCTTATACTACAGTGCGCCTTATACTACAGTGCGCCTTAAAATACAGTGCACCTTATATATGGAAAAATGTCATTCATTGAGGGTGCGCCTAAAAATGTGGTGCGCCTTATAGTCGTGAAAATACGGTATATCATAAAAACATTGAAAAAGTACTATATATATATATATAAACAAGATCATTGACATACATTTAGCAATACCATTAATTGAACATACAGTTGCATCATGGTAATAAAATATTGGAAATTATAACAACTTACTTTAGAAATGGTCTGGCCGCCACATTTAGCCTACTGTCTGTCTCCAAGGGATACGCACACGAGAAGGGAAGACTCATAGCGGGGGAGAAGAATGTGTGGTTCAAAGGGTAGACAAATAAACTATTGGAGTAGATTGCATGTGTGCTGTTTGTCTGAAAAAAAGTCATGAGAATATTAATTTATGCTTTGACTGTAGGGCTCACGTTATTGGCGATAGGATTCAATAGTTTTTTCATCGGATATTTACTGTGAATTGACTTGTCGTTGAATTTGTTTAAAATAATTTGTTCATTAGTGAGTTAAATCATTTATTTACATCTTCATGTATACATTATTCGGTTGTTTGCAATTTTTATTAAAAAAAAATCTTCGGAACAAATAGTATTGACTCTAAGGGACATGGCTACTAAAATACAAGATGTAGTGTTTTTACCGTCAGTGTGTTTCCGCAGGTATCTGCCTGCGCATCAAGTTCGTACCACACAATATTGTCTTGCATCCTGACCCAAGAACAATTTCGCACTGCAAGGTTGCCAGACTCTGGGTTATAGCCAGCTACTTTTAGGAGTGCTGAATCCAGGCCTACTTGAATTTTGTCGGGACCACAAACGAGGTGGGAAGGCTTGAGTGAAGCCTGGGTTCCTGAACCAAATATACACACAGTCATGGATTTATTCCTGTGTAATTATGTCAAAAAAACACTCAATATACTGTATAGAAAATAAAAGTTACCTTCACATACAACACTGGCATCTTCCCTGTGACCACAATTGTGGCTCCCAAATCCAAGATGTCTGCAACTTGTTATTGAGGTTTCATTTCCAAAACAACGGACATCATCCAACCAGATGGGTCCATTGCCCGGTCCAAAAGCTGCACTATGCAGTGCTGATTGAGCCCTGCCGCAGTCCATCTGTCTGCACACCACTTCGGCATTGGTGAGTTCCCATATGTCGTCACACACAGTTCCCCAACGTTCATTATGGTAGACCTCAACCCTTCCAGAACAGCGGTTGTCAGAGTTGACCAGCCTCACTGGCGAACCAGCTTGCAAAACAACAAATAGATATATAGAATGAAATTGGGAGAACCTCCAGAAAACTTGACACTTTATGATCGATTTCCTCATCCATGTACATGGAAATTGTTAGTTCACTACAGTGGTACCTTGACATACGAGTGCTCCGACATACGAGCAATTTGAGATACGAGACAAATTTTGATATACGAGCAGACAGAGTAGTAGAGAAGAAGGGATCAAAATTTAAAACAAAATTAGAATAAAATTTAGTGTAAGGTTAGATTAAACTTATTTTTGAGTCTGTCTGCATCGTTATCCAAGTTCATTTAAATTTGTATGTTATGTTTCGAGTGCGTTGCCGTGCAAAAAGTACCCCCCGCCCTCTGTCCGTCTCTGTCCCCTCTGCAAAATCAGTCTAATTTTAATAATATGAAACACATTTTAGTGCTATTAAACCACAAGTTATTTGTTACTTTGTTAATAGATGGCGAGTTAGAACAGATAAAAAATCTTTTTCCAATCCAATATCCTCTTTTTGGTTTTTTTTTTCAGAGAGTTGGAACAAATTAATTCGTTTTTACTTCATTTCTATGGGAAACGTTCGATTGAGTTACGAGAAAATCGACTTACAAGCTCAGTCCCGGAACACATAAAGCTCATATCTCGAGGTACCATTGTATTACAATTAGCTCATCTTACCTTCGCAAATCACTCCAGCATCTTCTGAATGATGACAGTTGTGTGATCCGACACCTTGGTGAGTGCACTCACTGAGCTTTGATTCACTTCCAGTGCATCTTACACTATCCAACCAAATGGGTCCTGTGCCTTGTCCAAAATGACCCGAGTGGTGTGCTGCCAGGGCCCTTCCACAGCCCAACTGCCTGCACACCACTTGTGCATGATTCAGGTCCCAGATATCATCACACACTGTTCCCCACTGGCCACGCAGGAAGATTTCCACTCTGCCAGAGCAGGAGCCGTTCCCTCCATTAGCCAGACGGACTTGTCCCTCATCTACTGTGGCGTTTGTTGGTCTTGTGTAAGAATGGGTTGTAGGTCTACCAGCGGTTGGTACGGTATGATTATGAGCTTCTGTATTGTTAGTGATGCTATGGACTGTTGTTGTTCTGATGATAGTTGTTGTGTGAGGGAGACTTGTTGTTCTGTGAGTAGTTGTCCTTTGGGGGACAGTTGTTTCTGGCCCCATCGAAGAACCTTCAATTTCAGGTGTCGTTAAATAACTTGTCTCACTAACCTCTGAGGAGAAAACAATTTTGTGAGAATTAATCACTCTAAACAGTCACATCAACAAACCATTAAAAATATATTTTTTTGTACCTGCACAGTATGCCTTAATACAGGCGGGTGGTTTCACCAATTTGTAGACATAGTAGTTGGAAGCTGCTGTAGAGCAGAGCTTCACATGAATTATTGATGTATAGTCACAGCCGTTGTTGTAGGAAAAACACACTTTACGAGATTCAATGAAATCAGACTGTGTGGGATTTGGTTTGTCTAGCGTCAAAGGTTGAATGGTTCCACATCTCATTATCGGGACTATTCCCACAGGAATACGTGCGTTTTTTTGATTGAGGAATAAACGATACCAGCCTTGAAATTCAACAGTTCGGTCACATTTATAAAAATTATGATGAGGGGGTCTATATTGCGTTGAACGCCAATTGTCAGCAAGAACTTTATAGGTCTTGCAGGGGTCAGCGCAGCTTGTGCTATTGTTTTCAATGCAGTCCATGCCTGCTGGACAAACTGTGTTCCCGCATTTGAAGTTGACTGATGAGGACAGGTCAGATCTGGAAAGGGAGTCAGGCTGTAGGCATTTATAGGAGCCTGGTATGTTTTGGCAAATCCCAGGTGCTGTGCATGGCGTATAAGAAAGTGAGCATTCGTCAATATCCACGCAGCCACTGGCAGCGGACCACTTGTAGCCTTGGCTGCAGCAAGATTCTTTGCTACAGATTAAGCTATTGTAACAGCTTAGACCGTCACCTACAAAGCCATCTTTGCAGACACATACGAAGTTGGTCGACGTGTCGGCTTGGTCATGTGACTTTTGGCAAGTGGCTTTCTTATGGCACACGTCACAGCTGGAAACAACAGAACCTAGGTGCAAGATATAAAAACATAACTCAAATGATAACATGAATAATAGGCCAACCTGTATGTAAATGTTGTCGTGTTGAATGCAATTGAAAGGCTTGAGGAATGTGTTAGTAAAGCCATCTTGTTTGCATTTAGTAGTTATAATCTTGGAATTTTCAAGTTCTAGTTATCAGTTCAAAAATGGTTAATTGGCTCTTTAACTAAAGGTTAATATATGGTCCAAAAATGAAAAAAACAAAACAAAACTGTGGACCCACGTCGCCTCAATCAAAATCATGGTATGACATACCCAAAGACAAAGTTTAAAACTTACATTTTTCATTTTTTAATCATTCACACTATATTTACACACAGTATACATTAAACAAACTACTACTGTCTTTCAAAATTACGTAAGACACAAAATGGTCAAAATAATGCAATTTTGAAGTCCTACTCCTCCACCATTTGTGAACTGATTGACTTGAAAATTGGTAGACAATTTAATACGGCCCAGCATTAATTAATCCTCGGACCTTTAGTTTAAATGTTTTCCTTTCTTTTTTTTTGTATCAGGGCTGATTAATAGATTGGAAAATTACAGTTTCTAGTTCTCCAGGCGAGGCCAGTCATTAAAAGGCATGCACTCACAACACAGAATTATTACTACTTGTTTGTTATGAATTATCAACAAGAAGGCATGCATATTATGCAAAATTGTGCTTGTTTATTTTATCCTAGATTTAAAACACAACAAAATAATTTGCATTACTTCAATTCTACCCCATGTTTGTGTAAGACAATATTAAACTAAAGTGGAAATTATATTTGTACTATACCATATCCTCTTGTAATGAACTGCAAAATTAGGAACAATAATGCTGCTTCAGTCTTCTCCATAATGGACCATTTGTCAATTTCTATGTAAAAAAAAGAAAAGAAAAACAATGAATATTGTACACAACATGAAAAGTAACAATATATTTTCCTACCTTGTTACCTTGAAAAGTATGGTGTCACCGACCGAAGGGTGAAGAAAAAGTGAATGAATTTATAGGCCAGGCTTTCTATACAAGATGTCATACAAATGAATCATTTGTCAAACACACAAACGGGTCATTGACAAACAATTGCTCGGGGAATTCTATACATGTTACATATTAATCAAAACTAATCCAAACTAAATAGACTTCATGATTATTAATCAAAGTGAACACATAAGAATCAACACCCATGTTTGTTTATCGAGTCAAATATAAACTCAGATTTAAAAAATCTTATATATATATATATATATATATATATATATATATATATATATATATATATATATATATATATATATATATATATATATATATATATATATATATATATATATATATATATATATATATTTATATATATATGATACTGTTAGTTTTTTCACAATTATAAATAACCCACATTAAAGACAATACTACATATTGCAGTACTGTTATTGCAGCCAATTTTAGAATAGTGCAATAGTTTGAATACTTGAATGAATAGCAGCACTCTCTCATTGTACTGCAGATCGAAAGTAAACTGTTAACTATATCCTTTGTCAAACAATCAGATCTTATCTAATATTTGCCAAGTTTAATGTCGGCAAATGACACTTTCATATTTGTAGAAGTATGCAACAAAACCAGTACAATTATGTAACTAAGAACAATTTATCAGTTGGAGCCACTTGTGCACAAAAAACGTGGCCACATACGATAACACATTGCTGGACTCAAGGGTCATAAATGTCATGATTAATTTTCTAGTCGTCGTTAAATATTTCTGTATTTAATATTCATGAAATTACTTTTAAAATGATTTATGAATAGCCTACATGTTTGCTTAGTACTACGCAGTAACGCCGCATATCTGGATATTCTTTCGTTTTTAGCTGCCCTTTATCTTTGACATTTTTTCTTTCATTTCTCTATTAAAGCACCATCATTACTTCTTCCAATGCCATTTTTTGTGCATTGTTAATTCTGTTGTTCGTCTTTCATTTTCATTACCTTTCATTTTTTGTCAGACTTTCAAAATTTTTCAGGGATTCGGTCATTTATTTTCAGTTTCTCATCAATTTATTGTTGTTTTGCAGAACTGTCCGCCATGGCCCTTTGTGGAGTAGTTTGCCGACCCCTGATTTAATGTAATTAAATAAAACTGTATCCGAGCAGACTAGTCTTCAATCAAATACATAAGGTAAACTGCTGTTATCCTGTATAAAGTGAAACTGGAAATACTATATGTCATGTTAATGCATATTGATCTTATTCTATATATTTAGTAGATCTATTTTTTCACGAGAGCACAAAATAGCTATATATGAATACAGTTGATATTATCTAGGGAGGAGGTTTAATGATTGGCATTCCTTAATTTTCTAGAGGAGATGCATTGTATTCCCTCCACAAAGTTTCAAAAAGGATCAATTGATCCTAAGGAAATGGTTGATTTATTCAACAGCACTTTCCAATCCAGTAAGAGCTAATTGGGTCAAGATGAACTGACTCCAAAAGTACTCAACAAAGCAAATATTTGTTCGGGAAATGTGGAGGAAAAAAAGCATTAATCATAACTTATCTTGTATAAGTATGTGTGCACCAACACTTTAACTTATCACCAAGATTATCTTGAACAAATGAGGTGTGTGATTAACAAAAGAGCACTATGTGATAAATCAATTCACTTCTGGTTCCCTTGCCATATTAAACATTTTAACCATTCTTGTTAGCACATATTGAAGTCATAAAGAATGAATATTTTAATGAGCTTCAGTCAGGCTATCGAATGTGACGTGGATTTGCAAAAATGTATGTTCAGTTTTACTTGATGTCACAGTTATGTCCAATTCAACTATGGCAAAATTAAATAAACAAAATAGTGAGGGGTGGCCCGGCGAATGAGTGGTTAGCGCATCGGCCTCACAATGGGGGACCTGGGTTCAATTCCAGGTCGGTCCACCTGTTTGGAGTTTTGATGTTCTCCTTTGTGGGTTTTCTCCGGGTACTCTGGTTTCCTCCCACATTCATAAGACATGCATGGTAGGCTGATTGGACACTCTAGAAGATTGACCCTAGATAGGAATGTGAGCGTGAATGGTTGTTTGTTTCCTTGTGCCCTGCAATTGGCTGGCCACCAATTCAGGGTGTCCCCCACCTCTGGCCCGAAGTCATCTGGGACAGGCTCCAGCACCCCCCGCAACCCTAGTGAGGATAAAGCAGTTTAGAAAATGAGATGAGACAAAATAATGAGTGGTTAACACAACGGCATCACAGTTCTGTGGTCGTGGGTTCAATCCCAGGACGGTCCTCAATGTGTGGAGTTTGTAAGAAGGAAGCATTGTCAGAATAAGAAAAAATACTGTCAACAACTTCTCCAAATATTTGTTCTAAGTTTTAGTTTGACTATAGTTGAAGTAAAATAATACAAATCAATAAATCACAGTGAAGAGAGTGACCTTGACCTTTGATACTTGTAGACCAACATCGTATTCGTGGGAGAAGCAAAACACAAGTATGTACTCAAAATACAATAGAGAGGTGCTGTCAAAACATTGAGTATAACAAACGTGTATTTCCAGTTTGCCATGACATTTTGACAGGGGAAAAAAAGAAAACTAATGGGCAACGGGGAAATAATTTTTTGCTCAGTTGTGTAGTTTAGTGGGTCATTTTAGTCAGCATAGTACACGGCTAAAATAAAAATGGCAAAAAAATATATATATATTTTTCATTCAGTTCTGGAAAAAAACAATAGTTAATATCTGAGGTAATTTCACATTTTAAAAAGAAATAAAAAAAATTAAAAACAAGAGGTAATGAACAAAAAGTAATGCCATATTTGGTTGACAATTAGCTGACTGTGGTGAGTTTTTACAGTGACAGAAAAGGAAGATATCAACATAATTGTGTGATCTCAATTTAGTTCAATGTTTAAACTCCTCCTCAGATTGTGTCCGTACACTTCCTGGATTTAAAACCGAGATTTCCTTATCCCACTTCAGTGCTGTATCAATGCTGTCAGCATATCTAAAGCCTTCCAGATCAGCGGCTAAAAGAACCTCTAGGACATTTGGCTAATGGGGGAAGGAAAAAGAAAAATGTTTCATATTTTGGTATAAAATAACAGGCAAGCAAGCAATGTTCCCTCTAAACTCCGCACATGCGCACTTGCGTACTACTGTTTTCTTCACATACAACAAAACGTGGAGCGCAAAAAAATAAAATCCACCCTGAATTATGTAAAAATAAACACATAACAATTTGTTCTGGGCCATTTTGCAATGCAACTCAGAGAGTGGCAGCCAGAAAAACGACAAGAAACAGTAATTTCGGATAAAACTATAACTAAGATAACTATAAATCATATAATCATACAGTCAGGGGCCGTGACTGTGTTAATTGGTTAATAATCCAAGATTTGGAGTCATTTTTTTAATCATTTCAGTGACGGAAAATAGATGGTAAACGAATAAAAGGAAGAGGTCACACTTAAAATAGATTAAATGAAATGAAAATTGGGTATACCTGCAATCTGGCAAGGATCAGATGCACATTTTTGTGTTTGAATTGCCTCAGCAAGTCGCTCAGCTCATTTATCACTGTGTAATCTATCACACTGACATGGTGGCAATCCAATACTACGGACTGTGGAGGAGACTCTGGCGAACGTGAAGAAGAAGAAAAAGACCACTTTTGACTGTTTCAGGTCAACCATTTTGATCTTCTGATTGCACACTCACCCTGTAGCGCTTGCGTGTGGATGATGCGGCTCAAATGTTCTGCAGCAGGAAAAGTCAGCCCACTGGCCAACTGGATTAGCAGTACCCCTGGGTTAGACATCTGTCAAAAGTCAAAAGCCTTTATTGTCATTATACAACAAGAGTGTCCAATCAGCTTACCATGCATGTTGTAGGACAAGGGTGTCAGACTAGGGTTGGTTTTAATGTGTGCTGGACCATTTAAGATAAAATATTTAGATTTATTTTTCTATAAATGGATTCAAAGCCCTGAATATTCAGATTTTTTTCTCATTGCGAAAGGAAACCAAATATTTCTTTAATTATGTGCCGTATTAAAGTGGAAAACAGAAAATATTTGTATATATTTTTAGATTTTACAAAATGATTTTTGAACTAAAAACACAAAGAAAAAAAACGATCAAAAATTTAAATTATTGATTTAAAAGGGGGAAAATCAGGAAATTGAATATACATCTATATCTGTCATTTTAATTTGATCCTAAAACAGACAGTCGCCACTGATGATATACTTTCCCGGCCGGGCCACACAAAATGATGCAGCGGGCCAGATTTGGCCCCTGGGCCGCCACTTTGACACCACGTTGTAGGAGAAAACCGGAGTACCCGAAAGAAACCTACGTAGGCCCGGGGAGAACATGCAAACTCCACACAGGTGGATGTGACGTGGAAACAACATATGCTACAAATAATTTAAAAATGTAAACCCCACAGAAAAAAAAAAGTTGTGTCATAAAATACCGTTAATCGAGGTCTCGCCAGAGTGTACAGCAGTAAAGCTCCGGATGCAGCGACACCCCCTATGATTCCATAATGCACCTGCCAGAAACTCATTAAGAATGTCACCATGAAGGGAAGGAGGTCAAGCTCTGGGGGTGACACAGTCGAAAAAGGTGAATCTTTCAAAGCATATTTTAGATTGTTAAATCCAGATACATACTGTGCATCTGCCACATCTTCGCCACAACATGAAAGTCTACCATGGGCGCAACTGCACAAATGATAACAGCAGCAAGAGAAGCTTTTGGGATGTAGTAGAAGGCCGGCATGAGGAATGCCAAAGAGAGCAACACTATCACACCTGCAAAAAAAAAAAATACAAATAATTATGCCAAAACGAACTAAATTTCAGCTTAATCCCATGTTAAATACAAGTTTTCCCACCCCCCAAAAAATATGTAAATCTGGGGCCAAAACTCTTTTGGGCATTAATATTATTTAGCATTATTTTTTTAATGATAAATCTTTTCGGGAATAAATCTGGGGCTCAAATTTTTTTTTGGAAGCAGAGACCAAAAACAAACATTATACATGATAGTTTTAAGAATGCAAATAGAGAATAACCAGCTAACTAGGTTTCTATTACCAACAAATAAGATATTAATAAAAGGACACTATAGTACTCTAAACAGCTCATTATAACTTCCTTACCATCCTCTCAGACTAATTTCAAATCACTACCAATTCCATTTAAGTTAATTGATCTGACCTGTTACTGTTGATAATTGTATACAATTCTACAACATAAAATATTATTTAAAATGATTAATGCCACACAGTTGGTCAGAGTATGAGAATGGTCATTGTAGGGAGGGCAATATCCGTTTAAATGATTAATGCCACACAATGGTGTTATGAATGAATGGTCAGTGTAGTGAGGGAAAAAGTCATGTCACATGCAGGGCTGTAAATCTCATTTAATAAAGTAAAATACATCAAGCATGTCCACTTACTCGTGACAATTCCTCCAGCTGGAGTACAAACCCCAGTCTGAGAATTGACTGCAGTCCTAAATGTGAATAAAAATTGAGTTCAGTGCAATTTTCCACTCTTTCCAAACAAATTGCTACAGATTACACATACCTTCCAAAACTGCCGGTGACAGGGTAGGCAGACACAAAGGAGCCCATGATATTGGTCACACCAATTGCTAACAATTCCTGGTTGGCATCTATTCTGTAGTTGTTCTGTCTAGCTGAGAAAAAAAAAACAAAAACAAAAGACAAATCCTTATTTTGTGCTGTCTATCAAATGGAGAATAACAATGCAGAACGTGGAAAGTTTTTGTTTCCAGTTGAATAAATTCAAGTATTATATAGGGCAAATGATCATGGTTACACGGAGCAAAGTCAAAATTTGACTTGTGAATGGAATAAAATAGAAGTATAAGGCCTTGCCACAGTGCAAACGCCTCAAGTAATATTACACTCTGATCCAGAAGCATCTTGCAACACATGAAGCAGGTCGTTATGAAATTGTATAAAAAAAATACTGCACAGATTGGACTGGACTACTACTAGTGGACTAATAATGCCAACTAATTTGTTTTGGGTGACTACTTAAAGTAAGTTGGGGCAAGAAAAATAGAACCGGCAATTTATTTAACTTAACTTTATTTATAAACTGTAGGGCTTCACGTTGGGGGGACTTGGGTTCAAATTCAGGTCTCTCCACCTGTGTGGGATTTGCATGTTCTCTCCGAGCCTCCGTGGGATTTCTCCGGGTACTCCAGTTTCCTCCCACATTCTAATGACATGCATGGTAGGCTGATTGGACACACTAGATTGCCCCTAGATCTGTGTGTGAGCATGTATGGTTGTCTGTCTCCTTGTGCCCTGCGATTGGGTGGCCGCCACTTTGACACATGCACTCTATACCATCAGACGCCGTTGAAAAACTTACCAAAGGCTTTTGCAATGGCAATGCTCTCCAACATTCCCATGAAAGGAATCACAGCAAGCCCTCCTCCAAATCCCTTTGCATAATAGAAAGAGAAGATGAAGCAATCATTTGTGTGAGATGTTAATGTCATGTATGTTATACCCTCAACCTAGAGCACTATTTACCTCTACTATCTCTCCAAACGTTACCACAGTGCCATTGTCGGTGGTGTCTGAGGTGGGCGGCGGCCTAAAATGTGGCAGACCCTCGGAGGTTTCCCCGGTGATCGTGAAGAAGTGATAACCAAAAGCTTCCCAGGAGAAAGCGCAAACAGATGCAGCTACGACGATAAGGGCGTTACGCACTGATCGAAATAAAAAAGACGTTTAAGGAAAACTATCGGGCACACACACATACTGTAGGAGAAATAAATATAGTGGAACCTACTGGTAGAAACAGCCCACACAAATTGTCTAGCCGCCTTGGAGAACCTGGTTGCATCATTGTCCGATCCCAGATTTGCTTTCATTGACATCAACATAACCAGCAATGCTACACAGAGCAGACCAAGGACCACATCGCCTATTTGGGCCTCTGAGATCTTGTAAAATGTGTAGTAAAGCTGAGGGAAGAACTCATGGGGAATATCATGGAGTCCTAGGAGGTTCTGGAAAAAGAAACCCATGCACAGAAAAAATCATGTTTAGGTTTAGTACCTATGTAAACTAAACATAGGTAGAAATAGCTAAGCTCTTTGAAAAGGGCCTACTGAGGTGAAATTTGTCCAAAAATTATTTGGGGTTTTTGCCGAGAACATTATTCTATATCTCTCCCCTTTATGTGTTTTGACTGTTGGGGTGGATTAATGATGACCTCACCTTCAACTGGCCAAAGCCAATCGTAATTGCTGCAGCACAAGTGAAGCCTTTTAAAACAGGGAATGAGATAAAGTCCAAGATGAAGCCTGCAACAGATGACAAAGTTTTTGTAAGAAAAAATACTGGCCAAAGTGTTCCTGAGCAGAAGTCAAGATAAAAAGCAGGAAATTCATTTGAACCCCCGTCTTTCAAAAGATAAAACAACAATTTTGTCATGCTTAAATCAATAGAAAGGCTTATACACAATGCAACAACTCTTGTTTTGGGAAGGTTAAGGGTTACTGAGTTCAATCCCTCCAATGCCTGATTCCCTCCCCTCACCTAATCTCAGTAATGCCAGTGCAGCCTGGATGGCTCCACAGAGAAGGCTAAGCAGGACGGCTCGGTGGGGCTCACCCCCCACCAACGAAAAGCAAAGTAGAGACATAATGGCAGTGGGACCCAACGTCACGTCCTTTGATGTCCCTAGCAGTGTGTAGATAAAACCTCCCATGAAGGCAGAGTATAGCCCATACTGTGGAGAAAAAGTCATTGTATTAATTTACAAAATCAGATGCAACAAATATTGATTCATTAATAGTGTAATCCAACCCTCGTTTTAGAGTTGGGACATCCGTGTAATTAGGGCTACCGAATAGAATAAAAATGGACAAAAAAACAGAACAGGCAGAACGTTGTTGGGGAGCGCTCCTCAATGTCCGCCCTCCTTGTATATGAAAATCCAGAATGGTGTCTTTCCTCTTTACATATGCAGTTTTTGTGGATGCCTAATGGTGTACCTGACAGTCATGATTTTTTCATACATATAGTACATACATTTCATACATATAACCGTATCTATACATGTACATCTGTGTGTATGTATATTTATTTTTATGTATGTTTTTATATATATATATATATATATATATATATATATATATATATATATATATATATATATATATATATATATATATATATATATATATATATATATATATATATATATATATATATGTGTATGTATGTATGTATGTATGTATGTATGTATGTATGTATGTATGTATGTATATATATATATATATATATATATATATATATATATATATATATATATATATATATATATATATATATATATATATATATATATATATATATATATATATATATATATATATATATATATATATATATATATATATATATATATATATATATATATATATATATATATATATATATATATATATATATATATATATATATATATATATATATATATATATATATATATATATATATATATATATATATATATATATATCGTGTGATTTTCAAGTGATTCTTATCAACTGAAAAATAGTCTACGTATTTTTAAAGATTGTGAAGCCGCGAAGAATACTCTCGTTTAAGTTATATTCAGTGTTTGCACCTTGTTTTTGGTGGTGGCATGAAAAACAATCGGAGTAAAAAAAACCACTTCATTGCAAGGATTCCCCACAAAAAAAATGTATACTACAGTAGTTGGATGAAGCATTTTACAGATGGGACTGACCTGCACAGGAAGACCTGCTACTTCTGCATAAGCCAAGGCCTGTGGGACTGTTGTAAGCCCAACAGTGACGCCAGCCAGGAGATCCATCTGCAGCCATTTAAAGTTGTATTTTGGAAGCCAAGAGAGTATGGGCAGCAAGGTCTTTAGCATTCTGCAGGAGGAAAAACCTCGGCTTGTATCTCTTTGAAGCAGAGGTTGATCCATGGTCCCCAACCGGTTAAGTTGTGTGGGTAAGGTGAAGAACCTGAGGAGGTTAAAGTTGTCAGTGGTCAAAGGTGGATTAAATAAAAGTAATGTGAGTACATTGCTGTAGCTCCAAAAACAAATACTAGACTTACTCGTCAAGTTCCTCTTTTGCAGTAGTTTACATGTCACTCATGTTGTTATTGAATAGAAGCTTTGTTTGCTTTAACTTGCTTGGTCGGTACCTCTCCAACATAATGAGTATTGTGGGAAATATCTTGTCATCTCTTCTCACTTTGTTTCTGGTTCCTCCACACTGAGCTTCAAGCACAAAGAGGGTAATTTTAATGTGGCATTAGTGTTTTTTTCTGACAGAAAACTCTGGCAGCAGTAAAAAAAAAAAAAAACAAAGTAAGGTATTGTAAGACACGATAATAAATGAAAGGTCATAGTACGTACATGCAAACTCTATTTATTAATATAATGGTTAGATCAATCAATTCTTGACAAAAAGAACAATTAAGTATGCATTTATCTGGTGCTGAATGGCTTTAAAAAGTGATCACTTAAGATGTTAATACATATATAATTCAAACTCTCTATACCTAGAATGATGTTCTTGCTTCTGACAAATATCAAGGAAATTGATTGATTTAGAAATATTTTTTGACATATTTACATACATATTTTTCTCGAGCAATGTTATCTCCAGTTCCTCCAAGTGCAAATTTATTATTATATTTTTTTTAATCAACTACATATGCTTCTCAACATTGCTAGATTTCTACTGTCTATATGTATTTTAACCATCTTAGAGTGGTAATTCCTTCGTAACTTGTTTTTTTCCCTTCCTTTGCTTATTATCTAATTATTAAAACAGAACAAATAAAAGTATTTTAATCGGCTTACATACATTTTCTGTATTGTACTATGTTCACATGATTAAAATTAGCATATTACCAGTATATATCTTTACCATTGTTCACAGTTAAACAAATATATTATTTTTTTTAAATATTTGTTTCAATTTGTGGTGGTGTTTTTTTTTTTCCAATTCGGAAATTGACTTTGCATTGGCCTTAAGTGGAGTATTATTAATGGGTATAAAGATGAACAATTTTCTTAATATTTGTCTTTTAAATCAATACCAGTACCTCAGTGAAAACTTTAGCTCTTTTGGTATTTAAAAAAAATGTGTATAAGGTAAATCAATTTTGACATTTTAAACACGCATGCAGGCAACTAGTAGTGATTTGCAAAGGCAATAATAACTTTATAGAATATGAGCACATGAGAATCATATGACAGCGCCTACTTTCACAATCAAGCCATGTCTTTCTCTCAATGTGTCAAAAATATTTAATCAAATGCATATGAAATATTAGTTGGATTACAACTAAAACTGTGAAACAAATAATTATCAAATCTGTGATTATATGTGTGACAATAAGGAAGCGCCAATAAAATAATAAAACTACCACTTTATAAACGGTGGGTCAAAACTTGATCATACACCATCCCGACAGAAAAAAAATCTTACTTGATATACTTTAAATATTGCCAACAGTTTCATTCCTTACAAGTGAAATGCAGAGGAGTCCTCATTCATACGTCGCTCAGCGCTCGCTGTACGAACCACTTTCCCAAAAGTTATCCCGACCGTTTCCTGTTGTGAAATGTCACGTGACTTTAGTCACGTGATCAACAGTAGGTCGGGTTGTACACTGTTTGCGGAAAATGAAAAACTGGTTCACCGCTGCCGCTAACTTTATAACCCGACAATAAACTGCGCAATAATCTGGGAGATGTCCATTTAAACTATACGAGTTAATTGGTTTTCTAAACACTTTATTAATTTCCATAGCAATGTTTTTTCTTGAGCCATTTCTTTGGATTCTGTTTGTATGCCACGTGGGGGAGTCTAAGAGAAGAAATGTACTTCTGATTATAGGTGAGTAACAGTAACGCTTTGAAATCATTGTATCTGAATTAAAAAAAAATCGAACAAAGTGAAGAACCTGTAACGTGGTGAAAGTGATCAACACTAAGGGAAAGATGAAACCTTTCAGGAAAAATGGTCACTATGCATCTGTTCAAAAGTTGCCGTTAGATTTCGAAATACTCACATTCCGGATCAAATTACCATGAATTTTAAAATGGACTTAATGATAATTCTACCTTTTTTCACTTATTTTAGCCGATGACGCTGGCTTTGAGACCGAGGTGTACAACAACTCTGTGGTCCGCACCCCTCACTTGAGTTCTCTAGCAAAGCAGAGCGTTGTATTCAACAACGCTTTCACTTCTGTGAGCAGCTGTTCCCCCAGCCGCTCCACCATCCTCAGTGGCCTACCCCAGGTATGCACTATATATTGATTTCGACAAGATAAGTACAGAGAATTACAGCACATTCATCAACAAAATGGAATGTGGAATCATGTGCATTTTTTTGTTCTTTTTAGCACCAGAATGGCATGTATGGCCTTCACCAGGGGGTCCATCATTTTAACTCATTTGATGGTGTCCAAAGTCTGCCGCTCCTCCTCAACAATTCTAACATTCACACAGGTTAGTAAAACATTTTCTCCAGCCCTCTAATCACAGAAATCCAAAACAAAAAACTAAAACAAATTCATTGATACTCTTGTCTCATTTTCATTCTTCTCAGGAATTATAGGGAAAAAGCATGTTGGTCCCGGGTATGTTTACCCTTTTGACTTTGCGTACACGGAGGAAAATAACTCCGTCCTGCAGGTGGGGAGGAACATCACCCGTATCAAACTTCTTGTCCGCAAGTTTTTCCAGACGCATAAAGATGAAGCTTTTGAAAGAGAAGAAAAATCTAAAGAAACGACTGGCAAAAATATGAATGATGAAGAAAGGCCTTTTTTCCTCTACGTTGCCTTTCACGACACCCACCGCTGTGGGCACTCTCAACCCCAGTATGGCGCTTTCTGTGAGAAGTTTGGAAATGGTCAGATGGGAATGGGCAGAATTCCAGATTGGACTCCACAATACTATACACCGGAGCAAGTTAAGGTCAGTGTGATTCATCTGATTACTGTGATATTTTTTGTGTCAATTCAGAAAAAAAGAAGTGTCATTATGGGTTTTTTTGGCCAATCTTTTATCTTTTGACAATTTCTACAATCCAGGTCCCCCCTTTTGTACCCGACACACCAGCTGCACGATCTGACTTGGCCGCATTGTACACTACAGTTAGCCGACTGGACCAAGGTACATTGTGTACACCGCAAAAAAAGGTCTTTATGTAAAACAATGGTGAAAATGGAGAACTTTTCTTGGCAGGCATCGGATTGGTTCTTCAGGAGCTCAAGAACGCTGGTTATGAGAATGATACGCTAATCATCTACAGCTCCGATAATGGCATTCCCTTCCCCAACGGCAGAACCAATCTGTACCACTCCGGCATGGCTGAACCCATGTTAGTGTCCTCCCCAGAGCACAGGGAGCGATGGGGAGACACCAGCCAGGCCTATGTCTCTCTATTGGGTAAGAGATAGGTATTGTCTTAAAGCCACTTTAAAATGTTTTAAAAAAACACGTACAAAAAACCCAAACAAACAAAAACCCATCATGTCATGCGGTGCTCTTGTTATGCTCCAAATTGGACACCAGAGGGAGACTTTACCACATACTTCAGGGCGTGGGGGTGAAAAACGACCTAATCAGTCTGTTGTGCATAACTCAATAATTTAGACTAGATTTAATTTACTTGGATATTTTAGAAAACAAAAAAAAACTTGTTTTTTAATAACGTATTAACAAATTATTACAAATATTTCTTTACATACCTCAGAATTTTTAAACTACTTATTATGGAAGGACATTGTGATGGCAGTTATAGTTCATAGTTTTTCACATTTGTCACTGCCATCCTGATAGCTCCATACTTATATTTTTCCTCATTAAAAATGTAACCAATACAACTACAGAGAAGGCGCATCAACGCAAGGAAAAGATCATCAACCTACTTCCACATAGTTCATAAAGTAGTTAACTATTTTTAATGCAAATTGTGAAAAACCAACTACAATTTCCCTGTGATTTTCTCAAAGAATTGTAGTTGTTGTGAGATCAACGGTGTGTTTTATTTTGTCAGATATCACACCCACCATCCTGGACTGGTTTTCTATTGCCTACCCATCGTACAGCCTCCCCGGCAGCAGCTCTGTCCCAGTCCACCTTACTGGTCGCTCTTTGCTCCCTGTCCTGGTCACCGAGCCCAGTGGCTGGCACACAGTTTACGCCAGCCAATCACTGCATGAGGTCTGTAAGTGCGTAAAACAAGGGTGTCAGACTCGGGTTGGTTCGCGGGCCGCATTCGGATTTTTTTCCCCATCTAAATGGATTAAAATAACTGGATCAAAAGCCCTGACTATTTAGTTTTTAATAGATCTAAAACAATGTTTGTTTTAGCTTTTTTCTATATATATTTTTAGATTTTACAAAAGGATTTTTAAACTAAGAACACAGAAAAAATGATTAAAAAATACAATTATTGATTTAAAAGGGTGAAAATCAGGAAATTTAACACATCTATACTCTTCATTTTAATTTGATCCTAAAACTGAAAGTCGGCACTCATGCACTTTCTCGGGCCACACAAAATGATGCGGCGGTCCAGATTTGGCCCCCGGGCCGCCACTTTGATACATGTGGCTTAAAATGTTCAAACATGGCTGTTTTCTTGAACATGCTAAGGCAAGCAGTGGATTGAAGTTAAAAATTGCAACTATTCCCTAATACTATGCAGTTCAATTTTTCAGATATTTTACTTTCTATATTTTAAAGAGTGTATCTGAGATTTCCTATTAGTTATTGAGTCAATTATACCTTTTCCCCAGCTTCACTTGTGCTTTACCGAAAGGTTTCAAATCGGGTATTGTTTATAATTGAGAGAAACTGCTTTTTTTTGTGTTACTTTTGCTTCCGTAAAGACATTGTGTTTATCCCACAAGTATCTCGACTTCCACTTAATGCCAGTAGAGATTGTGAGTACTTAAGGCATTTTCATTTTTGTACCTAGATCACCATGTACTACCCAACCCGTAGTGTCCACCAGGGTGGATATCACCTCCTCCACAACCTCCACTACCGCATGCCTTTTCCTATCGACCAGGACCTGTACGTTTCAGCCACCTTTCAGGACCTGCTGAACCGCACCAGGCTGAGTGAGCCCACATATTGGTTCAAGAGCCTGCAGCTATATTACTACAGAGAGCGCTGGGAGCTATACGATACCAGGTCTGGTTCCTTTTACCAACATTTGCCACTCCTAACTCTCTTTGAAACAAAAAAAATTACATCTTTTAAGTTTTTATAGTACATCTCCTGCGTTAAATTGCAGAAAGAGCTGTCACCTTTGTATATGTCAAAGAGTATCTATACACATATAGTTCAAACTTCATTTTGTTCCATGCACAATAATGTGCAACTTAAATTCTAAGGTTAAAATACTGTGGCACCTCTATTTACAAATGCTTTTACATTCAATACTAGATTACAAAAACCTTCAATACCAAATAATTTGTTCCAAGATACGAAAAACAAATCAAACATCTTTCTGTGCCAACTCCCAACACGTGCTATGATAACGGAACCAAAGTATAAGCAGGCTGTAGGTGGATGCTAGATAGAGTCAGCTAAAAAAAACTAAAACAAATGTGAATTATATATATTTTCCATTTGATTGTGTGGGCGGCCTCACAGCTCTGGTACCCTAGGTTCAAATCCAAGTCACGTCCATATGTGTGAAGTTTGCATGTTCTCACCTGTGTGGTTTTCCTCCAGGTACTCCAGTCCACTCCAATATTCCAACGACATGCATGGTAGGCTGATTGGACACTCTAAATTGCCCCGAGTTATGGGTGTGAGTGTGCATGGTTGTCGATTGGTTGGCCATCGATTCGGGATGTCCCCTGCCTCTGGCCTGTAGTCAGCTGGAATAGGCTTCAACAGCCCCCGTGACCCTAATGAGGATAAAGCAATTCAGAAAATGAGATGAGATGAGACTTCATTGTGTATTCTTTGACTAGAACGACTTATAGTCCGAAAAATACGGTGAACATGACTCAACTATGACTAAATGAAATCACTTACTGCAGTATTTTTGGCCCTTTCTGACTCATATTTAGAGTCAGGTTATTCAAACATCTAATGTTGAAGTATCTGAGAGTGTATTATTGTTAATGATCCTTGTTTCTATCTAACTACATGGCCAATGAAGAAGAGACCCTCTAGAAACCAGTAACCTGGCTTCAGATCCATCCTACAGTGGAATACTGGACAGCCTGAGGCAGACTCTCCAAAAATGGCAGTGGGAGACAGGAGACCCTTGGGTGTGTGGAGCAGACTATGTGCTGGAAGACAAGTTGGAGCCACAGTGTAGACCACTTTACAATGGACTTTAATGGTACCTACGTTGAGCTTGACAGGTAGATAAAATCTACACACTGTACACAATAGGTAATAAATCTTGTTTGTTTATATTTTTATATGTCATGCTGCTTTTAGTGGTCCAAAATAAACATTTTATCTCCCTTTAATTCATGTAATAAGATATCATTCTTGATTATATGACTGAACGTGGACTCTAATCGGTTTCAATACATGCACAATAATCTCTTATGGGAAGGAAGAAATAGCATACATGACATTTAACTTTCATTATTTGGTTGCAAGAGTGCATCTCTCACAATGCTGCTCCCATAAGGGGTGGAGCTGATGATGCATGACCATTGGGATCAGTAAATCAATCAACAAATGGCTTTGTACTGATCAAATATATAGGTTTGCTCCTCTGAGGCCAATTTTGTAGCACCACTGATTCACTGACTGTTGACACAGGAGGTCAATGAAGCACTAGTTGTTTTATTGACATGCTCCTATTTTCTTTCTTTATATGTTCACTCATTTTGAAGTCCTTTAAGCTATGTGACCACAGTTCTGATTCATTACGCACAAACTGAAGACAATATCTGTGAGGATTTCCCAAATGATTTCATTTAAAGCTCCACTGTGACGCTTTTGTTTTATACAGTTGTTGACCCGTCATGATATTATCTGCGTTTGACTCATATGACGATAACCTGATATGGACGTCATTTCTATTTTATTGCGATGACATGTCCATGCAACATGAGCACTGAGCAGGCTACTACTCAGGCCTGCAAAAATACTACTTTGACAATCCATCAATCTGCCTGTCCATGACTTTTTTTCTATTTTATTCTAATTGGATTATTTTTAATTCAGTATTTATATATAAAACAGGAAATTACTTAAAATTGATAGTGGAAATATTGTCGTGAGCACTTGCTTATGATTCAATTTCTTGCCCTGTTGCTTATTATAATTTGACACAAATACCAGTCTGTGCACATGACAGATGTATGAAAGTACTTCCTGATGAGACAGTGTATGTGTATATGTATCCATGTATGTGTATATATGTACATGTATATGGTCATGCATGCATGCATATAGTATATACTCTCATACACACATATTTACATATACTACATATATATACATGTGTGTATGTATATATGTGCATGTATGTATATATATATATATGTATATATATATATGTATATATATATATATATATATATATATATATATATATATATATATATATGTATATATATATATATGTATATATATATATATATGTATATATATATATATATGTATATATATATATATATATATATATATATATATATATATATATATATATATATATATATATATATATATATATATATATATATATATATATATATATATATATATATATATATATATATATATATATATATATATATATATATATATATATATATATATATATATATATATATATATATATATATATATATATATATATATATATATATATATATATGTATGTATGTATGTATGTATGTATGTATGTATGTATGTATGTATATATATATATATATATATATATATATATATATATATATATGTATGTATATGTGTGTATGTATATATATGTATGTATATGTGTATATATATATGTATATATGTGTATATGCATATGCGTAAGCATATGCATATACACATATATACATATATATGTTAGTGTCAACCCCACAGGAGCAAGTTCTCTTTCGCTCTCTCACACATGCGCGCACACACACACACACACATGCACCCTCAAGCCATCCGAAAAAGAACAATTGCAAACGGCTCCCCACCCTTGCCACGCATCAAGACAAAACATCATCTGACCTCCTCCAATTTGATTTGACGAACGTCCGGAGTTGCGATAGGTCTTGCGAGCAGCCTATAAAAGCAGCAGGAAATTCGCCCAAGAGTCATCCAAACCTGTAGAAGAATCCCCCTACTCCAAGAAAAGAAAAAGATCTGCACAACTTTGCATTTGCCTGAAAGAGATGGGGAGGTGCATTAGTTTGGCGTTGGTGTGCGTTGCAGTGTCTCTGCTCGTCTCGTGTCACTCCGTCCAAGCCTGGTACAAGCAGTCCACCGGGCCCACCTACTACTCGGTGGGTCGCGCCTCTGGCTTGCTCTCTGGGATCAGAAGGTCCCCGTATGTGCGCAGATCTGAGTCCCAAGAAATGGACAACGAGGAGACGAGCCTTGGCAACGATGTTCAGGAGGCGGCCAAGCAGGTGTCCTTGCTCAAAAGTATGGTGAGTTTCCATTAAATGTGTTTTTGCTGTTTCTCACTGAAACTATTTAAAAAAAAAAAGAATATTGTTGATATGTACAACTGCAAAAAAAGGAACATTTTATTTAAAATGTTTGAACTAGGTCTCGATTATAATATTTTTTCATTATTAAGCAGCTTTCTTTTTCATGTTTTTAATGAATACATAAATTTGTAAATCAGCAAAATGTTAATTCAAAATAAATAAATTTAAAAGTGATATATACACTATTTATGGCCCTTGATTAATTTGTTTTCTCTCTAAGATTTCCCAGAATTCAAGTCATTGACAAGAAATACAATTCAATTAAACTGGTATCACTTTATGGCATTAACAACGTCATATGAATCAACAGTATGTTAAAATACGAAGTTATTAAAAGTACTTGGAAATAGTGTTACGCCTGGGAAATCATGAAACATAATTTGCGTCATATACATGAATTATGATTCTTATTTGAACGTTTACTTTGACGACTCTAAAACTGTCTGATCCATTTAGCCTTTGAAATGAATATTTTTTAAACATACATGAATAAATAATTGTTTGAAAAAAATAATCGAATATTTAAGCTTGTTAAATACTAAAGTCGGTTGCAATGGTCAACTTTTGAATAGTTGTGTACTGTAGTGACCAGTGTCCATGAAAACAATTGATCTCAGCCAACCCTCCCTCTCGAATGAATTGGGTATCCTATCAACTTAAATTGGAAATTCTGTAGTATAAATTGAACTTCCCTCATTTCATTCTTTTCTTATGTTTAAATTGAAGGCTATTTGCGTGAAGGACATCTCCCCAAACCTGAAGAGCTGCGAGTTGCTGAGAGATGGAACCGGGACCTTCCAGTGCAAGGCGGAAGTCTTCCTTACCCTTGACTCGCTGGACTGCCTATCCGCATGAATCCAGTTGCGCTCATTATAGACTCCTGAATGTTTTTTTTTTTTTTTCGTGTTGAAAGGTGCCATTATGTTTAATTTTTTATGTGTATGTGTTAAACCAGTAAAAACTGTCATTTAGATGAAAATGCACTGCAAAGGTTATTAGGTAGAAATTCAAAATCCAATTCCATCGCTTCACATGACGTGCACCTGCAACGCAATGAGAAAGTAGATTCATGTGAATTGCTTTTTATTTTATCTATTAAAAAACCCATATTTGAACCCACTGTGTGATCTCTTATGTTCCTAACATTTCACATCACAGATGTTGGCTAAGGATGTAAGATTCTAGCCACTCATTTTTATTTTGTTTTGCAGTTTAAGGACCACGTTGAAAATATTAAACCACAAAATGACATAGTCATTAAAAATAAAGAGCATGTATACTAGTTTTTTTGCATAAGAACATTATTTAAGACAAATAAACCAACAACATAAGGCAATCAAAATCATTTCACGTCCATAAAGAAAAATGAAAAAAAAACCTGTATAGCTAATGCCTTACGAATCACATTTAAATCACCTTTAAGGCACTGTTAACTCATTCACAGCCATCGACAATCAATAGATGTCAAATTAATTTTCACTGGGAAAACGGGTATTTGATTGATCCTGTAGTGTTAAAACACAGTTAAACAATTACTTATTGTTAAAATACAGTTGAAACTGTGGGTTTTGGAAAACTATTGAGGATTGACATCACATGATGACATTTTGATGAAGCACAAAAAGGCAGCTTCTGTAGTTATAAGAATACCGTGATGCTAAATCAGGAAAATAGAAGCCTTTCCAGTCTATTCCATGGTATATTGTCAGTTTGTCGGTAGCAATTTTTTTGCAGTTTTATAAAGGATAAGCAAAGCAATCCTTCAGTGTTTTTGTCATATTTTACCAAGCATCTTAAAATCTCAAATAGGCCTCCATTTATCATGATTCCTGACTTTCCGGCAGCTAAAGGAGAGACACGGCTTCTAGGTTCTCATTTATAATGGTGTCCATAACCACCTCAAAGACTACCTGGATGTTGGAGGTGTCGGTGGCTGTGGTGAAGTGGTGATAGATAAGCTTACTGGCATTTGTGTCAAGCGAGGCGAAGGTGGCGGTGATAAAGCGGGCTGCCGAATCCACGTCACAGTCTGCTCCTGGAAGACCAAAAATGTGTGTTTTTATCGTTCAAAATGAGTGCACATATCAACGTCTATCACCACAAATGTTTAGCCAATCAGTGAAAGGGCCTACAGGGAATGTACAAAGTGACATTCTGAATATTTGCGTTTTTTTTTATCATTCACGCGTGCACATATCAACCTCCCTGGCAGGGATAGATTTATCCCCATTATTGCTTAGCTAATTAGAAAGAAAACTCAAGTCAAATTTCAAAGTAATATTTACAATCAGTTGTATCACAAAAGCGCTAAAATAAAAATAATAAATAAGATAAATACAATAAAAATAATAAATAAATAAAAATAATAAAAAAATAAATAAATACAAATAGATAAATAAAATAAATAAATAAAATAAATACAAATAGATAAATAAAATAAATAAATAAAATAAATAAATATAAATAAATAAAATAAATAAATATAAATAAATACAAATAAATAAATACAAATAAATAAATAACATAAATAACACATTTAAAAACATTTTTATTCATTATTCGTTTTATTTGTTTATTTATTATTTATTTATTTACGTTTATTTATTTATTTTTATTTTATTTTTATTTTATGGCTTTTGTGATACGATTGATTGTAAATATTACTTTGAAATTTGACTTGAATTTTTAAAAGTTTTAAAAGAGGTTAATCAGTAATATAAATACTTAATTAGCTTAATGAAATATATTGCGGTAAGGGTAAGGAATTTGTTTGATGAGTGATGGACCATTTTCATGACATTACTTCAAGAAAGTAATATTTACAATCAATCGTACCACAAAAGTGCAAAAAGAGGTTAATCAGTAATATGATTACTTAAATAGCTCAATGAAAGTCTATTTAGGGTAAGGAATTTGTCTGATGAGTGATGGACCATTTTCATGACATTACTTCAAGTAAGAAATCTTAGACAAACCTTTAAACTGGGGGAGGTAATGACGTAGGTGTCGCCCCGAGTGCAGAATCTTGTCTTGGAAAAGGTCAATTTTGTTCATGAATAAAATCTGCAACAAAGAGAAAAAGATACAAAAAAAAACAATTTTTTTATCATTAGTCAGAGGTTTTCTCTCATGTGGGAAAGAAAAATCCATTTGAAAAATCATCACACATTAACCAGGAACCGATGACTTATTCCCACTTGTCGAAATGCAATAACAAAGCAAACAATGAGACCATTAAATCAAGCAACAAAATGATGAGTGTCATTTTATACTTTTGACATAGTTTCCCAAAATTTTCTCGATAATTGTATTTTGCCTAGGCAATCATTCAGACAGACTTAAGGTCACCAGCATTTGTCAACTATGTCTTTAGTTTTTTCAGTTCTTAATTTGACTCTAGATTTTTCATTGGCTTTCCAACGATGCTCCAAGGTTTTCTCAATTTAATGCCAGTCAGTTTCCATACCTGTCAATCTCAGCTAATTGCTTCCCTTATTAACATTTCAATTCCCCTTATTAAGCAATAAAAAACTGTACAAATGCAACGTGCCACATATTTACTCACATAGGTTTATCCTAAGTAGATGGGGTACCCAATTGGTATGCATTAAACTCAAGATTCTGTAAATGTCTCTGTATGACGCAGACATTTAGACTGTCTAGTCACATTACTTGCCGAAAAGGCGGGAATACGCATGCGGATATCATAAATACAGTGGTAGCCAGACATAGGAGCAATTTGAGATACGAGTAAAAAAAATTCGTAAATATTTATCTTGAGATACGAGACAAATTTTGATATACGAGCAGACAGCGGACGGCAGAGGCTGCTCATAAGAACATCATGTGCATTTTTCAATGGGTTGAAACAAATTAATTGGTTTTAGTTCATTTCTATGGGAAACGTTCATTTGAGTTACGAGAAAATCAACATACGAGCTCAGTCCCGGAACGCATTAAGGTTACCACTGTATCTTAAAGCATGACAATATTAGCAATCGAGAATGACGTTTTCATTTGCTGTCAGTGACCGAGAGATCGGTTTTACAGAAAACTTACTTCAAAAAAAATCCCGTTCAAAAGTTGTTATATGGCGTACACAAGTTGCAATGATAAAAAAACGTATAAATACGGGAAAAACGTATAAGTTGACATGTATTAGTTTCAGTGTCATACGTGTTAATATGGCTTGGTTACTGGGCGGTCAATGTAAAACAGCTCATTTTTAGACCACATCTAGTGGTCTCATTTGCGAGCCAGGGAATTATATATTTACCAAAACTGCAGAGCCTAAGTTACCAATGTTCTTACATATGTCAGAATGAGTTTGTGTGTGTGTGGGAGGGGTAGGGGGGTGGGGGTTTCGGTTCATTTGATTAATGACTTTTTGGACAGCATGTATATAGAACACACACAAAAAAAAATCTATAATTAGGAAGTGATGACTGTGGATCAATTTCCACGCTCCAACCTTGCAGGGCAATCAATAGCAGACACACACAATTTAGTGTCACTGTGTCTCAAATCAACTCCGAGGTTTAATGGCAGGTCTCACAAGTAAACAGTATCGACTTTGGAGTTGACCAATGATATGATCCATGACCAAAACCTCACAAAAAGCCTACATGAACCCAAGGCGCTGCTCCGTCTCATTTCAAGGGACGAGGCTCTGTACAAGCTTTAAGTGAATTTCTACTTTCTGTTGTAAAATTGGAAATTATTTTGAAATGGTTATACATAATTTCAGCACACTAAGTTCCCATTGCTAATTTTGTTGACATAACAGAAAAGCATTTTTTTCTGTAAATTTTTCCAGCCATTTGACAAACATGAAATGATAACACATGAATTTAGTGCAAGATTTCATTACTAAACATTCTAGGTAATAAAAATGAGCAATCTGGCCTCTGACCAGATGGAGGGACTAAGCGTCAAAACGTACAGATGGAAAACGTTCACATTAATGAAAATGGATTTAAATACAAATTAAGTGGAACTGTTGGAACATACCAGTTCAACGGTTGTCTTAATGGGATAATTTATCGGGAACAAGAACAGAAACGCTCATCTTAATTCAAATTTACAGTTTAATTTAGACTGACAGAAGCCTCAAAGGCAGAGGGCACGCACGATCTGCTTTATGTTCCACCTAAACGACATTGTTCCAACCGGATGCCAATTAGAAGTAATTTGTTAATTTGAGCATGGTGCAGGAAATTGTCTCTAAAAGTGAAAAATAACTATAATAACTATAATAACTGACATAACAAATGGCTAAATGTTAAGACCAGCCGTATGTATACATGTACATCTGTCTATGTATGTATATGTATGCGTATATGCATGTGTATATGTATATATATATATGTGTATATATGTGTGTATATATATATATATATATATATATATATATATATATATATATATATATATATATATATATATATATATATATATATATATATATATATATATATATATATATATATATATATATATATATATATATATATATATATATATATATATATATATACGCTTACTTATCTGTATTTATTTAATTTATTATCTATCTATTTATGTCTAACATGTATTTTCCTGTATCTGCATTCTCACCCTCTAGCTACTGTGACAATGATATTTTCCAGAACACTTTATGAATAAAATTATCCAATCCAATCTAATAAATGAGAAATGTTAAGCATAAATACATCTGACTTATTTCTATTTATTTGAATATTAATGAGCACAGTGCTCCAGTTGTCTAAGTTTTTTTTTAATTTTCAGATACTTCCATAAATGTTCACTAGGATTTAGATTAGGGAAAATAGAAGGCCACTCCAGAAAACAACAGTCTTCTTCTCTTGGGCATTTTGGGGTGTTTTTATCCGCATCATGTGCCATTAATGCAGCAATAATAATGACCTGAGAAGGAAATCAAGTTTTATGACTTTGTGTGGCATAGTTCTCTCAAGAATTCCTTGTTAGTTTTGAGGTTGCGCCATGCACTGATTTAAGACACCCAGTGCCATGGGCAAAAGAAGCAGCACAGTATAAGAGAGCTTGGTTCATGTTTCAAAGTAGGGACAGTGTACGTTTATATATCCAGAGGGGTAGTTATATACACATATGGAATTATACAATGAACTTAAAACCTGATTGGCTAGCCTCCCTGAAGCTTCATGGCTCCCCAGTATATTAAAAGCACTAGCATTGTCTGAAATATTATAAAAACAACACCAGACACTTTTTTTTCAGTGAACAGACTCACACACAGTTTCCAAGATGTTATTCAACTTTCTACTACAGTAATACAAACAACATACGTGTGCCCCAACACACAAGCAATTTGAGATACGGGTAAAATTTTGAGCAAATATTTGTCGCGAGATACGAGACAAATTTTGATATACGAGCATACAATCAGGTGGGGATGCTTTTGAGAACAACATGGGCACTGTCTTTCTGGTCGCAACTCCCTTGTGTAATGTTTCTACGAGCACTAGGCGGAGTTGCATTTTTTTCGGTGGTTTCTTTTACCCGTTAGTCAGTACCGAATGGCGCAGCTTGGTCGCTAATATGAGAAGAGTATACTACTTCTTGTTGGCAAGTGGTCGCGCGTTAACCTATTGTGAAGACATTTGGGTGCCTCATTTTATGAATATTTTAAAGGGAAAACAAACGCAAACAACCCTCAATAGGTTCCCCGACAGCTTAAAGTCAAGGAGGAGGCGGGGCAAATGGAGTCAACCCGGGAGAAAAAAAAGGTATCAAAATTTAAAACAAAATTAGAATTAAGTTTAGTATAAGGTTAGATTACAAATTTGTTTATGTTATGTTACAAGCACGTTGCCGTGCAAAAAGTCTTTCTCCCCTCCGCGAAATTCATCTAATTTTAGTACAATTAAACATCATAACCACTAGCTATTTGTTACTCTGTTAATAGATGGTGAATTAGGACCTAACATCCATGGGTAGAGCATAACTTTATATCAGTGATTCTCATTCTCCTAGTGGTGATGTGAGAGTGGTCTTTCTTACCATGGATGTGCAACGGAAGAAGACATTGTTGCAAACGGAGGAAAAAAGCTTCATGCTCTCCTGGAGGCGATTCTACAAAAAAAAAAAGACAAATATTTGCACCAGGCAGCTACAAAGTTGCAAAGAAAATTGACCCTTAACTCATTTGAACCCACTGTCCTCATTTGAGGACAGCCTGTAACTTTTTTTCTTACTTGAAAACGTTACAAAAATCGCAAAATTGTTAAAGTTGTGTTAAAATGTTTTAAAGACGGTCATCAAGACCTTACTAGGCAGTGAATCTAACAAACAAAAAGTGTTACCATGGCAGGGTCTTCCACCAAAGTCATGTCATAACCGCTTAGCGACACTACGAAGAGGACCGCCCGGACGTCCTCAAAGCAGCTGATCCACTTTCTTCGCTCTGTCCGCTGACCTCCGACATCGTACATCCTATACATGTGAAATGAAAGTTAAAAATTGACATGGAAAAAAAAACAATATACAAAAAAAAAAAAAAAACATTTGTAAACCCCATTTGTGTTTAAATCATCTACTTTCGTGAAACTGGCCAATGGTTAAACTGTTTTGAGCACAAATCCTGATCTGAAACAACTTTTGCACCGCATAATCTATCAAAAAACATGTGACTGCCCAAGTACAGTTCTGTTGAAATTGACTTTTCATTATTGGACAGTGGCATTTTATCTTTTAGAATGGTTTTTGAATGTTTATACATTAAAATGCAATCCTCGCATATTTACTGTGTCTAAAAAGCCTGTTACTTTCAAAGAAGTTGAAAAAAATTCCTTGTAAGCACTTATTACATTTTTATCCTAATATTTTGACTTTTTTTCCAGATACATACCACCTTAATGTGTCAGTTTTATGTGCAATTTGAGTGGATTTATTATTTAATTGTTGCAGTTTTGTTGAATTATTAAACCTAAATTAATGCCACTTTTTTTTCATTTGTAGTTTAGCTCATTCTAACTAGGTATATAATGTATTGGCCTTGAATATAAGACGACCCCCACTTTTTAAGACTCAAGTTTGAAAAAAGACTTTTTGAACACCAAATTGAATTTTTTTATAAACAAAATGACTACATCTGAAACAAATGATTATAGCAATACTTATGAGACAAGCTTGTTATTCTGTATTATCAAAGTGTTCCGCATTTGCTTTAAAGCTATCTAGTGTTGTGAATGGGTATAATTTCTGGACCCCGAATGTAAGAGAACCGACACTTATTCAGTCTTATTTCAATGCAAAAAAAAAAAAAAAACAATCTTAAATTCAGGCTAGTAGGATATTAAAGTACACATCCACAATAGATTCCCAAATTCCCAAACAGGTGAAGCGGTAGTTTCTACACTTTAACAAAAAAGGTGCTGAGTGAAATCCTGTTCAGTCAGTACAAGAATGTTACTAAAAGAATAATCTAAAAACTAATGATAGCAGCAATTGGAGGATGAAACAAATTAATATGTACTCAAATGTCTTGAATTACTGTATTACACAAGGAATTGGAATTGAACAACTGTGGCATAACTGAGCCTAACACGTCAATAAGGCTCCAAACTGTTTAATGCAAAAAAAAAAAGAAACATTGACTGACTTCCCAATGTTAATCAGTATATTTCCAATTACCCCAAAAACACAGCTGCACAAGGAGCGAGCACAATCTGATCATATAGCAGAAAAAGACACAATAAACAAGAAAGGAGGGGAGAAGAGCATTTTTGGTCACCCGTTGGTCAGGTGCACATGTTTCATTAGAGCGTCCTTGGAACTGATAGAGCTATTTATCTAGAGGTGAAAGGAACCAAAACCAAGAAAAACGTTAGGCATCATGCCACACACACACACACACAAAAACACACAAACACAGGCACGCACACACGCACTCACGCACACCCAATAAAATACCTTTCAGATGGAAAAGAACATTTATATAATCATGGAAGTAATAGAGTGCCATCACACAAATTAAGTTAGCAGTATATAAACATATTTACAAAACATAATTGACCATCGTTTGTATTCTTGCTCCTCTATGCAAAATACAGTTGACTCATACACTTAAATAATGACTAGGAATTTCTATTAAAGGAGGCAGGGAAACTTTTTTTAAAAAAATATTCTGGGATTAATGTTATTATTGTGTAAATATACTCATTCATGTATATTTAGTAAGGCACATGTAATTTACTGTGCAAAACAATAATGACCGGTCCAAAATTCTTGTCTGATAATAGGGAAGGTATGTAAACTGCAATAGTCTGAGATTCGTCTTGCAACACCAACTGGGACTTTTTCTTTAATCAAATGTGACGTTACGGTGGAATTACCTTGACAAACTTCAAATTAAACAGATAAACCGAAGCATGCTTCTAAAGTATTCAAATGTGCTCTTAGGTTACTTATATTGTTGAAAAAAAATGGCATAGAATGTAACACTGACTAGAACAGGATATTAGTTTCATTCTAATCAAAGTGTTTTTTATGTTGATGAAATCTTGACTTGTTTTAATTAAACTAATTAATCTTTTGTTGTGGCGACACCTGAAGGAATAAGCCGAAAGTCAGTCATAGTGATTGCCATGACTGAAAATAATACTTCACTTTAACTTCTTGGGAAAATAAGAGTTTGCATGTTCTTCCCAGGCCTTTGTGGGTTTTCTCTGGGTACTCCAGTTTTTGACCCCATTCCAAAAATATGCACGTTAGGCTAGTTGGAATGCCCTGTGATTGGTTGGCCACCAATGCAGGGGATTCCCCCGCTTTGTGCTTGAAGTCAGCTGGGATAGGCTCCAGCAACCCCCGCAACACCTGTGAGGATAAGCGGTTCAGAAAATAAATGAATGTTTGTTTGTCAAGAACTGTGCTTTAGTTATCACCCTGTAAGTCATGACAAGTAAGGTGATAGGACAGCTTAGGAGGATCAGAGCAAGGAAGATGATCTTTAAAACATCCTGACTACTGAGAGACTGTGTGGTAACCTCAGTCTGCAGAAGGTCCCCACCTTGTGGACTTCCTATGTGTGGCTCGTTTTTTTTTTTTTACCAAGGTCCACGATGTCTTGTGTGTCTTGTGTCTATCTTGCTACAGCAACCAAGAAATTTCCCGAATAAGGGATGAAATACCTAACCTAACCTAACATTTATTTATATAGCATTTAACCACAACAGAATCTAAAAGGGTTTTACATGCCTACAGTTGACAAACAGTTACATCATCCCCAGATATAAACCTATCAACTGGCAGTGGAAAAACTCAGTCGAGGTAGTAAAGGATCTGGATCTCAAAAAAAAAAAAGAAGAAATTTGATTAAAGGGTCATGTGGTCTGCTATTAGCTCCTATCACGATTCACATTACTTTAAAAGTACGTGAAATGCTGCAGAATAAATATTTTTCAAAAAAGGAATCATGTCCATTGAGATCTGATCATGAGGAAGAAATTGATGTGTTCATAAATTCAGCCACTTTTTTAAATTTTTTATATGTAACAGTTTCTTATGCAGTGATTGTAGTTAAGTACTTCAGATTCTGATTGCAGTGATTGTAGTTCAGTACTTCAGATTCATTTGAATAAACGTCCACAATGCTGCATTAATTTCTTCCTAAAGCATCTATTGTATTCTCACTCAAAAATAGTGACTATTATGACCAGCTATTTAAAACATGTACTTCCTTACTTGCTCTCAGTTTTTTAGTCCAATGAAAGCAGTTTTTGTTTAACACTGAAAAATGGAAAACATTAAAAATGGAGTGTTTTTAAAAAGTGTCCACCAAGGACTTAAAACCCATCAAATATCTCAGTGTGGATGGGAAAAATGACACACAACAAACAGGCTAAGAAATCAAGTAGAAAATGTTCTCTCTGTTGTTCTTCAATGTTCAACATAAATCACATTAGAGGCATGACACAAAAAGAAGCAACCCTATGTCAATAGCACCCAGAGATGAACAAAGGGCATTTAATTGTTGATTTCAGTCATTGTCTGTTAAACTGAATCATCCAACATTGTTTATGTACTTATGAAAAGCAGCCCTAGTGTGTTTCATTTAGGATTACTCAATATGAGTAGTGGGACTAAGGGACAATAATAAAATTGGCGAAGCATTACACCCAAGGTAATCCTAAGGTAGACATTACCAGCAACACAGAGCTCATAATTGAGTTTGGTTGCTCATTTATACCTTTTCCTCCCAATATTCACTTTGTATTTATTGTGCATATTCACTATTCAACATATAACACAATAATGCTACTAATCAGCTAAGATAATGGGTATAACCTCCTCTAATTATAAATATAAAGCATTTACGTATTAATGTTGAGTATGTGCATGCTCTGAAGAAATAAATTTAGCCAATTAAAGTTGTTTTTTTTGTGTGCTTGATTTGTGTATTTAACATGGTGTGATTCTTGCACTAAAAGTAAAACTTAACACTGTAAATATGAATAAGTTTTTAACTACTGCCATAATGAAATCCAGTTAATTCTCTGTCATCCTGTCAAGACCATCAGCACACTGAATAAATTAGTTTAGCCAATGAGAGATGAAGAATAAAGTATGAATGATCAGTAATAAATATGATGATCTGACATCCAGCTGCTGCTGCTATACTGATAAGGACAAGACAAGACGTTTTTTGACTAAAAATATGTGTGTATTGACATATTGACTTATTCATGAATGAATTCGCACATCTATAATTCACATCTGTGGGGCACAACAGGTCTGTAGACAGAGATAAGAGTGGTTCAGCTAAAAAAAAAAAAAAAGAAAGGAACTCCTAAGCAACAAAGTTCTTTTGGAGATGTGCCGGGAGCTTCACTAATCTGTGGCATCTACAAATATTATTGCTACTGTAATCCTCGAATTTTTGCGGATAATTAAGACCAGATATAGCCAGATGTATCACAGAGGATAGCTGAAGAGACCGCCATGTGTCTAACCTGAAAGTGAGGTGCTTGACTTTGAACTGTGTTTCTATCACGCCTGTCGTCCTCAGCCGTACGCGCAGAACGTCCATTTCTGTGGGGACATAGTCTGGAGAAGAGATCCGGCTCATGTTTTCAAAGAAGCTAAAAAAAAGAAACAGAGGGAGAAGAAGAAGAAAAAGGTCAGACAGAAGAGACATTGATAAAAATAAAAAAAATCACCTGCAGACAAGCTTACGATCAAAGAGAAAACTAGGAATCAACGGCAAGTGCGGGTATGCAATGTCATAAGGCCATTATTAGACACAGCAGGTTGAGTGCAGTGATAAGATTGAAGTTCCTGGGGGAGCTGTGGCTCATCGTGATGAATATTAGCACTGTGGTTTACCATCATGACATACTGAGGAAAATTTCCATACACGGATTTGCTATGAAAACAATTAGAACAGCCGAACAAAGTGTGATCTTTATTGTAAACACACATACAGGAAAGCATAAGACATCTAAAAGTAGCTGGGTTGACTGTGACATTCTCGACTGGTCATCCCAAATCAGTTTCTAGGACAACATGACGCATCCTGCTGTTTGGTAAATAAACACAAACACAAGAGGCGAAACAGCACATGGAAACAAACCCACAACAACATACGTCTAACAAGAACTCCGCTTGTTGTTAAAAACCTTTTGTCCAGTTATCCATAAGATACACTATCTTATCCATTGAGTTCAAAAAACAAAGTGTCCAGCGATTGCTTCCTCAGTGATTACACACAAACCAACATAACATATCGATGTTCTCAACTGCCACACATTCAGGTAATTATGTCAATTGCCAAGGTATTATTGGCAGATTGCCTGAGAGTAAGATTTGAGGCAGTCTGTTAGTTTTCTTCAGGCCTGAAAAATGTCCCTCCTTTAGATTGTGGGAGGTTGGGGCTCCTTGAAAAGTCGATCTTGTAGCAAAAAAGTATGAGCACCCCTGATCTAAAAAGTGTACTCGGTAAGTCCACCTTCTTTTAGTATTGAAACACACAATTATTGGTCTGTTTTATGAACTAACCCTAACCCTCTTCAATCATCCAACGACGACCAATTTGCAATCTAAAACAGAGGCCGCGGCCCGGGATCAACCGCATCATCAGCTCACCCCAAATTTCCGCCTCAAAATGTACGCAAGCTCCTAATCACACATATTCCCATCCTCCCCCAGATTATCACAATTTCCATAAGATGAGAACCACGAACAAATGTATTAATATGTTCAGCGATGAAGCACTTACTCATTAAGAGCCTGAAGCTCACTAAGCTGTGTGAATTCAAAACGATTCCAGAACAAAAATGTACTTGATCTTTGCCTTAGCTGATAACAAAAATGTTGGTATTTACACAATGGAGCCTAAGCCGATTGTCCTTGCCACTGGGAACCTGGCAGACATTTAAAAGACTTTGTGACGAAGTACTTTTACTACTTGAATATACTTGATTGCACAGCCATCCATACATCCATGCATTTTACATTCACCCTGTTTATCATCAGCACCACTTCGAGCCCATGTTTTCTTTGTTTTTCTAATATGATTGGGGTGGAAAAAGACACATTAAGCATACCTGTCAACTCGTACAGTTGACCCGTATTTTGTCTACGATTGTCAATCTTTTCACAAATACAGCATACAGAAAAAAAAATCATAGGGAAAACAAACTAAACGTTTATATTATAGTGTCTACAAAGACATCTGCAACCTTGTCAGGTTTACGATTGTTTTTTTTTGCAATCAGGAGTAAGTACACGATTACTGTAAACTGTAGCCAACGCCAAAAGAAATAAAATACAGCCTTGCCGTTAAAACTAAAGCTTTTTGGCACGGGTAAATCTATCTAAAAATATTGAAGGCAAATTTGACTTTTAGTCTCATATGGTTGCCTTTAGGAAGGCCAACACGGGTAACATTAGTTCATTCAAATACAGTAAGGGTTGCTGCAAATTAATATACAAAAAAATGTAAGGACAATAATAATTTGTGTCTGTGCTTGCTACTGCAATCAAGGAAATTTCCCAAATACGGGATGAAATAAAGTTATAATCTGATTTTTAATTTAATAATTTACAGTCATCAAATTCACTGTTTTGTGCTTTAAGCATAGTTCATTTTTTAAGTAAACAACAGTATGGTAGAAGAAACATTATGAAAGAAATACTTATTTTTGTCCAATTTGATTTATTCATTCTTCATTCATTCACTTTCACACGCATACCTAGGGACAATTTTGCGTGCCCAATTAGCCTATCATGCATGATTTTTGGATGTGGGAGGAAACTAGATTACCCACAGAAAACGCATGCATGTCCGGGAAGAAGATGAAAACTCCACACGCAGAAAATCCACCTGGGATTGAACCCTCGCTCTCATGTGCCAACCAGTTTTCTAACATGCCACCTTCAATTTGCTTGAAAACAAACTCACTGAACAGCTATTATGTGAAATGCAGATAATCCCATGCCACCTTCAATTTGATTAAAAAGAAAATCACCTAACAGCTGTTGTGTGAAATGCATTCAAAGCCCTATGCAATGTTATTTGAGATCAAACTTTATCTTTTATAATTCAATGTTTTAAGATCAATGTGAAAGATAATAGGAGGAAATGCTTTGATGTCAAGTTATCAAAAATGTTTACTGTATACAACAGAAATAAATAAGTATCTGTACTTGTACAGAGTGAGAGTATACATGCCATAGCTGGTGACTCTCAATGGGGGACCAGTGGCCTGTCGATGTAAATAACTGTAGAGCAACAGTCTCTCAATGGGGGGAGAATGAGACCAGACGGCCTCCCCCAGCTCTGACGTTTCTATATCGTCTTCTCTACAGTGGCCTTTCCTTTTTAGTTCTCATCATGCTATAATTTTACTGTCGGACCAGTTAGAAGTCTGAAAGATGTGATGCAAATATTTATAAAGTACATATAACAAACATACAACTTCCTCAATCAAGATTGCCGTCCTGGTGGCTAGGGTGTGTTGTTTAGCATCTTATAAAAAGCACCTTATTATAAATAATATAGGACCACAACGAGGGATGAAAAGTGTAAAAATGTATTGGTTTGAAGTCAAATTCAAAATATTTTTTGAATTTTTCAACTCAAATTGTACCATTCGGATTCATTTTATCAATGGAATCATTTAAATTAGGCAATACAAGACCAAACTAGATTATTGAAATCCAATTATTCAGGTTTAGAAATTTAAATTCAGCTTGAAGTGCCACATTTCATACATTAGCGAACCGATATCTAACATAAGTAATTACATTTAGGTGACATATAAAAGCATAGTTTTGTTTTCTTTGCTGGAGTTCGTAAATGATTTTAAAGACGTTATGTCATTTTTTTATTAAAAGGTAATCACTATTATGTTAAACTTAAACAGCAAAATAAATCCCATCACTTGCAGTGTTTCAATTCCATTTTGAATATTCATTAATTTTAGAACTTCATTTTTTTCTTCTTGTGATGAAGTCATCCAAATAGAGAAAAAGGTTGCCGACAGCAGGTATAGACTGACCCGCTTCACTATTACAATTTAACGGAATTGCAGAGAATTGGGGCAGTGACCTGTTAGATTCAACAGATGATGAGGTGCAGTTAAAAAAGATCACTGCGCATGACACTCATTTTGAAATTACTGTCACCCACCAGCCTGGAATGGACCAAAATTGATGGTGGGTGCATCATAACATTTCAGTCAAGGACAGCCATTTTTAAGGATTGCTCATTCTCAGCATAAGACTGCGCCCTGCTGGGTGTGATTCTAGTATTTGTTTATCATTACTTTGTAAGTTTAATACTCAGTGGCAGTAAACACATGGACGAGTAGCAGTCATAAAGTCCAACTAATTAGACCCCTGCATCTTTTTGGTGTGTGTGTGTGTTTGTGTTTGCATGCTATTAGAGCACTTACTACAGAGCTGAGTCATTGAGCTCATACTCGTATCCTCGGGCCACCGCAGCTCTCACCCCCTGGTCAGCCCACAAACAGGAAAGGGCGTGGCTCAGGAAGGGAAAAAAGACCTGATCTTCATCAAAAGAGCGACCACACGACAGCACTGAATGAGCGTGCACCTGTAAGAGAAAAAAAAAACGAAATTGCTGTGGTTGCTTTCGAGACATACAATTATCATAAACATGACAGAAGGACAAATTAGTGTCAATTACCAGAGGGAACACTGTAACCATCCCGTCCCCTAACAGGTTATGATAAGGGGGGGGGGGGGGGGGGGAGTGTGTATTCTATTACTTTGAATCAAATTAAACATCACAATTTTATTCTCAACGAGGTTAAGTCGTGTACAGTTTTAAGCAGAATGGAAAGAGTAGAGAGTCACAGTGGTGAGATGCTGCACTTTGGTGTTTATCTGCTGTAATTACAAGTGATGGAAATAAATAATATGCGGGACAAGGCAAGGAAAATACAATTGAAATAGTGTAAAACCTTGTTTCTGCTGTTAGCCAAGTTGATGCGGAGGATGCCCATGCCATGAAGAACAAACTTCATGGAGGTCAGGAGGTTATCCAAGACTGCGGGCTGAAACATCAACAAACGCTTTTTGTAAAAAGTATAACCCAAACATGATGAAAACCTAAGAGCAGTGTTAATATTTCATTTCAGTTAGACAGTTATTAAATGTTCTACATTTTCAGTGTGACAATGACTTCTTAAGTGATGGTGTATGCAAGTAGCCTTTGCAATATATCAGTATATTATTTGAATTCTAGTTATTATTTTTTCCTCTCCCTCAAAAGTCTACAGTATTGCACTGGCGCCGCCGTGTGGAATGTTGGTGCTATTTAACCATTTTTGACCAACTAAAAGTAAAAATGTAATAATCATTAATAAATCAATTAGCTATTTGTGCACCGTTGATTCCTAAGAAGTCATTTTTCTATACAAAATTAATATGAACATCTTATCTCATTATCTGGAACCACTTTATCCACACTAGGGTCATGGGGGGTGCTGGAGCCAATCCCAGCTGACTTTGGGCCAGAGCCATAGGACACCCTAAATTGGTGGCCAGCCAATCACAGGGCAGAAGGAAACAAACAACCACTTATGCTCACACTCTTACCTAGGGGCAATTTAGAGTGTCCAATCATCCTACACTGTATGTCTTTGGAATCTGGGAGGAAACCGGAGTACCCGGAGAAAACCCACACTGGCCAAGGTAGAACGTGCAAACTCCACACAGGTGGAGCGACCTAACATAAACACGGTGAACCAAATTATTATGATTTTGTTTTTAAAGTTAGGAGTTTAAAACAGTAAAGGACTTGTGTAATATACAGTGTTGTGTTCATAGACATGACAATTTAGCAAATGTGTAAATTAGTGTGGAAACTGATGAATGCAAAAGGGCCATGATAGACTTTCCCAATAGGTATGACTTTATACAGCACTTTTAAATTTACTTTAGCACAAAGAGGCGCCTAAGAAGATTTTTTTTAAAGTGAGTGTGTGCACCCCCACCTGACCTGTCAGTCTACTGCCAGCTAACAATAAGCTTTGCATTCCATTACGATTCTATCACAGTCTGATGGTTTCCCACTTTAGTGTCCACATGGGGAATTGTTACTGTCTCAACAAACAACGCGCCTAGAGCAGCAGCACTTCAGGTTTGAATATTTTACGAGAACTTTGTTTACAACGCCTGCGGTGTGTGACGCCTCTCTTATGTAGTAAACCGCACACTCTAAGTGAGAAAGCACTACGACTATGGCTGATGTTATATAAAATGAAATCAAAATATTACAAAACTAGGTTAAAAGTGAGGCACAACCTTAAATATCAAACCACACATACAAATTCTAGTTAGCATGCATTTATTCAACAGAGAAAATGAAGTCTACTCAACATTGATATCAGCATAGGGAAAAGTTTCGATTTTAAATATTTAACATGTGTGTGCAAAAATCAGGGTGTGTAGGGGGTTGGTAGAAGATACGGAAGTGCACATTTGGCGTGAGGTGTCCATTTTACAACAGAAAATAGAAATGGTTTGACACCAAAGCAAAACACAACTGAAAACAAAAGGTGATTGCAACATCAGTGCAAGCGTGTACTTGTAGACTCTTTTGGTACAAAAATTAAATGCACCCATTTCAATTGAAATCGTACATCTGCATCATCTAATAAGAATCAGTACAATAGCGCTACACCCTTAGTATGATTCGACTCACTTTTCATTCAAACAGTTTTCCCTCTAGCTGTCAAACCATTTTTATAGAGATTATTATTTTTTATGTTGGATGTGCTGGAGCCTATCCCAACTAGGTTTGTGATGCTTTTTAACTACAAAAGATGGTGTTGGGGAAAAAAACTTGATAGGAGAAACCAATAGTTACAATAAAATAGTGTGGCGATTAACCAAAATAAAGGAAATAACTCCCATTGTGAGCCATTGGAATGCATAAGTGCTACAACGACAATCATTGAAATAATACATTTGAAATGTTGGCTGTCAATCATCTGGTGGCCATAGTTGACTGTGATAGACTCCAGCACCCACTGCAACCCTTGTGAGGATATGCGGTATGGAAAATGAATGGATGAATGAAAAATTTGAAATGTATCCTTTTAGATGACCCACGTGTATTCCAATTGGCATCTTGTGATTGTTTATATTCCGCTTCATTTCATTGTCATTTGTTTTATGTTTTTGTTACATCTTGTTTTTATTCTATCTTTACAATGGTGCGATAGCAAGATACAGCAAACCTCAAAAGCAGAATCAATCTCATTCATATGAGTTTGAAATGAAAAAAATGTGCTCTATCACAAATAACTGAGCCTTTGTGCTAGAATGTTTATAAAATTCAAAGACATACAACAAACAAACTGCCTGGCTGTTAAGTTTTGTAACACTGATGTTACATCATCTAACATTTCTGATAGATGACAAATCTCCTTAAAAACGGATCCATGCATTCATTTTAAGTAGAATCAATTATTGCAATGAGGTGTTTACAGGTCTTAACAAAAAAAAAATCAGTATCTAATTCATATTTCTGCTGCCAAAGTCCTTACAAATACAAAGAAACAGGACCAAATTACATTGGTCACCATAAATAACTACGATTGCTAATTATGATGATCTACGAAATGCTTGATAGCCTTGAACCAAAATACATGCTCGATTTCTTAGATCCCTACAAAGCAAGCAGAACCCTTAGGCCACCTAAAACTGGTTTGTTGTGTGTTCCTAGAACAAAAACCCAAAAAGATGAAACAGCCTTAAATGATTCCGTGCCTCATCTCTATCACAAATGATCTAAAGGTAGGTGCTTAGACAATTACCTTCTTTCAATCAATGGAAGTTAATGTAAATGTGGTCAATTAATCTTCCCTATCTGCCTCCTTTGGACCAATTTAGACTCTTACAGAGTGGAAAGATACACAGTGAAATGCAGATAGGAAATGACTAGTAGGACAGAGGATGGATAAAATACTGTGGGGGAGTGGGGGGGTCAAAGGAAAGATATGTGGGTAAAGATAAGAGTAGATGGGAAATAGAATGAAGCCTGTAATTGTTTCCATTCTTCCCTAATAACAGTGCAAAGCATAGAAAATAAGAAAAATAATAAAAGTGCTGATGTAGAGACTTCATAAAGCTCAGAACGCTATCACACATGCGGTCAGAAGTTTAAGATACCATTCAGTGGGATGAGAAAATGTCCCAAAACCTTTGACCTTTGGTGTATATTTCAACCTAAGAAATTAGGGCAACTGTGAAAAAAATATATCACAGTCTGTTACATCACGTTAGTCAAAAGAATGGAAAATACTGTCCAGAAGACATGAATAATAATGGCATACATGTAGAATGAGGTCACATTATGAATTTCATTATTTTAATGATAATAAACAGAAGTTAAAAAAAACAATCGAGAAGTTGTTGGTTCTGACCTTGAAGCTGCTGAGTTCTTGCTTAGTGAATCCATTGCTGTGGATGATTTTCATTTGTTTAACCAAAGTACTTTTCCCACTTTCTGCAGCACCTGAAAGAACATTGCAAAATGATGAGTAATGTACGGATGATGTATTATTATTTCGTCATTCCATATTTGACTGATAGCTAAGTTTGGCAGGTACATCATCAAAGACATGGAAAAGGCGCTACCATCTTTTGTGTTTGCCCAAACAAAATCAGTCGCCTATCCCAGTCAAAACTTGTTTTACTGTTCCTTGGGGTTGTGATTTTATACCAAATATAGTCACTTGCTCCATAAAAGGTCAAAGGTCTTATGTGTCAACTTCTGATAGCTGACCCGTCTATCAAAGGGTTAACTGCCATTGACATTAATAGATGTACAGTTTATTTGAATTGAATGGAATTCTCATCTCATCTCATTTTTCAAATCGCTTCATCCTTATTAGGGTCACGGGGGCCCACTACAGGCCAGAGGCTGGGGACACCCTGAATGCAAACTCCCCACAGGTGGACCGACTTGGACTTGAACCCAAGACCCCGGAGCTGTGAAGCCGACGCACTAACCACTCGCACCACTTTCACCGCCTTGCAAGTGAATTGAATGTTTTTACTACCATGATACAAGTATGAGATTTAAAGCTTTCTCCACTTAGTGCACAAAACAAACAAATAATCAAGAAATAAGTAGTCACAACATAAGTAGGGAAGTGCACAAATAGTAACAAGAAACAAACAAATAATAAATAAATAATGAGTAGTCAACATAAAAACGTGCTTTATGATTGATGTCCCAGCAAAAGCAGCATAGTTTTTTAAGAGTTTTTGTTAAAGTGCACAAGGATGAGGTGAAAAGTTAGTGTATCTCACCTAGAAGGAGAATTTTAACCACATTCATCTCCTTCTTTGCGCCTTCGTACAGATCTCTGTCTATCTTGGCACTACGTGTCCTCGCCTTCTTCTCCTCCTCTGTAACATCGGTACCGAGACAAAGTCCCATCCCGTGCAAACATTTCCTCCTGCCGGAGCCGGACTCGAAAGTAGTCCTGTTTCTCTGACCGAGTTCAAACCAAGCGAGTTCCTTTACGCAGCATTGCTCACAACTCCTCGTGCTCGGCGTGAAGAAAAAGCTGCGCTTAGTTTCTGCAAAACATCCCTCTCCAAAGTTTTGCTTATGGGCCAAACCGGACCAAACTGGTTTTCTGCATCGCTTCGGGTTATATTATGTCGTGATCGGGGCTTGTTGCGTTTGTTTGGACTACGGGAGTGACCGGGTAGTAAACTCCAAAGGCTCAAAATGCTGTCTTTTCCTCCCATTCCAGATGGAAATGCTTTGGAGTTCGTGGGAAGTGACGTCAAAATTCAGCCAATCAGAATGAAGACAAGTTGTATTTCTAACAGGATTAAAGAGTTAGTTTTGATTTTGTTCTCTTCTGGACGTCAAAGATAGACTGCTACAAAGGAAAAGAAACAAAAAAAGAGATCAGGATAAGCTCCATTAACAACCTGATGTTAATTATATTATTTTAGCTTCCTTTCATTGCTTTTCCACCTGGTTGCACTGCTTCCAGGTGTGTTTTCATATTGAAGCATTTAACCAATCATATTTCAGCCATTATATGTTGCCAGGTTCAGCCTCAAGGCCTTCACAATCCGTTCTGCAGGCTCTGCTGCATTAAAGAACTGTTGATAAGACTGTTGCTTTAACCAATCAGAATTCAATTATGCATGGTAGGCTGATTGGACACTCTAAATTGCCCCTGAGGAATAATTGTGCGGGTGCTTGTCTGTCTCATTGTGCCTTGCATTTGGCTGGACACTGATTCAGGGGGCCCCCAAGTAAGCTGGGATAAGCTCAAGCACCCCTTGCAACTCTAATGAGGATAAAGCAGTCCAGCCAATAGGCTCCGGCAATCCCTGAAATCCTTACGAGGGGATGCACGGTATGGAAGATGAATGACTTTGACCACCATGTCACTCTTGGGTACATTGCTACCCGTCTTCAAAAGGGAGGCAAGTGTTCAACTTGACCCTCATAAAGCTCACAGTTTGGTTAGATCGAAGTCAAACATGCCGGTCGTCTCTGCTCAGTCACACACAGTTGGGAAAATGTTTTGCTAGAAAGGAACACTTGAATCGATTTAAAACACAAAAATAATGTTATTTTTTAAACAATTTTTTCACTTAACTATACTATGATTAGGACTTTACAATGTAAATCTGTTTTCTGGAGGATGCCATTCTTTTGACAGAAGCTCTTCCATGGCTCTTTGTGCTTATAATGAGGCTGACGCTTTGCACTTTTATGCATTGGCCTGTACTGGACCGCACCCATCACATTTGGCAGGTTTGGAGCGACTGTGGCCTCATTTCACGCACTCGGTGAGCCGTGATGCATTCTGAGACAACAAAGAGCTCTGTCATGAGGGGGTCGTTATAAAGGAATGGGAATTGATTGGGATTTTAAAGCCCCTGTGAATGAGATGGGAGTTTTTTTTTCCTATTTTATTTACTTAGCACATCAAATCAAGTAGTTAGCGCGTTGGCCTCACAGTGGGGGACCTGGGTTCAAATCCAGGTCGGTCCACCTGTGTGGGTTTTCTCCCGGTATTCTGATTTCCTCCCACATTCTAAAGACATGCAAGGAAGGATGATTGGACACACGAAATTGATCATAGGTATGAGTGTGAGCGTGAATGGCTCTCCATCTCCTTGTGCCCTGTGATTGGCTGCCCACCAATTCAGGGTGTCCCCCGCCTCTGGCCCAGAATCACGTGGGATAAGCGCCACTCAAGGCAAAAAAAAAAAAAAAAAAAAAAGAACACAGCTAATTGCAAGATAGCAAGTTTATTATAGAATACAATATTATAATTATTTTGAAAACTCTTAAATAATCCCAAAACCTATTTATTTTTACGAATACTCTGTCTAAAAAATGCTCACTTACATTGCGTTGTCTTTGCAACATGCAAAAGACATTTTTCCTATAGCACATTTCTCAGGGAACGTGGAAAACTATTGAGCATGTAGTCAAGATCTGAATTAGTTTACAGATAACCATGACATTTTATAACTTAAGGCAGGGGTGGCGAACAAGTTAGAAACAAAGAGGCCAAATTTTAAACTGAGTCAAAGAAGCAGTATGAAAAAATCCAATTTTCCAACTCATTTTTAAGATATAACTTATTATTTGTTATTAATGCCCCCTGATGAATTTGAGTGTTTTAAGAGAGAATGAAAATAAGAGAAACATAAAACCAGGCAAAGAGCCACACTATATACAAATAAGAAGCAAAGAATCACATACATTTTGGCCGGGAGACACCTGCGGCCCGAGAGCCGTATGTTCGCCACCTCTGTCTTAAGGAATGAGTCTGCGATGGCCTTTAACACACAAGTCATCATTCCTTTAATCTTGCAGGACACACACACCCCAAAAAGAGAACACATACACACAACTTTAGGTACGTGAATACCATCTGTAGATCCAGTTTAAAAGATAATAGCTAAGACTATTGAAATTATATTCTATTGATGATGCATAAGACTGATAGCAATTTAATTCACCATCATTTTTAATGTGTTTAAACGAACGATTAGCGCGACAAAAATAAAATCCTTTGTAAAAACTTGCAGTGATAATAATTTTCCAATAAATTATATCTTTAAGATACTACTACTTGCAATTTGCATTACATTTTTTGTTAAAATGAACCATTAGGGCCGCAAATCCTTTTAAAAAAGTAGTAATTTAAAATTCCAATGAAGGTGAGAATGAATGATTTTCCAATAAATTACAGCTTGAAGATACTACTTGTTGCATTGCAATACATTTTGTGTTAAAATATAGTGCTAAAACGGCTAAATGTTGTTGTAGAGCACAGCAGAGCATAGAGAGAAACCGCCCAGTAGCATAAAAACACAAACCAGGATCCTGTGCCCAAACAAGTGTCTGTATCCAGCTGGGTGGAATGCAGCTGCAGCTTGTTGAAACACTGTGGTTCTTCATAGCCTAGGTCAGCTCACACACGTACCAGAGTCAGCCAATCCCAAAGCCGAGAGTCCCAGAATTCCATTTCTCTAGTGAGTTGTTTCACCCCGCTCTTCTTTCTTTTTCATGGCCTCAATCACCGCCATCTCCTTGGCTTCTTTCTTCTGGTTCCTGGCTTCAAACTGCAGCCTGTGGAAGTGAGACAGTGAGCGTGGCATAGTCAAATAGACAGAGGGAAATGATAAAGACAAGTAAGTCAATTAAAGGAAGACCTGTTTTCAATGATCCTCTTGACGATGTCATCTGTAGTCAGATTGTTTGCACTATCAATGGTCTTAAAGATCCCTCTCCTCTTTGGTTCCTGTGGAAAAATGACAAATGGGTACAGAGGTCTGCTACCTTTATCAAACAATTGAACCAACATTGCTTTTTTTTTTAACCAATGGATTTGAATCATAAAATTGGGATAAAACCTATGATATTTTTGAAAGAGCATTATTTGACAATGGTCCATAAATGTTTATGTTTGAAAGAAAATGAACAGAGCAAAAATAGGACCATTGGAGAAGCCAAAAAAATTATGTTTGTGTTAAGTCCCATTTAAAACTCAAGTGTTTCCAAGATAATGTGTTGAATTTGTATGTATGCATTTGAATGAATAAGGCCTTATTTCTGAACTTGAATCAGTCTTACAGACAGATTGCACTGTGAATTGGTATAAGTTAATAATAACGAATCAGATTTGACGCACTTTGATCCAGCCAAAATATAAATCTGCACTCACTGCATAGGGTTCCGATCCATCCTTGTCGGGGAATACTTTAGTCATGCCATGACAAACAATGTCCACCTGCAAAGATATACAATCAACTTAAGAGTAAATCATTGGAAACTGGAACCGCCAACATCCCAATGAAGAAACGGACATTAATTCAAACATAGACTGATTGAAATTACATACAATACATGCATAAATTCCATATTTGTCATTTTAAATATCAAGATCATACGTGGCCATCGTACAATAGTTATTTTTACTTCATTAGATGAAAAAGTGGGGTGAATGTGTTTTTTTTTTTTTAATCATAATGGTAAATATGTGTCCTTTTCTGGCAAAAATAATTTGGGGTATAAAAGGATGAAAAAAATGCATACAAAATTCAGATACGTAATAAATAAAGATCATACTTAGCCATAGTATGATAGTTAATTTTACTTTATTATATGAAAAAGTGGGGTAAGTGTATTTTTTTTATCATAATGGTTCATATAATTGTAATATTCTGTCAAAAATAATTTGGGGTGAAAAGGATGCAAAAAAATGTATACAAAATTCAGATAAGCCACCCACCTTGAAATGATCCAATAGGTCTTTAGTCACAGCGTAAGGTGCACCAATCACCACTTCTGACACATACTACGCACAAGAACAGACAATGGTGTCAATATCTAGAACTCTTGGTAGGACTGGGTTTATTTTACTCATTTTCAACTGGACTGAATACACATGATATGTTAAGACTTGTGCTCATGAAAAGCTGACCGAGTATAGTTGAAAACAAGGACTAAAATGTCGTGGAAGACACTTGACCTGCACTCAAATTGCCCCCACTGACAAAAATATAAATGGTACCATATTGTTTATATATGTTTGTGCTCATGTGTGCTGTTACCCGACAGGCCAAGACGCTCAGGGTCCTTTCATGGACGTTCATGATTGGATAGTTCTTTCCTTTGTACCGATTGACTTCCTGAAGTAAAAAAAAAAAGGAGTTCCATCAGCAGTTTAAAGGCACACTCGGAAAAACGTTAGTGTCTTCCTATATCTATAGTAAGGATGTACCAATGCCTCATTTAACATACCTGGTCAAAATGCAGACCGACAATGACATAGGGCTTCTTTGCGAGCTTGTGGACCATCGCCAGAAAGTCAACATGACCGATGTCTGACAGGGGTAAAGGGACCAACAATTCACATTTTTTTATGAGGGCAAGTGGATCAGTTACACAATACACCCAGCAGATGGGAATAGATGGTGTTGAATAAAAACATCTGTGGAATTTCTTGGAATTTCTGCTAAGTGTTATAGACTGTTACAATTCGTATTTACAGAAAGCTCATGACATGGTAATTGTGCCAAACTGGACAGCACATTAGTGTTTTCTATAATTTTCAGAGTATATTTTTAATATTCGTGTTGGTGTCTCTTTGATTTGCAAATTTTGATTTATGAACGTCTTGTCTCTCAGATGGCTTCAATAAAGATTTTACTTCTTTGGAGAAGCATTACATAACGTTTTTGGTAGGGGATGGAAAAAACTCAAAAAATATAGGGTTTAATCTAGGACCAATGTTAAAAGTTTGCATTTTTACTCATTGCTATTGTGAAAACCCTAAACAAAACAATACTAATATTTCAGATAATTGGTCTTTGTGAGGATACGGAAGAGGTCAAACGCCCCAGCCACGTAAATGATGGTGTCTCCGGATTGAGGCTCCTTTCCTGAGGCAAATTGGATGATCTTCTGGGACGTCTGTAAGAACTGAGACACTCCAGTCCATGGACTGTGGCCTTTAGGTCCCTATAACACAGTAAGATCATCACCGGTCATTGTGACAAGACCCTATAAAATGCTTTTCTTAAAAGATGGAGTTAAATTTTGATATTTACTTACCTTGCCAAAATTGTCTGTATGGTGTTGATAATCTGGGTTATCCTGCATACATTTTTGGAGAACAAAATATGAGGTCTTTAGATACATCATCATCCTAATTAGGTATACAGTATACCAATCAACTATCCCATATACATGTTATAGGTTCTAGGCATAATAAACCCACCATGTTGCTATGATGAGATTTGGTCATGAGAAGCATGCGTCCCACCAGGTCTGTGGTGGAGACCCCCTGAGTGCGTTTACATTCCCGATAACGTCCTTCCCTCTTCACTTCGTCATAGGTGTCTTTGCCATCCACAGTCAGCGTGATGTCATCTGTTTAAAAAAAAAACAGGCCAAAAATCATTACATGCATCACTGTGGACGATTGTGCCGACAGGTTTATACCTCCATGCACACAGAAGTCACAGTTGAATTTGTCCAGAGTCTCCAGAGTGGTTACGTAGGGTGCTCCTTCAACAATTTCATCCACCCACTTGATAGCCCGCACCATCTTATAGCGCTCTTCTTGAGTGAAGACTGGTGGGCCCTTGTGCTTAGATATTTCCGCTTTTGATAAATCCACAAACAATAAATACTTATTATTCATATGTTACCAATTACCTAATGCATCATAAACAAACATGGCATTTTGTAAAGGCCTACAAAAACTTCTTCAATAACTTCTTTTTGCTTAACATTGGCTTTAACAGATATAGAAATACCCCAACATCACATTCAGTAAAAGCATTGAATTTAATTCAATTCAAATGCTCCACTTTTTGAATTATGAGTGAATTCATAAAACAACATAGCACAGCCAATGAAAACAATCTGTACATTAAATCCTCACCATCTGTATGCACTCCAACAATGAGGTAATCTCCCATTCCTTTAGCTTGCCGCAGTTGATTTGAATGACCATAGTGGACCATATCATAACTAGAAAGTAAGTAAAACACAGTGTGAACACTTCATCTCATCTTCTGAACCACTTTATCCTCACTAGGGTCACCAGGGGTGCTGGAGCATATCCCAGCAGACTCCGCGAATGAGGATAGAGCGGTTCAGAAAATGAGCTGGTATGAGATAATATTAAAAACTTGTAATAAAAATTCAATCATTTTAAACTGCAATAACATCACCCGACCACTACAGAGAACGGGGCACTAAAATGGGGCGTGTACAGGGCCCAGAATTTGGTAGTACGCTCTTGACTCTCATTAGGACAGATACAGTTGCGACCTCCAACAAGTCATAGAAATAACGGCGTTACGGAGCATAAAATTAGCGTACAGAATCAAAACTATCATAATGGGTGTAGTCATTAAGAATTCGTGGAGATCATATAGTCTAGTCGCACACAGACAGTACAGAATTGCGGATATAGCCAAGCGGCTAGAGTTAGCATTGGCATGCTAACCACGCACTGAATCACCCCAGTCTGTAACTTTAAAATACTAATGGCTTCTCCGTCGTCGTGACAACACAGCGATCGCCTTACTGTGACACATTAGAACAATGGTACGGATGAATGCAGTCTTACCAGCCGTCACACCACAGCCGAACAACTCGCTTCCTTTTCTCCGGGCTGCACTCCGAAACAGCGGGTTTATTATGACGGTCGCCTCCCGCAACTTGCTCCTCCACGTCGTGGTGGCCGTTTTTTATCATGTTTTTAGTCACGCACCGGGCGACAGTAGTATGTGGGAAAGGTGATAATCCGATTACCAATGAGTTTCTTTTCCGGAGATGAAGCAAAGTACACTCGGTCGACTTCGTACCCGGTGCGGCAGTCACTCCCGACGTCTCCGCCAGGTTTAAACACGCCACCAGATCAGCCTATAGGAATGCAGTTCAGTGCCTGTCATCCCATCATAACAATATCAGGAAGTAACACGATTTTGAAAACTTAAATCATTTTTTGGGGTATGAAGTATTACCAAAAACATTTTTTTTATTATTATTATTTAATATACAGCTTATGTGACCGCTTTTTAATGTTGCCAACTAATTATTTATGTTTACTATTCATTTATTTGTTGTTATTTGTTCACTTCCCTACTCATTTACGACGTTGATGTTGTTGACTACTTATTTATTATGTATTTATTGAAGTTATTTGTTATTTATTTCTGTTTGTTGTGGGTGTTATTGTTCACTTGATGAGGCCTTAAATCTCATTAAACCCTATCTCATCTCATTTTCTGAACCACTTTGCCCTCATTAGGGTCATGAGGGCTGCCGGAGCCTATTCCAGCTGACTTTGGGCCAGAGGCGGGGGACACCTTGATTTAGTAGCCAGTGAGGCCGACCTGCTAACCACTGTATTGTGATGGAGCCGCTCATTACACTTGTGTATAATGGCAGGGAGGTTAAACGAGTGCCCTGTAATAGACAAAAAGTCATATTTTGTGTGTGAAAGGGTTGATAAAAGGTTGTACACAGACAACCAAGTATTTTCTTAGGTGGTACATCATATACACATAAATCAGATCAGAAAGTTATGCATGGTTTATTGACAAAAAAGTACATATAACTCTGATGAGTGTTACCAATGGTGGTTGATCACCCATTATGGTGACTCGGTATTGGCCCCATGTAACCTTACAGACAAATAGTGCACATGGTCATCTTCCTGAGACAAATGAATGGGCATTCTGTACATCAATCTCAAGTCAGTAAACAGCTATTATAAAATGAATTAATGACAAAAGGTGAATTCATATTTACAGCTCTCCCGAACACCCACTTTGATATTTACATTTGACATTAAACATGTAATGTAAACAATTAGTCGGAGAGGTATAAAGAATTAATCAATTGACATCAGGTACATTATTCAATAATACAAAAAAAGTGAATCTATACAATTGCAAATATTTTTGCTGATAAAGTAATTGGAATAGCTGCCACAGGTTGTTGCAATAACACATTACCATTTGGAAACAATGGTTTCGCAGCACTACCGTGACTGCTAATTTGCATGAAATATACTGAATGTAACAAAGCCTTTGCCATTTTACGTAATCAATTATATGGAAAAATCAACTGTTCCTTCACCTTTTTTGCTTATTTTATCATAATAGATTTTTTGTTTTTGTAGAAACTTATTCGGATATGATTCAAGTACAAAACAACCATAAATAGCTGCAATAATACAATGTCATGCCTCCTGGCAGAATAGAGAAAGTCAGCAACATGCAAACATCATAGTTCTAAATGATATTTGATGCTACTAGAGGTCCCATTGGAGCACCAACACCTCATTAAGTTGTTGTGTAAACATTCTGAAAGAGCAGCTTTTAGTAGATCTTTGGATCAAAGATTAGTTAAATGTAACTCTGTGGTCATTATCTATTATACAATTGTTTTCTCTCGATGGGGGTGCTGGAGCCTATCCCAGCGAACTACGGCCACGAGGCAAGGGACACCCTGAATTGGCGCCCAGCCAATCACGGACACAAGTAGACGAGACAACCATTCACATTCACACTTGTACATAGACGCAATTTAAAGTGTCCACTCAGCCTACCATGCATGTTTTTGGAATGTGGGAGGAAATTAGAGCACCCAGAGAAAACCCACAATCCGGGGACAACATGGAAACTTTCCACCCACCCAGAACGGACTGACTTGGGATCGAACTCTGAGGCCGACGTGCTAACCCCTTGAGGCGCCTGTTAATAAATAAATAATGCTTTATCAACGCAAAAGCAAATGTTTATGATATTCTTTTAGATATTGGAAAAAAAGAAATGACTATACATTATCTATAGCACTTCTGTGCCAACTTGGTCACTGAAAAATGAATCCAGCTTGACACATCATCAGTACTCTACAATGTGGCGGTACTTGTCAAAGAATTACCTCTAGGCTGCTTTTTTTTCTTCCGTCCTTTTCCATAGCCTCTCCCAAACCAACCACCCGTCACAGCCGCGTCATTTGCACTCTCGCCGGGGTCATCGAAGGAATCACCCAGACCGGCGTGGGGAGTTATTACGGCACGGCTATGGCTATCCTCATCCTCTGGCTGAAGAGGTACAGCAAGGCTAAACATAGGGTCCTCAGCTCTGAAAAAAAAGAAAATCTAATTCAAGAGTTTTCTTTGTGACTTGTAGGATTTACTAAATGAATGCGGTGGATTTCATCCACACGCACACACAGACATATAAGATGCAAGAAGATGCTGAAATTCTTGGAACAAAATGATCCTCGTAGGTTGAACAAGCTTGAGAATGCATTCCTATTTGCAAAATGTTAAAACAATTACAGATACGAGCTTAATTCGTTCCGGGACTGAGTACAAAAGGCACTAAAAACTAACATCATTCTGGTTATGTGACATCACGAAAGCATTTATTTCCCATAAAGGCACACAAACCTGTCATAAATAGGAATCTGGATATTAAGCTCATCCATGAGAAGACTCATAACATCATCACACTTGGCATTGATTTTTAGGACAGCCAAGTCATCTTTTGGTGTCCACTAAAACAAAAACAATACAATTGTAGTATTAAAAATTGTTGGGAACACACTGCATCATTTTAAGACCATTTGCATTATAAGGGGTATATGATTAAAACTACTATACCTGCAGGTTAATTATGTACAATTTAGGTCTTTTACTTGCTGGTCTGTTCATGCACCACAAACAGGCATATTTCTTTAGCACCTGCACAAGAGATTGCTTTAACAAAAATATTTCCGATAGCAAAAGCGTCATAGAAGACCATAACAAAGGCAACCTCTGATTTTATGTGCTAAATGTAAGATATGACTACCATAAAAGTTGTACGAACCTAAAAATCAGTAAGTAATGACATTACAAATCGTTCCGTTGACAATGTATTCCAATTTTTTTCCTACCAGTACAGCTCTAACCATTTAGATTGAATAAATGATGACTAAAGTCATAACATAACTTTAAAAAAAAAAATGAATAAGACTAATTCCCTATGTTGGAACTTGAAGTACTTTTATAAACATTACCAGATCACAGATGGAAAATCTAGATGCAAGTTATTGAAAAGAATGACCTTCAGACTGGAACCTAAACAGAGGATAACATCAGCCTCCTTAGCCGCCTCTCCAGCTCCCTTCCAGTTGAGAGGCTGCTCAAGGGTTCCACGTTCCCCAAAGTGCACAATTGTGTCCCTGAGTTCTCCACCACAGTAACAGCAATTACGGGCCGTGCCATGTCGGTGGAGGGAGGTCCGCTCAGTCACATCAAATAAACGTATGTATTCCCTGACAGGAGAACAGGAAGTACACACCTGAAAATAACACGTTCAGAAAAGGTGGAGATCAAATTTTCAGAAACATAGTAAGTATGCAGGAAGTTGTGTTTGTACCAAATAAAGAATACATTATATTAAAAAAAAACATGTTGTTCAAGCTCTAGTGTGTCTAACCTCAATAAACATATTTCCATGAAGTTCCGACAGGGCATGTCTGGGAAGACCACTTCGCACATGAAGCCCATCGCAATTTTGAGACACGACATGCTTCACCTACATAAAAATGTACATTTTCAAATGTAGTTAGAATATCCCCAAATACATATTTTTGCATATAATTCAGACATACCAGCATTTCCTTATAAAGTGCTCTAATGGACATGTGTGTGAGTGTTGGCTCTGCTTTGCTCAGGTCAGATGAGCTGATTGCCAAGAGAAAAAAATGGTATTAAATTATATAACATATATATATATACAATATAACTAGGAATAGACGTGGCACCTGACTGCGTGACCCTTCTGCAATTGCGTCCAAATTCCTTTCGGCCCTCGGTAGTCGGGGATCGATGCCGCCTAACATATAAAAAAAAATGACAATGGAAGAACAGAAGGGTGACGAGGCAAAATGACAAATTAGCATGGTCTTTATCTTACTGTACTTATTCCTGCACCAGTATAAACCACCAAGTGTTTTGCTTGCTTGACTGCCACAGCCAGCTTCCATACTTTATTTTTCAGGTCATCGGCAGTGTCAAATACCTGTAAGGAATGAAATGATGAAAGATTTAGTTTTTAAATTGTTATATAAAATAATGATTAAACAAGCATTCATCCATATGCTTTTTACAACTCTCCTTATTTGGGTTATTAACCCTTTACACAGGTCATGACTTTAATCATTGGCTGCCATTGATGGCACTTTATATCAAAGCCTTTTTGACTGGGAAATGTCAGCAGAGTTTGGTCACTGTCAGGTCAGTCCTCACTGTGTGGAATTTGCATGTTCTCACCAGGCTTGCGTGAGTTTTCTACGGGTACTCTGGTTTCCTCCCACATCCCCAAAACATGCAAAATTGCCTAGAGGTATGAGTGTGAGCGTGACTGATTGTGTCTCCTCGTGCCCTGTGATTGGCTGGCCACCGATTCAGGGTGTCCCACGCCTGGTGCCTGTAGCAACCTGGGATAGGCTCCGGCACCCCTCTGCGAGGATAAGCGTTTCAGAAAATGAATGAATGAAACCTGACCCCATAAATACACAGCATCCACACAATGGACATCAAAATTAGGCTCATGTAGTTCGAGACCTATATGATGAATTTTGAATTGTCAAAGAAACCCGACGTGCCCCATGAATGGTTTGTGTTATGTTTACAATCTGACCTCCTCTTGCTTCCTCTTGAGTTCATTGCTACGGATCTTTCTTTTACAGATTTCATCGACAGTGTCTCTATGCAACGTAAGCATAGAAGTCTCCTCCTCGGACCTTCCTGCTTCGGGTTTCTTTAATATACGTCCAACCTGAACAGAGACTAGCCGTGGTCAGCTACAACTGAAATACCAACCACCGATTCATTTCGTTAGTTTTCTGTTTCAACTTACCAGCCTAAAGATCTCTCTGTCGTTTTCTCTTTGCAGTATCTTGGCCTTTTGTAAAGCTTTTCGCTCTGCCCGAGATGAGACACCTAGGTCCGTCTCGTTTGCCATCAGTTTAAATCTGTTTGATGGCTCCGTTTTCAAAACAAAGCTCTCTTTATCAACATTCGGGCGGATGTTTTTATTTTTTAAAGTATACATGTTTTAAGTTAAGGCGCGTAGCGCCCCTTTGTGGCTCGGAGCAAGCGAAAAAAAGTAATGGGTCATACCATACAGTCGTACCTCTACTTACGTAACTTGTGTTTTTCGTAGGTAGAGGAGTATTTTGTAAATATAAATTAATTCTCTGACGGTCCTAAAGAAATAAGGCAAGGCATGCCGAAAGGTATAAACAAAGTACTCATTAAACTCTATTACTTCAGTAAAAGCTAATAAAACATAAATCTGTGGCTTAATAAGCGAGAACAAAAGTTTAAAATGCATTATGAATGCTGCGTATCTTGCTTTCTTCCTCAACTGTGATTTGTCATGAATTCATGATGACCAAAAAACTGAATTGAAAAACATTAAGTGTTGGGTATAAATAGGCATGTCTTGTCCTATGCAACACTATAAAATTTCATCACTGAAAACATAATATACTCAAAATAGCGTGCTGTATATAGATATACTAACAAGAACAGCCTGAACTATTCAGAATATTCACAGGTAACAATTGTAGTGTTGTGGGGGGAAAAACACAATACTACATATATTTTATAATTTATTTATTATGAAACTAGTGATAATGTACGTAACTACAAAAATAAATAACACAAATTTCACTCAAAAAAAGGCTTTTTGGTAGATATGTAAAGTTAACCAACAAGCAGTGCTTGGGATGTGAGACTCATCAAATTACAAGAGTCCAAACTAGAGGCACTAATCTGATTCAGTCAGTAGATAAACTTTAAAAATACAAAAGTTCTATAGCAAATATTTGCTTAACACAATACTGTAATTAAAGTCACCGTAATAGCAATGTTTCTATATAATCCACACAAAACAATGTATACTTGCAGGTCTCTGGGACATGATAGTGCACAAGTATACAGTGAGCTCAGATTTGGTAACATTTAAACTTGAATATCAGTATGGTCAAATGAGAAAATGTCATCTGGGTCTGCAGGAGTACCACCGCTGAGAGGCCCTTGCAGGCTTTGTTTTCAGGCATCCTCGCTTGGTTTCAAGCGAACGCTCACTAGTGAATCCACCTTTGTGTTCAGTCAAAAGAACTCCACTCACTTTTTCTGATGCCTTCTTCGGAATTCTGAAGAGTGAAAGAAGAAATTGATGAAAAGAATAACAATAAGTCAATAAAATACTTACAAAATGTGAAGTACTGTAGTTCTATTGATCAGATAGTGTATGTCTGTCTGAAAAAAATACTCACGTGTTGCCTTTTTTTTTTCTGGAGTGATTTCTGTGTTGTAGTGGGCAGAGAAGTCTTTCCTTTTGAACAGCGAGTGTCCCCCATCTGATCACAGATAAAAAAAAAAATCTTTATGTCTGGCTACATTTTTAGACAGACAGACCATATTTTACGTAAAGTCTCACCCAAAAAATGCATGATGAAATGGGGAAAAAAACATAAGTCACACTGGAGTATAGGTCGCATTTTGGGGGAATTGTATTTGATTGATATAATCCAAGACAAGGAACAGATATGTCATTTTCAACACCACTTAATAAAATAATTAAATGTAAGGTGGCCCGACTGAGTGGTTCTGGGGTCGAGTGTTTGATCCCAGATCAGTTCTGACTGTGGTGTTAGCATGTTCTACCCAGACTTGTGTGGGTTTTCTCCAGGTACTCCTTTTTATTTGTATCCCTTTCAACCTTACTGGAGGCAGTTTGGCTTTTGTAAAAGAAGGTAGATTGTTGCCATCTGGCGGACAAAGATAGGTTTTTACGTCTCCCATCATAACGGCTGCGGGAATTTTTCGCTGGGATTTGGTAGTAAAACCGATGACTTTGTGTATAACACGCACACGAAATTTGTTTCAGTTTTCTGGTACAAAATTTGCAAATATTACTGTATTTATTCAACTAAATCATTCAATGATTTTTTCTTTTATTGCTTCCCCAACAAGAGTTTTCCCACCCGGCTTGAACCCTGTCAAATTACCTGCTGCTTGAGCACTCTCTGCTTTGTCAGCTCTCTGTCCAAGCCGATCAACTGCATCCTTTCTCCCGATGACATGCTGAAGAAGATGTCGTATATATCGTAACGTGCTGCTCGCAACTGTTGGAGAAACAATCACACAGTTGACTTTGCTTGAGTGAACTTGGTGAAATCTCACTAACTGTTACGGGTGGGTAGTTTGCAATTGAAGAGATGAATGCACATTGGCAGGAGGCAGCTTAACAGATGGATACAACATGTGGCTGACTTAATACCTGCCGAGCGACACTCTGCTGCAATAAACGATCCTGTTTGCTACAGATTTCACCTCTGGGACTGGGCAGCTGCAAAGCCTGCAGAAATTGTTGCGTGTCCTGAAAGAAAAATGCACAAATGTAGATGCTACAAAAAATAAGAGGTGATTTACAAACTCCATGTTTGTTTCGTTGACCTCAACTAGAGCAGTATTGCGCTTTATCAGCACAGTGGCAAATAATATTTCATTTGCTATTGCGTTGACAGCATCCTCAAAGAAAATTGTGTTCCTCCATCCATTAAATCACACGTGTAAAGACGCTAACTATTATTTTATTTGTTTTAATTTTACATGAACATGGAACCAGATTCCTTTTTTCAATTTACCAGATAGGAAAGCTCGAACTCAAAAATGCATCACCTTTTGCCGCAGTGTCGGCCTTGTGTTATAAGTATTTCCTAAAAATGTTTCTAGGCGATTAGCAAAATGATTGAATTAATTTCTTTAACGTCTATTGCAATATGAGGGCCATATGACTAATTCTAATGCAAATTTTACATATTGCTCCTTTAAAAAGCTTACTACTATACTGTATTGTATGTGCCAACAGATGCCACAAGATGGAGGCAAATATTAACTTCCACCTAAAAGTGACAAAGAAATTGAATTTTTTTTTTTGGATGAAGTGAATGCAACATTCTTAAGCATGTGTTGTTTGGTGCCCTGTGCCGGACAACCCAAGTTACAATATAGTCAAATCATTTTTTTTTTCTGTATCGTGCACCTGTCTCAAATGATAAAAAGATATACAAAGAAAAAAAATCAGTCTGTGCAAGCTCCCCCATTTCAAACCATACAGCAGATGTGACAATGGTAGGCTTCACTCACCCCAATGGTGCGCACCAGCTGTGCCACTTTCTCCGTCCTGAGGAGCCTACGAGTCAGATAGCCTTTGACAGCCGCTAACAGCAGGGGGAGGCAGCGCTGAAGATGAGAGCTAGGGGGCTAATGAAGAGATGAGCAGGGTGAATGATGAAAACAGGAGGGGAAGAGAGAGGAGAATGCTAATTTCATCGGAGCCAACCAATTAATTTCCCACAGACTCTCAAGGTCTTTGGGTTGGTGTCTATTTAGTGCATCCATACACGTGGGTGGTTTAATACAAAATTAGAAACAACTGATAGGTTTTTGTCACTCACTTGTTGATCATTAGTGCTTCTATAAGCTCATTTTGAAAGCATGACAATGTATATTAAAGTGCTAAGAGATCACTAGGTTAGAGAAACTTTGTTCATCTGGAGGGTATACAACTACCGTGTTTTACGGACTATAAGTCACATTTTTTTATAGATTGGGTGGACCTGTGACTTGTACATTTTTTTTTCTCTGACCATCCCAGCCTGTGTTTTTTTTTTTTTAAATTATATATAGTTATAAGAAAAACTGTTTAGTCAACAGGTGCCTATTCAACCCATTTTCTCAATTTTACAGTTGTTACTTTAACGTGTATGTTCTTAGTTTTCCATTTTTTTTAAAAAATGCCCTGCCAAAAATGTGACTTATGCTCCAGTCTGTAAAATACAAAAAAAAAATAGGTTTCCAAATGCAGTGGTAATACCTGAGAGAACTTGGAGAATGTCACTGTGTCCCCAAAACACGAGCCTGATAAAGAGCTTGAGAAGGAAGGGCTCTGGAGTTTGGAGTAACGCACTGCGAGTGCCTACGAAGGATAAGAAACAGTGTGTGTGTGTGAGAGATCACCAGCATTTGGGGAACCAGTCACAATTGGCAAATAGTGCATTGGGAGAAGAAATTAATTGAGAGTAGCGAAAAAGGCAGAAGTGAAGGAAAGAAGCAAAGTAAAAGGGACGGTGAGGATAATAAGATGGCAGAAAAGGTAGAAGTATTACAGCCAGAGAGCAAAAAGTACAGTCGAAGGCAGAGACACAACAAAGAAAGAGATTTGAGACAGAAAAAAGAGCTAGAAGACTAGCACTGGGATATGGCAGGACATTCTGGCACTTAACCATGGACACTCATGAATTAAACAATTTCTCCATTCCTTTTTATGTCAGATACTTTGCTCCCCTCCGCCCTTAAAGAATAGGCTTCAACCAGCTTGAGCTCTGATGTCATCATCACAAATGACGGTAATGGGAAGCGAAAAGGGGAATTTCTATGAAATGGCTCAAGCTCATTGAATTGCTTTTAAGATTATATTAAGTGAATACAGCCTGTGTTTAATATTGCACGAATACTGGCCTTTACATATTAACATGCAAACGGAGGAAGTGAATCCCTGAGAAAAGCCGGCACCCTTGAAATGCGTGCGCACACATGCAATGACCATACCATCTCAGCTTTTAAGTAAATGATGAACCATTTATGTGTGATAATATAGAGGTTTTTTTTTTTTTTAAACAGCATGTCCGAAAGTCACTTGTAATGACCCATTTCCAGAAAACACTTCAACTAATGTAACATTTGGAGTCTGTGTAAAAGGGCACACACTGTATGGACCCATGTCAATGTTTCAATGAAAGATTGCTGTTATATCAGAGCATATTCTCAAAATAAAATCAATAAAACATATTTCTGTGTTGTTTAGTAGAGATCCAATTCTCAGTATCAGAATCAGTACTTCATAAGCTATTTTTCGGATTTTGTCAAGAGTTGGATCTGACTCGGTAGTCATGTGTTTTTTAGTAGCTATAAATCAAACTAATACGCAAATTCATCAACTGAGTGGGACTAGTTATTTTTAGAAACTAATCGGAGTAACATAGTCTGGCATACTATTTGTAAACAGAGCTTTACCAGCAGGACTGACTTTAAAAAGGTAAAATATGATTTGTCCCTTGCTGGTTACATTATTTTTACTGGTGGAAAAAATGTCCGTCGGACTGGCAAAAGCATCGGTATCGGCAAAACATATCTTGATTTGTGTAGGTTACTTTGGGTAAAGCTGCAAATATATTTTTAGTGATTTATGGCTGCTCTAACGGAATTACTACTAGATGTGGAGAGGAAATAGTGATGTAATCTCATGCAATTGGGCCATTAGGAAAGATGAGCTTTGTGTGATTCCTTTTATGATGTTCTGTGCAAAGAATATATGTGGTGGTTTGAACATGGAGGACCAACATTATTCTTTTCCTCCAAATTATAACTTGTTGCAAACAACTTGAGTCGAACATTACAATTTTCACACAAAAATCAATCTGCTTCACATTTCTGGTCTTACCTGGCACAGCTCATCTTGCTGTCTCATGTGCTCACCATTTTGCGCTCTGACCTGAGCAGCACGGACCTGCTTGATTTCTTCTGTATGACTGTCAAGCTCCACTGAAGCAATAGAAGCTGCAAAAATCATGAAGGGAAGGAAAGAGCTTGTTAATACAAAAACATTTTTCACAGAAGGTCTCTGCGTGTTTCTTATTCTCATTTTTCATATTGTGTCAATAATAGCAAACCATACTTGTCAATCTCTGAAAATATCAGAATTATTTTTGTTTCTTTTACATTTCATACTAATATCATTATTGCTATGATAACATGCTTATCCCATAATTAGCATAATTACATTATTAGCATAATTCCATTGGTTTCAATTTCATGGATGTTTTATACAGTAAAGAGCTTCCTTGCACACTTAATTATGCCATCAAGAGTCCAGAAATAGCAACATTCATCAAGCAAACGCGCCAACAACCCTTATTTGATTTTAAAAAAATGACTTTTTTTTTAATGAATGCCCTTTTAGGCCTTGTGAAGAAAAGCGATACGGAAGATGAATGAATGCCATTACTTTATAAAAACAGTAAAGTAAAAAATAATATTCAGATAATACAGCACTTGTTCAAGCATGGATCTGATTCTTACCTGTGGAAGTGTTGTAGTTTTGCCTGAGTGGTGACAATGCCTCACTGCAGGGTGCCGCAATCCTTTCCAGGTTATTGTCTGTAACATGCATGAGCAATCTCCTTTTGACCCTGGATGATACAGTCTCTCTACCCACCACACTCACAGGGGTCAGTCCCTTCTCTTGAGCCAACTGGTCATTTGAGTCCTGCTGAGATCCTGAACCTTGAAGGAGCCATACCTCAGACAACGTGTCCACATTCAATGACTGGTTTACAGAGAGCCTGATAATAGAGTTTTGACCGCCCTCTGCCTCACTGTTTCTTGCTACATCATGTGAACTGGTTTTCAACAGTACTGTTGGGCGATTAAGAAAAACTGGATTGCATTTCCCAACATATAGCACACATTCAGCTGCTCGCTCTTGCTTTCCGCTTATTTCAAGCTGTCCAGACGTCATGTAGTATGATGTATTTTCATTGTTTTTGCCTGGAAGAGTAAAGGTGTTGGACAGACTCAAATCTGCTAAATTAAGCTCTTCCGCTTTATCCTCTTGGATTGACAGATTGTCGTCTATATAGGTGTTGATTTGTTCATCTGTGTTTTCCAGCAAGCTTCTAGAAGAATCAAGTGATTGTCCATTTGGGGAGTCATTGCTTCTTTGGTTTTGCTTTATGCCATTGCCCTCATCAGGACTGTCCACATCACATTTCTCTTCAATATCAACAATGGAGGAGCCCAGATCAGAGATCAGTTCTTTTAATGTGGACAAACAAGACTCAAGCTTGATTATGTGCTGGGAACTCTCGACCGTACTGCTTGGTTCTTCAGTTTGTTGTTCTACGTTATGTTCATCTTCAGTAGGACTTGAATTAATGAGAACCTTTCTCCTGAAGTCATCTCCTTCATTTTGTAAAATACTTGAGGCGTCATTGTGAACAGGACTATTGCAGTAAAGAGGTACTGGAATTGAGTGATAGATCCCATGTCCTTCAAAAGAAGTAATTGAGTCTGTGTTTGTGGTCAGGTATTGCACTTCTCGAGTTTGGGATTGCAACAAGTGGTGAGGACGAGGAATGGTGATACATTCAGAATCAAGGTTGGCCTTTTTGCAGATTAACTCATTGACAAACAATGGATTTTTTTCATTTAATTTTGTGCAGGCAGCATTCATTGTTTTGAAAAATCTCTTCTCTCTAGTTTTTCTCCCCTCTCTACTTTTAAAGTGGAACTCATTGTTTTCCTTATCAGAAAGGCTCTTTTCCTCCACTCTTGGTTTTTCTAGTGCTTGCTCCTGGATTCTAGCCTTTTTTGCTTGGTTTCTAAGCAAACGCTGTTCCTGGCGATACTCCTGCGATTGCCTCAGCATGTCCTGGAGACTGGGACGATTAGCAGACGGTGATTGTGACTTGGCTACTTGCGTACACGAAGGTTCTACATTTCTTGGATCGTTCTGTTTAAGATGATCAGTGCATGAACTATGAACAATTGATCTTTGAGGTAACTCTGGGCTTTTTGTCATGTTTAAGCTGTCCAACATGGGGAGTGGACCTACCCCTGTTTTTATCTTTTGGCCTTCCTCTGTATTATGAAGAGTAGAAGAAAGATCACATTGACTCTCAGCGATCTCTATTTGACCATTTACACTTCTGAATGAATCATCGGGATATACATTAAAACTATTGTCATTCATTGCTAAAAAATCATGAAAAAAGGATGACTCATGTCCACTTCTCTCCAGTTCCTCTCCATCAATGGGAGGATAGCTAATAATATCTGGCATCCTGGCAATTGTCTTTGAGGTCTCATGAAGGAAAACATCCTTTGAATTATTAGTGTCCTGGGGATCATGGCAAACACTACTGATGTCAAGACTTTCTGAAAGAACAGTGTCGTCTTCTGTAATTAGATTAAGCACAGAGCCCGAGGCTACAGAGCAGTGATTCATACTATTTAAGGTCTCTGGCTGAGAGAGTTGTTGTTTTTCACTTTGCTCAACATGGAATCCTCCCATGTGATTTTGTTCAGAAATCATATGACAGTTGGATAAAGCATCATTTGTGGTTGATAACAACGGATATATTAGAGAATTCTTTTTTTCTGCCACAGTATTTGCACTTTGCTGACTTGATTCACTCGAGTCAGTGGAATCAAAAGATTTTCCACCAAGCTTTAATTCCTCAAGTAAGTCTTCCAGTGTTGGTGAATTCCTTGTCTGAAATTTAGAAAAGGGGAAAAAAGCAGCTTCATGTTTTTGGTAGCAATAACGTGTCAAACATCAAAGGATGAACACCACAATTCTGGTTTAATATCATCTACATGGAGAAAAAAAAACAATGAACTTTGCATCAAACTTACAGTTGAACTAATAGTAGGTATAATTAAGCATGTAAATGTGTGACCAGTACTGTTAAACAAACACATTCAAAACACTGGTGGGCCAAGTATTGTGTTCCTGGGCTCAATATGAACATGGATTAATGTGTACTGTCATCTTATAGAAGGATTCCCAAATGTGAAGTACCTGAACACTGCGTAGAATTGTTTTCACATATGCCAGTCTTTGATTGATCTTCAATCTACGAGTGACAGCATCTTTTAGTGCAGTTTCTCTGTGCTGCTTCATTTCTTCTCTCCGTGTATCCGTGAGCTGTTTCAAAACAGAAGTCATGAGACGAGATGAAATAGCCAATGGCATTGATTTGTATCATCCAGTATCCAATGATGGATTTATAAGTAGAAACTATATCATCTTTGGGATACCCTACTTTTGGTTGAACCTAAATTGCCTAATAAGCTTTACCTTGAACTTAATTAGAATGTCTCTGAAGTGTTGCACATGGATTTCATGGGCACACCGTTTCATGTTATGGAACAACCACTTGATGACATCAAAAAGCACAAAAACATTTGACAGTTGGAGAAGTGTATACAACAGATGGGTCAAATGAAGGTCACTATGAAAGGTTGTATGTAGTTCAGTTTAGGTTCACCCAGAGCAAAAGTCAAAGAACTACAAACTTTTAGAGTTGGAGATATGTTCCAACCTAAAAGTCTCAAAAACACAAACAACTTGAATCGCTAAAATGACACGTCACCGAACCAAAAGTTGACTGGAAATGTACTAGATTTCAATTTAATAGAATAACAACAAAGTAAAAGTAAATGTTTATACCACAGGGGGAAGGATGGGCGCTCCAAAAAAGCGAATGGCAGAAGACGTAGGCATCTCGTGTTTCTCTTCATTATTCCGAACATGTGACAAACGATTCCGCACAAACGTATCGTAGTTCTCCATTGGATTTTTACCCGAACTTGGTCGTGGAGCACATTAGAGTTCGTTGCAAGTTTGTCTTTGATATTAGTAGCTACACTTACGACGTTGCAATGCTATTTAGCTTACAAGCTAAATAGATAAGTAGAGGGCTGTTTCTTTCGGATTTAGGAAGTGCAACACGTGTAGGGGAGCGTCAAAGAAAAACTCGAGAATAATCCAGGGCGATAAAGACAACAAAAGAGCGAGACAATTGAAGTGTTTACGTTTCCCTGCTTCTCTTCCCGGAGAAACGGAACCGCCACAGCGGTGACAGTTGGGATAACCACAAGATCAGGGGTGGATCCCATGATTCGTACGGATTAAATATACGGGACAGGATAGTTAGACACATTACATACAGATAAATATATAGAATTCCTACAGTGAACTTTCAGGTTAATCACTCGTTACAACGTCACAACTTGTGGCATCCACTAAATAAATAAAATAAGTCTTTAAAATCCATGTTTTCATCAGGGCCAGTTCGTAGGCACGAAGAAGAGTGTTGTTCATAAACATACGACTGCCCCCTATAGTTTCTTTGGGGAAAATGTTCCAGGATTTGCGACTAGTAGTATACTACTATACTATACCAGGGTGGAGAACTAAATTTTAAACTGTGAGTCAAAGAGCCACCTGCCAAAACAGACCGAAACGCAATTAAAACCATATTATTCTCCATAACACTTTCTTGCCCTTACTTTTTTCTTCCTCCCCCTTTTTTTCTGAACTGCTTTATCCTCACACGAGTCGCAGGGGGTGCTGGAGCCTAATGCAAATAGTTCCTGGACTCAGACATTTTTCAAAAAATGAATTATAATTCCAACAATTTCCTGCAAGTCATTAAAGTTGAGAGGACTGGCTGTGAATGTTCATCTTTCAATGGTACCCAATGAGTTAAATAAGTGCCCAATAAAAAGTTATGGTTGTTGTAAAATGCATAATTGTTTTTCTGTCACTGTAATAAATTTAGCTTTGTAATTGATATAACAAATAAAATCATGATTTTAATGTATACTTTCATCTTCAGAAAATAACATTAGACGATAAAAGTATTTTAAACCATGTTTATTGGTCATATACAAAATAAAGTAAACTGTTTATTGACAAACATACAGTATATACATCAATAAATAAAAATAACAGACTGGTGATGAAGCAGTTAATTCCATATTTAGCAGTAGGTACATAGCCATCATCACTTCTGTGTCTACCAAAAAAACAAACAAACAAACAAACAAACAATAATTAAAGTCAAGATAAGTACTTACAAAGACGGTCACATTTTTAGTATTTTCCCATAGAAAGAACAGAATAATAATGAATTACACCTCATACAGAAATAGTACAAAACACAGAAATTCTTTTTTACAAGGCTTTTTCTGAATAGACACCATCATTTTCACACAAACTCACTACTTCTTAATTTTACATGGACCATAATTTACATTCAGACACAAAAATATTCCAAATTTAATTTACAATTGGACCAAATGACTAACCGTGAGGCTCACGTTCTTTGAAAAGCAAGGATGAAAAGGAAGAAAAAAGAGTAAAAATATGATCAAATGATTTGATGCCAGAGCAGGGGCAGCAGAAGCAAAACAAACATTCATATTGATCGGCACAAAAAACGAAAAAAAAGGAATGTTTGGTTCATTTACTTTGATTGATTAGCTTTGGGGGTAGGTGGAAAAAACGCTTTAGACTCCATGTGTGATTTACTACATAGGGCAATAACTAAGTGACTACCTACCAATTGGTGCTGCAGAATATTAAGTACAGTGATCCCTCGGTTATCGCGGTTAATGGGGACCGGGACCACCCGCGATAAGTGAATTTCCGCAAAGTAGGGATGCCCCTTGAAAAATGCTTAATTTTAATTTTATTTATTTTTTTTACCCCCCTGTATACAGTACACCATATAGAATACGGGTAGAGAGAGAGTGAAATTTGTGTTATAACAAAAAAAACTATAAAATATGTTGTCTCAATGTAATATTTGTATTTTTTCCCCCAAAAAAACGCGAAGCTTTGAATTTGCGGTGGCAAAACCGCGAAGTAGCGAGGGAACACTGTATTTTCCATACAATCAACTTTTTTTGTGGTGGTACTTTGACCATATATTTCTCCACAATTTCTTTGACTGTGCCATAAAATATTGATGAATGTGATTTAGGGGAACGTCCTCTTGGGGTGGTGATGAAACATTTTTCATTAATAAGGTCTAGGCAGCAAGCACTTAAACATATGATTTGATGATAACTAAAAGTTACTGTTTTCTGCTGACTTTATGTTTGGGTGAACTACATTTACGGCCAAAACGCACCAATTTGCACAGACGGAAAAACAACAGCTACAAATTGAAATGCATAGAAAAATATTCTTTTTTTTTTTTTTTACATGTGTAAATAAATATAATACATAGAAATAACACAATCCAGACACTAACAAGCCTCCAAAGTATTTGATACCCAGTCACATATTGCTAATCACGGTGAATATAAATTTTTCAATCTCTTCACATCAAACTGGACCTGAACAATTTGACACAAGCAACAATAGCAGTACAGTTCCAGTGTGTTACTTCTACTTGCGCTTTACACAGTTTGCATATAAAAGACAATTAAACACCATTTTGTCACACTGTTAAACCTACCACAAACAGTATTTAACCTGAAGGTGGGGACAGTGTTTTTGACATTGAGATTTGAACAAAAATGTTTTCTTTAAAAAAAAAAAAATCAAATACATCATACCAAATTAACATTTTTAAAAAAAGGAATTCAACAAATAGCTCGTTTCAGCACAACAGAAACCTTCCATTAGAGTAGACATGATCCATAAATAATATTTGAATTTTCATGTCATATTTTTGCACAATTTTGCGGATCACAGGTAAAAAAAATGGATCTTTTAAAAAAGAACGCTCTATATTTGATCACTATCTGTTTCAAAACTTCAAAAGTGATTCATGATGGTTCAGAAAACACAAGTCAGAATCCAGCATCATTTTTATCCCTGTAGATGACATGTATTAAAATGAGGTTTTTCCTTCCCAAGTGCTTTTAAATTTCCAAATACTGAGTCATTTTCTGATAAACCATTAAATAGCAGGACTTATTTGAACATATTTTGTCACTTTTACGTCAACACCGACAAACCTACAATAAAATATGAGTATGTGACCCTCACAAAAGGAAATTAGTCACTCTGTATGCCATAACAAGGACCACAAGGAAGGTCAAAAATAAAGGGAAAAAAATGAAGAGCTTCATAAAAACCATAAATTAAGATTATGGGCTGATCATCCAACATGTGGAGATAGTCCTGGGGCACACATTATAATGAGGGAACAAGAATGGTTACCTACTATGTCATCATTCACCCTGAAATCAAACAACGATCAAAGTTGTAGCCATCAAATACAATGAAAGATACTGTTACTCCATCACATAGTTGTCAGAACACCACGCGTTTGTTCACAGCTACGTACACATGGCTAGTTACTAGAGAAAGAACAAAGCTATTCAGTAATTAAGCCACTTTTGGTACAATTGCAAAATAGAGAGAGAAACTGTATATCAAACTGATTTTACCTTGTTTTTTTTTGACAGGTTAATACAAACAATGCAAAGCTAAGTAATTGTTTTTTTTTTCTTTTATGTCGATAGAAAATTTGACACACAACCGTACACGGACAATGTATTTGTTTTTTGCTTTTAAAAAAATGACAATTGTACTAAGGAAGATTACTTTCATTGTAAAGATTGTGTCAATGCCTCCTTAATTAGGTGAATGAAAGTTAAGAAAAAAATGTTAATTGCTGGTTAATCTACTGTTTAGTAAGTTTTATGTTGTGATTTTCTTAAAGAATCTATCAAATCGGGCAATTTAAATTATTTTGTCAATACGGCATATGTTTTAACGTGCATGACACGTAAATTTGTTTTACTATTGTAATTGTTATTAATGGCTACTACAAAGCTCATCAAACAATGCCCAGTTAAATATTATCATTGACGTCTCACAGGCACAGTCCAATTATTATTATAATCAACACTTCCTGACTTATTCAAATCAGCACGGCACTTGCCCTTCCAAATTTTCTAAACATACACACTACTTATGGAGAGTTTTACAAGAAAAATGTGAAGAATTTATTGGATTTTTTTTAAAAAAAATGATGTTGTTCCTCATTGGCTCATTGCCAAAGAGTGGAATTGTGAAAAATGAGAAGGGCAAATGTGAATAACACAAATCAGACGACTAACTAAACATAACAATAGCAAAACCATCACGAATTTCACAGAATTCCTGATATATATATAACAATTCACACACAGAGAATACATTTTGAACCTCATGTGAATGACAACACGGTACAAAAAAACAGTAAAAATACAGGTAACACAATTGCATTTTTTTTTATATATATATATATTCTATAGTACCAGTATGAAAAGGTTGCAGAAAGATGGGATTCATCAGCAGCCAATGAAATGATCAAGTCATATGTGATGATCTAGCCAGTTCTTTTATCCCTTAATAATTCCAAGAGTGAAATGTCCCACTACCATCAGTTTGAGAACATTGGGTCCTCACAACAACAGTTTCATTCCAATGATCAACTAGAAACTGTCTGATACTCTGTAAGGAAACACTGCTGGAAAACCAGGTATTCTGCTCGCGTCCAATCCTTCACTACACTTGAAAACGGCGCCATGTCACTCACTGACAGTGGTGGTCTCGAGTGAAGGTGAAGAAGAAATTCTTTGACGCAGTTGAATTCCATCCCGATACACCTTTTGTCAAAATAAACCTACCTCAAGAGCGCGCATCTGTTTTGGACTTGACTATCGTGATGACACTGGTTGCCGTTGCCGCCTTCCCGGGTACGAGTGGACCGATGACGGATGACGCCGCCCCTCCTCCGCCCCCTCCGGCCCGCACACCCACCCCCACGGTAGGGCTCCTGGCCACAGTCCTGGCAAAGGTCTGTAAGGCCTCATACTTGGACCTGAGCGCATCTAGCTCCAACCGCATGGAAGCGTTCTCATTTGCTAGTTTGTCCACCTCCTGCTGTAGCTGGGCTTTCTGCTTCTCCAACTCTTCCTTCTGGGTAACTCTCTTCACTCGACAGCTAGCGGCGTAACCCCGATTCTTCAGGGTTCGCCGCCGCTGCTTGAGTTGTAGGATCTCTTCCTTGGTGAGCCCTCGGAGATGCTGGTTAAGCTCCCGCACCGACATGGTCACCAGCTCGTCGTCTGTCAAGCTGGTGCCATTCTCCCCTGGCTCTCGCTTCACCTATAAAAGAAAGAAGCAATCCAATTAAGTACAGTTTGCAACAAATCTTGGTTCCTCTTTTTTTGGCCACGCTGGGTAACGTAAAATTTGGGGTAGTTTTATCAGGGATTTTATTTTTCTTGATAAAAACCTTGCAATGAATGAATTTGTTTTTTTCTTAATGCATTTTAACTGGTAGAAGCCAGACAGTGATTTAAGTCAAAACAGATTGGAGGTCTATCATTGTCAATTGTAATTTAAATGTATTCAAGTTTTTTTTAATATGGAAAATGTGACTGTTTTTATTGGGTTTTGGTTCCGTTTGCAGTGTCAATCTAAGGCAGTTTTTCAAACTTTTTTGAGCTGTGGCAGACTTTTTGCATTGAAAAAATCTCAAGGGACAACATCATCTGAAAAGCTATGTCGCCTATATCAACAATAGTCATTGTCATCCATTTTTTTTATCGGCAGGAGTCACATAAACCTCCAAAATGATTCCATAATATAATTTTTCACACTGACCTAATGTCACCAAAAGTTGATGTCTGTGAACCCTGAGCCACTTCTGGTTCGAGTGATGCAAAAATAAGTAATGTGATGTTTTTAATCGCATCATTTTATGACTTATATCAAAATATGACTTAAATCTCCTAATATTACGCAAAAAAAGGACTTTATGATAGAAACAATAAAATCTTGTAATAGTATAATCTATAATTTAACGTTCATCATATTTTGATGTTAACCTTGTATTAGTTAAATTTTAATGTCATTATATTCAGATTAATTTTTCTCTCTTAATATTACATGGTATGACTCTAAAAGACATGCACATCTGACAGTAGAGAATCTTATTTAATATGGGAAATAAATTGAATGTCCTTTCACAGTTATGTAATATATTATAGGAAAAATATAAATAAAAGTATTAATTTCTAGGAAGTGGCCTGCCTTACTGAGTACTGAGATTTTCCTCAAAGGAATACTTTTTCAACCAATTACATGCGAGTATACACAATTAGCTGCTGTTTCTTGAAACATTAGTAATTAATATCCATTATCATTGGCACTTACATTGAAGTCTTATCAATGTTTATATGTGCAGGTACAAGTGACGACATCAAATATTTGTGCTTGTAAGTAGTATCATATTTTTTGTGTTTTAACATTATATTCTCATTTTTTTCTGATGACTACTTTCGAATAAATTGAAAATGAATTCAAATACAAATAGACGAAAGCTATTTATATACTGTGTGGTGTATGTTCTTTCAAATTATAATTGTTTTGTAGATTGTCCCCAAATATCCAACCCAAACTTATACAACTTTTTAATACTTCTTTGCCAGTTTGCCAGAAGCAGAGTTCATCAAGGATGTTGTTTGATAGGTGAATTAAAATGGTCTAGTTTCTTCCTCATTACAGAAATAAAAGTATTACTAATACTATTAGTAATACTGATATTGTGAGCACAATATACTCCAAATAGCTTCTGCCCTGTGGCTGTACTGTGATGTCACACTATTGAAGTAGCTAACGCAGCAATTCTCAAGTTTTCCCAACACTCAGTCGTGTAAATGTTATCCCTCACCTTTAAGGCTTTAGTATTTCCTTTGTTTGTCGTCGTCATGCCACACGAGCCTTGTCCTTCTGAACAGACCTATCAAAATGGAAGTAAAAAATAAAATTAATATATTTATAGACTTATATTTAAGTCCTACTTTAACACAAAATATCTTTACCACTTTTCAAAAAAATAACAAATATTTCCTTGTCTGTAAATCTCTTCAAATCCAACTCTAATAGTAGACTGTGGTATAAACAGGTTAAACTTAGCACATCAATTTCACATTGTATGAGTGAAAGTGACACGCAATATTGTATTTCTCAGAATTTCCCTGACTTCCTGTTTCTTGATATTCACCACGATAGTACCCACCGCTTTTGTCGAGTTGAAATGTTATTGGTTGGCTTTAGGCCAATCGCAAAAATAGTGAACAGTGAGAAGAGGAAGTGATAATAATTGTGGGAAGGACTCCAAGTGTAAAACCAACTGTTTATTGTTATGCAGAGTTATAGCTGACAGGAATACAAATGTGTAACAATGGTAGAAATACACACCAAGACCAAAAAAAAAAAAAAACAAGTGTAAAAGATGACATCAGTCCTAAGCGTGCACACAAGGGATGCTTTGTGTCCGGGTTTGTCCTCGTCTGTCTCTCATCTCTTAGACCTTTGCGTGTGTGTGTGTGTGTGTGTGTGTGTGTGTGTGTGTGTGTGTGTTTATTAAAGCGTATCTCTTGTTGCTGCTCTGACCTAAGCGATCATGAGACCAGTCAAGATGACTCAGCAAATTCATGGCTTCACTCTCTCCATCCCTCTGCGCTCTGCTGCCCTGCCATGCAAAATTGTGTCTCAATTCTATCCCTTTTTCTCATTTTGCAATTTGTATAAACAATAGATATGACACATGCATCAAAAATTCACTCTATCAATATGATAAAAATATAGGGCTTGAAAAACAGGAATGCAGGTTGAGGGAAGCGGAAACATACCCACAATTAGTAAACCACCTCCACAGTGTGCTTGTGTTGCAGATCCAATAGTTAAAAATAGCAGTAGATTAAAGAAAATGTATATGACAAGCACATACATTATATTTCCAGCATTCATTAAACCTTGCCAATCTGCATCACTATCAAGCCATCATTCTTTATGTTTTAGCCGTTGTTTTTTAATGCACCAACCAATGACAATTAAAAAAAAAAAAGGTCATTTACTGAGAGTCTAACTCTTTGGTTTCCTTTGTTGTCAATGTAAAAGAATATTCAGTTAACTACACACTATGATAGGACTATCAGTCTTTAACACCCTGTGATAATTAAAATAAAATATTACTGTATTAGTACATATATATTTTGCATGCGTATGCTGGGATGCGCACCATCATCACACAATAGATGGATCAAAGACATGAAGACTAAGGGTGCCTTTGGGGGTAAGGGTGGAGAGATGGTGGGGGAAGTGAAAACAGAGATGCAAAAAGGAGGCGTTTTTACTGCCAGGCACGGGTTTATTTCCCCTGTGCCCAACCCCCCAGCCCGCACAACACCATCTACATGCAGTGCAACAAGGAAGCATGCCAACACATTCATCGGCTACCATTTCACCGCTAATATCTAAATGCAAATAATCCAATTATAATGCTCAACACAAGCCTCGTTTGGTAAACCTTATAGATGTAGATAGATTTTTCTTCTTGACATCGGTTTCTTACACTCAGGTCAGCAGGGCTGACAACTACTCGGGAATTTCAAGAGTTTCTCTGGAAATGCAAACATGGACAACCTTCTGATACTCTGGAAAACCCTAAAAATGTTCACTTAAATATTTTTTTGAAGCAGCCAATTCGGAAAATACTGCTGTACTTTTTCAATAGTTTGCAAAGCCATAATATTTTAATTGATATAAAAACATGATAATAACAGTTAGATTTAATTATACTACTCTCATTTTTTTCCGTTTTATATGGATTTTGCCTGAATTGTATTCACTCCGGAAATGCTACAAAAATGAGACAAAGGTACTCCTAAAATGGGGTCGATGGAGGTTGGCAGCTCTCGGTCAGACTATAAGTTTTGTCCCAACAGACACATCTTGGAGAAACGCTAACTGTAGTGTCCGTTAGAGGTGCCTATCGCCTTGTGTAGTGTGACAAATTCCCTGACTACCGATCTGGCATCTCGTATGCCACATGACCATGAAGCGGAAAGTCTGGCGTGTCAAAATTCCTGCATGTAGTGTCTCAGTCTTGTCGTGAAACTTTTATTTTAATTAATGATTTAACTACATTGTGCAGTCATTTCTTTGCATTGCCTGGAAAAATTTGGACAAAGTCACTACTTTCCTAATTTTACTGACGCAGTATCATTTTGTTTTTCTTTTACTCTGCTTTTTCTCCTTTTATCATTTCAAGTTTCTTTTATCATTTGTCACTTTCCCTATGTCGCCTGCGTTATTTATGGCAACGTGCATGCTAGTAAATATTTTCCAAACTGTGTCATACTATTACAAAATACCATTTTAGATGGCACGTCCTGCACACTATGCTGACAGTGATCAGATTTCTTATTAAAAGATAATTATAGCCACTTAAAGGGTTGCGGCACACCTAGAACTAAACTAAGATACTGTAATTCCTTATGAGTAGGCGATCTTTTCACTGCCATAATGTTATTCAGTTGTAGCCCAGGAACAATCAGCATATGCTGAAATACATAGACTATATATAAAATCTATGTAATACATATTTTGGATATGTGGCATCTTGCTATAAGAATTTTGTTTAGGTTTTTGCTAATAAAAATAATTGGTCTTTTTTATGGGGGAAAAAACGGGACGCTACCATAAAAAAAGTGTAATAAACAAAGTTGCACATAGGCCTTTAGACATCACAAGTCATGTGTAAGTCAATTACTAGGTTAGGGATCATCTGCTGAGCAAAGCGATCCCAATCCACCATTCATCGTCCTTCCTAGATTATAAGTGGGATGGTTGCAGTGCTGTGGTCAATGCCACGGCCCCTCTTGCTACAAGAGACAGCTTCTTTTTTTTTTTCCTGCTGCGCTTGGCTGTATTTTTATGTAGCCCACAGAAAGAACGCTGACGACTCAAGAGCGAGAGGCGCTTATAGTTACCACTGAAAGACGGCACACACAAACAGATGACAGGCTATGGGGATGCGTAAAACACAGGGACAGATAACACTATGCAGAGCCAAGAGGAGGCGATGCCGGTGGACGTTGCGAAGGGGGTACAGAAAGAATGCTGACGTCTCCAGAGCTGATTAGCACTACAGCGGAGACATCACACCCACAGCTGAGGAAAATGCTGAGTGTGGAGGTAGGACAAGGCTGGGAGGAAAGGGGAGGGGTGCAAATGACAAGGGAGACAGAGAAGAACTTGGGGCGGGGGGCGGGGGGTATAGGTGGGGATTTGAGGGATGGAATGGCAAGGGAGAGGCAAAGGGGGTGGAAGGGTGTTTGGGTGAAAATGCATCCTCGACACATTTGTAAGAGCTTAGCTGTTGGGCACGGAGGTGGGTGGAGAGAGGATAGAGTGAACACCAGAGGGGGTGGGGGGTGGGGGGGGGGGGGCAGCGGTGGGGGATTGGGGTCGGGGAGAAAAGAACTGAGCTCAGCAACGACCACGGCTAAAACCTCCAATTAGGAAAGTTTTGAAGGCGATCCAGCGCAGCAAAACCACTGCTGACCATTTGACACACACACACATATATATATACTAGAAGAAGGAAAAAGTCCTGGACCAGGTCAAACAGTCATTGATAATCAGGTTGGCTAGACTTAACACTCCACAGAGTGAAGACAACGTGCGTGCCTATCTTCTTCAGAGTACACCCTAATTAATCTTCTTTGAGAAAAACCTCTTGGCCGGCCGGCCAACAACATAGAGGAATTTCTTAGAAAGCGACTTCCAGCTGGTGTTATGCTACTCTTCACACAAACACAAGTATACGCTACGATAAATAGCCAGATTAGGTACTACAAAAGCTGAGGGCTTGAGCACGTGGATATAAATAAGATCAAAATAGTCAACACAGTGAGTGGAAAAAGCTTGTGAGTTGTAGTATATGTTTTTAGAGCGATGCAGTTGCCAGACCATATTTAGTGAGCAATCTAGCAATAGTTTAAATATGAGAACAGAGAAAACAGTATGTAATGTGAAACACTTTATGACAAAAGTGAAGGATTGAACAATGTTTGTATATGCATAGGTTTGTTGTCAAATACAAATGCAAAAATTGCAATGTGAAAATTAACCATACCAAAAAATTCCAGATCAGGGTAAGTGAACAATGGATTTTCCTGGTGTAAATAAGGCAGAGATAGAGATTGGCCAAAAACCAAACTCCAGCCTAATATAAGCAAGGCACACTTTGAACTAAGACAGCAGTCACATACCAAGCTCATTTCGATGAAGATCCATTTTATGGATTATCAGTTTAAAACAAAAGTATCAAACTTCGGATCTTCGCATTTTGTGACTTGAAATTTTTAAGTTTTATGTGACTTGTTTCTAGACCTAAGCATTCAAATGATAACAACAAAAAGCAAATAATAAGATATTAAGACAACTATGTATAATTATGAACAATTATTAGGATTCAGACACAAAACATTAGGTATTCAGAACAACTATACATTAACTTTTTTGTTCAAACCTCAATAGCCATTGACATAAAAACAATAAGAGGGCAAACTTTAGGGTGCAAATATTCACGTATTCTTTTCATTGTATTATTGATACATATACTTAGAAAATAGAGGAAGAAACTTAAAAAATAATTTGGACTTAGTAACATATTGGTTATGTGAACTTTGAAGTTATTCATCCCAAAAACAGAATTTCCTGACTTTACACTGTGACTTTCTTCTTACAAAATGAGTTGGACTTATTATCAGAATTTGTCTCCTCTGGCTCACAGGGTTTCTTTTGAAGTTAATATTGTATGGCAAAAATGCTCATTATGCATTATCGCTAACCACCGGGCTGAAATGTGGAGCAGAGTTTGTCAGCAACAAAAAATCATTTAACAGTAGAATGAATATCCAAAACAGTCTGAGTGGATGAAAAATTAACTTGCAATGTCTCAAACTCAGAGGAAAAAATGTCACTATTTTGGCTTGGTTTAAAGCCCCCCAAAAAGACAATATACTATAACTGTCAGGTGGCCCGGTGGAGCGAGTGGTTAGCGCGTCGGCCTCACAGTTCTCGTATCCTGGGTTCAAATCCAGGTTGGTCCACCTGTGTGGAGTTAGCATGTTCTCCCTAGGCCTGTGTGGGTTTTCTCCGGGTAGTCCAGTTACCTCCCACATTCCAAAAAAAAGCACGGTAGGCTAATTGGACACTCTATATCGCCCCTAGGTATGAGTGTGAATGTGAATGGTTGTCCGTCTCCTTGTGCCCTGTGATTGGCTGGTCACCAATTCAGGGTGTCCCTGGCCTCTGGCCCCAAGTCAGTTGGGATGGGCTCCAGCACCCCCTGCGACCCTTGTAAAGAATAAGCGCTATAGAAAATGAATGATAGAATTTATGTTCTTAAGTATCAATGGTAGCATGGTATAGTACGCACTGCTTAGTGTGTGTGTGAGTGACCGTAGTTCATTATTTAATTAGCTGCTAAGTTAATTAGTTGAATAGTATGTTCGTGGGATTACTTAAATTCAACATAAGCTCCCGCCATCCGTTTTCTACTTTCCTTGTCCTCTTTAGAACCTCCTGTGTAAAGATCTCATCCATGCTGACTTGGGACAAAAAAAGCAGGCCAAATGACAATGTGGTCTTTAATGATTTAACCTGAATGGTTTTAGAACAAGAATGTGGATGCCCATTGTAGTTTGAGTACACTGATCTGCTAAGATATATTTAGTGATTCAGAAACCTTTGCACTGTTGTGTTACTATATGATATTTTGATAGATTGGTTCTTGCTCTTCATCTCGACAATCTCACCCTCCAACCAAATTTGACAAAGCTGGACAAATGTCCACGTTGCTATAGGCCTTTGACTATAGTTGACATCTGTTAAATGTACAAAAAAATGCAATTAGATTAGATTTTAGTATGCATATGTATAGACTATAATGCAATGGAATGTAAATGTGTAGAAGCATATTCATTTTCCTGAGCGTTTAAATAGGCTGATCAGCATTTGTATGATGTTTAAGTGTCCATGAGCCAGTATTTGTGCAAAGTGAGTTATTCAAAGTGAAGGAAAAGTCCTGGCGTCAACACGTTTTTCTCATTCCAGGTAGTAAGCTGGTGCGTGATGAGTATTTTTCCAACACAAGCAAAAAAAATTGCATCGTCAGACAGTTTAGCCATGCGCTGCATTTTTTTTTTTTATAAGAGAAAAACATCCTAGGTCAAACTGGTTCTCATTTGGCGTTTAAAATCTGAGGACTAACTCGTTGGCTGCCATAGAAGGCGAGAGGCATCTAATCTATTTGAAGTGGGAGGGTTGGCAGTTAAAAATGGTGTTCTTGTGCCAATGACAGCAATAAACACTCAGGATATTTGGCAAAGGAAATTAATCACCAGGTGGCCCGGTGGATGAGTGATTAGCGTGTCGGCCTCAAAGGTCTGGGGTCAAGGGTTCAAAACCAGGTTGGTCCTCACTGTGTGGAGATTGCATGTTCCCTCTGGGTTTGTGTGGGTTTTCTCCGAGTACTCCGCTTTCCTCCCACATCCCTAAAACATTTCTGAATTGTAAGGCACGTTGTTTCTCTGTATATGTCTATTCTTTCAGAACACAAATAAGAATGTTTGTCTGTGGGAATATAATTGTCGATTCAAATCGTATTCATAGTCATTGGACGCATTTGTACAGTATGTGGAATTATGACATTCGTTTATTACAGTACAGAAAGGGTTGGTTTGTGGGGCGCATTGACGTCTAACTCGATTTCATGTGGCTCGGACCATTTTAGATATAATATTTGGATTTTTTTTTTAAAAATCAGATTAAAAGAAAAAGACCAAAGGCCCTAAATTTCATTTTTTTATATTTTATAGATCTAAAACAATGTATATTTGAGCTTTATTTTCTTAGTTTTTCATTTTTAAAAGGAAATCAAATATTTTTTTCAATTATGTTCAATATTAAAGCAAAAAACAGAAAATATTTTTAAACACTTATTTTTAGATTTTACAAAATGCTTTTTGAACTAAAACACAAAAATAAAAAATATATAAAACATTGCAATTATTGATTAAAAAAGGGGGAAAATCAGGAAATCTAATACACATCTATAATCTTCATTTGAACTTGATCCTAAAACAGAAAATTGGCAACACAAAATGATGCGGCAGGCCAGATTTGGCCCTTGGGCTGCCACTTTGAGACCTGTGTACTACAAAGCTCCTAGTAAAGATGTCAAGTGCATCTGTCACTCTCTACTCTTGGCTGACCAGTGTTACACTGTTCTAAAATAGAAGACATACTTCCCTTAGAAGGCGTACACATGAGCGTTCAGTTTGAAGCTGGTGGCTTTCCTCTTAAGTTTAGAGGTTTGTGGTAACCACCAGACCACTCTTCTAGCCCACAGTCAATAGCTACGAGAGAACTGCTTTGCATGTATTTTGCTTGCTCATTATGAATGAAGAAAACTAAGCCCTTTTCCATATTGCTTACATGCCTACATTAGGATCGCAGATAGACTAAGCGACTATCCCAGCTAATGGATGACAGGCAGGGACATTCAACTGAATACACACCCATAGTCCATCATTCCATCAAGTTATGGCACTCAAAACTATTGTGAAAATATGAAACATTGTACATACATAGGTAATTTCAATCAATGAATGCGTGTCACTGGATACGTAATGCGGCGAACAGGTGTGTAAACGGGGACGGACCCTATTGCAGGGACACTGGGAGGCCCAGCAAGGTGATGTTAACTCAAAAAGTTTAATTCAAAGACCAACAACAAAGTGCATACAAAAGCAGGGACCCTAACAATGTGCTTTTGATTCATACAGTATCTCAGAAATACCACGTGTGATGATTTTTCTTAAGATTTTTGCTTCAAAGTAACACATTTGTACTCCATATTAAAACCATGCATATGGAAGTGAAAATTGTGAGTCATGGGGCATCTTATTAACGAGAAATTGTAAAATTGAATGATTTTAAGACAATTTTAAGGCAAGTAAATACGACAACATTCACATGGCATTGACAAGTAAACTAGAAAAAATGAACAAATGAAGGAGACTTAAATACACAGACATGGGTTAACAAGACGTGGAGAACAGGTGGGTGCAATGGACAATCACAACGACAAGTTACACAGAGAGAAAAAAAGCCAAGACTAAATCAACATAAAACTCCAAAAGAAAACAAACCTAACCATGCGTGTAGTATATCTTGCAGTATGTTTAATGAAATACTGAGGATTATAGAGGATATGCAAGATCAAATTTGCATTTTCCAACTTGTTGACTAACAATGTTTTGTAGTTTTTTTCCCATACTGGGTTCCACATGTAATGTATTTTTCTCCAATCTATACTTATGTTCTAGCTAATTTAATTACTATTTTTAACATTATTACTCGCAAAATAATCTTTATTATTGATGATTTAGTAGACAATCCCCTGAAGTAAAATCTTGAGGCAAAAATATGATCACTGATAAATGAGAAAATCAAAATAGTACTTTCAAAACGTACATATCCACGTCTGAAAAGTTGCGATTCAAGATTTTATTTATAGTTTAGATTTGGCTTACAGTAATCTATTGTATTTTATGACTTGTGAGGATAAAAATGTTAAGAAAACAAAAGATACATTTTGGTGTGAAAACTTTGATTAACAGTGATTCATTAATAACAACCAGATGGGGAAAAAATCAAGTGCAGGTGTAAAAACATCATTTTAAACAATAAACTTGCAAACTAAGAATATGTGTTGTTTGAAGTTTACAGCTGATTTCAACATATTATGCAGAAAGTGTTGGTAAAGGTAAAATGGAAATAAGATGCTTCATTTGTTGCACACGCTTATGTTTTTATTACTCTCTGATCTTGTAAAAATATGTGCATGTTTCCAAATGAGAAGAGTTCATGAATACCAGCAACAAATCGGGTATCGTCACACTGCAGGCTGAAATGCGCAAGATGATGCAACTGGTAGAAAAACCATGCGTACTGATGATTCTGTAGCCAGCACCTTGCATCTCAAATACCACGCCATTGCTAATACTACTTATAAGTGTCATTAAAAGCAATGACAGTTATTTGATTTTTAGCACGTCTTCCCCAAAATAAATGAACACTGAAGCCATTAAAAGGTACCTTAAATGTAAGAAGGGCCTTACAAGAGCAGAGATTGAGTGTGACTACTGATAAATATGAGCTGCTTTGTAAAATTGCTGCTTGAACTCACCGTTGTCAATTCAGTATGGAGTGTTCAGATCAATAAACAAGGTGGTTGACAATAACAAGCTTCTCGCTCCTCGTTTCTCAATCTCTTTGAATTCATGGTAAGTTTGCATTCATCATATTGTTTTCTGTCTTTTCATGAAGGCAAATGGGCAGATTAAACAAACAAAGCAAGCACAAGGATGTTACAAAAAATGGTGCATGGATAGGCGGGCACCAGATCTACTTACAGCATATTTCATCATTACCGTTGAAGGCTGAAAAACACTCAACTATTGATCTGTCCAACTGCTTTCCCCATAGTTACTCCCCCTGTTTTTGTCTTTTATTATCCTTTTTTTCACTTTCATTTCCCTTAAAGGAGTTTTCGGCAATAGCGTCTTCTGCGGCAGCATAAAAAGGTACAACTCACATCATGAACAGAATCTAACACACTAATTAATTCACTCATTCATTCATCTTCCATCCACGCTCACAATCGTACCGACACCAGTGGGAATTGAGCCCACGTCTGCCCGTACCGATGTCAGCCGAGTGACTCTCTACACCAGGGGTGTGGGCCTGACCATTTTAGATATAATATTTGGATTTTTTTATCATAAATGGAATAAAAGAACTGGAATAACAGCCCTAAATATTCAGTTTTTTGTAGATCTAAAACAATGTTTGTTTTAGCTTTTTTTAAATATATTTTTAATTTTACAAAATGATTTTTGAACAAAAAATAGAAAAAAAAAATACAATTATTGATTTAAAAGGGGGAAAATCAGAAAATGGAATATACATCTATACTCTTCATTTTAATTTGATCCTAAAACAGAAAGTAGGCACTCATGATTTACTTTCCCGGGCCACACAAAATGATGCGGCGGGCCAGATTTGGCCCCGTGCTGCCACTTTAACACGTGCTATACACCATAAGGCGGCCCCTAATTTTTTTTTTAGATTCTTGTGAAAGCCCCATTATCAACAAGTACATATCCACGTCTGAAAAGTTGTATTCATTTCTAACCTACTTCTGTTTCATACCTAAATAGATCCACAGATTGGTTAAAATCCACCTTGCAGTTACTTTACTTTATAATGACTGTATAGTAGTATCACCGTTAGTTGTTAGGGGGCCACTGGCGCCTTTTGAGCCCTCCCCTAAACGACTAGCGCTTCACACATCCACAACTAGATCTTAGCATCTAAGTGTATTTCGTGTTTACACTGTAGTTGTACTTGCACACACACTCCGACACACACACACAGGACAAGTCAAAGAAACTCGCTGCGGTAAGTAACAAGTGAAAACGCCATCTGTCAAGCGAGGGAGCATTTCTTTGCCTCAGCATTTTCAGGGGAATGCCTTGAAGACAAAAAGGTCCTTGTTCTCAATCTCTCCGAAAATCCCATCTCTCATTCTTCCTTCATCCCCCCTTGCTCCACGCGCCTTTGCCGCCGCTCCGCCACCATCAGCAAAGTTGCACACATAAGCATTGGTCAGCGTTCAATTACTGTGAACACCAGGGAAGGATGGGGAAAGTACTTGACAGAGAAATGCACTTCAAGCACTGATTAAATACTGATACCAAGTATAAAAAGCTTAGCCTCTAGGTTGCGTTTGTAGTTGTGTGTGTGTGTGTGGGGGGGGGGGTAGAGAGTCGAGAGAGAAAGAGAGAGAGAGAGAGCGAGAGAGAGAGAGAGAGAGAGAGAGAGAGAGAGGGGGGGGGCAGTCTATCCAATACTGATACAACTATTTCATCATTATGACCCTCTATTACAGTACTTGCCAACTTGCTTACTACATACTTTTGATACACTCTGCAGAGTGCTGACTCTAACTAAAGCTGCTGATTTGGAATCATTAGGGGGTGAAGTTTCGGTTTTCTTGGGTCCACAGAGCTTCCCCATTACTCTTGAGTTGCAATGCGCACAGGTTGCAACCAGTCAGCAGATAATGTAATAATAAGTCAATGAGGAGGAGCCACTCAGTTGTTGCAACACAGAAGAGGCAATGGCTTTACATTTTTACTTATTTGGGAATTCATTTTGATATTTAGACTGGCTTGGCCAGTAATGAACACCAATTTCCAGACCACATATCAAGTTCAAGGTTATGAGGTACTGTGGCCAATGACAGCTATGCCTGCCGTCTGTCAACCTAGTAAGGGCACAGGAGACTAGTGCAATGTTTCCCAATCTTTTTTAAGATGTGACACACTTTTTGCATTGAAAAAATCTCAAGGGACACCACCATCTAAAAAAACTATGTCGCCTATATTAACAAAGGTCATTCCCATCAAAGTTTTATCAGCAGGAATCACAAAATGATTCCAAAATCTAATTTTTTCACACTGACCAAATGTCACCAAAAGTTGATGTCCGCAAACTCTGAACAATCACATAATTTTATGACTTTTCTCCAAATATTGCTAAAATCTCTTAATAGTATTACGCAAAAAATGTTGTGTCATGTTAGAGAAAATAGCTCTGTTCCTCATTGGAGTGCTCAGTGTAAATAAGCCTTAGTAAATTTCCCAACAATTTCAGTTAATTCATTAGTTCTGAATTCTCTTTGATACAAAGTATATACAAAAGCTTAGATGTCTATAAGATTGTAAGGCACTGTAAGATGCACAAAAATAAAAAGGCCAAATGAAAAAAATGCCCACAAAAACAAATCAAGATTGAAATGCAAGGCAAATAACAGTAAATAAAAAGTGTAAATAAAGCTTCCGACATTAATTCTAAAATTATTGCTGTACATAAAAAACTATTTACCTTTGTCCTCACCTCTTGGACAAAGTTAACTGGGACAAAATCAAAAGCACCCCCAGGTCGGTCCACCTGTGTGGAGTTTGCATGATTTCCCGGGCCTGTGTGGGTTTTCTCTGGGTACTGTGGTTACCTCCCACATTCCAAAAACATGCATGGTAGGTAGGCTGATTGAACACTCTAAATTGCCCCTGAGTCTGAGTGTTTGTCTCCTTGTGCCCTGTGATTGGCTGGCCACCAATTCAGGGTGTCCCCTGCCTCTGGCCTAGAGTCAGCTGGAATCGGCTCCAGCACCCCTGGGGGATAAAGCAGTTTAGAAAACGAATGCACAAATGAGCGAGTATTCACACAGGATGCGTTGTGGGGTAGTAAATAAAATCGACATTAATTCATTAACTCCCAGTGATGGCGCTAGACGTCCAATCCATTTTGACTGGGAGATGTTGCCTCAGTCAACATGACTGTGGAAAACCTCTCCCAGTCCTAATAGATTGGACGTCTGGCGCCGTTAATATCAGTCCTTGTTAATTGCTTTGCAAGTGTCATCTGTCTAATTCAAATCATGTAAAGTGTAGTCATCTGTCTATACACCAGCGATGCATATAGAGACATACATAACAATTTGATGCTCTTGCACTCCCATCACGTGAAGATGATGAGAAGCGATTTCTTTCTTCCATAAAACATTGTCTCACACTGAGTCAAGTCGTGGGTCGATCGAACTTGAACATAAACGTCAGCGCCATCCCCGCCTCGAATAGCCCCCCAATGGAAGCGAGGGCTTTTACCTCGCTTTAGACCTTTGTCCGCTGGGTGCCGGTGCCGTGTTACCATGGCCCCCCGTGCCACCCCGCTACCCTTCCCAAACAACGTGGATCGGACGGGTGTCCTCAACAAAACGAGATGTCTCGACACCAATTCGCCCAAACATCCCCCCGGGTGGAATTAGGCCCGTCGGAGGGCACAAAGCAAACGTCAAAACAACACACACACATACACACGCGCGCGCACATAAAGGCAATGTGTGTGAGGCTCTCGCTCAAGCTAGCCGCTGACAGGCAACCTAATGTTGTTGTTGTTGTCCCCCCCCCCCCCACACAACAAACGTCACTCAAAGTGTGAAGCTGAACGGGGGGTTAGTGTAACAAGTCAAACAATAACAAACAAAACAATCAGGAACAGATGAGCGTGTATACCTGCGGACGAGCGCTGGCCATGCAGCCGCTTTTCAGCACCTCCGCCGGGGACAGTCGGCGAGGCGAAGCGAGTTGTCCTCTCCGTCTTCCGACTTGTTACTTAGCACATTTCCCTACCGACACATTTAATGGCGAGCAGACGGGCGACACTTCCGCCGAGCGACCTTTGCTGTCAACGTAACAACCCCCCAACCCACCCCTTCGCTCCTCTCATTCCAACACATGGCTTCTTCTTTCCCAAGGTTGCCAACCGTGCACGTCGTGCTCCCCCTTTGTCCGAATTGTGGAATCACCGCTCGGACCCGACGAGCGAAAAAGCAGCCGGTCGGTCGGGTGGTGATGATTCAGCACTTCTTGGGTTTTTTCTTTTTTTTTTCCTCGACGCCGTGCCCACTCAGCCAAACAACGCCACTTTTATTCAGCACTTTGTTTTTTTTTTTATTTTAACTTGGCATTTTTTTGCACTGCTGACTCACCAGAAGAATCTGGAAAGGAGCTGTCCGTTCGCCCACCTGCGACGACCGGTGGATGGTGGTGCTGAATCGGTCGTTAGTGGAGCGGGAAGGAAGGAGCAATGGTTTGGCCCCCTTCCTTCTCTTGACGCCTTGTGTGCTTGGCTCTATCCACTCCTTTCTCGCTTCTTTCAGTCTGGGCTCAGATGAGAGACGTCAAGTGATGTTTGGATCACATGGTTTCATTCATGAAGGCTCTACGTAACCCGCATTTAAAGAGACACGGACCACTACTACTACTACTACTAACAACAAACGCTCTTCGCGTGAGTCACAAGTGGGGGATTAAGTGGAGGATTTAGGAGCAGGAAATTCAGATGGCGAGTCAAAACGGAGCCTCCTCTCTTGTGCTTTCATCCCATAATTCAATATCCTCTGGCAGATTGTACAATCTGTGGTATCACATCAGCCTCGCGGTCTAAAGATCGTGGGTGCGAATCCTGGCTGATTAAAAAACACTCTGGTTAGGTTGCAAATGGAGTACTTCTTTCTTTTTAACTCACAATAACAGTATTCTAATCAAATTCACTGTGAGGATGGCTGTGAAGGCTCATCTTTCAGTGGCGTTTACGGCACAAAATGTCCAATACATTTTAACTGAGAGGGGTTGCTCATTTCTAGGGGCAATTTAGAGTTTTAAACAACCCTACCCTGCACATTTTTGAGATGTGTTTTTTGGAAACCCACCCAAACTCCACACAGGAAGTTAACCTAGGATTGAAAGTGACCTTTACAAAATGTCCAAATGGAAAGATTTAAGAAAATGCCACTATTTTCAGAACAAGGGTGCATACCTAATCATGCGTAAAAATACTGTGGATCAAATAACAAATCTACTATAATACAATATCAAAGCAACTAAAAACGAAAGAACAACTAATTAAATGGAAGCCAAACTAATTCTTGCTTAAACTCATTTAATATGGCTTAAAAGAGTCAACCCCAACCCAAGTGACAGCCCTTACAAAAAGGAGAAATTAAAAAAAAGATGCTTACATAAAGGAAATAAGGACGGATATCTGAGTGAAACTTTTACATAATGTTATGTGTGCCACTCATGAAGTCGGGGAAAAAAAGGTTACTAAGGCCTTCATTATTGTATAAAACAAATAAGTGATTAATACAGCCACAAAAAAATGGTGTTTATCTCAAGGAAAAAATGTTTAGACTTACTAACTTGTTGGCGAAGCAGGTAGAAATCATTAAAAACCAAGAGTCAATCAATACCTTTCAACATCTCCATTGGAAATGTTAATATGTCTATTAAACAGACAAAATGCACATTGCCCTCAGTCTTGTGAATATGTAAAAATACAATTTTGGTGCAACAGCACTTGTGTCTGCATTTGATTGGCTATCAAAGAAAATTGGCTAGAATAAATAATTTGGTAACAGAACTCTGGATCATTTCAGACATCTCGACAGGTGGCCTTGCATGGTACATGACTGAGAAGTGCGTTAAATCCATCATCCATGTATGGTTTGGGACTTTTGAAATGTATTTGTTCATGTGTTCGCTTTATACAATCAGTTCTTTTTTTTAATTCCAGAATTGCGATTATTGTTGAAAAGGCTGAGTCCTGATCTTCCGTTTCCATTGGCCACTCCACTGACTGCGACGCCGGGTTGCTGGAGAACTTTGTCCAGGGTGGTCTTCTTGATGGCTGCTGGGGAGATGCGCTCTTGATCAGCCAAAAACTGGAGCTCTCTGTTGAAAGGAAGAGTAATAGTAGTATCCGAGAAGATCACAGTTATGCTCACTAACACCAAAGCATAGCAAATATACATATTGGGATATATTTAACTTTCCAGGTTCAATTATCTTACCGCGTCCTGATACAAGAAGCTTCTACTGCATTGATCAGCAGACTGCGGAAACCTCCGCTCTCCATGACATGAAGAGCGTGAATGGTGGCTCCACCTGGTGAGCACACGTTGTCCTTCAACTGTCCTGGGTGCTGCTCAGAGTCCAGCAGCATCTTAGCTGCTCCCTGCAGACCAAAAATAAATATGTATGTCTTTCTTAAAATAAAATAAACAAAAAACATACAGTGATACATTGTTTTAGATCTATTAAAAACTAAATAGTCAGGGCTTTTGATCCAGTTATTTTAATCCATTTAGAAAGAAAAAAGGCAGCTAAAGTGTTCAAATGTTTTACTGATACATAAATAAACTAAATGTGTAGTTTTGTGTCAAACTTGAATTACAATTAAAGACTGCAGAGACAGCCACTAAAAGTAAAAGCCGAAATCATTTAAAAATATACAGAATTAAATGTTTAAATGTAAAACCCATACACGAGACTGAAAACCACTGACCAAAAGGGCCTGAGCTCCGAGTCGGACAGCTAGTCTCCTTGGCAGACCCATCTTCACTCCTCCATCTGCTAGTGCATCTAGTGCTGTGAACGCCTGTTTAAACACAAACATCCCTTCAGGTCACCAATCCCCATCAACTGTGCTTATTTAGTATTGTCTTCCTCTACAATTGGGAGTATAGATGAAAAGATACTGCAGCAGGTTTCCATGTGTTATAGCCAAGTCACTGAATATACAAATAGGTACAAATAGATACAAAGTATTATTTAGTACTAGTACCATTAAGTACTGTAAATACAGCTAGCTACACTGTGCAAATAACCAGTTTCTACCACAATGGCATGGGCAGAAGTCAATGTCCAACGTCATGATCACATTAAAACTGATAGATGTCGTATTTCCAGGGGGAAAACGGATTGTTTACAGAGAACCCCACATTTCTGATGCGAAAAGACAATATGGAAATTAATGAGTGTTACCTTGGGGCAATTTAGAGTGTCCAATCAGCCCACAACTACTAAGGCCTTTAGAAATAGCAGTAATGACACAGGAAGCAGATATTTAGACAAAGTTACTTACATAGGCAGGTCCACTGCCACTCAAACCAGTAACGGCGTCAATGAGGTCCTCCTCCACTTCTGTACAGAAACCGACACTGGCCATCAATTGCTCGAGCAACTTCCCATCCTCCACCTGGTTGGGTCCACACACAAAATGAAAAGAGATGAGATTACTTTCTCTAAACCGGAATACAGTGGTGCCTCTACTTAATAATGTTTTTACATGGGGAAATCTTCCGCTTATGAAATTCTTTGAAATGTAAATTACTGTTCCTATACACAAAAATGTTAAAATTACTGGTGAAGTTTAATGAAATGTGTTCTAAAGTTCTCCATAATGTTAAATTGTTTTGAATGAATAAATAGATTTTTTTCTTGTATGCTTTGTCTCTTGCCTAACGTTAGCTTCCTCCTTACACTAAAATCTTAATACATTTTCTCTCATTTGTGTTTATTTCTCACATCTTTCATACAAAATCGAAACACTTTATTCATTTTTAAACGTTGTTTTTTAGACCGTAGAACGAATTCTAGAATTTAACTATAAACTACTGCTCTACTTACGTAAAATCCAAGTTACGAAACAAATTCTGGAACCAAATAATTGTGTATGTAGAGCTACCACTGTATAAGCAAACTAAAGCTAAAACAATGAACATCATCATCATTTTCTTATTACCTCTGCATGAGTGCCAGTAGCATAAACTGTTGCTCCTTCTCGCACCACCACTGGAGTGTTTGTCATACACCTCATGACTTTTGGGGCTGCACGATACTGAAGCAGTTTCTAAAAATTGACACAGGTAAAAAAAAGTAGGTCAGTATGAGTATGTATGACCCATTTCCAAAGATAAGGGGAGGCTTACCTTTTCTATGGAGCTAATGGTAACACCTGCAGCGCACGAGACGATCAGATGTCGGTCTTCAATGTCCGGCCCAATTTCATCCAAAACAAATGGAATAATGTGTGGCTTGACAGCCAGAAAGAGAACGTCACTCTTGTTGACTGTCTCTTTATTACTCGTTGTCAGGCTCACCCCCATTTTCTACAGGGAAAAAAAAGGCCATTAAAGTATAAAGAGTATGAATGTTAAAGTAAGCCTGTTATTGGGCAATGTGGATCATATATTTTTTGTATTTTAACATGTTGCTCTCACCCTGAGGCCTGTAATAGTGGGCAGGTCAGTGTCTGGGGAGCTGGCTGTGATTCTGTGTGTAGCGATCACACCTAAGGGTGGACATGGGGAGAAGAAGGGAGGGGGGACAGTGAGCAATTGAGTGTGAAAATGGGAGCATATGTTAGTTCTTCTAATTCATGCTTAATATGACATGACTGGGAAGGAGCTTAATTTCCAGTGAGATTCCTTGAGATTTTTTTCACTGCAAAAACTGCCACAGCTCAAAAAAAGGTTGGGAAACACTGACCTAGTGATTAGGGGTTGTGTTATACATCAACAAGATAGCGCTGAGCTAAAGGGAATTTCATCATACAATGATTAACCAATATTGATCCATAAGCCACATTGGATTGTACGGCGCACTGCTGTCTTTTGAGGAAAATTGTAGTCTCTTAGTGACGTCTTATAGTGCGGAAAATACGATAATTTTAAAAGCATCACTATTAATAATTGCACTGGCATTTATGAACATAATGACATTTTTTTTGTCTTTCCTTGAGCATGATATTCTAAAGCAAACATAAACTGTATTCTTCACCTGCAGCCGTGAAACCTTTGACCAAGGCATGAGCCAGCTGGCCTGCTCCGATGAATCCAACACTCATACTGATGGATGATGTGGCCTCTGTGCTCTGAAGGGAAGAAAAGTTCTATTAAGTAATGGTACAGATACTCCAAATGACAACAAGGCACATGTTTCATTTATCTAAAAATGAACGGCCTAAATACGGCCCGGTGAGTGAGTGGTTAGCGCGTCGGCCTCACAGTGGGGGACCTAGGTTCATATCCAGGTGGGTCCACCTGTGTGGAGTTTGCATGTTCACCCTGGAACTGCGTGGGTTTTCTCCAGGTACTCCGGTTTCTTCCCACAATCTAAAAACATGCATGGTAGGCTGATTGGACGCTCTAAATTGCACCTAGGTATGAGTGTGAGCATGAATGGTTGTTTATTTCTTTGTGCCCTGCGATTGGCAAGCCAACAATTCAGGGTGCCCCCCGCCTCTGGCCCAAAGTCTGCTGGGATGGGCTCCAGCACGCCCTGCGACCCTAGTGAGGATAAAGCGGTAAAGAAAATGAGATGAGATGAACCGCCAAAATATTTTTCAAACGAAGTCCACAAAGTATTTGCATTAGTGATATTTACAAGCAATAATGTGTATTTTCTTTATTATATTTATACTGTTGAAGTAACATTTATAGTGGATGCTGATACACCGCTGTAAATGACAACTTGCCCTCTGCTATATGGCTACACTGTTAGCAAGGATTCATAGCCACTTGACATTTTAATAGGAAACAAGACGAATCTGCGCAGGAATTCTTACCTACCGTAGAAGAAACGGAACGACGACCCGGGACTAACAAACGGGGTGTTTGACGTGACACGTATCCGATGGCGTTGGGAAAAAGAGAAGGAACTCCCGTGTCAACGTGGCTTGCCGGTCACTCCAACCACTAGCTAAGAACTGCACACTCGGGTTGAGAAAATTGACCAATCACAGTAGGGAAACTACGATCCACAGCCAATGAGAAAATATTTCTTAGGATTGGGGCGGGATTTATTACAACATCACCGGCAGTTTCATCATACTCAAAGTGACCAATTGGGTACTCTGTTTACTCTAGACGAGCAAATTATGCCATTATTTTTCCTGTAAAACCACTTTGACCTTATTCGAACACGCAGCTTTAGTTTCTCAATTTTCCACCAAATCACTCAATAAACGACTACTGTTTTGGGGCGCAATAATTGCAACTTTGCTAACTGAAGTACTTAATTTTTTAAAAATTAAGTCAAATAAATTAATTAATTAGTCAAATTAATTCAAATATACAATATATTTGTATAATGTATATATGTACATATATATATATATATATATATATATATATATATATATATATATATATATATATATATATATATATATATATATATATATATATATATATATATATATATATATATATATATATATATATATATATATATATATATATATATATATATATATATATATATATATATATATATATATATATATATATATATATATATATATATATATATATATATATATATATATATATATATATATATATATATATATATATATATATATATATATATATATATACTACCCTGGAAAAAAACTATATATTTATTGTCTTCAACAGCAGTGTATGAGTTGTGTGTGTGTGTGTGTTGCAACTACCTCTCTTCTTCATATGTGACATACACTGACCATTAAAATCCACACCCACCTTAAACCTGTTTGTAAATGTTTCAAATCTTGAATGAATGAATCACACAATTACAGTCAATCAAAATTAGAATGCCACACTGGGCGTCATCATTTTTTTACGAACATAATGACCTCAATCGGGAAAAGCCAAGAGTGCATTTCCATATAAATAAAAAGGGCGTAGTAGTTACATATAGAGCAGAGTAGAATTAAATTGTAGACTAGTAGTCCAAAAAGCTTTTATATTGTTGAGTTCTTACATTTCTTTGATGATTCAGTCTGACCTTTCCGCATGTGACTTTCATATCTATTTTCACGCCATTCTGTTGGACAGGAATGCATGGCTGGAGGATTGCTTACTGCACACGTCTATATATAAAGCAGAAAGCACACCCCAGTATTGGACTACTAAAAACAGCTGTTACCAGACTTTCCATCTTAAAAGAATATACGCTTTTTTTTTTTTTAAATTAACCACACTGCTAGCTGTGGAAATGGAATGAAATCTTTTTGGTTGAAATGCTAGGATGCTCGGATTGTTTTTTGTATTGGATTCTTCCCATTGAAATTCATTTGATATCTATAACACAAATATATGTACGTATATATAGTTTATATATTTTTTTAGATTACTGTTTTGCAGAACACAGAAAATGTACAGCAACAAAATAAATGCAACAATAAAAATCACAATCACGGTGGCTCAATTTATCACATTGAATATTTTTAAAATATACATATATATATATACATATTATAGTTCATGTAAAACATAAAATATTCACATTTTAGTTTCTTGTATTGATTTCTATGATTTTGACTTTTTGAAAACTTTCATCATGGTTGATCCTTTTTTTAAATGAAACAATTCATGACACATTTTAACCAGGTATGATATAAATTGAATGCCCTTTCATATATAGAATGAAGCAAAAAGTCATTTCTTTTTTCCATAAGTGCGCTCTATCCAGTGTTTAAGATTTTATTGGCTGATGTTTCTCTGTGCTGTACTGATGCTCCATCTTTTAATTCTATTAGTGAAGACACATGCTCAAGTGATGCAAGAGTTGCCTCTAACAGGAAACATTCCCATTTAAAAAAAAAAGACAATTTTGGAAGCAGCACACCTTTGGCAGGAAATGTTTAACCAAAATAATGTTAGGATTTTGCAAAAATCCTCATTTATTTTCTGACAGTCTTTATAATATAATATTATGACTAATATATGTGTGTTAGTGCGTTTACAAATCAATAGTGCTCACTTTGTAATGGATTAAGTATGCTTACTTAAACCTTCTGGAATGGAATCCAAAATACTTCAAAACTTAAAACTTAGGTCAAGGCCAGATAACCAATCAATTTAAATGAACTCTACCCTCGTTTAGTTAGTTTATAACTAACCGTTTGGTTTCAGATACGAAAAAATGAATGAACAAACTTGTTGTTTTAAATACTTAATCATAATAATGCTGTACTTGATCACTAATCACCCATTAAAGAAAGAATTATGATATTTTGAGAAATATCAAATTTTCCCTAACTTGAAATCACCCCGATTTTAAACAGGACAAGAGTACAACCCACAATTTTTATGTCTTTATGTCATTTCCCAACTGCTTCCAAAGTGAAGAAAACTGTCTACTACTTTTAGTAACATAACTTCTGTCATCTGGTGTGAGTTTTTCAAATAACATCCATACCATGGATTCCAAAAGCATATTCTATTCCAGACTGGCATGCAGTAGTATTTGGTTGAGCTACAAAAGGAAAATGAGGTTTGGACCAAAGGAATGGCCAGTTTAATGCGGAGGTCACAGAAAATAGCAAATGATCTCTTGAGTGAGGCTGTCTAGTTGCACTAACCCCATAAGAGGGACAAAGGATTAAACTGCAGTTATATCAGGGTGTGTTAGGGGGCAGATGTGTTGCTTACATTCCATTCTCAGCATACATTCAAAAAGTTGATGCTGCTGAAACCAAGCGACTTTTTCCTTCACATTACATTAAAAATAAGAAATAAAACAACTTTAAACTTGTAACATTACAATATGGACTTTTTTTTTTTGTCATATTTCAATGTAAGTTACAATTTTTTCTCTGAAAATATTACAACTTATGAGTTCTCGGCAGGTCATTGCCGCAGTAAAGTCATGGCCGCCGTATGGTGTTGGACAGATGAGAGCGAGAGACAAATCGTAACCTCTGGGAGTAGACGAGATCCGCCACATAAAGCATAAAGTTGACAAAGGAGAAAACGGCCACTACGACTTTGCTGTCCCACGGACACTTCCCTTGAGGACAAGAGTAGGGTCGCCATGGTGAACCGTATTTGGTATCGAAGCAGAACACGGGCCAAACCACTGAAGCGCTCAGGTAGAGCAGCACTTCTAGCAGGGTACAAACCACTACGAAGCGATCAAAGGGCATGGAGCGTACCGACTTAGTGCGCCCACACACCGTCATGATGACCACCAGTGTGGTCAGAGCAAAGCAGAAAGCATAAACTACCACGCAATAGACGGTGGCAGCGTAGAGGGAGTACTGGCTCCCATTGGCTAAGGCTCCAAAGATAACGCAAGCCACAAACCATTGGACCACTTTGAGAAGGCCGGAGACCGTGGACATATAGCCCACCACGGCTTGGCCTGGCCTGGCTCGACAGAGCGCCACTTCGGCCCCGTAGGCCAGAGTCCCCAGGATGGAGCAAACGGTGACGGCGATGCGGTAATTTCGGACGTCGCAGCCGGCGTAGGGGCACTCGGATCGCACGAAGAAGAGGGGGTAGACCACGGATGCTGTCACGTACCTGGAAAAAACAAAACATATAGATTACAGAATTGGAGGGCATTTAATACTCCACTCTTTGCATTTTGAATAATCCACATATTAAATATTTAAACATGCATTTTTGAGGCTGATCGACGAGTGAGTAGTTTGTGCATTGGCCTCACATCACTGTAGGGTCTTGGGTTCGAATCCAGGTCAATCCACCTGTGTAGAGTTTGCATGTTCTCTTCCCAGGCCAATGTGGGTATTCTACGGGTACTACGGTTTCCTCCCACATTCCAAAAACATGCAGGGTACACTGATTGGACACCTTAAATTGCCCCTAGGTATGGGTGAGTGTGCATGGTTGGCGATTGGCTGAGCAACGATTTAGGGAAGGGGTGTTAGTTTACCAAACTATCAGTTTCACTCCAAATTGCTAAATCCAATGGAATTGTCATCCTCGCCCTCTTGCAGTTTAGTGTAAAAATAACATGAAATGATGAAATAATGTGTTAATAATTCCACGCATGAGTCGCACCAGAGTATAAATCGCAACCCCGGCCAAACTATGAAAAAGACTGCGATTTATAATCCGAAAAATACGTGTCATTTTTTTGTACATTAATAGACATCTAATGCTATGTGGCTTTTTAGTTCATCACTAGATAGATACCTAATTCAATTAAACTTAATTTTTGAAATATGAAACTTTTTATGGCTGTAGGAATGTTGTGAAACTGTTTTTCATACAATATGTTTGAAAAGTGAGGTGACTTACACAAGCGTAGCAAAAGCAGCACATGTGACAGTGAGGTTCTCCCAGGATATGGGCAGGCAGCTATAGAGACGAGCAGCATCAAAAAAGAAGACCACCACCGACATGGCGAAGCAGAAGCACCAAACGGCCATGCAGAAAACGCCATGTGAACCACTATAGCCCGCACTGTGTATCACCATGGCGATGATGGTGCAGCCCATTGCCAACTGGCAAACACGGGCAGCGCCCAAGGGTGAGAAGAGAGCCTTCATGTTCAGATATGGTGAAGTTGGTGAATCCATCACTGAGGAGTCCAATTGAGTCCAAATTCCAGTTGGTGATGACGTTCTTTAAAAATCGGGAGGCCGCGCTGCACTTTAAAATCTCATCTGACTGCAAACCTTGACTTTAAATTTCATTTATAACCTTTACCGTCCTTGTTTCTGCTTCTTAAAAGGTCAATTTTCCAGAGAGCATTGTCACCACAAAGGGTTTCTACACTTTCCAACTTTTGATTAGCGCGTCTAGAAGGAAAAAAAAATGAAATCCACTCTTCTTTTGGCTGAAATCCCAATTTTCTTCACGTCAAATGCTTGCTGTTCATTTGCAGAAAAAAAAAATCTGTGTGATAATAGCTTGTTTTTCATTTTAATCCAAAGAGAGTCATTAGTCAAGAGAAAAATGTGACCTTTCTTTCTGTGAATGTACTGAATAAGAGGTCTCAAATGTTAAACCTCATCTTCCCTCTAGTACTACTCATAGACTTGATGTGTTGTAAGAGCATGTGCTGTGTGAATGGTATGCTGGGGCTCAGTCGCACCAAAATGGAAGTTATTTAGGGTTGGGACGGGTCACTGCTTAATGTGTGAGGGGTGTAGCTAAGGACAAGTTACATTGAGTGGCTAGAAAATGATAGGTGACTGAACCCTTTACAAATATCACTAATTAATGTACTTGGTCATCATTTCAGAATGTGTGTAAGTATACAACTGAGTAGATACCCTATTTTAAAGTTTGCACTTTCATGTGAGTAAAAAGAGACTAAGAGCATAAACTCATAATATACCATAAACAAATTTAAATGAACTTGGATCACGATTGCAGACACACTCAAAAATAAATGTAATTTAACCTTGGACTAAATTTATATATATGTATATGTGTATAATGTGTGTGTATATATGTACACATGTATATATGTGTGTGTGTGTATATATAAATACATATATGCATATATACATATACATACACATTATATACACATACACATTATATACACACATATACACATACATACACATTATATACACTCACATATACACATACATACACATTATATACACTCACATATACACATACATACACATTATATACACTCACATATACACATACACACAAACAAAAATCCATATTCATCACAATAAAATGTTTTTAAACAGGATTTTTAATTGAACTATTGTTAAGATGTGTTGCATAAAACATTCATTTCCAGCAATCTTCACGCAAAACAAGATCACATCAATCTTCCCAACCATTATCAAATCTTCACTTCACTAATCAATACCTCACACAGTTCAAAGTGACAGGTATCTTCCAAGCTGAATTCAAGTGCGTGCGTAGCTGTCACAACGTTGAGTTTGAAGTGCATAAGATTGGTTTTGCAAGGCAGTCTGTTTAAGACATCTTGCATCTTTGCACTTCTCCCTGCCGTCTTATTTCTTACCTGCATGGAACAGAGACAACCAATCAATAGAAATGTCTTGACAGTTCTAGTCAAATACATGTACTCTACATATAAAATACCATGGAAAAAGTATTAGCATATTTTCTATTGTAATGTTAGGGATACTCATACATATGTAAATATCAGTCTAAGTTGCTCAAGCAGTTAATGTGACAGTGTACAGGAGAGAATTACTTTTGACATGGGGCAAGGTTGCTTCAAATACATATATTTGACATAACAGCATTAAAAGACTTCATTTCATGTCTACTGAGGTTATTTCTTTCTAGATATTTACAATTGCACTAGTTTTTAAACATTGAAATAATGTGCATGATCTTTAAGAGATCAGCTTTACAATGATTTATATCTCATGCAGTATTTTATTTATCCTGCTTATTTGGTATGCCTTTACCAGAGCTGGCAACTACTGTATACTACTATAATGAAAGAAATATACGGTATATGCTATGGTATTGAAAAGACAGGAAGTTTGAGTTGACGGCCTATAAAGTATATGAGCAGCTGCTTGTATAAGTTATGTCCTGCCAAGCATGTGGAACATCTAATCAGCATAGTGAGATCAAGCAGCAAAATTCAAAGGAATGGTAAACAATGAGGGCGTGCCTCCCCTGTCACATCCTCACCTGGAAGCTTGAGCCACTTGGGCACTTTGCCCACGTCAGATGTGCTGGGTTTAGCAGACTGAGTGGTTGGCGACGGTGGAGTATGATCAAGCATTGAAGATGGGCCAGTGTCAGCAGCACTTGGCTTTGGAGGCGACAGCAGTTCATCAGGGGCTGAAGAGCTCGGGGAATGTTTATTTGACTGGATCATGTAGCTGAGATGAGTAAAAGCAAAAGAAGGGACACGGATTACTAAACCAAAAGATTGTTTCTCCTTAATTTCAGTTTTAGTTTGTATCTAAACCTCGTATATGTAAAGGAAAGGTGATGAGTATAAATGACTGTGACCATTCAAATGAAAAGTAGAGAGACCTCTACTTACAAATGCTTCTACATATGGATTTTTTTTAGGCTATGAAATCTGTTGATATGCAAACTAATGATCCAATATAGGGTGGGCCGGCGGCTGATTGGTTACCGCATCGGCCTCACAGTTCTGGGGTCCTGGATTTGAATCCAGATTGGTCCTCCCATGTGGAGTTTGCATGTTCTCCCAGCCTGTGTGGGTTTTCTAAGGGTTCTTCGGTTTCCTCCCACAATCCAAAAACACTACTGTGACAATTTAAAAGCAAAATAACAGATTCAGGATATCTATTGACGTTTAGGGTGATTTTGTGACTTGGATCTTGTTTCCGTATTTTGGAACAGTAATTTGCATATCAAAGTGTCTTGTATATAGTAATATAGCAACTGTAATTTTGTAAGTGGAGATACCACTGTACATGCAAATACAGCACATACAGCAAAAAAAGCTATTATGGGATGGTGGCCGTGTCCTGGCTCCCTTTACATTTTGAAAGTTGCAGGTTAAAAAATTCACTGTGTTGTGTCACAGTGTGTGATAAGAAACGAGCAACCGAGTTAGACATTTGGTGAAAGAAATTCTTGTTTTTCTGTCTCAACCTATGATAAAAAAAGCCAATTTATACCAACTCAAAGACATTTCCATGTTGTGATGCCACTGAATAACTGAACAGATTTATCAACGTACCTGGCAATGGATTCATTTGCTTGCAAAGCTGACACGGAGGATTGAAGCAGTTCCCTCTTTAAGTAGAATTCTTTTGATATGCATAGACACAAGTAGCACAAAATAGAACAACACATTAAGATTTACTTCAAATTAACAATGAAAAAATAACATTGATAAAAACCTGTCTTTAGATCAGAGCCGAGGTACACTACAGCACCAGGAAACAGGTCAGCCTGGCGGCAACAGAATAAGACACAACAAATTAATCTTTACCACAGGCACATGGGTCAAAATGTTGCAATACATCAAACTATTAGAATTGGCATCTCTTTAAATATTTAATATATGTAAGGATAAGTCATATGGAAAATTTATTAATGAATAGGGTATTTTTACTAGGAATAGGGTATTTTTACTAGCAAAAAAGTGGCTTGCAACAAAAAAAATGTCATTTCTAAGGTAACAACAGTTGAAATCTAATGATTTGATGGGAATAGAATAGAGCAACACTGCACTCTGTAGGCCATAACACATGTGCTGGCGTAATAGGTAGGATAAGTAGTATAGACAATGGAGGAAAATAAAATGATGACCTAACTTCAAGTCCAATTTCAAGTAGAAATGAGAAATTGATAGCGACAGTTGTACACTTTTGTTGTTCTACTAATCATTTTACCACTACAGACAGCTTGAATCCAATTTTTTCATATGGATTTTTTTTCCATTTTTTTCTTACCTGGAAAAGTGTCGCAGCTGGATCATCAAGAATCTTTTTTGGAGGGGTCACAACTAAAAAGAAATGGAAATCAAATTGCCGGGATGAATAAAGCTATTCAATCCAATCCAATTTGTGAATATTGCTGCAGTGGGACGGTCGTAGTTCATTTGAACTTGTTCATTAATGAAATGGTAGTGTGAAGGGAGTATCTAACTTACAGAGGTAGAACCTGAGCTGTGGATTCTCCAAGTGGCTCCTTACAAAATTTGTTAAAGCGCCGACTAAAAGAAAATAAAAAAAAAACATAAAAAAATTAGAACATACATACTTTGCTTGAAGAAGAGTTATCAATTAATGTTCTTATCATTTCTGGTCTGGCATCACCCATGAAAAAGGTGAAAAAATGTCACAAATAGGTTGTGGATTGCAACTTTGCCAGCTAGCGTGAACAACTCTGATGGAAAGTGACGCAAACAAACCGGTCTCGAGCGGTCTGAAGAAGCCCTGTAGAACATGTTGATCTGGAAACTGGATCCTCAGCACAACCTGGCGAAAAAGCACCAGCGGGCATATGTTGGTAGAGTATAGTTATATCATATGCATGTCAAAACGGTTGTAATTTAAGTACTTTGGGGTATCTGTCCATCTTTTCCTTCATCTGTGTTTCTCGAAGATTTTGAGTCATAAGCGGCGCCTCCTCCAACAATTTTCTGAAAAATATTGGATTGTTTTCTTATCAGTAATCTGTCAAAGTAAGATACTAACGTGTGTTCATTGGACATCATAGAAATACCCCTTTTTAAAAAAAACACCTTTTTTTGGCTATTTTGCTGTGGACATCCCAGATAACAATTTACATATTCTAAGGTTGGTATTCTTTTTTATCATTAGCATTTTCATCTACTAACCTCTCGCTCTTTAGCTGGGCAAAACGCTTGCGAACATCATCTACGGTGACTTCAAAGAATTCATCGGGCAGGTCCACCTCCTCTGCAGAGCGTTGGGACATGCGCTCTAGGTGGTAGATGAGAGGCTCTCTCTCTATTGGCTGCAGCGAAATAAAGTGACAACCAAGACGAATACATGAAATATTCCTAACAAGTTTGATCTAAAGATAACAAGTATTTACCGCCGAAAATTGTACTGCTCCGTCCTTAATCTCATCTGACATTTTGGCAGTGTCGTGATGCTGCAGAAGAATTTCAGAATAAAAATTGATAACGTTATGGTAAAATAAGAATATGCGGAAAAAAATGACTAAGCGAGATTTGGAGGAGTTTGCAAGTCTTCCCGTGCCTGCGTGGGTTTTCTCCAGTTTCCTCCCACATCCCCAAAACATGCATATGTAGGCTGATGGAGTTGTTGGCTGGGGTATGCTCCAGCACCCCTGGGACTGTTGTGAACATAATGAGCTCCAATAATTAATAAAATAGATAGAATGTCTATTTTGAAATACCTTGGCAGAACTACTGGAAGGCTTAGCTTTCTTGGCTTTGGGGGATTCTGCGGCAGTCGATAAAGACGACAATGTTGAAGAGTGTGCGCTTCCTCCTGGACCACCGAGGCGCTGACCGCCTCCAGAAAAAGGAATGAATGGCACGATAGGGTCAGTAGATGATGATGATGTTTGAGAGTTTAGCCCTGATGGCCCTGCTTCTTCAACACGGGCCTCTGGCATTAGCACCTCAGAAGGAACATGTGGTTCCATTTTCTCCTGGGATTTTTTAAGAGCTTTCTTCTGTACGGGGGATTTATTAGGGGAAGACAAAGGAGTGAATGCAGGTAGGGTATTAATTGGTTGAGTGGGTTTAGAGTTTTTAGAAGTCAGGTGGGATACTGAGGTTTCAGAATGTGAAAGATTAAGATCAGGCTTCAAGGTTGAGCTTTGGGGATTTTCATTGACATCAGGGGTTAACGGAAAAGTTGTGTCTTTGCGATCTTCTCCTGGTGCTTTATGCCTTTTCAGTAAAAATCTGTCAAAAGCAACATATAAATTCAACATAATTAAATGACTGACATCCATTTGATGGTGGGGAATCTGCAATTAGAAGTAAAAGTCAACAGTTAAATAACCTGACAATGGCACTTCCTCCAGTGAGCCCCAAAGACTTTAACGTTGCCTTCTTGAGGGCCTCTTCACCACACACCTAAATACAAACACATAGAATAAAAGTATTGGGTCATACGGACAAAAATTTTTTGTCTTCTTGAAAGGTGAATGAATATTTTGTACCTCATCTCTCATGTAAACACACACAGGCGTGGACCCAGAATTAGATAGCTCCGATACGCTGAGGGGAAAATGATATTAATTGAGAGAGGGTTAATTGAAGTGCCTGATTTTCATGAGACAATAATGTAAAGCAACATATACTTGGAGATGATACTTCAAGCGGAATTGGACGAACCAGTAAAATGTTTTCTGATTAGATTCAGAGTAGCAAACAGAATGACATTTCATATTTAAGCTTTCAAAGGCCGAGAAGACACGTTTAAAAAAAAATCCCAACACACACTTGATCTGTGGAAAATGTGTCACCAGCTCCCAAAGACTCTGCTCACAAGAAAAAGAACCCTGGAGACGAGAGCCATCCTCCATCTGTAATGCAATCCGCACCTGAGATAGAGGCAAGCACACATATTTGATTACTTTGACTAGTAAAAAAAAAACATAGTTCTAATAAAACTCTTGTTTTCTGACTGAACCGGCAAGAAATAAATCCTCCAACAATACAAAAGCCATGGAATGCATATTTAAAGTTTTCTTCTCAGGTTGCCTTTTATGATCTATAAACCATTAATAAATGTAACTACTTAATGACATTTATAATAGGAACAATAGCAAAAAGTAAATATGCGAAGCATGCTGTGACCTTTTGGAAAGCCGAGCAAGTCTTGTAAATTACCTGACTAGCAGATACGTTCTCTGCCCGTGTACTTGGCACCACTTCTAGCTTAGCATTGTTGGGCAAGTTGGCAAACCTCCACTGCTTTGTCAGATCAAGAACAGTCCTCTGAAATCTGTCAAAAAGGGCAAGTTGGTGTCAAAGTAATTCATTAATTCCTCATCTGTACCACATGTCCTCACACGGGTTGCCAGAACCTATCTCAGATAACTTTGGGTGAAAGGAAGACAATAGCCTGGACTGGTCAACAGTCAGTTGTAGGGTATGCAGAGACATAGACAAGCATTTAAACCGCCAAGAGGTGAGAATCAACCCTACGCTTGCACACACTGAAGTAAGGCTAGTGAACCACTACACCATCAGGTGCCGTCCAATGATACAAAAGCATACCCCTCCATTGACTAAAAGTGCTTTATGGGCACTTGTAACTTGTGAAAGGGAACATTAGATTGGTTGAAATCAAACAAAGCATTGGCTAAATATCGAAAGATCTCTTGAATGGAAGAGCAAGCTATTCAAGAAAGAACTGCCTTTTACGTTTCACATTTCTCAATTGCATACCAATATCAAAACATTTATTTAATAGGATTTGTTGGCGAATTCTTAGGTCTTCATTTATTAATGACTTACTTTAAACCGTGATTATCGGGGTTATATCCGTGCTTCTTGCAAACCTCCTCCAGTACCTGCACAAAAGAAACAAAAAAAATCCCTTGATTCGAAAAACCGCAAGCAAAAACAAAACATTACACAAATTCTCACTGGGAAGCTAAAGTTAGCCAGAGAGGCTAACTGAGAGGAAAATATACAAACACTGAAACAAACTGAATTAAACAGGAATAATGTATGGAAGGTTTCGTGGTTTAAACCTATATTACCTGTAACAACGGCGTATTTGGCATAACTTTAACTGTCTGTCTTCTTCCATTTGGCGTTAGGACTGTCACGGAGGTACCGCTGGCTGCCATTGTGTTTGTGACGTCACAATGTTTATTAAAACAAACCTTTATTGAAAATAAAAACAAAATTGCCAGAGCTTTCTGTCCTAATTTTTTTTTTTTTTTTAGCGACACTTAAGTTTTTGTCTGAAATGTAGATAAACGTGAACCATACCCCATCGTCCTCTTAGAAGGGAGATTTTCTACACCTAGTTGTTAATAAAAATAAATCGATCTTTGAAAACTTTGTAAAATTATGATGGCACGTAATTTAAATAAAATTATCTTTAAAAAAGTGATCAATATTTTTTCATTTACTTTGCTTCCAAAATCTACATGCAACCATGTAGTAGTCGATGTAACATTCATTAGTAATTCATTTTCTGCACAGAAAAAACTCACAAGGTGCGCGGGGGGTGCTGCAGCCTATACCAGATAACTATGGGCACCAGGTGGGGGACATCCTGGATAGGTGGCCCGTCAATCACAGGGCACAAGGAGACAGACACATTTTCATGCACAAACTAGGAGCAATTTAGAGTGTTCAACCAGCCTATCCTGCATGTTTTGGGGATATTTCCTCTCCCATTACATACCATATTCCATTTTTTGTATACCTTTGTAGAATTTTGCAGGGTTTAAACCTTTTTCATCATGAATTTATTTTTGCATACAATTAGGGAAACCTCATATCCCAAATTTGGAAGTGGTAAAAAAACTTACAATGAATTTCTAGAATGTACATAAAATATGTAAATTATGTTTAATAAGAATTACAGAAGACTAATAACATACACGATATACACAATATAAAAATTCCAGCATCAATTGTTTGTACTCAAACTATAAGTAAAAAACTAAAGTATACATTTCATGCAAAAGATTAAATAACAAAACAAGTCACAGTTTACATGAAAGTGCATCTACATTTTTTTTCTCATACTGATTTTGCTCAGTTTAAAAAGTTACCTAATCGATCACTAATCATTACTTGAACTTCCTAACGCTAAATCAAGGTATTTTTCTACTTTCTCCCCAGAGGGCCAACCTTTCTCATCAAATATTCCTTAATCCAGTTTAACAAATGCATTATTCATTTACAATTACAGTGAGATGCCTCTCCTCTTTCTAATAGATTTTTCCAGTTAAAAACATTCAAGAACTTTTCAGCATGCTGAATCCTGTAATGAAAAATGTTTGAAATTAGCAGTACCAGCAAACCTAAACAATTTGGAATTAATTTGTCCAAATATTAAAAACAAAAAACAAAAAAACCCACTAAAACCTGTAGTGTAAATTTAACTCACCTGGCTTGTGAGCCTTCGGGCAGAAGTTTGTTTCTGCTCATGTATTGACTGCAGGCGAGTGATGAGAAATTTCTTGTCTTCTCCCTCCTAAACACAGATACATAATTGAACATAAAGGAAATAATTATAACCAGGAATATTAAATAGTGTTACAAAGTCTACAGTATATATATAAAACACAGTACATTTTCTATCTGCTCTTGCAGTAAACTGATGATCTTCCGTTGGCCATCTACCACTTGACTGTGGAAATAGATGACAATCCTGATGGAAATAAATGATATTATGTTTCAGATAAAACAAATCTCAACAGAACATCCAAACTGTATGACATCTATTTGCAATATATGGATAAAATTACAGTAATATTATAATGAATGAGTATTTACAGAAAGATGCCTGCTCCCAGGAACAGGAATAATGGATTTTCAACCAGATACAAGTGAGCCCTTGCCAACATTGATAAATTGGAATTTTCCTTTTCGATCTCTTCCACCCAACGTTTTCCTGCCTGAAACATTGTTTTAAGTTCACGGAAGGGGCCACAAGATGAGGATGGTGTGGTGCTGGAAGGAAAGACAATGCAGACAAACTGAATGAGGGTTCTTGGACCCAGTGATTAACAGTGATCATCCTCCGTGTTAATAATACAGGGCTGCCAACTACTCCGGAATTTCAGGAGTTTCACTGGAAATGTAACGCAAACTCTGGGACTCCGGACTACCTCCCTATACTCCTGAAATCCCCCCAAAAAAAATTCACTTACATTTTTTCTGAAAAGTATCAAATTGCCAATTTAAAAGCCTGAAAATTCACACCATCGGTACGCTTTCCGACGTCTTGATTCAACTGCCCTGTGAACCGGAAGAATTCGGTAACACGAGTGCATTGTGAATCATCGGAGTTACAAATTCTGAAGAATATTTCATCTTGTGCGACTTCAGCGTGGCAATCGTCTCCAAAAGGACAGACATTTGCACATTGCACAACATGCAAAAGTGTGACTTCAGTGGAATTACTGGCTGTAAAACGCAAGAAAGACCCAATCACAAACTCCTTTTCATTATACTGTACTTTTTCAATAGTTTGCAAAACCACATATTTCAATTAATGTAAAAAACATGAAAATAAGTTTGATTTAAATTGTCCTGCACTTATTTATCTTTTTTTTACATTTCATATTGATTTTGCATGAATCGCATATTCACTCTGAAAATACTCCGAAAATAGGACAATGCTACTCCTTAAATGGGGTCAACAGAGGTTGGCAACTCTGATAATACATAACGTGCGAATACCTCCACATGGTGTAGGTGACACAAACCGAGGCTCCGAGGAAGGAGGGGAAGCAGAGGAGAGTGATGAAGGTTGTGGTCATTTGGCTAACTCTGTATGGCCTACTTGGGGCCTGACAATTCATCATCACGCTGCTCTAAAGAGAGGAAAAGGCATATAGAAAAGATGCAATCATTAGTAAACTAGAGTAATAGTCACATTCAGATTGGATGTCTATCGCCGTGCTGAACCATGATCGTACCATGAGACGTTTTCAAAGAAATGTTATCCAATTTTTTTAGTTCATTTATGTATTAAAACCTTTCTAACAGGGGTTTATTTCTTTTCTTACATTTGAAAAAGAAATGTGTTATTGTTATTTCTAGAGTATTTATAATTTTTATTCCATTTAAAAAACATATTTTTCTTATTTTCTATGAAAATAAATATGGGAGCATTTGCTGTCAGCCTTCACAGTCAAAATGAAATGGACATCCATCCCTGTCAATGACCAATGAGTTAATTAAATGTACCTTCTTTATGTAAAAGAGTAGCAGGAGTTTCAGTATCTGCACTGCGGGCAACAAGGGAGTGAAGAGAACGCCCAGCCTGCACAATACCATGTTTGCCATAACAATCAATTAGTCGATCCTCCATGTGGTTAAACAAAGTGTACATTTGAGGCAGAGTAGTTCATACCAGGCTAGCGTTTGGCCATAGATGAGGTCAAGGACATTTTTGGCAATATCAAACACTGGTTTCCTATTCTTTTTCAGCACCTTTTCTGAAAACAACCTGGGAAATATAGAAAATTCAAGTAGGTGAAATGATGACAGATATGATATATATACACTTGATGTCATATTTTTCACCCTTTTAAATTAAACAAAGGCTCAGGTTAATATATACTGTTCCATGTTTCATTTAAATGAGTTAAATTATATATATATATATTTTATTAAAACTCAAAATACTCCAAACATTCATACTATATAATTGAACCATCTCTGTCATTAACCATTCAAGTCTTTCAGGTTTTTTTTCAGACCAAACCAAAAAGAGCAATCAAAAGATAACAAAATGGTATAATTGCTGATGACCAACCTCCAAAGAAACTCTCCAAATAAGCTGTTTAGTAACGTAAAGATAAAATCCATTAACAGGAAGCGATAAAGTTCTTGCCCAACAAAACTCTCCCAGCACTGTGGATGATATTTTCAAAAGAGCAAATAACACACATAAAAATAAAAAAAAGACTACACAAATGACGGATTTGTTATTGTTGCAATGAGCTGTTACCTTCAGGCCAATACTGCTTGGATCAGCAGCCACTCGACCCAGCCAATGATAGCAGAGTACTCCAAGCACACTCACTTTTAAAATCAAGTTTCTAGAAAACAATAAAATTATAACTCTGTTTCCATGTCATCAGTCTAATCCAGGGATCCCCAAAGCGGTCTTCGAGAGCCGTTGTGGGTCCTGGTTTTCATCCCATCCGATCCAGGACCAACAGCTCAATCAAATAATTAAACGTTACACAGATCAGTTTGGTGACAAGATCTAGTCTTGGTTGGTAGGAATGAAATCCTGCACCCCCTGCGGCCCTTTGTAGAACAGTTTGGAGACCAATGGTCTAATGTATTTGTGTACTACTTGCAAACACTTTTTTCGTACCTTCCAATGGCAACATATGTGCGCACAGAAGGTGACTCGTAGTCCTCCATCCATGCAGCCAGGTTGAACATTATTGGCAGCAGGAGGTTTATACAGGACACCACCACAGGGAGAGCCAGAAGGCTAGCCTCGTAGAGTAAAGGGTCCTTGGATACACTACGAGAGCTTTGCTGAAGGTTCTTAAAGAAACAGGGAGAGCAAGACCATTGCTTTTTCATTCATAACATTCACTTTTCACATGAGTGCTACCTCGACTTACGAGCAATTTGAGATACGAGTAAAGTTTGGAGCAAATATTTATCTTGAGATACAAGACAAATTTTGATATACGAGCAGACAGTGGACGCGAGATGCTGCTCATAAGAACATCATGGGCACTGTCTTTCTGGTCGCAACTCCCATGTGTAATGTCTCTCTGTTCGCAACTCCCTCGTATCATCTCTCTACGCACTGGGTGGAGCGTTCCTTCCACGAAATCCGTCTAATTTTAGAACTATTAAACACATTTTAGTACAATAAAACCACTAGTTATTTGCTTCTTTGTTAATAGATGGCGAATTAGAACAAATAAAAATGTTTTTCCAATCCAATAGCCTATTTTTGGTGTTTTTTCAGAGGGTTGGAACAAATTAATTTGGTTTTTGGTTCATTTCTATGGCAATCGTTTGTTTGAGTTACGAAAAAAATCGACATACGAGCTCAGTCCCGGAACGCATTAAGCTCATATCTCGAGATACCACTGTACAATGACACTAATATATCACCCACATCATTACAACAATTAGACAAAAGTGGTGGAAATATATTTCTGATTATGGACCGAAATGCTTCACTGTACTTTGAGTAAAAGAAAGAGAGGTACTAGCGTTAGAAAGCTACTTTAGAGCCATACCCGGTGCATGTATTCAGAGAAGTAGTAGATGGCAAGCACACAGGAGGTGGTGCTGGCTACACAGACAGTCCACGAGAAGAAGTGGACCGCCACCCTCCACAGCTTTTGCCGTAGTGTGTTTTTGGAACTTTTCTGGTTCACCTCTGCTAGCAGCTCCTAAGAATTGGGAATTAAGAGACAGTCACATCAAAATTGCTTTCATATTCATCTGTAATGCAATTTGTGACTGAAGGAATAGAATCTTAATGCCTTTTGATATAATATAGAATTTTTGTAGTTTAATAACAACTGTGGTAATATGTACTCATCACATTTCAATTTGAAGAGATAAATGTTGCTTGAGCAAAACTGTTAGAAAATGCTATGTTGAAGTTCTGATTCTTTGTTAAATGGGTTTAGTACAACATACAAGGGAATAATTATAGGGGAAAGAATATGTTGAGTTCAATTTTTATGTTGTTAAGATTTAAACTTGGCATGCTCACTAAAGAATTGCAGGAATAATATAGCACGTCATCTTTTTCTCCACAGATTAGTCATTTTCTATGATTTACTACGGCTTCATACAATTTGAAAACAGGGTGATATAAACCTTACAGTCATGACGGTCTTTCATATTTCATTGAGTGCCAATATTTACTTATTTCAAACAAGCACCACTAAGTGAAGAACTGTATTTTTCTTCTTTTTTTTATTTAATCGTATAGTTGGAAAACTGGATATAATAGAGAAATAACCATATTTATTTTAGATTTCTTATCAGAATATTTTACTGTTCTAACTGTTGTTATAGCCATTTTGACCAAAAATGTGTTTCCAGTATAATCAGTGAGGCCAATTGCACTGTACATGGTGGTAAGCAGTTAAAGTATATGCAAGTTATTTTTCCCTTGTACCTTGAGCTGGATGCAGATATTCTCAGACATGAGTTTAACAGAAGATTTCTTGATGACCTTAAAGTCCCAGGAACAGAAAGCTTTAATGGCCAGGATGCTATAAGATTTATCAATCCGAAAGCTTCGACCAAATGACTTTGACATGCTGGTGGGAGAAATATGCACACATCAGAAAACATATATGTAAAATATATCTTGCGGTTAAAAGAATGTCATGTTTTAATAATTTACAGGGCACCATTCTTTACTAAAAAGGCTTACCTGTACACAAGGATTATACACGTGACGAAGAATGATGTGCTTATGGTCAATAAATAAGCAAGTGGCATCTTGTAAGGCATACGCTTCAATATGCAGTCTATATTAGTTCCATTGGACACTGATGTATAGGATTCTCCACTTTCATTCCTGCAGCTTAAATGTAGTGTGTAGTTACAGTAGTATCCATAGTACATCACTGTGTCCGAGAAACATCCCTGGAATGTGATTAGATAGACAGTTGTTAGTTTTTTAAGTAGATGTGATAGTTCCTTGACAGGGTAAAAAAAATAGGCTAGGCTAAATTGTAACTGTGCAGTAGTTGGGAAGCACACTTTGAATTCTGTTGTAAAAAGAGAATGGGAATACATCTTACCGCTCCAGTCATAAGCTCCAGCCCAGTGAAGGAGCGTCTGCCATGAGGCAGAGCTGGAGGGTGCACTGCCCGAGGAAATACTATAAATGCAGTAGTCACGAGAAAGAGGAAGATGTTGAAGAAGAGCAGCATCTTGAGAAACAGGAAGTACGACAAGACCCCGCTGCCAAAACGCCCGCTCACTCGCTTGAGTGCCACTTGCCACAGCTGGAGGGAGTGCACAAATGACAGCCAAGAGTACCAAGTCTGTCTGGCAGCCTAAGAGCAGAAAGTTGGGGTAAACAACCTATTTGGTTAACACCATTTTATCCTCTATTTATATATATAAGTAACTTGTCATGTAATGATATAAACATCATACATAAAATGCTATCCACGTGCCAAATGTATGAAAATGTTTCTTATTAAAATTAGAAAAAAATACGCTTAGGAGGGATCTTGAGGTCGATTAAAACAGGTGATAGGTGACATGGAGATGATGGTACAACTCACAATGATGACATAATATTTGAGTCGACTGCAGCAGGGAATCTGATTGCCAGACATAATGCGTCTCTCCTTTTTCAAAGTTAAACTTCTGCATATAAACAGGTAGACAAGCACAATAATCAGTGTAAAGGTAAGGTCATTGATAAATATATATCATAAAACTACATTCACTAGACCTTAGTTTACTCTTTTCTGCTACACTGAGAGGCATAGCCCGGAGCATCTTGATTCTGTCGCTTACTGACAGGTTCTGCAAGTTGTTCACCAAGTGTTCCCTTTTATTTACTGCAACACATGTTTTTGTAAATAGAAGACTAAACAAACATGCATAAAAGACAGCCATCAATATCCATTTAAATAAAAAAGGGTATGACTACACACAAATTAGGGAACCTTGTCTGATTTGACTCTGTAAAAAAGTAATTGTCCCATTTAACTCAATAACAAGTTGTGCCAATTTTGGCAGGAATAAGAAAAATTAAGCGTTTACAATAATTTGTGATGAGTCTTTCACAAGAGTTTGGAGGAAACCAGTGTAGAACATGCAAACTCCACACACGTGGACCGACCTGTATTTGTACCTAGCTCCTCCACTGTGAGGCCAACGCTCTAACCAATCTCTTAAAGATGTGCCTGCTTTAGCAGCAGTACTTTTTTTGCCTTACCCTCTTCATCTGTGCTATCTGCATCTGTGCCATCTGTCGCCATGCCGTAACCTCTTATGCTTGGTCTAGCTGAGTGTGAGAAGTCGCGTATGGAGGGTCTGCTCTGTTTGCGCCTCCGAAGTCGCATGGTTCTGTTGTAATATTGAGAAATAATGGCTCCCCTGGTCCGGCCTGGAAGAACAAACATAAGTCAGTACCTTTCAGCATTCAAGTCACATAGCCTACACACAAATAACATTAAAGGTTTAACAAATTATACAGATGAAAGCTGAATTCTATAAAACTGCTTGTGGATTTGCATGTGTGGAAAGCAGGAGGTGGACTAGACATTTTGACTTTTTTTGTTGTTGTTGATCCGCTCATGTCAATGTGCAATGATTTTCAGGAGAGATTGGGATAGACCAACCAATGGTGCGACTGGGCATGGAAGACAGGATCTTCATTGTGGCGGCAGACCAACGTTCTCCAAGGAAAGGGTCCGTCTCTCTTTCAGCGTCCTGATTTGCCATATGTCTTCTGTGATTTCTCTGATCACCACGCCCTAGTCCAGGGCTAGACAGGTGGGACACAGAATCTACGGATTTTTAAAAAAATAAATAAAGTTAAACCATAAAAGTGTAACTGTATTCAGAATATATGTGGTAGAATCCACCATGGATCCAACCAAAGAATAGCTCCATAGGAATCTTCATGTACCTTGGCCCTCCTCATCCAGTTCTCTCTGTAATTGTTGCAGCTCGAAGGCTTCACCCAGGTCTCCAGTTTGAAACTGCTCTGCTAGTAGCTGGTGGAATGAGTCATGAACACCTTCCTCATCTGCAGGGCTCCTGACAAGTGACAAGGATAAAGGCACATACCAAAGACATGAACTTTAGGCTAAGAAACACACAACTGCATGAAGTAAGGTTTCAAAGCAAACTCAACAAATAGAACTTGAAGCCTTGGAAAATAAGATAACTACAGAAGAATAACCGTTGATCCGCCAAGAACAATTTGGCATTGTATTAACGTACACTACTTTAAGTGAAAATTTACAACTATCTTCCCGAAAACAAAAACATATGTGATGTATGTGTATAAATATATGTGTGCTATTAGGTCACATTTACAGACAGTATAAATCTCAATACTTTGAGCAAGCCAATTATTTATTTATTCATATTTAATGTTCATTTACCATACATTTAACAAGACCTGTCAATTATGGAACAGCCTTAAGTTGTGTCAAGTGAATACATCCTCAGGATCTACATTAGGAAAACATTTGAAGTCCTTTTATATTATTTAATTAAAAAAAAAAAAAAATATATATATATATATATATATATATATATATATATATATATATATATATATATATATATATATATATATATATATATATATATATATATATATATATATATATATATATATATATATATATATATATATATATATATATATATATATATATATATATATATATATATATATATATATATATATATATATATATATATATATATATATATATATATATATATATATATATATATATATATATATATATATATATATATATATATATATATATATATATATCATACATTATTTCTTACTTTTCTGTTATTGTGTTGGCTACCTTTATCAAAAGTTAAAATTGTGTACAAAAATACTGCTGGGTGATGTTAACTGCATGTATGATTGTAATTTCAGTTTTGATTTTGTTTTTAAAAAGGAATCATTCAAACAAGAACACGAGTGATGTCAAAGAACAAAATGGTCCAATCACGTGTGCTTCTTGATCACTGCCCATTGACTATGGTTGGGCAAAAACAAGTGATCAAAAAAGAAGTCCTAAATAAAGATCACAACACTCAAATTTATTGTAAAACAACAACAATGAATTTTATCACTTACTCCAGTGTGGCTTCCATGGGAGGGTGGCCCAGGTCAAAGTTAACATTCCGAGACATTTTTCTCTTCCGTTGATATGCACTCTACTACAAGATTCACACCCGTACTGCCGCATAAATGTACTCCAGTCCCGCCATGGTGCACTCTCCTTACCTGCGTAGAGGGGCGGAGACAGAAAAGAGGAGGATCTTGAAAGAGCCACAGGTAAAGGAAGAAAACACAGCACACTACTTTGGAATCTGGACAGACAAGTTGGAACTTGCCCAGTAAACTGATTCAGCAGCATACAGACACGAGACCTTGAGGTCCATTAAGTTTATAATCATTGAGAATTTGTTTAAGTATGTGTCTTATTAACACGATTTATCCTAAAATGTATTACATCAATACATGCGTGTACTAAATTAATCTGATTACTTGGAAAACCCTTGTAGTAAAAAAACACTATTATAAAGTTTCCATTTTTCTCACGGACGGAACCGGAACACTACAATACTGTGGGGACACCAGCCACGAAACAAAGCCTCATGGGGGTGGAAGCTGCACTTCTGCTGCCTAAACAAATACTGCAGTCTGGACAACTGAAGTTTAGAATCGACTTCAAAAGTGGCGTGGAAGCTGATTTAATCACAACAGGAAAAAGGAGTGGTGTTACTCACATCTGTCTTAGCAGAGAAGTGCTTAACTTACTGAATGGGATGTAAAATTGCCAGCAGTCTTAATAATAACCCAATCTCTGTAAATTGAAACTGACGTCAAAATTAATCTGTTTATCTTTTCACTTTTCTGAAATAACTGACCAGATCGGCTGCATTGTCTTGGGTTGTGGCGTCATGCTATTATGGCGTCATGGCGTTATGGCGTCATGGCGTTATGGCGTTATGGCGTCATGGCGTTATGGCATCATGGGGTTATGGTATTATGGCGTTTCGTCTTAGTCACCTTGCAGTTTCGTGCATGACGTCTTTTTATGGACATGTAAGCCATACCCTCAATTCAGTCATTTTTTGTCTGACATATACGGCTTACATGCGAGTAAATACGGTACACTTCCAATTCACTGGCATCCATTTATTGACTGGCGCAAAACGGCAAATGATCAGCGCCAACCCCAGGCCTTCCCAGTCATAATGGATTGGACGTCATGCCGCCATTGGCACTGAAAGAAGAGCAACCACAGCCACCCTAAATATATGAAATAAAAAAATGCAAAAATCTTTATCTTAACAAAACATATGGATTTATTTAGAGAGCAATGAGGTCAGAATAAGTAGCAAGTTTGCAATGCTGCAACAAATACGAGCATGCATTTAATTATTTTCCATTCTCCCTTCCACTAGACCCAAGGGGCTTAACTTATGGGGTCAGTCTTAACTTTATCTGAACCTTCTACAAACGTGGGAATGCACTATTACACTTGAAATTTTTCCTCAAACAAAGCCGATCTGTCTATTGTTCACCAGAAGACACACGCCCATTCATCCGATATGATTTTGTTTCAGGCGTCTGCATTTTTTCAGCCTGGCTTTTATGAGTGACAAGAGAACAATAACAAACTAATAACAATAAGCAATGGCTAAGTTAACAAGATGCTGTCAATTTGGAATGTCATTCGTTCCCCCATCCGTTCAGGTACTTCGTCACATATTTCATTTTAAAATGTAGGTAAACATTTCGACGTAATGACATCAAATATCTGATTGTCATTCTTCTGAATATTTGATTGATTGTATGATGTACAATTAAAGAAGGGTACCATATTGACTCACCAGTTTTGAAACTTTTATAAAACTTGCTGAGTCTCAGCGAGTGACTGCGACTAGTCAAAACAATCCGCACTCACTACGACAAGGATCGAGGAAACCATTGTTCAAATGGGTCTGTTAAATGACGTGGGTCAAAATGCAAAATACCTAACAAAAGGTGAGCCATTTTATATTACACTCTATAGTTTAGCAAGTTGTTCCTCGCCATTTTACTCTAGAAAATACTTATATATCTGTTTGCCGATGTTATACTGTATACTTTGATTGATTAGTAAGTAAAGTTAAGTCTCCCACCCCTCGGCATTTCTCGCAGTGGTTGCGCCTGACTCGTACCAGTTGCTCTAATCATTAGACTAGACTAGAGCAACTTTGGCAAACATTAGAGTCTAATGTTTATTAGAGTCTAATGTTTTCCAAAGTTGCAAAGAATCAGAAGTTAACTAGCAATTATTCTAAATAGCATTTAGAGTCTAAATGCTATTTAGAATAATTGGGGGTGTCAAACATACGGCACGCGGGCCGGATCGGGCCCGTCTGGTGGTTTGGTACGGCCCGGGGAAGAAAGCTGCATTGTATATATAGAAAAATGAATTTTCTTTAAAATTTGTAGTTCTTGTATTATCCGCTAAGGGGCGCAGTGTTTTAGTACGTGCAGACAACATGAATTGACATTTATTTATCTTATGTTATTCTCTTGTTCATAATATATTGTTCATAATGTAAAAAGAAAATTCTTTTAACAAACATTTTGATAATTTACTCATTCTTTGCACTAATTGTTAGTATTAGTGACTAGTACAAAGGAAAAAAGTGGGCTTTTTGTTAGTTCGATGTTGATGCCTGTTTGAATACTCCGCTGCTGTACCTTAGTGGAATTCTTGTTGTCTTACTCCTCAGTGTCATCATGGAAATTCGTAGGTCAGTACTCAAATAATTAATTACTGACAGAAAAAAATTATATGCAGTAGTCCCTCCAATATCGCGGTTAATGTAGATCAGACATGGCCACGCTAGATATACTGTAATAATTGTTTGAAATTCTTTTCACATATTGGGTTGATTAGAACCACGTCCTTTCACTTGTGCATGTCTTTGTCAGCCAAATTTAAACAGTCTAAGTCTACTTCTCATTAAAACCGGCCGTAAAACCAAAGATGACGCTTGAGTTGTTATCTTTTTCTCACATATGTATGTGTAATAGAAGTAGAAGACACCCTAGGAGACACTCACAAAAAAAAAGTGTAGAGATAAATTTGAAGCAAAAGTGTTATGAGGAATCTATACGCCATTTTTTTATTGCCACTTCTGGGTGAGTAAGACAAACAAATTTAAAAGTTGAAATAAACTATGTTTTTAATTATTTTGCTAAATTCTGTTGCGGTAATGTTCCTGAAAAATGTAGTTCAACTTCAGTAAAGAAAACTATCACGTATGTGAAAATACTGTTAACAGTTAGTGGTTAACTTTTTTTCCACTTCTCTGGGATAAATATAATTTAAAAAAAACAAAAAAGAAGTAATTTAGAAAAAAAACATACTACTTTTACTAAAGTTTCACATCAGCAATGAGTTAAAGTGTATATGTGGGTTTTCCTCAGGCGGTTCAATGGATCCTCACCCAGTCCTGAATGGGCCTGACATGGCATATGTTAATTCACAAGTAGTTTTTGAATGTATGGCGCCCGATTCCTCTCTGCCGGTCACATACGAACTCAGGAGGGACGGTCTACTGATTGGCATGATGGAACATCACCATGAGAAACAGCCTGCATTATTCCCTCAGAAGGTCACGGCGCAATCAGAAGGGTTGTACCATTGTGTGACAAAGACCAAAGGAATCACACAAGTGAGCAACAGCATTAAATTAAGTGTAGTCAGTAAGTATCATGATAAAAGTTGCTTATTCAAATTGATGTCCACATTCATTATTTGCATTTAACCTCGTTTTCAGTTTTACCGTGGAATACCAGGATAAACTCAGACCCTTCCCCCGCAATCCTTTACGAGGGGTCGCGATTGGTTTTGAGTTGCGATGTTGCAATGGGATCCCATCTCTCCTACACTTGGTTTTTCAACAGGAAGAAAATGAACTCTCCTACCTCTCAGCAGCTGCATTTTACAGAGAATAAGCTTGTCATAGAAAGAGCCACTCCAGATCATGGCGGATATTATACATGTATGGCATGGTCCAGAGTGCGGGATGTCAAAAGATTTTTCACCAGCTCAGATGTCAAGGTGGTAGTCAAAGGTATTGATCAATGGTTCTCTCAGCTTTACTGTTCGAGTACGAGCACCTTTTCTAATGTCAGATAATTGTTACCAGACCTCCAAATATTTTGGACATAATGGCCAAGCCTGTCAGTCAAAATAGAAATGGTACACAAAATAAATAAATGAACCTACCTAGGTCCTGGTATGAGTATGCATGGTTGTGGGTGTCCCCCATCCCTGGCCCAGATTCAGCTGGGATAGGCTCCAGTACCCACCGCAACCCAAGTGAAGATAAAGCGGTTCAGAAAATGAGATTAGATGAGATGGTTCTAATAAATTCTTGATAAGAAAGGGTTTCATTTTCCATCCCCCATGAGCCACTTTGAAGCTGTGTCACTGTGTCACCGTAAACCATCAGTATGTCACCTGTCTAACACTTTTTTTCTATTAATCATCTTGTTTTTCTTCATTTTTAGTCCATCTTTCAAAACCAGAGATTTCTCTTTCCATCTTCAAAGAGGGAACAAGTTACCATGGTAACGTGAGCTGCTGGTCATCTAGAGGAACCCCTCCCGTAGAATTCTTTCTTTTAATGGAGGATAAGGTGATGGCTTCCGTTCTAGCTTCAGATTCCGTCAGTGCTTGGTTCAGGGTCAATGTGGTTCCCGGGCTAGACATGGGTGTGGTCCGATGTTGTGTGAAAAGTGAAGTGCAACAATTGATGAGTGAACCTCTGACACTGGAAGTGGGTATGAGCTAATTGTCTCCTGGGACCTCTTTCTTATGAGTCAGTGTGTTTTAATCAACAATACAATAATGGTTACCATTATTCTCGCCTTGTCCAGTTCCAGTTGGAGGCGACGTAAACGTTGAAGTTGAATATCTGTACAGCTCGGATGCCAAACTGGCTGCAGTCAGACTGACATGTCATGTCAGTCATGGGTCTTTTCCTTTATTTTCTTGGCTCCATAATGACTCCACCGTTCTTGCTGAGACACAAATGAGCCTCCAAAGTCACAATATCTGGCATCAGTACACTTTGACAGACTGGAGACGTATTCTCATTCTGGCCAAGCTAAAGCAGGAGGAGTCAGGCTATTACCGATGCAGAGTCAGGGACAGATACGAAGAGTCCACGACCTGGCTGGAAAGTGGATCTGTCCTTATCCAAGACAAAGGTGAAAGGATTAAGACAACAGTGCAGAGTTGAATATCCGCTCCTTGTAATTAAAGTTGATCACAATTGGAGCAAGTCGGGGGATGTGTTTTATCATTATACATTTCATTTTTTAACCAGACTGGATAACTGAAAACAACTCCCAAGAAAAAGCATCATCAGTAGCATCAACAAGTAAAAAGCTCCTTATATTTAAACATTATAAATGCTGCTTTACAGTATGTAGAAACCCAATGATTTTTATTTTCTTTGTTTTTTTTCTACCACGCAAGCAATTACGGAGTTCATCGCCATCATTTTCTGCTGCTTTCTCCTCATTTCTTTGTCAATCAGTAGCTACTGTGTGTACATGATGATTGGCAACAAAATAGGTGAGTTTCTAAATGTACATGAGAGGGCATTGAAATTGCAGATGAATTTTAATGTTCTCACAAATTTTACACAGCTCGTCGCCTCAGTTCAGCCCCACAGTAAGTAAGAATACTTTGCTAAATGTATTAGATTGGATTGGATTGGTTTGGATAACTTTATGAAAAAATTTATATATATATATATAAATATATATATATATATAAATATATATATATATATATATATATATATATATATATATATATATATATATATATATATATATATATATATATATATATATATATATATATATATATATATATATATATATATATATATATATATATATATATATATATATATATATATATATATATATATATATATATATATATATATATATATATATATATATATATATATATATATATATATATATATATATATATATATATATATATATATATATATATATATATATATATATATATATATATATATATATATATATATATATATATATAAATATATATAAATACGTATATTTAAAAAGAATGATAGTTTGTTCAGGTTTCTTCCTTTCAGCGCCATTCCTAATCGACTACCTGTTTCTGTACCCATCATCCAATTGGAGGCCAAACAGAGTGATAACTGCCTTACAGACTGAAGTATGAACACTCATGTAAAAAACTTGTACACGTCATGTTTTGTTTGGGAGTCTGACAATGTTATGATAGTGTGCAACTTAGAATTTTGCAGCAACAACATCAAGAAAAGTCAATGTATTTAGAAGTCAAGTAAAATGTATTGATTGTGGCTGGAGCAAAAAAAAACATTATTAAATATGTAAACTGCACAAATTTCAATAAAAATAGTTGAGCCAGTATTTTGACATATTTTCCTTTTATTGTTCTAGATTATGGATATCCATCCACGTATGAGTTCATCATTTAAAATCTTATTATAATTGTTTTTTTGCTGTTTTTGGGATGTTATTGTATTTCCTCCTCACTTTAATCTGAAGCAAACTTTTAGCAATACAAAAAAAAACTAGCAACATTACTGTACATTGGAAATTTCAAATAAATTGTGAAGTAAATAAATACCATGTGCTTTTGTTTTTCCAAACCAGCAAATATACAAATGAACACTTTTTAATTGATAGTTCTGAAGTGGGAATATGAAGAATTAGTTCATACTGTGCTATTCTGTGACCGAGGGGTGGGCTTTGGAAGGAGCATGTATATTTTATCAGTTATTTGCACGTGTGTGTGTGTTTGTGCATGTCTCTGAAAATGTATGCTCATACAAAATTTGACCAATGTTTTCCTCACTTTATTCTACAAGGATGTTTCCATACTTTCTTGTGGAAATTCTTCTGGGTGAGAATAATTTCATGTGCATTGCAGTTACAAATGGAAACATTTAAACTGTTCTTTTTCTTCTTAGGATCAATCTACTGCAGCAGAGAAGGTCGTAAGTGAACGTTTCATGACAAAAGTCATTCTGTTTATTTAATTTTAGTAAATTGGGTGATAATAATTTCAAGGGTTTGATCCAAGGTCTCCCTGGGCTTGTGTGGGTTTTCTCCGGGTACTTAGGTTGTCAGGTTAGGCTGGGTGAATTGCCCCTAGGTATGAGTGTGAGCGTGAATTTTTTTGTCCGTCTCCTTGTGCGCTGCAATTGCCTGGGGTACCCCCAGCTGGTGACCGCATTTAGCTGGGATAGGCTCCATCACCCCCCTGTGACCCTTGTGAGGAGAAGATGTTCAGAAAATGAATGAATGTTACTCTGTGCCATGCGATTGACTGGCAACCAATTTAGGATGTCCTGCACCTACCTGCTGTAGTTGGCTGGGCTAGGCTCCAGCACCTCTCACAATACGTATGAGGATAAGTGCTGTGGAAAATGAATGAATATTACTTTTGTCAAACGATTGAAATGTTTAATCACTTGCAGTGCCTAGTTACCCGACTAATTATTTTTTTCATTTTTAAATTACTGTATATTTTTTTACAATTGTCAATATTCCTCAGGATTATTTTGTTTCTTTATCTCACTTACTTTAACACTAGATGGAGATACTTAGCCCCCTTAGACTCCCCTCTCCGCCGTGTCAAATCAGGAGGCGGTATTTGCATGTCACACAGAAAGACTCGCGAGTCTCCACAAGACTGAGAAGGGCGAGTTAGTAGTTGGCAGGTCAAAGGAGAAACACATGGAGGCAACTGGTACTTCGATCGCGTACGGGATTGCGCTCGTAGGGGAAGGCTTTGACTTTAGGAAGTTTGTCCGAAAACCGCAAACCATTGTGCGGCTACTAAGCTGGGTAAGTGCTGCTTGGATGTGGAAGATTGTAGGTAAACTTTGGAGATTGACGAACAGAAACAGACGGCGTGCTTTTGAAACAGGTGTTGTGCTGCAACTCTCACTTTAGTCACTTTAGCGTGGACACAAACGCAAAACGTGTTTTTGCAGGAGTCGTGTTACATGCAGCTGTCAACTGACAACATCTTCAAAGTCGCCTGCTTTTAAATCCAACTTTAAAAAGCAACAAGTCATTATAAACAGATAAAACCTTGCTTAATTTCAATGCTTGGTTGTTTATCACAATATACTGTCAATCTATTGAGGTACTGATACTAGACTGGGTGAAGTAGAACTACTAAAAGTAAAACTATCTAAATTGCATTTATACCTCAATAAATTCAAATAAACTCATATTCTGGAAGATATTCTTCTATTTAACTATTTCTTCCCAGAATAAAAAAAAGTACAACTGAAAGTACAATTATGCTTCTACCATTTTTTCGTAAATTGAAAATTTCGTCAGTAGAGGTGAACTTTGTGTCCTTGAGTTACGACCTAAATACGTTCCGGGACTGATCTTGTACCTCAAATCAATGTTTCCCATAGAAATTAACTAAATACAAATTAATTAGTTCCCGCCCTATGAAAAAAACACACCAAAAAACAGGATATTACAATGGAAAACATTTTTATTGGTTGTCATTCACAACCTACTAACAGATTAACAAATAACTAGTGTTTATGATATTAATACTAGGGAGAGAGGGAGCGAGGGAGAAAATTGCCGGTTGCGCTCATAACATAACAAACTTTTAATTGAACTTAAATGAACTTAGATTCCTACACTCACAAAGTTTTGATCTTACGTTACACATAAATTAAACCTTCTTGTGCAATAACCAAGGCAAAGAAGTTAATGTATTACACCGTGGCTTTCAAGGCGACCTGCCTGCTTCCCCATGCGTATTAGTCAGTCAACCATACACTACTCATGTTTTTAGATCATTTCGTGCTTAATATTGATTGTCATTACAGTGTTCCCTCACTACTTCGCGCTTCAGCTATCGCGGACTAAGAGCTTCGCAGATTTTTTTCAGGAAAAAAATATAAAAAAATGTAAAGATATTAAGTTAAAATTATAAATTACATCATCTTACAAGAGGTGGAAACAAAATATTCAATAAGAATTAGTAATTGTATCAAACAAAGGTCAAAGAAATGGTCAATAAATGGTGACAGTTCAGGAATCGCATTGATGACGTCATGGCTGTTTACAGGCTCTTCTTCACCGCTTATTATAGAACTTCTCGAAATGAACCACAGGATTGAAAAGTAAATAATTCACGCTGTCGGACGGATGTGAGGAAGCACCTTGTACGATTCATGTTGAAACTATTCAGAGCGCTTTCATTTCGACTCCAACGATCCTCAGCTTGATCTCTGTAGTGAATTTCTCAGACTCGTGTGACAAAGTTAAAAACTGCTCTCTGATGAGTGAGGACAGAATGTGCTTGAACTTTTGTGTCTATTTGTGTGCATGGGCATACAATCCGGGCGATTGTGTGCTCCTTGTAAACAGAAGCTTTATTTCAGGTAAGATGATCCCGCTGCCTTCCAAATCCAAAAAGCATTCCAGTTAACTACAAAAACTGCAACTAGGAGTTTGCAAACCATGCTATTGGTGGACTTGTTTTTTCAAAAAAACGTGTCGTTCTTCCTTTAATAAGTCTCAATTTCGCTCAATATTATGGAATAGTCATCATTTGAGACCTGCCTGTTTTAACATAATCCCAGCCAGCAGCATTTTCTTTGTCTGTATCTTTTGTGTCCTTCTTCCCCCCCAAGAGTCCAAAAGCCCCTCTATTTCCTCTTCACGGACCTCATTATGAGTGTTATTAGGGAACTGCTGGTTTCTCTGTAGTCACAAGGTTTGCACCAACACTGAGAGCTAGGTCACATGATTTGCTTGTTGGAGAGTGTGGATGGCTGCAGGAACTATACTGGAGTTAATGGTTGTTTTGTTTAGCTGTTCTTTTTAACCCTATCCCTGTATATCAGTGTTTCCCAACCTTTTTGAGCTGCGGGACACTTTTTGCATTAAAAAAATCTCATGGAACAGCTATGTGAAAATCTTCTTATATTATATTACCTATATTAACATTATAAAGTCGTTTTCATCCATTTGTTTATAAACAGGAATGAATTATTACTTGAGTTGGCAAATATGAGAATTTAAAGTAATCTGGGAAGAATTACAAACAAGCACCCTAATGTATATTATAGACTGTTTTGTCTAATTTGGTTGTTAAAAAACAAAAAAAGAAATTTGTGTGTGTGTGCCCAATTTATTGGCTAACTTGCCTTCTTTCCTTTTGTCATTATAGCTATTTTCCATCGTGGTTTTTGCCTGCATCACCACAGAAGGATATATCAACCCCGTCTTCAGTGCTGAGCCAAAATGCATCTTCAACCAAAATGACTCGGCATGTCACTATGCTGTTGGAATTGGCGTGATTGCCTTCCTTGCCTGTCTAGGCTTTTTACTTATTGACGTTTACATACCTTTTATGGGCAATGCACAGCAAAGGAAATATGTTGTGATGGCAGACCTCGGATTCTCTGGTGAGAATTCCACTTTTATACTGGCTTTAATTCATATGCCACTCTTTTGGGCCTGTAGTTCACCTTATTAAACCACTTAGAGTATTTCATTCATTGAACACCACTTATGATGCTAGACATCACAATCATTTTGACTGGCAGGGTTGGCAGTAATTACCATTGGTGAGAACCCTAAATTGGTAGTATGAGGTAGCTAGGTAGTAGAAGTGTGAGCCTGAATGTATGCCCTTTGATTGGTTGGCCACCGATTCAGGGTATCCGTCACCTGGTGCTTATAGTTAGCAGGGATAGGCTCCAGCACCCCACACAACGCTTAATAGGATAAGCAATTGGGAAATTTAATATTAATGAAAAATATATCTGGTGGATGCCAGATCTTTATACGGGTTATTTGTTTTTATCTTACCAAAACTAGTCTCTTGGCCAAAAAAGGCTTAATTCTATAAAATATACAGACTTAAATTGTAACCGTCATATTTTGACTGACCGAAAATTACAGTATCGGGATATCCCAGGTGATATATATCATGTATTTTTGCTGATTTTCCTAGTGGCAATAACTCCTGTCTCATACAGAGCGCTTTAGTTTTGCACAATGCGAAACAAGCCACTTATTGTTATCCTTGCATCACATAACCTATTGTTGTAATCAGCAGCAGATGATGCTGAGTGAGCTCGGTGAGGGCGAGGATGACATCACAGATTCTCTTGAAATTCATTGGCATGATGCTGTTTGTCAGACATTCCTTATGGAAACAAAGAACTGATGCTGCAAAAATTGTGCTCATTAGAGAATTGCATTATAGAACACATCCTCCACTGTTACTCTACTCTTAGTTCATTTGGATATTTATTGTTACTTTTTTGGATGGCCTTACAGACCAGTAAAATCATTCTAGAATGTTTTCTTCCCCCCATATCATGACTGTGTATGTTTATTTTTTATAGGAGCGTGGACCTTTCTGTGGTTTGTGTGCTTCTGCTTGTTGGCTAGTCAGTGGAGCCGAACACATGATGTCAGTGCAATCCCTCAGGATGCTGCACGTGCAACAGTGGCCTTTTCATTCTTCTCCATCGCTACTTGGGTGAGCAAAGCCGCCAAAAGCACTCAACAATTAATCTTGTATCACAGATGTGTCAAACACGCGGCCCGTGGGCCGGAAGTACCCCCTGATGTGTCCAATCCGGCCCACGGGGTTGTTTTGCCTGACGGGCACTTTGTAGCTTACTCGTGATGTATGTACAATGAAAAAAAAATGCATTTAAAAGGGCACCGCAAAACCAAAAGTTTGTAAGTTATGTGATCAAATGCGCCCTCAAATTTCTATCCGCAATCACATTCTTGATTTCGTCTCCTGCCGCCTACAGTGGCAGCCAATGTGTTAATAAAGAGCCTTATCGTGACCTAAAAAGTAGTTACCCAAAAACGGCCCACAATCAGTAGGAAGCGACAAACATACAACAAGCATCCCGGAAAAAAAATCAAACAAAATCAATAGGAAATAATCTAAAATGTACCAGAAAAAAAAAAAAGAAAATTTGTAACCACCACAACATTGCATTTTCTAATACAGTGTACGATGCTCAGGTGTGCCGCGGTTAAATTACAAGGAGTCATGCATTGTAATATTCCAAGAGAGAGATCTCAATATTAACAGATTAAAATGCAATTTATGTATGTTATTACGCAGGGAATCCTGACCTACTTTGCCTGGAGTCGTTTCCGGAGCGGCCCTGATGACGTCGGAGTCCCAACCTACACCGAGCAGCCTGCAGACCTACACGAGCCATACCCGCCGACCTACGCCCCCGCCCCTTATACACCTACGCCATACACTCCCACCACCTATCCCGCTCTAGCCGACTTAAGCCAGCAACCTGCTTTCACCCCAAACCTGCAGCCGACACCCGGCTATCAGCCACCCAATTATTGACACTGGAAAGCTCTGTTATGGCCACAGCAGGGCTGCTGCTTCTTTGCTAGCAGCGGATCCAGCAAGTCAGCGCCGCGTCTCCGTTGGCGATGAGGCTTATCGTGGTTATCGCACTTCTCCAATTGTTTAACTGGAGAAGTGGAGGAACTGCATGCAAGTTAATAGGATGGTGACACTGCGGATTTCCGCAAAAGGGTCGATGGTCTCTGGTCTATGATCAGATCTTGACATCAGACTGAGAGCTGACATTGTTAGTGATCTTTGGATCCGCTGACAAGTATGGTATGACACAACATTTACCTCAAGCAGGCTGTTTGGCAAATGCAACGTTAGGATGATTGTGACACTGTCAATTACAGTTGATGAGATCAGTGCCATTAGTTTCTTTTTAATTTAATTTTTTTTAGGTTGACCTTCCCTTTTATTTGATCAATTCCACAACTAATTTTCATCATAAATTTGTCACCATTACCTGTAAATAACTAACACTTAAAGGAATGGATAACACCTCTGTTGTGTGCATATCAGTGGAAAGAATCCTATTTAATAAATTAAAAAAAAATCTGATATGCATTTATGTGAAAAAATGATGAATAAATGTTGTATCCTGTTTTCCCTCTTATTTTTTGTTTTTCCCCCTGGGATCCATGGGCCATCACACAGTCTGCTGGTTTGTTTACAACAGGTTCCTGCAGAGCTGCCAACCTCTGTCGACTTTATTTCAAGAGTTTAAGAATTTTTGGGGGATTATAGGGAGTTTGCCCATAGTCTCCGGAGTATTTGACAGCTCTGTATCTGCCTAGCCATCCCACCATGCTGATAGAAACGCATGTCTTACACTGACACAAATCTTCATTGACAGAAATGTTGATCTTTCACATTTATTCTCCACATTCTTACAATATTGGAAAACATTAAGAATATTGGTGTCATGTTTATCTTGCCACAGAAATAAACCTAAAACAAAAATATATTTCTCTCCATTTTCAAACATTTTTGAGAAGTTGTTAAAGAGCGCAATGCAGCTCCAGAACCTTAAGTTACCAACTCCCAGCAAGTGATGACATTTCTATCAATGCACAATTACCCAGCAGCACAAAAACAATATTGCTGCATTACAACGCCTTAACCTTAGCCGGTCTACTTGGCAAAAGACATTTAGCCTACTTACGTCTGACCGAGGGCCAACTCGCCGAGGGGGCATCTGGCCGAACGACTAGCCAGCCGAAGTACGGCTAATTCTACGTTCCGCCAGATGCCCCCTTGGCCAGATGTCAGTCGGCTATATGTCTTTCGGCTATATGTCTTTCGGCAAGTCGACCGTGTGCCCCCATTAACAGAACCTAGAAATGTTTCCCAAACATCTTGCGGTGTCAAATATAATTCATTTTATCAACGTCCATGACCAACTGTTTTGACACGTTCAGATGTGAATAGAAGAGATACCCAGTCCATTGGTTTTCCCATTAGGTGAATGTTGGTGAGTTTCATTCCCGAGGGGAGTACGATTTTCTTTGCCCTGCTTCCGATGTCCGTAACAATTTCGACAGACTGCTTGGTACTTGTCAGCTCCGCCGATCACTTCCACCTATGGATCACAGAAAAAGCCATGCTTAAAAGAAGATAACCCCCACTAACTTATATTTTCATTTGTGTATGCTCACCTCCTTTTCCGTTCCAATTCTCTTTGTGTATGCTGCATCTTGATAACACTGCATGCATACGGCGTGAAGCTTTACCACGCTTTCCGCCAAAGGAACAAGGTTCAAAATGTTTCCAAATGGCTGAAGAAGAATGGGATAAATTCAGTTATTCTGACTGGTCACATTCTGAATTTTTTCAACCACTTGACAGTTATACCAGTCAAAACACATTCCTACACCATCATCGCTAGACAATGTGTATTTGTCAGGTAAGAAAAGATTCACCATTCTCTGAAAGGTTCCATCCAAAGCCGCAACAATAACAGTTTTGCCCAAATTGGCCATTTCCTCACAAAACTCCACTGTGTCCGGGAACTGCAGTGACACAAAGAGTCAAGAGTTTGAGTGGGCTTTCCTGAATGTCCACGTGAAAGAAAATAGTTAAAAGAATCCACTCACAAATTGCCCTTCATCGATTCCAATGACACGAGCTCGTAGTGCCAGCAACTGCACATCTTTAAGCGAGTTTGCAGATACAGCTTCCATTGTGTTTCTAGGGGACGGACAAGGAAATAAGTTATTTTTCCACCAATGAAACAACCAAAAGCATGCCAACATTATGCAATTGTTGAGTTCAATTTACAATTTCGTATTTTCTGGACTATAAATTGCACTTTTTTTAATAGTTTGGCTGGGCCAGTGACTTGTACTCAAGTGTGACTTACATACAGGGATACCTCTACTTAGAAAATATTTTGATTATAGAAATTGTTTCATAACTTTGATTTTTTTTAAAATAGAGCACTCTTTTAAATATTCACTAAATCGTTCCATGGTGCTAAAAAAACGATTTACGTTACTAAACCCTTTAAAAATGATGCAAATGCCCCAATTTTGTTTGAAATATGAGAAACAAAAATCAGATAAAATGATTCATTAATGTAATAAAATGATTATGAAGCATGCAAAACCATTTTCTTTTCGTGCATGAGTCTAAGGAGCAAGCTAAAGTTGGGCAACTGACAAAGCACATGAGCATTAAAACAATTCAAGACATTTTGTACTATAAAAAAAGTGGTGGAGTGACTTTCAAGTATTCATAGTACGCTACTTACTTATCATGTGTAGCCATTTTCAAGTCTGAGTAGCGTGTATCCTTGGCATATTTGATCACCAAACAGGTGTACTGGGCAGCCAGAAAACGACGCACCCGTCGAATCAATTCAGTGCTGTAGGGAAAACAATAAATCGTAAGGTGAGCTCCTCAAAAAGAATATTGTATTGTATGGGGTAGGACTACAACAGTGGTCAATTAAACCTCCCTCACTAAAACATACTTAACATCTACATGCTATTACATCAAACAAAAATGATTCTATACTTATGTTGTTGAGTATTTATTATTTATTATTACTTATGTTAGAGCTGAGCAATATGACAGAAATTGTTATCATGAAGAAGAAGAAAAAATTCAGTCTATACATAACTATCACTATAACCACCACATCTTTTTGTTTCAAATTTGAAACTTCAAACTTCTGTGAATAAGTAAATTAATTACTTTTAAAATGTATTTTTGTAGTTCTGTTGCGCAATAAAGACAAGAGAACTCCATTGATTATTTCGTTAGTTGTTTGTTGTTATTGTGCATACATAAATTGGCGGAACATTTTAGTATAGTTAGTCCTTTTTTTTGTTGCCTGCCATAAATAATTGGAAACACATGCACGTTACTTACATGCATAAGATTTATGTATACACGCGCACGCACACACATTAACACACAAATACATACAAACACATACATATAATATATGTATATTACCTTTTGCCGGAAAACATCGGTCCAAATATAACCTGTAAAAATCAATAGGTGTAGACCATTAGAGAGTGGCATCGTTCCCAAATATAATAGAACGTTAAGTGATGGAAATGTGGTAAAAGATTTAAATGACAAATTTCGGTTAGAATGAAAAAAAAGCACATTTGCAGACAAAACAAACCTGGATTTGCCCCTGAGCTTTACGTGGGGAATTTGGATAAACTTTTGGAAAATCCATACAGTCCATTTCTTCCTAGTCCAAAACAAAGAAGCAAATTGAAGAGAAAAACTAAAACAAAAATTGCAAAGTTTGCAAATTCAGCTAAATGAATTGACGATTAGTAGCAGCTTTGAAAGTCGTTTCAACGAGCGCGCGTTTTGGAGTTTATGCGATCAGCGTCTACAAACACGGAAATAATTCCACCAATTGACAGCAGGTCTGGTCAGTCATGTGACAATTCTCAACCAATTATAAAGGGTTGTTTTGTAGTGCAAGAATGGACAGGGCAATTTAAAATGCTAAAAGCGGGAGAGAGAAACGAATTGAAAGTTGATCAAATTGGGATGCTTTTGTCAAAATTATGTGGTTTGAGTAGTTTTAACAAATAATTCTAAGTCTACACTTTGAATTAGAGTAACGTTGCTTATTCACAATTGCGTCTTCGCTATAATTATACATATAAATTTATTCGCACTCCCTGACAGTTGGTGGCGGTAACGTGCAATTCTATTGTTTTCTTGGGATAATTTTGATCGAAAGAAGTATACAGTATCGACAATAGAACAATATCTATCTGTATAATTGACGAGGAGGAAATGTTGAGCTGACTAACCAGGACTTTTAAAATAATCTTTATTAATTAAAAAGTATATAAACGAATTGGGACCATCTTATTTGTGTCTCACACCCTTCACGAATGGATAGGGGGCCACAAACATTGGCTGAGTACACCACAGGAACTAATTTGGTGCTACACTCCCAGGAAAGTAAACAATCCTGATGGGTCTAAAGTTCAAAATAGTCCACACAACTGCTGTTTCCCGTTGATTTATTCCTATCAAGAGACTTTCGACAAAAATGCTTCAAGAAATGACATCCTGGACTGCAATGACGAAAGATGTGAGTCTGTATAGTATATACGCTTTGTTATTGTCAACTAGATTTCAAGTTAGCTTAAATAAATGCAATACCTAGGGGTGTTACAATACATTACCAGCAGGAGGCGCTGTTGCGCACAGCGTTACTCCATATAATATCGGACGCCGAGTGCTGTTTTATGGCGTTAGCTAGTCTTTTTCGGCTCGGTTAACCATCACTACCTGTTTAACCAGGAGCTCGAAAGGCAATATTCACCCAGGCGGTGGTCGCACAGGATGGCGGCAGACGATGTGATCAAAAGCCACGTCAAGACTTTAAAGGAAGGTCGGTAGGTCACTTATCAATTATAGGCATTTTTTAAACTGAAACCTAATTGGGTATACAGATGGGCAGTAAAACAATGTCGTTATCATTCATTTGTAATTAATCAGATTTTTTAATCTACAATCCGGAAATGTTTTCTGATGAACTGAATGCTTTTTTTTAAACATGAGTAATATGTGGACATGATACAATAATAATGGGTTTATACCAGCCTTATTAAAGGGGCATTGATTGATTGTGAATGATTATTTACCTTCAACGTGCACAAGGGACTAAATTTGGAATTTTGAAAAACTATACATGTGTTGATTAACATTAATATGAATATTAGCATGTGCTGTCCCTTATTAAATTAATCAAACTCAATAAAAACACTTAAAAAAAACACACAATTCTTTGGCTGGCATGACTTGAAGTCTGAAAAATGCAGTAATTTAGAAATAATCAGCCAAACAAATGTTCTAAATATTATACACGGGTGAATCATGCACCCTTTTGCACATGAATGAAAACGCATTTGATTTGTAGACTGGTTAAATTTGATTGATATTGGCAAAGGATCCTCCTCCGACTTTTTTCTTGACATGCAGGAACAGAGCGGGCTCGCAATCTTGCTCAAACGTTACTCAACGTTCCCTACGGAGAAGGTGAAGGTGAAAAATTAGACGCCTACATCCCTACCACCAAGTCCCTCGGTGAGGAGCTGTCATAACTCGTCAATGTCGTGTTCAAGTGTTAATAATGCTCTCCTATTTTCCAGACGTACCTCTCGTTATTTACCTTCATGGTGGATACTGGCAGTTTCTCAGGTATGTGCTTTGCTTCTACCACAAGGATAGCAAATGTTATGATTTATCTTGTCGGTGACATTTGACATGCTCCTGTAGTAAGGAGGAGTCCGGATTTATGGCAGTCCCACTGGCCGAGAAAGGTGTAGTAGTAGTGGCGGTTGACTACGACATCGCGCCCAAAGGTAGAGTCTATTTCTGATTTATTTACACCAGTGTTTGTCAGCCATTTTTGAGCTGTCGCACATTGTTTGCGTTGCAAAAATCTCAAGGCATACATCAGCTGTAAATCTTCAAATTTAAAACAGTGTTGCTCGCCTATATTAACATTATATAGCCATTTTCATGATAGCTTTATAAACAGGAATCAAATAAATGTCCAAAAAGTACCGCATTTTCCCGCATATTAGCCGTCTCCATAAAAATTGTCTTAAAAGTGTTGAATTATTCCATATCTTGCGTTTTGTAATATCACAATTTTAATCTAGTAACATTACAATATTAGCTTATTGTTTGTCATATTTTAATTGTTATTTCATAATATTACAATTTTTCTCCAAATATTACAATGTATTCACGTGTAATTACCCGCAGAAGAACACCTGATCACCGTTCACACATAGCGAAACATTAATTTTACACTACATTATTCAAGTGAGACATTTTGGATGTGTGTCATGGCAGTATGAATTCAAAAAGAAAAGCATCGAAATATATGTTTTGATATGGTATAAATCCAGCATATCGGGGAAGCAGGGTTGTACGTGATAATGTCTTTTCTCTCAGGTAACATGGACTTGATGGTCTCTCAGGTGCGGAGAAGTGTTGTGTCTGTCGTGCAACAGTATTCACATATCAGGTAGTCCTCAAGATCCTCACAAATACGACATGACACGTCTCGGTCACATGGCACTCTTCTTTTTAGCGGCTTGTATATCTGTGGCCACTCTGCCGGTGCTCACCTTGCTGCTATGGTTCTTTCCACTGATTGGTCGCAGTACAGCACCGTACCTCAAATCAAAGGTGAAGCGCTTCTTAAATTATTGCGTCTGGAAAAAAGGAAATTAAGAAAAAAAACACACAAATTTGATCTTATTCGTTTTATTATTCCTTAGGTGCCTTTCTTGTCAGTGGTATCTATGACCTGTTGCCCATCCTGTCTACATACGTCAATGACCCGTTGAAGATGACCGAGTAAGTATTGTAGTACAGTAATACCTTGACATACGAACAATTTGAGATAGGAGTAAAATTTCGGACAAATATTTATCTTGGGATATGAGCATACAGCGGACGCGAGAGGCTACTCATAAGAACATCATGGGCACTGTCTGGTCGCAACTCTCTTGTGTAATGTCTCTACGAGCACTGGGCGGAGCGTTGCATTTTTTTCAGTGTTTTTTTTTCTTCCCTTAGTCAGTGCAGAATGTGCGTGATTCAGTTTGTGATTCTTTGCATTTTTGCACTTGTATTTTCTGGTGGCAGGGAGGTGGCAATAAGAAACAGCCCAAGCAAGTTGATTCCACAGCTCAAACTCTCTTCTTCAGGCTGCCATATTGTTGTAGCTGTCGCTGAGAATGACTCTCCTGAGTTTCGCAAGCAGTCAGAAGATTACTACAAGGTCAGTTTCTCATAATTCAGTCTTGTAGATGTGTTGGTTTGCCATTTTGCAGGTGGAAAGACAATCATTTGGCCTTTCAAAATTCTTCTATTGCTCTTCATGAAACATCGTGTACTGCTATAGTTCAACCATGTTTTTAGAACAACATATCCAATTTAAAACTGGATGTATGGTTATCCATTCTGTATTTAAGAAGAAAATGATGACTATCAGGTAGGTGTTGAGAATGAAATATGTTTCTATACTTCTGACTATATCATTTTGTCTCTTAAAGACTCTGAAGTCAACTGGACTTAATGTGACTATGGAAGATGTGTTGAATACTGACCACTTCAATATCATTGAGCAGCTGGTTGATGGCAATTATCACCTTACAAAGGTACTTTAGTAAACCATTACAAGTTGTGTTACTAAGAGTACTGCAATGATGATTTAGAATAATAAGCCAATTTATCTCTAATAACTTGAAACAAAGCTTAAGATTCCCTACCCTGTACAGATGACTAAAGTGTAAATGTAGCGTTTAAACTAGTCATAGGTAGTCTATCTTGTAGTATATCCAGTAAAGATTTAGAAAACATAATTTTGGAGGCCTTTTGAAGATAATGCTCTTAATGTCTATTGTCTCTATTGCAGCTCCTGATGAAGATGATGGGGAAGAGCTGAGATGGAAGTGTCATTGATCAATATGGGGACAAGTTGTGGGAGGATAGTAACATCAAGCACTTTTTAATGGGTTAAAAATGAAATGTTTAATTTTTAACGTCATCTGAATGGGCCTAAAATGGGTGCATATTTGACATAGTTTGACACATGCTGATTGAATTACTACAAATCAGGTTATCGCTACTTTAATGTTGCATTCTTTTGACATTAAACTCAGACATCATTTGATTAAGATATTAACACTGAGAATGTAACATATTAATTTACGTATTGATGGGGAAAGATGGAGCCATTTCAACTGGGAGAAGTTTGTATCAATTGATCGTTCACTGCTGACAAATAAATGATAAGTCAACATTAATAAGTGGTCATATAAGTAGGTACAAAAGTGACTGCTCTTAATGCAGCAGGCATTTACAAACTCGAGTGTGTTGCATTCACGTTCTACTCTGAAAAGGAGGAAAAATAAGACTTCTGCTTGAGGCTGGATGAGGCAGACGTGCTCTTTTTCAGGTGTTATTCCATATAATGTTGAGTCATACTGTATCTGTGTTTCATATTTCCTCACTGGTATTGAATGTTGCTCCAAGAAAGGTCTATAATAGCGACAGGCAGGTAAACTTTAACTGTACTTTTCATGTCAGTATATTTGTACTTTTCTCTGATGTTATCAAAGTATGTGTTCAAAGAGGGATTTGTCGATTTGTCTGAACTTATGTGTTCAAAGAGGGATTTGTCGATTTGTCTGAACTTATTGTCATTAGAAGCACTCACCGCCTACATTTAAGTTATCGATGGTCAAGACGAGTTACAGAAGGGCGTGAAATGAAGTCAAACGCCTTCCGGCAGCTGTAGCAGCGAGCTCATTATATTATACACTTTGACGCTGAACTACGTGAAGACGAACATCTACGCTAGGTACGCCAATTAAGTTAAGATTTTTTAAAATAGAATTTAGGACTAAAGGTCAGAAAGTTTCACTGAAACTGCTGGCAGTTTAGCAGTAAAATGGCGAAAGTTTAGAAGTTGACGGTGAACTCGTCAATGCTTTTCTGTTTTTTGAATCTTTTTGGGGGAAACACGTTAGCCGAAAATAGAGATAATTTATAAGTTAGTTTTTGTGAGCTAGTCTTTATATTCGTGACTTAATATTATATTATTCTTACGGGTGTTGTTTTTTGGACAACGTAAAATCCGTTTCGCTTTGACTGAATCAACACAATTAAGTTCATAAATGTGATTTTAATCTGGGAACCGTAGACGTTCATATTTGACTATTTGCTTATGTAATTGTTATTTGTCTTTGGGTGGCTTTGAGTATCCTCACTAAATACTTTCGGCTGAAACGCTGTAAACGTATTTGCTTCAGTGGTTTCCTTGTTATTAAAGGTATCACACATTTATACGATTTCTACATTACAGAAAACATCTTGAATAAAATGTTCGTCCATACGTAAAAAAATAACCCTATTACGACAGTGATGAAATACTGTTAGCAGGAAACCGGATGTATGAATCACAATTCCAACGACTTCAAATTAAAAGTAAAATAGTCATCTCAACTGGCAGCGAATTAACAAATTCCAATTAATTGAACGTCTACTACGGATACATTTATATTAACAGTTATGGTCAATGGCTCTGGAAGAATTAAAATATTTTATATATTTTCAGCAGGCCAGCCCGCTGGATGAGTGGTTAGTGGGAGACGTGGGTTGAAATCCAGGTCGGATCACCTGTATGGAGTGTTCAAATTTTCTGGTTTCTTCTTAATTTCAAAAGACATGCATAGTAGGCTGATTGGGCAGTCTAAATTGCCCCTAGGTATGAGTCTGAGTGTGAATTGTTGTTTGTCTCTTTGTGCCATGTGATTGGCTGGGCACCAATTCAGAGTGTCCCCCGTCTCTGGCCTGAAGTCAGCCTGGATAGACTCCAGCACCCCTAGTGAGGATAAAGCATTTCAGGAAATGAGCTGTGATGAGACATTTTGAGCAGATACTCAAAATCAAACCTATAGAAATTCTATATATGTCTTGAATAGTACTGAAAGTTGAATGTGAACATAACATAAAGTTTTAGATTGCCAGAGATTTGGAGGGACGCAAGCAACATATTTTGATGCAGTAATCTAACCCGGAGGGGCGAAAATAGGGGAGAGTCGGTGGTGCGAAACCATAGCAAATATGGGTCATGGTCAATGGTAACAAGGGCATTCTTTGTTGGGAAAAACTGAAGAATCGTTGTGTGTGTGTGTGTGTGTGTGTGTATGTGTATCTGGCAAAAAGACCAGGGCACAAGTACAGAGGATCACTTGTCCTCTAGATTGGAATTCTGAATGCAAAGGAAACAATGAGTACGTATTACATATCAGGGTCAAGGTGTTCACATTCTCGAACTGTTTTAGAAGAATAAATAAATAAACTGCTGTAATAATGCAATGCAGTTTTTTCCATTTACCATTTGTTGTATCATCTGCTCTATTCCTTTCAGTTTAGGCACAATCTATTCTTGGCTGATTTTACATACTGACCCTTTTTCTCTTTTTAAGCCGGGCAAAAATCAAAGTCGGAGTACCGCAATGAGGATAAAGAAAAAGCTTCTATGAGTATTTTTGCACTGGGAGTCCGGGGAATCCCCTTGGGCCTTTCATCTATGACGCCAACCGCTACCTGGGACCCCCGCTTTAAGCCCAAATGGCGGGCAATCGCCGTGGTCACCCTGCTAGCTTTAGTCCTCTCGTTGTACCTTTACCACACTGGAGGGGACGGAGACAATCCGTCTCTTGGTTCCTACAGCAACAATTTACAAATGTATCATCACGGCGACGACCGCACATTTAAGGAGACTCACAGACTAAGTATGGAGAGTTCCTCCAGGTTGCGGGAATGGGAAAAACCTTACAATGGCACGTATCCCCTAAGTCCACCCGTGAAGACCAGCTTTGGCATCAAGTACCGCATGGCAGTCATCGCCGACTTGGATACGGCGTCACGCGGCCCTGACGGCCACACCTGGTTCAGCTATATGAAAAGGGGTCACCTGACCGTTTCGGAGCGTGGCGAAAGACTGCGTGTGGAATGGGACCGGGAGACCATCACGCTGGAGAGTCACCTCGCGGAGAAAGGCCGAGGTTTGTGAGACGGTTTACCATGAGTCCATGTTGCGGCAGTGAATTTTATACTATGCGGTCTATTTTCCAGGTATGGAGCTGTCAGAGTTAGTGGCATTCAATGGACATTTGTACAGCGTGGATGACCGCACAGGCGTGGTGTACAGGATCGAGGGGAGGCAAGCGGTCCCCTGGGTCATCTTGCCCGACGGCAATGGATTTGTTTCCAAAGGTCAGACTTGGAATCAATTTGGTTCAGTCCCAAATTCAGCCCCAGTTGAATGTTGATGTGTGCATTTGCAGGCTTTAAGGCAGAGTGGCTCGCAGTGAAAGATGAGCGTCTATACGTCGGAGGTCTTGGCAAGGAATGGACCACCACCACCGGAGAGGTCGTCAACGAGCATCCACAGTGGGTTAAAGTGGTGGGATACACTGGCGATGTCCAGCATAAGAACTGGGTGCCTTACTACAACGCTCTCCGACGTGCTGCGGGGATCAAGCCACCAGGTTGAGACACTTTTTACCTTTTGCGGCTCATTCTGAAATTGGAGGACATGTTGGCTCTTAAATTCTTGAAAATTAAGACTACACTTTTTGCCTATCTGCTACATATTCCGCAATCATTTTAACCTAGCACACCAGATTGATTATTCCAAGGGGTGCCATCAGGCCGAATATTAAATGTACTCAATTGTGACCCATATTCAGTTTTAAGGCATTCAACACTGTCATTATTATGGTTGTTACCACAGGCTATCTCATCCACGAATCTGCGGCATGGAGCGAGCGCCTTCAACGTTGGTTCTTCCTACCTCGCCGCGCCAGTCACCAGCGCTACGACGAGGGCGCCGACGAGCGCCGCGCTACCAACCTGCTGCTGTCCTGTCGACACGATTTTAGCGATGTAACCACGCAGCGCGTCGGTCCTCTGAATCCCACCCATGGCTTTTCGTCTTTTAAGTTTGTTCCCGGCACGGACGATCAGATCATTTTGGCGCTAAAATCGGAGGAAGACGCGGGCCAGGTCGCCTCATACGTCATTGCGTTCACGCTCGGCGGCCAGGTGCTGCTGCCCGAAACTAAAATCGGAGATGTCAAGTACGAAGGACTGGAGTTTATTTGAAAATAATAGCACTGCTATTTTTTATTCTCTCAGATTTGACCCCCTTCATAGTTAACAATGAAGGATAACAAAAAAAAAATCTAAGTTAATTCATGCACACTGGTACTCTTGATTATGGTTGAAACTAGCACAAACAAAAATAGAAATCTTTCCTCCTGCATGTAAGCTGCTGGTCAGACTCTCAGGAGAACAAAGTCAAAATTTGTATTTGATATGAACATATTACTGAATGTTGAAAAACTACTTTTAATAAGTGGTCTCTTTGTCTTTACAGGTAACTTTAATATTTATATTTTAAATATTTTATGCAGGACCTAATGATTTCATAAAGCCAACTCGAGCAAGAGCTGTTTTATTTAGAGATAAGCCTATTTAATATATTTTTGTATCTAAGCAAAACTAAATAAAACTATGCTTAGTTTGTTTGGATTACTGTTTCCTTTGTGATTTGAAATTTTTTTGTTGGATATTTTAAATGTAATGAACTTCCATGTTAAATTCACTTTTCTAAAATGTTGATTGACTGAATAATTGCATTAATTATGTGACTTATGGATTTGATTTAAACATGAATACACAATTATATTGGGAAACAATTGATTTTGAGGTTTTTCTACCATTGCATTGTACAAACTGGAAAGGGCTCATTTAAATACATAGGACACATTTAGCACTTTTTTTAGCCATAGTAAAAACAACACATTTTAAAATGGCAGTTTGTACGTTGCCAAAAGGCCTACAAGAGCGCCAAAATTAAAAAATGCCTGAGTTTGTGCATGTTTGATTAACCTAAATCAAACAAAAATTATCATTAACTTTAGCCATTTTTATACGCACCTCTAAAGACTGCAATAATGTACTGCACATTTTCATAAAGCTTATGCAAATTCCTAAAAGAAACCACTTATGTTTCAACACAAAATTACATTTATAGCATGGTTCCCATGGCAATCACATCAGGACGTAGATCAGCCATTTTGAGAGGTCGAAAGGAGCTACTTTTGGTGTAGAAGTCGAGCATCCTGCGATCAGTGTGTCTCAATTCACAAAACACGCCTCTGGAACCTGAAAATGAAAGAAAATGTTTCCATCTTGCGGCCGCTTGACCATTTAAAAGGTGTCCATTTACCACTGCTCCTGATGCTTGCCAACAGCTGCCCCAACATCCGCTCGGCGGGGGAAGGGTCAATGACCCTCGGTAGCAGTTGCCCAGTGACTAATGATGGGAATTGCTCAAATAGGGAGTCACTTGTGTCTCTCTGGAGGTGAAAGATAAAGCAGCCATGCTTGTAATGGATCTCTTTTCCAGTATTTTTATCCATTCTAAATAATCACCTGAATTGAGGCGGCAGCTTCTTTGGCATCTGTAAGTGCGAGCATGTAGCCACATACACCAAAATCATCCTCCAGAACTAAAGCACACTGTGGGCTTGGCGCCAGTTCACCTGTTGCCAGACTGAAAAAGACCCGTTCAAATCAATCATCTTTCACCTACCGACCTTTCCACCTAACCTCGATTCAGTCATCTTTTTTTTTTGGTTGCAAATGCGGCTTATAAGAGAGACAATACGGTAACTTCTTACATGTCTTAGCTACTTACATGTCGCTAATAAGCGAGGGGGGCTTTGTGGTGGAGATTTTAATTTGTCTCTCTCTTTGCATTTGAACGAAAATTCTCTGCACGTCCAGCTAGAAGAGACAACAATGCAACGGAAGATTAAGCAAATGGAAAAAGTTCAACTGGCAATTAGCAATGTCATATTTAAATTACCCTTTATGCAAATGAAAACTGGCTAGTTTGGCAGATTTAGAAGTTTATGAGAAAAATGTACATAATGTACACTAAGATACATTTCATTGTATGACTACCCGCAAGCTTAAAAGAATTAAGGAACAATGGACAATATGAAATAATATTTTTCTGCCAGACCAGCCAGCGCTTTTTAATAATGAATTAATTATTCTGAGACTTTGTTAACCAAGAAATTTTACAAAGACCTTTTTCACAGCAATTAATTACAGCATGTTGAGGTATTACTGTATGTGTTTTTTTTTATTGTGCTATTTTATTCATGCAATTTTAATCTTGTTGTATTTGTACAATAACAATGAAGATTATTCTATTCTATACACCTCACCTTATCCTCCATGCAATAAGGCCTTATGCAGTACACCAATGTCTTGGGCTGGTATTTGAACAGGTCTCTGTTTCCGTGGCCAGGCAGCATTCTCTGCAAGTGAAACATGAATAATGCTATTGGACAGAAACAAAACAAAAAAATGAGCAATTAGGTTAATCCACCTGAAACTCTCCTGAGAGGCCTCCTCTGAATCCCCATGGTTCTGGATCAGCACTCATTAGCTGAGCTGATGGGTTGCCAAAACCTCCTAAAGGTCAGTCGACATTCATGTTAAGACCGAAACAGGAAATACTATAAAAAAGGTTTTTCACCTAGTGATTTCACGTAAGCTTGAGCCAGATTGACGCCACTCTTGATGTCACAGATGTAGTTGTACAGGTCATACAAAATCTTCCGATTGGGCGCGTTGGACAGGCGGTTGAACATGCGCACCACAGCTGCGCACATGTCGTCAAACTGCCGCGCTCTGGAACACCATTCGGAAGTCTAGAAGCATGACAAAGGCTCATTTACACTCCATTTGAGTGGAATTGTCCATTTATTCTAAGCTGGGGTGGGCAAACTGATCTTCCAGGGCCACTGTGGGTGCAGGTTTTTGTTCCAAGCGATCAAGCACAGTCTAATCCACCAATGAGGTTTCTCTGTGAACAAGAATGTATTGATTGCCTTTGTAGGACACCACATTGGTGAAAAAGTGTGTTGGAACGAAAACCTGCACCCACTGCAGCACTTTGTGGAATAGTTTGCCCACCGATTTTATTTCAGAATACATTTTTATCCAGACTTCCACCTCTTCAACCTGCTGCCCACTGGCAGGACCATAACAGCCAAGACAAACAGACTCAAGAACAGTTTCTTCCCAACAACCTTGACCATACTCAACTCGAGTTGTTCACCTTGCAGAACCTAATCAAGACTTATCTTGTACTACACAAAAACTCCATGGGCTGCTAACCACTCATTTATGTTGACCACTTGCGTTGCTGACAAGTTATTTATTTATTATTATTATTATTATCTATTGATTATTGTTGTTGTTATTTGTGCACTTCATGGTGAACCCTTCAATCTTATTCTACTTGTATAATGACAATAAAAACATTCAAGATCCTTAGATTAGAATTAATAATGGAATATTTGTGGAGGATTTACACAAAGAATGGGCAAAGAAAATGAATCAGACCTGCTCAGCTTGACTGTGATTTATGAGCCAGTTCAGCTCGTGCAACATCGTCTTGGCAGTAGCACCGTGTTCATAAGGTAGGTAGAAGAGTTCGCACAACAACATCAGGTCATCTAAGGTTAGCGGCTCGGCTGTGTAAAGTGAGTTCTCTCCCGGGCCCGGTTCATATGAGTGTTCTCCGAGGTCTGTCTGCATGGGCTCCTCATCTGAAGATTCTTTCTTTAAGCAAGCTAAAAAACAATGTGATGGAAATAACAGATATCAGTATAATGTTGCATTGATTGTTTCTGTTTCTTTTTAAAAAAATTAAGAATACATAACGTTTCTTGGTTTGCTGGATCCGTAAGTAATCATTGGCAGCGTTCAAATAGATTTGACGTTTACCACCGTCATTGGCGGCCAGTATGATAAAGATGTAGTCATTCCAACAAAACTTGAAATACAGCTACAAAAATACAATTGAAACAATATATCCATGCTTTCCTTAACTATGGTTTTATGTAAACTTCCCAATATTTCAAAGACAATTTGAAATCCCATACGAAATATTGAAGTAATCATATTTTTTGCCAGAATGTTTGTTAAAAAATACCCTTCCTTAGTAATCATGCATCATTTACATAAAGTAACTTCAACCATGATTTTTTGAAAATCTAGCGCCACCAATAGGCCCTTTGGGGTAATGCATTGCCCAACTGCAAACAGAAATTTGTTGGAATACTTCCCCGAAAAACCACCAATTTAGGACGTATTTTTGTATACTACATGTATTTACAAAAGCACGCCAATGCACAACTATAGAATGCATGTTTTGAGTCAAAGGTTTTTTAAATGAGTGCTATTAATAATAATCATATGGAGAGTTAATATTACCTGTAGGCTGATCTGTGCTTAAAAATTCTTCTAACCAGTCGGCAAGGGCCAGTGTCAGAGCTTTTTGGGGGCTGTAGCAAGGGTCCTGCTCTTCGTCGCCTGATGTCAAACAAGAGCGAGAATAACAACACTGAAAACATTATATTCGACTTCCTTATGGTTAAAGTAAAGAGCTTACCCATTTCCACATCCCTGGATGCTGGATCAGCAGGAGCTTTACACCATGTAGCCAAAGTATGGATTGCCACAAAATTAGGATAAAATTCACAGTTGGGATTAGTAAGCACGCCTCTTAATTTGGGGATGAGCTCAGTTGGGCGATCCTGTGAAAATGAACATGAATTGACTTATTTATTTATGTCAAAAATGTCTTTTCCTGTGTCTGCATTTTCAGTCTTGCTACTGTGACAGTGAAATTTCCTGAATACGGGATGAATAAAGTTATCCAATCTAATCTAAACACACACAAGTGGGAGTTTTACTTTCTAGTTTCACTGTTTTAACAAAATACACCACCAGACATTGTGCAAGTCAAGGGCGTTTAAGTGTATTTATTTTTAAATTTAAAAGACTAATGAATTTATTAACTGATCTACATGACAACATCCAATCAATCAATATCATCTTTCCAAGTTGAAATGTATTTGATGTGTTTAACTGTCAATGGCAGTGAATTGGTTAACTGCTAAAAGTGACATAATCCAGATATTTTCCAAAATATACATTTATATAATGGATGTATATTTCCACTACTCAAACAAGCTTGGTAGGACAAAAGGAAAATGTCTTAAAATAGTTAAAAAAAAAAGCAGCCATCATAGAACATTGGATTATAATTTTTGCATTTAAATTAATTTGTGTAGAAAAAATGACTGTTATTCTATGCTGTCTGCTTGGTTTCAATGGGTCGGGTTTTGATCACTGAGCTAATTAAGGGACACTGTTTGAGTGACTGGCTCCATCTAATGTTGAATCTGAGAACTGCAACAAAATGCAGGCTGAACTCAAGTTGCTTCTGAGAGCCATATCAAATTATATTTTCATAATTTGGTGCGGTTCCCAAAAACTGTTTGGCCCATAAGTCATATTTTTGAAAGCCCCGGTGTAGGTAAATGGAGCACATTATTTTCATTTTTTTTTGGAAATATTATGTTCTGTGAATCAATATTTACCTTATAGGGTCCCATGAAAATTCTTTGTGGGTCATAGTCATTGGCATGGATATTGTCCCATATTACTGGCGCCCTCTTGAGGATGGAGGACACCTCCTCTATGGACGCTACTGAAATTTTCTGGGAGACCACTTTTGGACCTATAATCACAATTTGTTAAAATAAGTAACGGAGACAACAGAGGAGTTTAATTTAGACTAATCAGAAAAATATACAGCACTTCAGAAAATAAATTGTTTACCTGTCCACAGCACGTCTATGCCCGGTAGCAGCTCGTCTCCAACAGTCTGAAGGTAAGATGATCGAGACACATTTGGGGTGCAGAATGCAGCACAATAATCTGGATTTTGATACAAGTTAACATGTTAAGATACAAATCAAGGATTTAGAACTGTTTTTGACTGTCTAAGCGAAAATGGCAGGTTCACAAGTCACCATTTGTGAGACATGTATAGTCAGTCGCACCTCTACTTACAAAATGAATTGATTCCAAGCCTTTTTTTTTCATAAATTGAAAATTTCCTAAGTAGGTGTACTTCATATGTAAATTCTCTCATTCGTTCCACAGTCCTCAGACCACTACCAACTAAAATATGAAGAAAATATGTGGCATGTTGCATTTGTAGGGTTTTTAATCACTTAATAAGGGGAATTCAAAATTAAATAAATGATAAAAAAATGCACTTACTTTTTGGGGAATTTTGTAACTTGCATCTTTATCATATCTCGAGTCACTCATTTGCATATAAAAACATTGTAACCTGAAACTTTTGTACCTAGAGGCATTCATAAGTAGAGGTATGACTGTATTTCTATTCTTTATGCCATTATATCACCAAAACACTCAGCAAGGAGGGCTAATACCAGAGTCTCAAAAAACATGGATATATTTAACCTGTGGGACAGAAGAGGAAGGTCTCCGTTTCTCCTAAATGCATGTAGACCTCATTGGTGACGGCCACCTGCGCATGGGCGAAGGAGCTGAAGGCTTGCTTGTCGGCAGCACACATCTCCGTCTCTATGTCGTCAAACAGTAACGAGAAGGAGCTGCAGCCCATGCCTCGAACCTGTAGGAAAAAAACAGGACATTTGATGCAGATCAACCTGTAAAACATGCCTTGTATTTAGATGTGCATGTGATGTTTGAATGTGTAGAGCAGGGCTGCTCAAACGTTTTTGCTCTACTTTTCGAGGAGCCAATTTTGCACAATCTGCTCTTTCTTTCTTTCTTTCTTTCTTTCTTTCTTTCTTTCTTTCTGTTAACCCATAATAAAGTCATAAAAGAACCAAAACTCATGAATGTGTTTTGTGCCAAAAAAGTATCTGTTCCAATCATTCAATCAGAGAAAAATCAAAGTTGTAGAAATAACAGGAAACTCAAGAGAAAGGTTTCGCTGGTGTCTTTTTCAGATGCATTCTTTGCTTTCAAGTCCATGTAGATTCCTGCTGGCTTTTTCGCAGATTATCAACTCTGTCATGCAAATTTTACCGTCACGCAATCTACCAATAGTACTTTAGTGATCGACTGATAGCTCGCAATCGAAGCATTGAGCACCCCTGATGTGGAGTATACAGGTGAGTTGATATTGCGTAAACTGTTTCAAAGTTCAACTTTTCTTCATTGTTGAACAGATAGCCATGCCTGAATGCTAATAACCCTACTTTTGGTCACCTGCTGATAAGACTGGCCATATAAAAAAAAGCAATTAACATTTTTCGATCTACCTAACCTGATCCAGTTTCCTCTTAAGGGCAGCCACTTCTTTGCTGTTAGAAAAAGTGATGTCTAAGCCAGGAGAGATTGCATAAATGAAGTCAATGTTGTGCTTCTTTGCTGCTGATATCAGTGCTGTAAGTTCCTCTGCACACAGAAAGAATATAATATGTCTGAGATGTACATTCTTTAAATTCATTATTAGCTTGAATTGACTTTTTATTTGTGTGCTCAAAGTTGTATCATTGTGCAAAGAATTGATATTGTATTGCCATGATACAAGTGATTTATACCTCTTCTAAGTATATTGACATCTAGCATATACATGGACTCTCCTTTAGCATTTTTCAAATGATATTGTCTTGTGTTGATACCCATCAGCACAACTCAACAAAGGTGTGGTTTAATAGGGTCAAAGATGAAATTTTCAGTGTCTCTGAGGAGATCACCTTTACTGAGGACATTATAATCTTATCTCTCGTCATCTCCAAGTTACTTGTGGGCCATTTATGAGCTGACTAATTGTGAAAATGACCAGGACTCACCAGCCTCCTCAGAGCAGTAAAGATCACGCCAGTACATGCGATGTTTGTAGTCATCTTTAGGGGCGTAAAGGTATGTGTTCAAGCCCCACTTCTGTTCCCTAACAAAGTAGGTGAAAAAAAATATGTTTGACACATTGCATTAAAAGGTTTTCCCCCAATGATTAGAATGAATTATTTGTTCCACAGAAATTGTAGCACAAATTGCCAACAGTCAATTCATTTTGCAACATCTTTTGTGCACTTCACTACTGATTTATGTTGTTGACTATTTATCATCTTGACTGCTTATTTATTGATTATTCATTTATTAGCGAATGCTATTATTTATTGATTATTTAGTTATCAGTTACCGTAATTATTGATTGATGATGTATTTGTCTGTTTGTTATTGTTGCGACTGTGCACTTCATAGTGAGGCTTTAAATCTCATTATACTAATATAATGACAATAAAATCATTCAATTCAATTAATCTACCTTTTAAACAGCTCGGTTCTCTGCTCCATGGTCCAGGGTCGACCATAAAACCCTGCACAACGGGAAAATGGTCCATTTAAGTGCCACTCCAAATAAATAAAACAGACATGTCAATCAAATTATTCCATCGGCGAGGTAAATATGCATTTGTTTGTTTACATTCAGGGATGAGCTTGATTCCCCCCTGCAGGGATGCGTACTCTCGCTCACCTTCCACCACGCCACCGATGAAGGTCTTGGTCCCACTTTTCTGGCGGACTTCGCTCGAACTCGCCATCGCTGGACTCGAATTATGTGGACTGTGGACGTGATCCAGGTGGCACGCGCTCCCGACTGTCCGTCAAGACATGAAGTAAACCCACTTCCACTTTCGAGATCCTCTTAAATCTGCGCGCGCAACCTCACGCCTTCGAGACGCGGCGTTTGAAAAGATACTGATCTGAACTCTAAAGTTTGCAGTTCATAAAGAAATATGACAGGTTAAAGTTCACCACAACATAATGTTGGGCCACGGTCGGCGCATGGCAATACACAACGTCACCTGCTGCCGGATGAACGTCTTAAAGAGACAGGGTACCAAGTTCGTTAAAGGGACAGTGCTCCAATTATAAATTGATTACAGAAATTGAACACTTTCATGGACAATGGTCCATGCAGGAGATTGCTATTTAAAAGTTGACACTTAAGACCGTTTATAGCGCAAGGTACTATTTTAGTTATTAAAAACATAAATGTTTGCAATTTGTTTAAATAAATCTTACCAAGAGGCATTCATAAGTAGAGGTATGACTGTATATACAGAATTGGACCGAGTACTAAATATTTCTTTCAATTTATTCTTACTTTGTAATTTAGTCATCCATCTATTTAATGTTTCATATATGCTCCTATAATTCTGGTGAGTGGTCATAATTGCAAAGGTATAAATCTCATTTTAATTTATACTTTGTTTTCTGCAATTAGATGAAAATGACTTTCATGCATTTAGATTTTTCTATAGATGGCGAAATAAAGTGAATCAAATTTGATGGTAAACAAAAAATATATTGTTGACAGATTAAAAACATTTTCTTTTAGGAAATGGTACAATATATGGTATATATAGAGGTGATTATAAAACAGCATGCTGGGATGAGTGCGACAATAAGTACAACATGCAAAAAAGAGCTTATATGTATAAGAACCCTTTGGATCTTGTAAATGCATGGGGTGGGATGATGGGGTTCGTTGGGGTGAACACAGAGGTTTGCTACATTTCGCAAATGTGTACAAAAAGCGCTGAGGTCTGTGGCTTTTTTATTTTCTGTCCCGACTATTGCACTACTACCGCTGTCCTTTTTGGGCTTCCTTCAGTAACGAATCAAAGTCAAGGTCTTGAAACTTGCTCTTGGCTGGAGACGGCTCGGAATCCAATTTTGCATCTGAGGAACAGTTTAATAACAGTTTCAATAATTCATAGGATGATCAAAACTGTCCTATATTGAACATTTGCAATCGTGACTAAGAATGTTAACACGCAAGTCAGTGTTGATGGCCACTGTTAAATGCCTAATACTTTACTTCGAACTTAGAAAGCTGACAGTTAGTGATCATGATTCAACGGCTTTGCTATCAATTGCTGTGAAACATAAGCAAACCAGAGGTTAACAACAATTAGAATGGTTATTTCCAAGTGCTGGTGGTGCTTTGTTAATATAACCTATATGTACTGTCAATTTACAGCAATGTGATGGCTTATTGCAGCTTGGTTCTTGATCCCGTCCGCTAACGGGAAGATGGTGTTTTAAAAAAAAAAAGACCAAAGAATATATACAAAATGATCATTTAAATTTTAGCAGGGAATGTCACTTGTGTTTTTATTATGCTCTAGACTTGCCAAAAAATGTGTCAACTGCGGGGGAAGCGTTTCTGGTGCAGCGGCTGCTGATTAGATGGGAGTGAAACATGTGGGCCGCGGGGCAGACGATTTAACTGTGTTGGGCTTTCGGGAGCGTTCGGACCGTGTAAACGACTAAAATTTTGTGATCCCTTCCGTGAAGACATTATAATAATAATAATTGGCCTTGGGGGTGCTGAAGCAAACTTGAGGGCAGAAAATGGGTTTTTGCCATATTGTTGTGCTTGCAGCATACATATTCTGGAAATATGGGGTCTTGGAAAAATATTGTTATGTAGTTGAATATCGGAAGAGGGGTTAATTTGACGTTTTAATGGTTGTCTTCTCTAAAAAGCGTTGTATTTGGGCACAGGGAAAAAGCTGGTTTGTAAACATAAGATAACAATGCTGTTTTCGCAGCAAGAGTGGAGGTCATAGTTAACGGCTAATTGCGTTTTCTGTTTGGACTTTTCAGAATAAGAACAATACATGGGCTGCAAGAAATGCAAGGTTATGCGAATGCTTTCGCATTGATATTTTGGGTTTTAAAATGAAATGTATTAAAAGGATAGAAAATCTGTTTAGTAAAAGGTTGATTTGGTAAAAAGCTTTGGATTTGGGAAATAGACCAAAATAGTCATTTTTGAGCAATTGTGGATTTCAAAGGGCTCTTAGTTAAAGGAAACTAGCTTTTGGAGGATAAAATAATATTAATACTATTTCAGAATTTTTTGATTATTCAAAATACTTTAATCCAGGAGGTTGGCTGTTTAAAAGAATAAAAGGCCAGGATGACAAAATTTACAATATTATGGTATATTGGTGACGATAAGGTTTTTAAAACATTAAAGTTTGTAATTAGGAATTGTCTAACAAAAGGTTGATTTGTCTCATTTAATTGTTGTAGATTTTTGTTTTGGTAACAGGCTATGGGAAATGACTCTTGTCTTAAGTAAACATCATATGAGGTGATTTACAAAGTATATAGTAGGTATTGAATTATTTGGCTGATTAACGACATCAGATGGGAAATTTACAATGCAATAGTGGCATGATAAAATTCATGGCATTCATCCAAATAATTAGGTGAATTGTAAATAAAATAATTGGTTTAGGATGAGCATATTTTCCCTAAGAATGGAGTAACATGGAATGTTTTTCAAAGTGCACTTGAAAGAACATTGTCTGTTGTCCTGGCAGGAGGAAATATGCTTTGTCACAGGTCATATTGATGACTTTAAGGATATTACGGATTGGATAAGCATTGGTCAATTGATACAACCAAATAACGTTGCTTTTACGGCATTAAGGGCATGCAAATTGGTGAGAACTTTAGCAACGATGGGGTTAATACGCCTGAATGTTACAGTGATAACGAGTGACAATAACAAACTTAGATAAGGGAGGGAAAGGAGAAATTCTCCAAATTCCAGAATCTGGCTTAGAAACAGGTTATGTTAGTCGTTTTGGGTTTTTGACAGGATGTGGTAGTACATTAATTCTGGGAAATTTTGGGAAATTGGGGACCCCATATCTAAAACAAGTTTGAGACAAATGTGTAAATAGGCTCTATTTGGCGCTGGATGCACGAATTCTAGTGGGGCCTTTCATGTTTTGAAACAAGTGACGCTTTAGGTAGATGGGTTGTCTATGAACAAAATGGGATGGGGGAAATTCGCTTACAAATTCGGCGTGTTATCTTGGTTCATAGAATTTGGAGTCAAGGCGACGTAATAAAGGCCATAGGCGTCATGTTGTATAAATTAGGCGTGGATGAATTTGTTTTACAAATGGGGGAGATTATCTTATCACCTGAAACAAGTAGAAACAAAATTGGATGGCCGCATTAAAAGGTGATTGGCATGCTATTAGAGGGAATTGGGATTTTCCAAAAACATGATAGGGGGCCATTAGGTCATGGCGGCTGTAAAAAATAAAAACTTTAGATGTGAAACTATTCCCACCTCAATTCGGGGAACAAACAGGTAAACGGATAGCATTAAAAAGGATATAACTTTGTGTGAAACTTGAAGGTAATTTTTTACAAACGGTTAAAATGCTAGAGTGGGGGTGTGTATATTAAAGGATCTACTAATGAATGCGGGGTGGATCCAGACCTTCCGGAATGTGGGGTATTCATGGCGTCCTCGAGAATTTGTGGATTTTCTCCGGGTACTCCAGTTTACTCCCACAAAATGAAATTATGGATGCTAGACTGGTTGAACACACTAAATTCTTCTGTTTATGAGTGTGAGCGTGAATGATAGTTTGTCTTTTTGTGTTTTTTGATTGGCAGACCACCGAGACATAATCTATCAATAAAGGAAAAGAATTTGGGCTTGAGTCAAGGGAAGACCTATGTCTCGACAAGGGGGAGGTGGCCTTGCTACAACGGCACTACAAGGCTTAGGGTTTAAATCTATATGCATACCCACATATCCATTTCAAAAAATACATATAGATTTTATTTTATTTTTATTAGATCATATGGATATCATTCCACGATATGGAATTCCAGAAACTATTTATAGTGATAATGGCTCCCATTTTGTTAATATAATAGTTGTCTACCATCCACAATTGGCGGACCTTATATGAAGTCCTGTTTGGTAGACCTTACAAATTGTTATTATTCACTACACAATGACAATTGGATGATGAGGCAAATCTATCAGAAAAAAAAAAAAACACACACACCAAATTTAGACTATCAGAGGGAGATTTTGCTTCTCAACAGGAAACGGACGAAGCGACGGTGATTCTTGAAGACTGGATGCTGATAAGCAGCATAAAAGAAGAAACATCGGAGCAACGCAAAGTGGGAGGGTCCTTGTTACTGAAAGGGGACACGGATGCACCTTTCCCACAGTAAGAAGGTTGTCTAAATTGAAACGTTTCAAGAGGAAAACTCCCTAAACAAAGACAAAAAGTCATGTTGAAAACAATTATTGCTTTTGGGGCAATGAGATTAATGATGATTGTGATTCTATTCCTTTCCACAGTAGGGTTGTTTTCTCCAGTTGGAGAAAAAGGCGGAGGCGTTTCAATTGAGGATACACCTTCTTACGGGAGGGTAAACCGAGAAACATACACATTTACATTTAATTAACATTACCTACTAAATCAAATTTCCAAAATGAAAATATATATTTGGACTCGGCGACGTCCCGGTTGCCATACAAAGGGGCAATCTATGGTGGGAAATATGTGTGGTACATTAACAGCAAAAAAAAAATTGAAGATTGGGAAAAGCCTTGTTGCAGAAATTGGTCAAGATTGGAAAGCTTGGACTGACATATTAACCTGTGAAATTTATTTCTGAAACAGGGATTTCCCAAACGGGGGATAATTGGGCGCTGTTAATGGAGTGTAAAGAAGGCAAGCACTATGTGGAGCTACTTTGGTAAAAGGGTGGTCTCAATTGAAACATTGAGGGGACGGGTAAGATAAACTTTCTGACTTAATAAGATACGGGAAAACACCAATATTAATTGAAAAGATTATTGCTCAGCAAGCAATACCATAAAACTATAGGGAACTCTTTTATATTGGGTTTGACGTCTCCATATGGTTTCAATTGAGACTAAACCATCTTACAAAGGATTAGGATAACCTACCAGACAAGAGAAAATACGATGGGGTCTAACAACTCCCTCAATCACCATTCTTTTGGGGAAAAGTGTTTTTACAAATGAAAAAACGTGTCCTACTTGGCAAGAAAGAAAAAAAATATTGAAACAGTGTTTATCTTGTTACGCAGTAAATAGGAAGTCAATTTTTCCACTGTTTAATCATTTTACCTGCTTAAACCTTACAGGGCATGGTCTGAAGCTGGGGGCGATAAATGAGACGTGGTGTACCGGCGTTCTAAAACAAACTACACCCCTGATACCACGTTCTGGCCTACGGTGGCGGGGTGGTAGATAAATTATACGACTCCTGCCGAAACGCGGCAGGACTAGGTACTTTGGTCTCACTGCTCTTACCGATGTCTGTTTTTCCATCCACAGTGGAGGAGATACAATTGGCGGCTCATAATTCGGAGGTGAAGGGTCGACCCTCCCGACATCGTCGAGAGGCATGGAGGGAAGGAGATCCAACATACATTGATGCGATTGGCATCCCCCGGGGCGTACCAGATGAGTATAAGCTGGCTAATCAGATCGCAGCAGGTTGGGAGTCTATCTTCCTTCTAATCACCCCAAACAAAAATGTGGATAGAATAAATTACTTACATTACAATGTTCAAAACTTGGAAATTATACTGAACAGGGATTTGTGGCCATGAAGGAACAACTGGCAGCTACCGGTCTGATGGCGTTCCAGAATCGCATAGCGGTGGATATGATCCTTGAAACAGGGGGCGTGTGTGCAATGTTTGGAAAACAATGTTGCACCTTCATACCGAACAACGCGTCACCCAGTGGATCTCTCACCAGGGCCATTACTGGCCTGCAAACACCGAACCGCAATATGCAAGAGCACTCTGGAGTAGATACGTCCGCATTGTCAGATTGGTGGGATAAGACCTTTGGAAAATCTAAAGATTTGGACTATAGGCACAATTACCGCTATCCTAACATTGTGTGGGTGATGTAGTATCCCCTGTTTGCGCTCCTTGCTAAGCCGACTTATAACTACTGCAATGGCCCCTACAAATTCTAAAGTACATGAGTTGTATCTTATGGGACGGTTTGGGGAAAGCAGTGAGGTCCAGGAGTACGGTAAATCCGAGGACCAATTGGACGAATATAATTATGTTTTTTCTCTTTCAGACCAGCCATGGGAGTAAGGAGTAGGCGGATAAAATCGCAGTCACCGACATTTCCATTTAGTGATTACTAAGAAATGACTAATAACATACATATTATAAAAACGGGGGAATGTTGGGTTTATTCTGTTTTATTATTATAATAGTTATATTAATTCATTTCTTTATTAAATCAATCTCTTTCTTTTCTTTGTATTAATTCATTACTTTGTTAAATCATTCTCTTTCTGTTTTTCAAAAGTCTTGAGGTCACACCAAGTCATCTTTAACCTAGACAGCCTGTTCCAGGATGGTTATACAAACAATCCACCCAATCTCGGTCCTTGAGATTTGGTGGGCCCTTGGTGACGAGGACAGGGCTATTCGGACAATAACAAGAATATTGTTATCGTTATGTAACCGTACACTTCGGGTTTTTCTGTATGTAACGATTATATGATTATGATTATATTATATGATTCTTAGGTCAAGGAGGTTGTATAATTACTCTAATCTAAATGTTGTTAGGTCTAGTCCCTGTTTTTGTTATTAGTAAAATACCTTGATTGTTATTGTAGTCCCAGATGTTGTTTTTACTCATACGTGATGGAATGATCAACAACTCTGTAACTTGTGACCATAAGAACAGGACGAAAATGTCTATTCGAGGAGACGTTCGGAAGTCGTACGGTGACGCTTGCTGTAACTCTCCCTTCCGGAAGCTGTTTACCTGTTATCCATTTCTATTTAATTAAATGTCAATAATTGAATAAGATGTCTTCCTGCAGTTATTGATAATTACGGACGAAGGTAATTATTAATGAACCTGACAATGACCAATGTCTAAAAACAAATTGCTCTCTGTCAGATGCCCAATCGTCCTTAGCTTGATGACACTCACCTAGATCAGCATAGTCCGAGTTACAAAACTGTCTCCTTCCACCAAAGCAAATGTCAAAGGGGAGTTCGTCAGGCTTTCTTAGTTTCCCGCCATTGTCGATGGCTGCAAAGGCATCACCCGTGTTGTAGAATGTGACAAAGCCATAATGGTCACTGTAAAAGGCAGACAAAACAATTATTAAACACAATGCATTCACAGGTGAAACATTTAGTTTCCTTGAACCTACCCTTTTTCTCTGAAGTGCAGCGACACACATTCCACCTCTCCAAAATGAGAGAAGCGCTCTCTCAGTTCATCGTGCGTCATGGATCTACGGATGCGCCCGACGTACACCACTCTGCGTTCGTCCTATACGAAAGGATTTACATATAAAATACTGCTCTACTTTAAAAAAAAATTCCAATTACGAAAAAAGTTCTAGAACCAATTAATTTTGCAAGTAGTAGTACAACTGTAGTGACACAGGAGATGACATGACAGTACTATCAGACTCACTATGGCTCTCAGCTTCTGTTGTCTCGCCTTCTCCTCCCTCTTGAGCTTCCAGGACTCTCTGCTGATGAAGGAATGACAATTTAGTGATTTGACAACTATTGTCTATTAACACAGTTTCAACAATAAATAATCTATCAAATAGCATCCAAATCAGGGGAGTCCAAAATATTCCACAAAGGGCTGCAGTGGGTGCAGGTTTTTGTTCCGACTGATGCGCAAAGACAGTTCAACAAATAAGGTTTCTTCTGAAACTAGCAGCATCTGATGGACATCAACTGATTACACCAGTTTGGTGAAAATGTATCTTCATCGGTTGGAATAAAAACCTGCACCTACTGTGGCACATGAGGACCAGTTTTGACACCTAGTGAAGATAAATCAGGTCAGAAGATGAGATGAATGAATGTGACTTGACAAAATTGAAAGCATGTGAAAATGTATTTGATAAACAGGTAAATTAAATGTGTATTTCAAGGTCGACTGTTTTCACAACACCTTGGGGGTGTGTGGCTTCAGCAACTCACCTGCAAATGTTCCTCCTGCTCGTGCAAAACGCTGGCGAAGGAGACGGTGACTTTGACCGCGACCAGGATCGGGATCTCGAGCGGCTATATCTTAAACGTGAAGAAGACAGTTTCCGCCGTGGAGGGGGAGAGCGCGATGGGGACGAAGAGCACGACCTACTCCCTGAATGCTTGTGATGGAACCTGTGAGCACACACAAAGACAGTTAATCATCAAAAGCAAATGTGAGATGATGATATTGAAAAAGATTGACTACCTCCGTCTTTCAGGGGAACGGGACACAGATCTAGAAGATGACGAAGAAGAACGAAAGCTGTCCGAGGAGGGGCTTCTTCTCGGGTACCTGCTTTTCTCCCGTCTTCGGATTGGGGGGCTGGGTGGTGGTGTTAGCGGGGTGCACGGAGGGCTAGGATCTGCCATTTTGGACAAAGCTGGCTGGCATGGCACATCAGCTCTGGTGGGAGAGTCACATTTCCTAATGGAGACTTGATTGCACTCGACAATAGATGAGTTCTGCTTGACTTCGCAATTATTCCAGACAAGAGGTACTCTGTTGTTTGCCGGCACACAGTAATCATGATCTGCAGTCACTGATGAACACAAGTGAGGACAGGCAACAAGTTCTGGAGCATTTGCTTTCTTGGTTGGCAGAGGGCGTGGATCAATGATCTGAATCCGCTTGGATGGCCCTGCTTTCCGTCTTACAGGGATGACTTCAGTCCCAAGAGACTTTGGGATAAAGTGTCCTGACTTTTGGTGGGGCTCTGCATTAGATAGTGTTCTGACCGGTTCCTGGTCTTTTTTCGAGTTCCTCAACATTGCCTTTTCACCGTCTCCCTTCAGATTGGAGGGTAAAACTTTTAAAAGGATATCCGGCTCGCCTTCTCCTGCTGAAAGATAGACAAACACAATAAGTCATGTGCGTGCAAGTTCATTATAATAATTGGGTAAGTTCCAACTAAGGGTTCTGACTATAATTACTGCAAATTTCTGCTCTAAAATATAGGCACATACCAACCAACCACCAATGGTGTCATTCTCTTTAAAAAAAAAAGCTAATTACTGTTGCTAAGATGTTTGTCAGAGACTGATAATAAGGGTTTTTGGTGAAAGAACTCCATCATGAATATTATGTTTATTTGTAAAGATTTATTAGAGACCCAAATAAAGAGAACACTGTTTTTGTTCTGTTACTTTTTGCCAACCTATTGAAAACAATTTTTCACACTTTTTTCAACTAAAATGCTGTTTGCATCAACTATATCATTAGGTAATTATTTTATCCAAAATAGATAAAAAATCTAAAGAATTGAGATTTTAAAAACGAATAAAAATAAAAGTTACATTTTAGATGAATACTGCCTAGCAGTTAAAAATCAACACATTTATTAGAGAGAATTAAAACCAACATTAAAGGCTTATTAATCACCTTGTTTCTCCTCAAACTGCTCTAACAAGCTGGTAAGATCAGAGGCTTCAATCCCTAAAGGTAAAAAAAAAAGAAAGTGATGTCAACAATTTGCTTTTTATTTAAGGTGAATAATAATGTCATAAAAAATGTTTGTGCTTGGTCGGTACCTGAGTCAGTTGCGGCACTTTGCTCGCTACAAGGATATTGAAGTGAATGTTGGGGCTGAGGACATCTTAGTGCACCGTTTGGTGATACTTCCCCAACTGGCTGATCTTGGTCACAAGCGACTGGATTTAGAATTACTGACTGAGGAATCTTTGGTGCTACCGTAAGGCTTTCAGGTTGACTGCGTACATAAGTCACTTTTTTATGAGGCGTGATCGTGCACTGAGCCTTCATTTTATGACCAGGTTTAGGAACTGCAGTAGGAAGTTGCTTTTCCACTTCAATGCTGGAATTTGATTGGGCGGGAGTCTGTTTCCCAGGCAAGCGAATAAGGACTGGGTTTGGGGGATCAGTGCTGAGTGGTGTTGCCTTCATTAACATATTTTTCTCAATTACAGTTCCAATAAAAGTGCTATCCGTGTGCTTAACGTTGGACTTTGGGCAGTCATGCGAAGTGCGTTTGAATTCACTTCGAAGAGATTTCAAACGGTGAGGTCTTCCAGCATACAATGGCTTACTTTCGACTGGTCTGGAAGGATTGAGACACGAAATCCAGGAACTTGCTCTTTGGGATGGATACGCATTGATTGTGGACTGATCTGTTTGGGGCGACGACTTGATTCCACAGAGCTTTTGTCTCTGCCCGTGTGAGCAGAGAATAGGGGCCAGTTGATTGGGTGGCTGGGGAACTGAAGGCCATTTGGTGATGGAGTTCCCTTGCTTCTCAATTAGAGTCTGCCTTTTCTGTCGCAGCTGTCTGTACTCTTGGAGGCTTAGCGATTTGGCTTTCACCTTACGTTTTGGTGCTGGGTCCTCAGCCTTCTTAACAATGTCAACTGACGTACATGCTTTTGTTGGGGTTAAAAGTGCGGGAGCGACTACACCTCCAGATGCATCTGCAGGGACTATGCTAGGGCGATTCTTCTCGTTTCCAGTTTTAATGAGTTGATCATATGAAGCAACTTGTACAGGGCCAAAGCTGACTCTTTTCTTTATTTTGGGTGACTTACTTGAAGGCGATGCACTTTTTACTGGTGTGCCGCTATCTTTAGTCACAGACTCTTCCATTTCTTTGGGGGGTGAATCATCATCAGATACAACATTAATATCTTCATCACTGTCTTCAGTTGGCTTTTCGTACTTCCATATTTCCCCTTGAGAGAAGATTCTATGTTCTTTCTTTAGTTTGTCGTGGTGGCCCTTTGGCTCCTCCTCCACACGCATCTTAAGGCAATAGGGGTGCATGAGTTTCACCAGATCAACCAGAGAAGATGAAGTGAAGACATCCACATCGCCATCTGATTTTTTTTGTGGGCATTGGAACGATATCTGATTTTGTTGTTGGAATACCGGCTGAAGTCTGGCTACTTTGCTCTGGTCATGTCTTCCTGCGTCAATCTTAACTCTCGGTCGCAGTTTAGCGATAAAGGGTAGTACTTCAACCTAAAATGAAATGATGTAAGGAAAGAGTAAAAAAAAAAATAATAATAATAACACCATGTCTTAGTGGTTGTTGGGTTTTTTTCAGCACAGCATACAATTACAGTAGATCTTTCTATGACAAACATTTTATTGATGAATTGATTTTTTTTAAAAATGCTTTAGAAGCCAATGAAAAAATATTATTTTCACTTACTGTAGATTGGTTGTTCCCAAACTCCTGATAGTTGAGAAGCTTGGTGTCTGGCAGTGTGTCAAAAGGGGAAAGTGTACAACTAACGTCATCCTCATCGCACTCTAACATCTGAGTCAATGCCGACAGCAAAGTCTGACTCTCTTCCTCCGCTTGCCTTGTGTCCTATATCGCGAGTAACAAATGCTGGGGATTATTTTTGGCACATTCATTTTCAGCCTATTACACATAAAAAAACTTCTCAAAGCTACTGCCAACTTGTTTGATTGCTAACCTCTGTTGAAGTGGCTGAATCCTCAAAAATGGCCAAGATTGAGTGATCCACACAAGACTGGGTATCCATGTCGTCACCGCACGGGCCAATCTGCAGCAATGTGCACAAAACAATGAACATATGGAATTGTTGTGTTGAATGTTTGTAACTGTATTTAAAACCATCCGGAACGAAAAATGAAAAGAACAAACAGGAATAAGGAATGATAGTTATACGACGATTATAATTGTTGGCAGTTCATCTGAAAACTCAACTCATATTCTAATCCCATTATATTAAATTTGCTGGACTTTTTTTTATTCAAATATGTTGGACATCTATTGCCGTCAATGGCACTGAAACTTTTGCGTTAAAAATGTCTATTTCGCTGATGGGTCAATGCTGGTGACATAGTGAAACTAAGATATATTTGCAATTTTTGAATTGATTAAAACGTAAAACATGTACATTCTCAGAAATAACACCAATCATCTGTTGGCATTTTTAAAAAGGCAACTAACAATGTCCATCCACTATGGCTGCTACGGTGGATAGTGAGGGAAATGGACAGTTCGGTCCGAACATTTTGTACAACTTCACTTGCAGGGTGAATTCTTAATTTCAGTTAAAAGGTAACACGACGATAATGCCCCCCAAAACTAAATATCCGTGGCAGAAATCAGTTTCCGTGCATTGCGGGGCAAAAAACGCCTGTTGGAGGTCTAACTATGGGGTGAATGATAACCTCCTCCTACTCTGCTGCCAAACCCGTGTTAGCCACGTGTCGCCACGCGGGCATGTGCCGGGGTAAACCGCGACTATGAGGGCGAAAAAGTCTCCATGATTCCTTTTGTCTAGCATAATAGCCTAAGTGTCGAACGCGGTACCTGACAAGGGCTTCTGATGTTCAAAAAGTCCACGTTGTCGGCATTTAAAGCCAGGTCTGTGGCATTGCACTGTGCCGCCATCTTGCCGCTCCGCATGGTCGACCCGGAGGGTTGGACACGTGGTCACCGGCACCGCGTGTACATTGCTGATCTGGGATCAGTCAGACATTCACTTAAGAGTGACATAGTTTGAGGCAAATTCTTCAATCCGATCTCAGGTCGGTAGGGAATTCCCGTTGCTGTTTCACTAATATTGAATTGAGTGCTATTCTGTATTATATATTTGTAAAACATTTATGTTGTTATAGTGGTGTGTTAGTTCAGTTCTGGTAAGCATGGTGGTAGGTTTGAGATTTGCATCTTGGTTAGTTACTTTTCTGCAAATACTAACAATACATGTTGAACACCCATTCTATTGACGAAAAACTATGAGACGTGACAGTCGGAACACATTTGACAGCCTTAAAATAAGGTAAATTTGTATGTGTCAATAATTTGGACAAACGGGAATGAACTACGCATAGATATCACAAACATTAGATTAGATGATAGTAAGGGACCGGCAACATGAATGAGAGACGGCCATCTTGCATCACCGTCCTCCGAGTTGAGAATCCCTGCCGTCGATGATTGGCTAAAACACATGCGTCACTTTTGTGCGACTCCGCAAAACAGTGGTTGGAAAAAGTTTACCATGTTTTTCCAAACTTCTCAAAGATGTCTTTGCAATGGACCAAAGACGAAGTACGGATGTTCCTGTGTATAATCGTAGAGGACCAGGTGGCAATAGTATAATTTATATTTACATTTATTTATGGCAACAAGACTACGAGCTGGGGGAAATAAGGTGTTCTCGTTGCCTCTGCCACTAGTACTACTTTGTTTGGATCGATTCGGCGTTGGTTTCAAAACAGAATAAACTCTTTTTAAAGCAAACTATACTGTCTTTCTACTGCAACTAAGAGAATTTCCTGAATACGGGATGAAATAAAATTAAAATCTAATCTTGTCAAGATGAAAAACTGCACTTCCTCAGGAGCGCCATAGAGGGCGCCATGACCAGGTCCTGATGAAACTAGCAGAAGTGCTTGAAGGATGCTGACAGAGCAGCGAAAACGAAAGTTACCACCCGGCCGTGGACCACGGCAGTTTTGTCAGGGAACGAGGGGGAAAGAGATACACCTACCTGGCCAAGAGAGACACTAAGGTTCCTTTCCCATGGTCAGGAGTGCGACATGAGGGCCTCAATAGGCAGCTCTGATTCCCCACAGAGATCATCACTACATCACTCTGTCCAGACATTGTGGTGCTTGTGACTTGCACGACTCTACCTGTGTATCCATGCAACAAGCTCCTGCTCTGAGAGATATTCACTACAGGAGGGAACATTGTGACCTGTCACAGAACCACAACACTGGATTGACCTGTTTTTCTAGCTCGTCATCTTTAAAGCAATGGCCTTGTTCATGTTTCTTCCTAATGTTGTTGAAATGGAACATTTTCTTTTTTCTATTTATTTTGTTGACATTGTGAGGCACCTTAACGCTTCGTGCACAAAAGGCTTTGACATGTTGCTAAGTGTAAAGTAAAAATTGTCTAGTTATAGTTATTTAATTTTGGGGCAATTGCACATCTACCTCAGGTATTGTGCAGTGTTCTTTATTTGTATTACTTCATGCCCAATGTTCTGCATGATAATTTTGTACCATTTTCCTCATATTTATGACAAGCAGTTTAGTAGTTTGTCGAGGTGACAAATTTTGTCAAATCTTTGTTTTGACATTAAAGTGGTTAAAACAGAGTCTGGCTTTGTGGTTTTTGTGGAGTGGTTAGCACGCCGGCCTCACAGCTATGGGGTCCTGGGTTCTAATCCAAGGTCACGTCCACCCGTATGGAGTTTGCATGTTCTCCCCGGCCGGGCCTGCATGGGTTTTCTCTGGGTACTGCGGTTTCCTCCCAAATTCCAAAAACATGCATTGTAGGAAATTAGACACTAAAATTGCTCCTAGGTATGGGTGAGTTAGTAAATGACTGGCTGTCGTCTCGTGCCCTGTGATTGGCGGACCACAGGTCTTGGGTGTCTTCTGCCTCTGGCCTGAAATCAGCTGGGATTGGCTCTAACACCCCCTGCGACCCTAGTGGGGATAAAATGGTTCAGAAAAAGAGAAATGACACTTGTAGTGGTAAAGCTGGGCCAGGAACCAGGTACAACCCTCAGCTAGGGCATCATTCAGCATTTGCATCTGAATTTCAGATTCAGCATTTGCTTCTTTCCAGCTTGTGTCCATTTTTTTATATCACATGTCTTCAAACAGATTTCCTGTATTTAGAAGCAATTCATCAAAAATGAGTTTACAGTCCCTTTAACAATTCCTAACACATGAATTCCCAAAAGAGGATTAACCGCTGATGCCGACAGAAAACACTGGCCACAATATTCATAGATGTGCTGTCTTTTTTTAACCCTTGAAAACAAATCACATTTGTCCTTTGAAACGCTCTTGTGTTAGCACTCAACGCTGGAGACAAAAAAATATGTTGCCTCCTAACATGGCAAGTTTCCTTCATTTGACCCAGCGTGTCGGTTCGATTGTGGTTCACAATAACAACAAAAAGCCCTTCTTGGGGGGCACGGAGCGATTCCTGGGAGCTTACAACTTAAAAAACATACCGTAATAAAGTGGCAGGCATTTGTGCAGATGTGTACTTATAATTTTAAACAAAAGTAACATTTTTCTGGATTTTATGGAAGTATTTCATTCTTCCTGGTAGGGGGGCTCAAACGAAAATAATTGAGAAGCACTCCCTTTATAGCTTTTTTTTGTGATGTTAATTTACTATCACCCAATACAATTATGTATCTTCAAGAGTAGCGTTACGTACAGACATCAATCTCTATCCACAATACCATAAAACACATACAATTAATCTTACTATTTAATTTCCTCATTTTATTTCATTCTATAAGTTTTTCTTCAGTCAATCTTTTGCATCCAAGGAAATTTCCCGAATACGGGATGAAATACAGTTCTAATCTAAACTAATCTACAATGAGGTGTTTCATCCTTTACTCACTAGATGGCAATACTGTAAATAGCACTGCTTTGTATTAGCTCACAAAAGTTGCAAGCTTACAAAAGAGTTGATTTCCGAACCGGCCTATCTGTGTGAAATTCCCATCAGATTTCAAATGTTTGATTCATTTTCTCTTTGTTCTAGTGCTGTTGTATTGTATTATGTTCACAATTTTCATAGATGACAATGCAAGCCTGTTATCACTTGCATGCCAGAGAGAGGTTGACCTTTCATCTGAATGTCATGCTGCTTGCTGTACAGAGTCAATGGCTGTGCAAGATTATAAGGAAATGAAAAATAGTCATGAACCACTTGTATATAGCTTCTGTGCAAGCTTCTGCATTTAGTCTTCTGGTGGGTTTCTTAAAGGAGTTTTGTTGTTACTTTACCATGGAGGATTTGATTGGTGTTTGTTTAGAATTGCTGTATATACGGACCAATTCCTACAGTCCAATTAAACACGCTAAAATATCAATTAAAAATTGTAATGATATATATATATATATATATATATATATATATATATATATATATATATATATATATATATATATATATATATATATATATATATATATATATATATATATATATATATATATATATATATATATATATATATATATATATATATATATATATATATATATATATATATATATATATATATATATATATATATATATATATATATATATATATATATATATATATATATCAGGTTTCCTCCCACATCCCCAAAATATACACAGTAGGCTGATTGAACACTCTTGTGCCATGCTATTAGCTAGTGGTTCAGAAAATGAATACATCAATGTTTTTCCTGTTTTGTCCTTTATGTAAATGACTAAATCCCTTTGCTTTATTTTCTTCACCAGACCACACATTCACCACGTCTTAAAACACATTGCTATTTGAAATGGGGCCAAAGCCACTGTCAGTCTCCTGCGGGTGCAGTATGAGTATGTGGAGACGTGTAGAGGGGGTAATCAGTATAACTGGGTCACCTTATTCCAGCATTCAACGCCAAACAACCACATCAGCACAGTCACTTATACCCTTCCGTCTTAATCCCCCTGCGACGTGTGTTTGTCTATAGCACTAGAATACACACTCACTGTTAAATTGACACTTTTTTTCAAAGCACCTGTGCTTTTGGGACAAGCAAAATGAGTACAAACCTGTTTTAATCCCATCATGTTTCTCAACTCCTGACTCTTGACCTCTAAGGACTCCCACTGAGCTTGTTTGAAGAACCTGTGAGGTCTTGGGAGTCATGTTGCCGTCTCTGATACACTCCCTCTGTATGTTTTTCTTCCTCTTCTGCCAACCCCCCCCCCCCCATCCCCACATGACTTCATGTAATATATGTGCATACACTTCAGTGACCTGCAGAGGCACTCTGATCTTAAATTTGACACCTTGTCTACAGGGAGTAGTATAGGACATATACAAGCATTACTTTGTGCAGGAGTTTGGCCTGCTTTGATGTCCTCTTTGGACTCTTCTTTGCATTCACAGCAGAGAAGAGGAATGGCCTCCCGCACGGTACTGAGAACATCTGTTGATAACAAGTGAAGGCATGAGAACAACAGAGGAGATCAGTGTTTTGGTCAAGAGAGAAAGAACAAGAAATAATGATGAAAAGACAGATGCGGTCCTGTCTATACTGAGCAACAGAAGAAGCAGCTAATATGTATATTTATATACATAGTCTGAATATTTGTCTCAATAAAACTCACATGTAGAAGTAAATGTTTTGCAACTGTGTCACTCCTCTTTTCTGTTCTACTTTGTGTATTCTCTATAGTGATTTCTTCCCCCTCTGTCTTTGTACTTACTCTGTCCGTCTTTCACACTTTCTCTGGCATCAAAAGACGGTTATTTGTCTTTATTACAGGTTCAACGGGCAATTTTAGCATGAAGCTTGATGAGTGTTTATATAAGTAATGTTCCTATTATGTTGGCTGAGAGGCCGCTCTCTGTCACGTACTTACACGTGAGATCATACATACTTGTCAAAAGTATCTAAACAAACAGTTTATGTAGACCGATGACAATCCTTACTGGCATATGTGTGCGTATGTGGTCTTTGAAAAGCTGATCATGCTTGTGCTATCCTTCTTCTGCCACATTGCCATGGCGACAGTGCCCTCCCGGGGTAATGGGGGACGAGTGTGCTAGAGCTATTTATTCTCCCTCCCTCACTCTTGCATTTCCTCCATCTCTTGCTCACTCCATCTCTGCCCTCTCCCTCCTGCTGCAACCTCTTTGCCGCTCTCCTCTATTTGTCTCCCGCCTTCCCTTGCTCTTTCTTACCGTCTCTGATTGGCTTAACACTCCCCTCCTCAAAATGAGATACTGTCTAATGAGACGAGGGTGAAGACGAGAGTAAGGGAGACAAAGAGCAAATGTCTTTAAAAAAAGAGAATATAAGAAAAGCTAGAGGTGGACAGCTTTGCAGACTTGTGTTGTTTTTTTTTTAAGTGTAAAACTAAAACCTGTTTTTTCAGTACTCTATACTAATAGCACTTTAGAAGCAAACAGTGGACAATGCTGAAAACATTGTCGAGATATGTGACCTCCTTTTTCTGATGTCTGGAGGATGCACTCACAAGTTGCATCATCGGAAAAAATCTAAAACACTCCAATATAAAATTAAAACTGTTGTGATTGTGAAATAGGCATTTAAAGATGGAGTGAGTTTATGAGTTTATTTTATTTAAGAAAGTTTTTTCCCTCCTCATTAATCATATACCAACTCATCATAACTTTTCTTCCATTTTTTAAATTAATTAAAGTATTTTTGCAATTCTACACACCTTAAACAGGACATATACAATAGCGATAAGGAGACAGACTATAAAAAAAGAGTAAAAAGGCCGTGAGTGATGGAGATAAATGGCAGCGTAAGGAAGAAAAAAGATGAGTGAAGTGAGAGGGCTGCACTGTGTGACATACTGCAGACAGAAAGACTAACAGAGCGGGAAAGGGAGATGACAGAGAGGGAGAAAGCAGAGAGCTGAGGTACGTCAATCGCCCCCACCTCCCTGCTCCTCCCCATTTTCGCCTCCCCCCTACCCTCCCTGCCGTGTAGCAGACTTTGCTAGATTGTAACAAGCCACTCAGATGGGCTGCAGTACACACACAAAACACAAGCACGCGTGCACACTGAGACTGTCGCTAGATTCCCTCAAGATCATGTGAACATGCCCCTCCACCCCCGTCCCCCTTTTTGCTTTCCTATCAGCGTGTGTCACCGTGCAGCACACACATTCTCTTTACATATTTAAAAGGGGTAGGGTGAGGGGACTCACAACACATGCTTGCCTTCTCTCAAATCTTTCAGGTCACTTTGACACACACAAATGTGCAGTGTATAGTACACACAGCATATACACACATACACGCTCTGGCACTCGGCCTCATTCCCTCCCTTTTTCACCCTCTCTCCTCCCACCTGAGCTGTAATTTGCAGGGCTGATGAGGGCAGACCAGAGGCAGGACTGAATTCTGCTCACTCTATATAACATTCACACTCCCACACACATACACATCCACAGTGAGCTCTTACTACTGGGAGAATCTGAGCCTTTGTGTACGTCTGTACGTGTGTGTGAGTGCATGTGGCTGAGTGTGTGTGTGAGTGAGTGTGTACGTGTGTGTGCAAGCAATCTCTTTAACCTCTCCTTCTTCTCGTCCGTTTCTCTGTTGCTTTTTGTCACTCTCTCCCGTCCCTCTCTTTTCCATCTCTCTCTCTGCTCCCCGGCTGTGTGTTTCTATCCGCGGGGGTGTGCGTGCGTGTGTGTGTGTGTGTGTGCATGTGCGCGTGTGTTTGTGTGTGAGAACTGTGGGGAAAACAGACGCTCATGTGAGCAGCAGCAGTGACTGGTGAGAGACAGGAAAGACGAGAGGAAGAGAGCAGGGACAACAGAGGCAACACCATCATTCTCATCGGATTCCCACCAGACATGTGAGAAGATGTCGGTGGGCGGCTGCGCGTGTCCCGGTAAGTAGCCGTCGTGGCCATGCTCGCCGTTGACGACAGCGGCGGCGACGGCCGCCGTTGCCAGACGCAGACTTTTCCTCTTTTTGTTGACGGATTTGGAGTTAGTGAGTGCGGGTCCTGCTGCGATGGCGTGACAGAGGCACGGAGAACCAGGGAGCTACACGGGCGCCCTGGGGCCCTGGTCTCACTTTGCAAAGGCTCATGGGATGTTGCCTCCTGTGTTGGCCTGAGTGCAGGGAAAGAATAGATGGGTCAACACTCATATGTTTCTTTTTTACTTTTAATGTAACTTTTTGCAGTATGTTGGCATGGTTATAGGCGATTGAATAGGACCAGATATATGTGGCGCACGCACTCTGTCAAGAAGTTCTTTCTGTGGTATCAATCATTTTGCCTGATTGTGTTTGTACCTGTTGTTGTAGCTGATTATTTCTCATATGGCACAAATAAACTTGTGTAAAACCGTATTAGAAAGGTGAGAAAGGAGTTAGGGTGTCAAAAGGTCAAAGGTCACTGATTGCACGATTGCATGAGCTCAGTCAAGTGGATGTTGGATGGGGAAGGTGATACAGAAGCTCATAAAAGTCAGCATCGCTTCAATAGGACAACCTTTTTATTCATAATGAACTGAAGTTTTCAATTTTGTTGAATTATAAAATGGCTCAACAAATCAGGGTACCCAGAATTCCTTCTTTCCTGGGGTTATTAAACAGGTCAGAGCATAGAAACACTGCAGTACTCAAATATTCATATTCAAGTGTTGTTAAATCTGGCTTGTACATTTTAATTTTGTATTTTTGTTGTTGTTGTGACTATATTTTTCTGGCTATAAATCTAGGTACCAATAAAAATAAAAATATCACAATGAACAGGTAAAAAGTATTCGGCCTTTTGGGGGAATTTTAGTTCATGCATTACCAATAACCAACATTAAAACATTGTAACAATAATAAAATGAAGAAAAACAAGCTAAATGGTCAAAAGCTAAATAGTTGCCTGTCTCTTAATATCATAGATTAACAGTCATACATGACTATATATAGATGACTTAGACTTAGATGACTGTATATACAAAAATTTGCTTACCAAATTCGTTATTTCACTCCTAATCACTACCAAATCCATTCAGATCATATCTAGACAGTTTTGCCAACTTTTACAAAAGTGGTTGTCAGTGTGGAGAAGAAAAAAAATACAATCGGAATGTAAGACGATGTTTTTGCATTGAAATAAGACTGAAAAAGTGTCGGTCATCTTAAAATCGGGGTCTAGATATTGTGCCCATTCAAAACACTTTTTTTTCAAATATGAGTATTGAAAAAGGAGGTCGTCTTATATTCGGGCCAATACGGCATATATCACAGGTCCACCTCAAGAGTAATTTATAGACTATAAAAGATTATTTCAAAAGTTTCAGATGATTGCATTATACTCAGATAAACGTTTTATTTTTGAATTTTATGAATTGATACCATGTTTTTAGGGGTTTAATCAGAGACAACAACTTTTTGAAGCAACTATCCCTTATATTAAATAACCATATTGCAAAGTGTTGGTTTTAACAGAGTATTTGAAGGATGAAGGTTGTACTTGAATAGGGCAAGTCTGACAGCAAACATATAGCTTCACTTATTTTTATTGACTCTAATCTCAGATGTTAGGAAGGAAAAAGAAAAAAGCAAGGTCTTGAAAAAAAATCCTGCGCTGGTGACCCCCTCAAAGGCAATATATTATTAAGTGTTAGTGCGATTTATGTCCCACTTCCCCAAGCACGTGTAGACATGAAATATAATCCCATAGTTGAAAATATATTACTGCATAGTACTCGTACTGTTATGCAATATTCAGCTGCAGGGGGAGTCAAAGTCAATGTGTTTTGAGTGTTTTGGCAGCTGTATTCTCGGGCATGGTACTCTTCGAACCCCCCCCCCCCCCCCCCCCCCCCCCCCCTGACCATAGTGACTACAGTGCTCAACTTGCATGATGACTGAGACATGTGGTCCAACCGCAGACTTTAATCATGAAAATGGTGGATACACAAAGTAGTATCGTGTCTTGTGGTTTAAGGTTGTTCTCATACAGCCACTTTAGAAAGGGCAGCCAAGTTCAGAGACAATGCGTCACAGTAGCAATAGATGAACAAAGAATAACGCAGTGTTGGAGATGGATGTATAAATGAGGAGTCTAGCTGTGTGATTAAGCTTCCGTGTGATTAAACCTGCACGTGTGTTTTCAATCTCTGGGCCCTGTGCTCCGCAAGGCAAATAGTGCTGCCACTTCAGCCGTTAAACAAGCTTGCACAACCCAAGCTGTAGCGTTTGTTTTCAATGGGTCCTTAGCTATCTTGCGGTCAGATTGCATACTTAATCATTATGGTCATGGAAATTTCCAAAAGGTCGGAAAGACTGCCCAGTGATGAGTCTCCCATTTTGCACTCATATCGTTTTCTGTATTGTTCCCGTTTCGTTTGTTTGATGTGTTTCATTTGTATTCACGTGGCAACTATTTAGCCACACTTACTCATTAAAATAACTAAAAAAAACATAATTTAACTTGACAGATTATCTGATTATTGGGATTTTTTTCAATTCTACAACAATGATGGTTGAGGATTGAAAATTCAGTGCTGAAATGGAAGATCAATAGATGGATTGACATTTACCAGGGTCATTGGATGAGTTCATTCTTTTGGGACTTTACTGTGGTCAATCAAGGAAATGCAGTTAAATGCCTCATTTATGGAAGATACTTCCACTTGGTGAGTGAACTTCAATTATACAACTGAAGTCATCCAACAATTTAACCCCGCCGTCTCCCCAGTTGTGGCTTGTTTACATTCCAGTGCCATGTTCAACAGCAAAGGGTCCTCCCCTCCTTCTTGTGTGGGCTCAGTGTTTGTGCGGGTGTGTGCGTACACGTGGATATACACACAGCATGTGGATGACATAAACATTGGAGCAGAATGCGTGGGGATGTCATCCAAAACTGGAACAAAAGAAAGAGAGGACAACTTATTGTTTTTCAACTTGTGAAGGTTCCAAAAATGACATTAACCTTTCCATGACCTTTCGTCCATGTGTGTGGACATCACATTTTTGGTGGTCAAAGACTACAATGTTAAATTTTGGACTACAAGGGCCTGGCGTCCACGTAAAAAAAAAACCTATGATCATTCTAAAACTATGATAAAAAAAGATACCGTATTTTCACGACTATAAGGCGCACTTAAATGTCTTAAATTTTCTCCAAAATAGACAGTGCGCCTTATAATCCAATGCGCCTTATATATGGAAAAAATGTAATTCATTGAGGGTGCCCCTTATAATGCGGTGCGCCTTATAGTCGTGGAAATACGGCAATTCTTTGTTTTTGCACTTATCTGGTCCCAATTAGCTTAAATATTATAGGGAAAATTAAAATACATGCCTTGCAAGAGTCCTGGTCTTAGGAGGTTAAACTTAACCCTCACCACTAGCCTAACCTATGATGACATGATCTCACATATATTTCTATCTCGACGTTATTCCCCCTTTCACCTATCCCACGTAGAAAGACTCCATCCTCTTTCCTTTTTGATGCCCCTGATTGCAAACGTATGTTTTCTGGCCTGTTGGCAAGATGAGCAGAGAGAAGACGGAGGGGGAGAGACAGTGAGAAGGGGTGGGTTTGCCCTCTCATGCAGGGAGTCACATGGTGTTCCTGATTGGAGGAAAATGAGTAAAGACTGCAGCCTGCCCGAAATGGCAAGAGACAAAAAGGCACAAAGGCTTAGCTGTTTGGAAAACGGGTTGCACAACCGGAGTCTGAAAAGGAGGGAGGGTTGGGGCTACATTATGAAGGAAAAAGACAGAGAGAGTAGAAAGATGTGATTTGCCAAAAGAAGAGTTAGAGGGAGGGCTGTGATAAAGAAAAGGAGAGGGTGATAGAGGGGAAAGAAGAGGGATGAGGAGCAAATGGGAGATGAAGGCTGCAGGAGTGAATGAGAAGTAGGGAGGGAGAAAGCTTGAGACAGGGAGAAATCAGACTGTTTCTGTTTTCTGCAAGGCTGAGCGCTGACGTGATTGGCTGCTGGGGGTGCTTGAAGGAGGGGGGCAGACCTGACTCGAGATCAGAGACAGACAAAATGGCTCCCAGAGAACAGAGAACGCAGCATCAGGCCACTGTCACATCCCCTCACACAGCTGTCAGCTGACTCGTCTTTGAAATACAGCCCCTCCTTCTCCACACACACACACACACACACACACACACACACACACACACACACACACACACACACACACACACACACACACACACACACACACACACACACACACACACACACACACACACACACACACACACACACACTCACACACACACACACACACACACACCTAAAGGCTAAGCCACCTGCTAACATGATTGCAGAATGATGACAATGATGGATAACAATGCTGATCATTAAGTATGCCACATCGACTTTTGTCTTCTTTTGCTTAAATTAAAATACAGACGTGATTATTTACAACCGCCCATCACTACATGATGACCTCAAGTCAATACAGTATAAATAATGCATTTATAATGACTGTTTATATATATATACAATTTTGACAATGTAAAGTAATGCAGATTATGAGGGCCTAATATATCTAATATATGAATACTTGTGTATGTTTAAACATAACATGATCATAGTTCTTAATGTGGAGTTCTTCACCTCTACAACCACAAAAACAATCCTGTACATTCTCATTTTGCCCTTTGAAATGCTTTGTTAAATATCTTATGCTTGTTATCATTATATTGTGTTAATTTATTAGCGGTAGTGTAATTAGTGAGTCTATTGGTAGGTAATGATGTGTGAGACACAGGGAATTTACATTTTGGTAGTGGGATATTAGTGCTGACTGGAAATCTTTAGCAATGGGTTCAAGAAAAGTGGCAGAATGAAACGCGTTTATATATTTGGCCACACGGGGTCACTGCTGCTAAAGGACAGAACAACAGCTTTCTACTGCCTGTCTGAAATCTCACAACCTTCTCTGAGGTAATATACAAAGTTGAAGTATTCAGAACAAAACAATTTAGATGATGATTCCAAAAATTCCAAAAGAGCCACACCAGGCTCTCGAGCCATAGGTTCCCTACCCCTGACTTATAGCAATAGAAATGACAATGGAAAAAAAATATGTGATTCCAAAGCACATTAAAATAAACTCCGGATGGTCATTTTGTTTCTATCAGGGGACTTTGGGATGAGTGCGTAGAGTCTGGTGTTAGGGGAGGGCAAATGGTCGTTATCAGAACTGAGGCAGACGTTCAGTTTCCTGTTGACTGGTGTGTGGAAGTGCCCCCTCCTCACCCACCAATGCCTCTGAGCTGACAGTCTGGACAGTGGAGATATCTCACAGGGGAAGAAGAATGAACACGTGACAACACGTGTAAGCGTTTGACCAGTGTATCGCAGTCAGCGTGGCTTATTGGGTGACAAAATGGCCATGTCAGAGGTAGAAACTGAGGGAGGTAAGATGACCTTTTCCTTGTGGCCTCTTGCACAGCTGATTCTGCAGCACATGACAAAGGGAACATTCTTGCCAGAGTGTTTTTGCTGTGACTTATCCTGAACTCTGGTTCATTCTTGTCTGCCAACCCCACTGTTTGTTCTTTGCTTAAATTGGATTAAAAAGAGAGGTCAGCTTCACTAACCACTTACTCGTTTACGCAATAACATCTTAAATCACTTATCATAAATGTTGAAAATTGCTTATCCACTAACTATACTTTAAGAAGGCTCAAAGCAGGAAAAATGACAGCTCTGACTTTTAAAATTTTGCGAGCATTTTAAAATAATATTCATATGTGATTTGCATCAGGCGGCCCAGCGCCGCGAGTGGTGAGCAAGTCGGCCTCATAGCTCTGCGGTCCTGAGTTCAAATCCAGGTCGGTCCACCTGTCTGGAGTTTGCATGTTCTCTATCGGCCTGTGTGGGTTCTCTCGGGTATTCTGTTTCCTCCCACATTCCAAAAAAACATGCATGGTAGCTGATTAGACACTCTAAATTGCCTCTAGGTATGAGTGTGCGTGGTTATTTGTCTCCTCATGCCTTGCGATCGGCTGGCCACCGATTCAGGGCCCTGTCCCCTTTGCAGAATCTTTATCCTAAACAATTTACTCTTTAAGTTATACCTCGTATTTAAGTTATATCTATGTATTCATGTTACACAGTTGTAGTACTTGGATTCATGTCTGAGGCTAGCCAGAATAGGGACGATTCAACAGCGTGACGCGTGTGTGGATGTGTATTTCGCTGTTAAGGGTGCTGCTTAAAGATAAGGCCTGCCCTGTGCCTCACAGCGAAAGAGACGGTGTGTGTAAGCCCTTAAAGCCTTATCCTGATACACCTCCCACCCCCACTGCCTCTCCATCACCCGACACATACACTTGCTCTGTGGATTAACTCAGTCATGTAACATTTCAATGGCAAAGCTTACAACACACACGCACCCACATTGGATTAACCCCTGTGTGTCCGCAGATGATTCTTTGCCTCTCTCCAGTTGTGAAAACTTGCCTGTTACCATGACTACTGTGGACATAGTGTTAAATAGCAAAATCCACATTGGATTCACACACAGAGGCTCACACACATAAACTGGCATGAATGACTACACTACACTGTGATCCTGGACATAAATTGCCGCTGCCAAGAAGCTGCCATCCTTCTTTTTGAGCAACGAGTCATACTAGTTAGATAATAAATGTGTCATTTATCAAGTTTGAAGTAATGTATCCACATGAAATAAATGGTCCCGAGGGGTGCTGGAGCCTATCCCAGCCAATCCGGCGGGTGACACCCTGAATTGGTGGCCAGTCAACCGCGGGGCACAAGGATACAGACAACCATTCACACACACCCTCATACTTAGGGGAAATTTAGAATATTCAACCAGCCTACCATGCATGATTTTGGGATGTGGGAGGAAACCGGAGTCACCGGGGAAAACCCAGGCAAGCAATTTGCAAACTCCACACAGGAAGGTCCCAGATTGCACCCTCGATTTTGAGAAGTGTGAGGCCACTAACCACTCATCCACCGGGCTGCCTAGTCTCGAGGCACGTAATTAATATTTTTAAAAAATAGTTTTGCCAACGGTATATCCTTTGGCTATTAAACATCAAATTTAATCTAGCGTTAAGAGTGACTTTTCAAAAAGTTGTTTCAGGTCCTGATAGTAATCCACAGCGTGATGAAACTCACTTTAATTAAGACAGTAAGACTGATCTATTAATATCTATGTGAACCTTTTAATCACTGGAGTCATCTGATTTATTATCGCCGTCTAATTATATTGTCCTTTTTGAACAGAGTAGAAGAAATTATTATCATATGCAATATTGTTGTGGCGAATTTGCTTGTGCTTGTGTAGGTTTTCAACAGTAACTGTTACACCCTCTTTCACATTTGTATATATAAATGGATTAAAAGAACTGGATTAAAATCCCTGAATATTCCGTTTTTTATAGATCTAAAACAATGCTTATTTTAGCTTTTTATAAAATATATTTTCAGATTTTAAAAAATGATTTTTGAACTAAAAACACAGAAAGAAAATTGATTAAAAAAGGTACAATTATTGATTTAAATGGGGGAAATCAAATTTAATATACATCTACACTTTTATTTTGATCCTAAAACAGAAAGTCGGCACTCATGACTTACTTTCCCGGGCCACACAAAATGATGCGGTGGGCCAGATTTGGCCCCCGGGCCGCCACTTTCACACTTGTGCTCTAGATTCCCATAACATATTAGGCTCGAGCCCACCCTTGACCCTAATAAGAACAAGCAATGTAGTCAATGGATACAATTGATGATTATGTTTTCAAACAGTGTGGTAGCATAGCATTGAAAAATCTGATCTCCATTTATTTTGGTTGATCATAGTTCGTGCATGACGGACATATAGTCAAAACGTACTACTCGTTCTTTTTTTTTCAAAAACTTTTCCCATATGGGTGAGTTTTTTTCTGGCTGTGATCTGTCTATCTGATTATATTTTGAGGCGATTTAAGAAGATTTAGAGGCCATGGGATTCTCCTTTAAGCTTAATGCTTTGAGTGTGTGTAATTTGTGTGTATGTGTGTGTGGGTAAAAGATAGCGAAAGAAAAGTGATGTCTTTCAAATACTTGTTTGCTGGTTACTATTTTGATTAAATCAAGAATCAAACAGCCATGGAACTAAAAAGTTTTATTATATTCCAATAAAAAAATCTGTCGGTAAACTGCTAGCAAAACAGAGAAAAAAGTGTAAGCGTGAATGGAATTCTCATTTCATGTCATTTGCTGCCCCGCTTTATACTCATTAGAGTTGCGGGGGGTGCTGGAGCCTATCCCAGCTGATCGGTGGCCAGTCGGTCGCATGGCACAAGGAAACAAGGGACAACCATACATACTCATACCTAGGAGCAATTTAGAGTGTCAATTTAGCCTACTATGCGTGTTTTTGGAATGTGGGAGGAAACTGGAGTACCCGGGGGAAACCAACGCAGGCCCGGGCTGGAGCCTTTCCCAGTTAACTAAGGGGACTAGGTGGGGGACACCCTGAATCGGTGGCTAGCCAATCACAGGGTACAAGGAGACAAACAACCATTCACGTTCACACTCATACTTAGGGGCAATTCTGAGTGCCCAAACAGCCTACTGTGCATGTCTTTGGAATGTGGGAGGAAACCAGAATACCCGGAGAAATCCCACACAGAGAACATGCAAACTCCACTCAGGAGGACCGACCTGGATTTGAACCCAGGTTCCCCACTGTGAGGCCACCGAGCCACCCTGTCTCATCTTCTTTTTATTTTATTTTTTTAGAAATATCAAATCTGAAATGCTTCTTTCAACTTTTTATTGCTTTCTTTTTTTTTTTTTTTAAACAAAATTTAGCTCAGTTGTGAACATCTTTCCACACACACTTCCACTTGGCTGCATTAGGCCAATTCTCATCTCTGTCACTTAGAAGGGAAGCATGGGATGAGGGAGGAGGAGCAGGAAGAGGGAAAAATGCTTAGCAGACAACCTTTATGAGCTTTGGATGGGGAGTGGGGTGGAGTGGAGGGGGGCGACTAGCAGTGGCGGTCAGGGGAGAGAAGAGCAAATGTACTGCGGAGAGAAAGGAGGAGGAAGAGGAGGAGGGCCTAGAGCTATTGTTCATGTCCTCCCGTGAACAAAGGGCTCATCGGGGTCCGTATGTAAACCCACAACAGGCTTTAGCCCTTTGACAAGGCCTCATGCGGGACAAAACATAGCCGACACACTGCCTCTTTTGGCCCCTATTGCTTCTACGGCCTCACACTTGGCGGAAAAGTGCATCGATCGCGTTCATTGGGACGTGTTGTGTGGGTACGTTGCGCCGAGCCGTCCATTCAGCGGCCCTATCGGTCTTGACGCACGGAGCGTAGGCACGGACTCGGGCACGGATCTGTAAACATTTGTCTTCTCATTGGATTTCAGCGCAGGTAAATGGTCGCTACGCGATCCGCAGCTTTCCCACAGCCTGTCTTGCGAGTAGATATTGCTTAGCGGTTGGTGCCACTGTTTTTTTCCGGCTTGTTTTGGTGGATCCTCCTTTGAAAGGGGATTTAATGCTAAGATGTTAGCGAAGCGCCTAGCGGTGTATGCAGACTGCCATGTAGGCTAGCTAATGTTAGCTTGGCCACTAACTCATTTAGTTACTAATTTACCCACTGGGGACCGAGTGCAGTGGGGATATTCGTTTTTGTATGTTTAGAGATTGTCAGTTTCTATATCGTTTACATGCACGCTTGCCAAAGTGGTTTTTAGCTTCGAAATCTTCAAAGCTAATGTTAGCTAAAGCTAATGTTAGCATTGTGTTGCCTTTCTAATTGCCTTTGTAACCTCACAGCCCCTCGTAAAATATGCCAACCACGACCTGAAACCAATAAAAAAAATTCCACCGTGTCTTTGCAAAGGTTACGTGCAATTTGAACAACACACGACTTGGAAAGCAAGTCTTGTTTTGCGGGAAAGTTTCATTTGTTCGGTGTTTCGGTACAAGCTGGGTGCCCGAAAACAACAACGCCAGTGATACTGTTTATACGCGAAAAGTTCACATGGTGTAGAGTTTGTATACAATCTAGTTTTGGTGGGCTATTTATCACTGAGCCATGCAACACTTGACGTATTCTGTGAGTTTGGACAGTAAAGTGTCTGCTTGTTGAGCAGAAATGAACCAATTCCCAACGGAGGAAGTGGAATCCTGCTGATGTGATTGGGACTGCCTGTCATTAACCACTAACAGGAGAAGAGAGGAGCTAATGGAGCTCTCACCAACTAATGGACACATAACATTGATTATTTATTTATTTATAAACGCAATTTATGTTGTTTTTCTCTTTCCTGTTGTTGTACCCAGCCCATTGCGCACTATTGCTTGCATAGCAAATAGCTTCTGTTGACAATAAAATGAAGGCATATACTTTCTTAGTTGGAGTTGAAAAACCTGTTTTAGGTCTTGACTGAACAGTAAGCTTTTTTTTTTAATTGCATCCAAACCACTTGTGTGGGCTGCAACAAAAATATGCTGACATTCAGTTTGGTGCATTTGTGTTTGATTGTTGGATGATTTAGTCTGGTGTGTGGATGAAACATTTTACATATGAAAATCATTTCTATTTTGTTGTTCTGGCACAAGCACACATCTCATTTACATGTTTGCTGAGCTACAGTCATTTTTATTATGTTGAGACAAGACATTTATGAGGTGGGGCGTCACCATGGTGACGACTGGGGTCGTGACCTGGAGACTGCTACCCCGGATAGCCTTTAGAAAGCTTGCCAATTAGAGTAATACATATAAGGGAATGGAGCCTGTGAGAGATGGAAAAAGAATTATTTAGAGTTGTTTTTTGGGAAAATAGAGGAGTTGATTCATGTTTGCTTTTTTCCCCGTTAATGTCAACCTTAACAGCAGTTGTTTGTGGATCGTGGATCTCGCACGCACTCAGCGTATCCACATTCATAATATTTTACTATTTGAGTACCTCATGAGAGTATTTTCAATTTCAAATCAAGACCGTAACTTCCCTTTTTTTGCCCCCAAAAATAATGAATATTACAGTTAATTTATTTTCTTTTCTTCTGCTTACTTCCAGGCTGTTCCTCCAAATCGTTCAAGCTGTACTCCCCCAAGGAGCCCCCCAACGGTAGCACTTTCCCTCCTTTCCATCCCGGCACCATGCTGGACAGAGACGTAGGGTGAGTTTCGTGATTGATATGGCTATGTGAAATCTTCACAAAATCATTGCTGCCTGATTTTTACTTTTATTTTTTTCAAATTATTCCTTCATTGGCATATGTTTGTCTACTTCTGTGATATCTTCATTTAAGCTACTCCAGGAAGTGTTTTTCTTGTGTTCAGTCATTTCTGATCCTCACACTCTTATTTTATATTCTGTTATAACTTAACAATGTTCTATTGTTCTCTTACGATTTGTTAGAGTTTTTGTGTTTTGATGTGGTTGCGCTATATTGTATGTAACTCTTTCTCTTGTTTACAGCCCAACCCCAATGTATCCTCCCACATACCTTGAGCCAGGAATTGGGTAAGACAGCAGAACCTGCTTTTCAGATAATATTGCTGAGTCCTATCGCATGCATTGAGCATGAAAGTATAACCAGGCTAAATAAGGTTGTTAAACAACTCTGATACGGCCATAGCCCTGAATTTTCTTTGTGTTTTATTGCCACAAGCCAACTGTATTTCCTTTTGTTTTCATCTCCTGTCTTTTTTATGGCGTAGGAGGCACACACCATATGGCAACCAGACAGACTACAGAATATTTGAACTAAACAAACGACTACAGAACTGGACAGAGGTTTGTAAACTCTCTCATTAGCACATCAGTCAAACCATGTGTGGGCAATGGAATATTTGTCTAATTTCTAAAATGTAGGACTGCGATAACCTATGGTGGGATGCGTTTACTACGGAGTTTTTTGAAGATGATGCCATGCTGACCATTACTTTCTGTTTAGAGGATGGGCCAAAACGCTACAGTAAGGACAAGTGCTGTATTGAATACATATCACATAATCTCTAATGTTTAATGTAATTATCTTTGTTTTCTTTTCACCCATTAAGCAATTGGCCGGACCTTGATTCCAAGGTACTTTCGGAGTATATTCGAAGGTGGTGCCACAGAGCTCTACTATGTGCTGAAACACCCCAAGGAGTCATTTCACAACAACTTTGTCTCCCTTGACTGTGATCAGTGCACAATGGTCTCCCAGAATGGAAAGCCAATGTTCACACAGGTGAATGCCAAAAAAATGTGTATTGTTTTGCCACTGTCTCTGAAACATGCTTTGAAGCCTGACAAAAAAATACAGAATCAATGATTTCTGATTTGAAATTGAATTGGATGTTACAATTTAAATAATAGCAGTTCAGGGGAAGTTTTGAATAGTTATATTCATTTACTCCAAATTGTCCTTAGGTTTGAGTGTCTGTGTCTATTTTGTCAATTGTTATTCTCTTTGTCCCACTCGATTGGCTTGAAACCACTTCAGGGTGGGCACCACTTACTTACCGCTATTTGTTGGCTGGCATAGGTTTCAGCATGCCTGTGAGGCTTGACAGTGCCCATGATGTTTTTATGAGCAGCCTCCCGCGTCCGCTGTATGCTCATATATTAAAATGTGTCTCGGATAAATATTTGCCCGAAATTTTACTCGTACCTGAAATTGCTCGTATGTCCGGGGCACTTGTAGTTAACCAACAAGTTACCACTGTACAAGCATCTAAAAGGTTTTAGGTAGGAAAAAGGGGCCCGGCCGAACTTCTGTTGACATAGTATTTATCTAAGTAATGCATTTGTTACTATAATCAATAGGAAGGACCAATACACTTACAACATGAATTGTAAACCCCTCTAACTTAATGCTGGATAAGATGCAGTAATCCTTTTAATGACTGAACTCTGAATATCTATGCTGATCTAATTCTACTCTTGACTTTTGTCCTGTAGGTGTGTGTTGAAGGCCGCTTGTATTTGGAATTCATGTTTGACGACATGATGAGGATAAAAACGTGGCACTTTAGCATTCGGCAACATCGTGAGCTCATCCCTCGCAGTATACTGGCCATGCATGTGAGTGGATGGCAGTCTTGAATCTGTAACATTGTTAATGACTGTCATTTGCTTACTCTCATCTCCTGTTGAAAACCCCCTTAGGCCCAGGACCCACAGATGCTGGACCAGCTGTCCAAAAATATTACAAGATGTGGCCTGTCAAACTCTACTCTAAACTACCTCAGAGTAAGTCAATAATAAAAACACCAGATCTTCCATTTGGTGGTCATTTATGCTTCAATAATATTTTGTTTTAAATTTGAACTTGCACCTAATGAGAATCTTGGAGCTGTTGTGCAGCAGGTTGAATGTCAAAGTTAAAGAACAGATAAACCGTTTTGAAGAAAAATATGTTAAAGAATATGAAAAAAAATACAGGTAATAAATGAACAGAATTTAAGTTTCATCTAATTAATGAAAATAACCAACCAAGAATGACTGGCTAATTAATAGTTGATTGAGTGAGGAATTAAAATAAATGATTTCTTCAATAGGTTGATATTTTGTATTTGTTTTGTATCACACATACTATTGAAAGACAAAATGATTCTGTGCAACACTTACTCACGATAATCCAAGAGCCTTAATTGTTAGATTAAAAGACAACACCCCAGCAGAATAGCTTTCCAAACCAATGAACTAAGTTTGCGCTGATAAGATTATTTTCTGTATTCTGTATTCCAGCTCTGCGTGATCCTGGAACCCATGCAGGAACTGATGTCCAGACACAAGACCTACAGCCTCAGCCCCAGAGACTGCCTCAAAACCTGCCTCTTCCAGAAATGGCAGCGAATGGTGGCACCACCGGGTTAGTAAACTAAAAGCCACACACACATAGCAACATTTGACAACGCCTATATGATGTAAGCATTTCCTCCATGCTTCCCATTTTTAGCTGAGCCTTCGAGACAGGCCCCCAACAAACGACGGAAGCGTAAGATGTCCGGAGGCAGCACCATCAGCGGAGGAGGAACTAATAACAACAATAATAACAAGAAAAAGAGTCCTGGAAGTGGCTTCCCTCTTTCCAGCCAGGTTCCAGTAAGTAGACCAGTGGACTCATCTGCTGTAAACCTGGAGGGAATTTCATTCCATTTGAGAAGGTTAACAGTGATCATTCACCATTGCCTAACGCAGCCAATTAATTAATGAAGAAAAAACAGTTTTATAATATATGATCCAGTAATGGTTGTTTTCTTACTGCAAAACAGAAAATAACCAACAAATAAAAAAGGTTAATTTTCCAACAACTACTGGCAAAAAAAGAGTATAGTAACGCTGTAAGTCTTGTGCGCATATAAGCCGCACCCTTGATTCAGTCCGCTTTTTTTTGTTACAAATACGGCCTATATGTGAGAGAATACAGTATGCGCTTTGTCTGCCACCGAACAATTTAAACAAGTCAATTGAACACTTTATGTAATTGGCGGGTAATCCGACCTGTGGCAGACTTCTTGCTTGTATAATCAGGCACAGCGCAGCACTTTTGCAGAAGAATTGTCGTAAACGCTTGATGCTAGGACGGCATCCTGACACATTGGTTCATACCACCATCAGTGTTACAAAATTGCCACATTCTTATCAAGAAGGTTCTCGTAATTTAACATTTTTTCTCACTGTTAAAGGATGTGATGGTGGTAGGAGAGCCTACGCTGATGGGAGGAGAGTTTGGCGACGAGGACGAGCGTTTGATCACGCGATTGGAGAACACCCAGTTTGACGCAGCCAATGGCATTGACGATGAGGACAGCTTCAACAACTCTCCGGCCCTGGGGTCCAATTCACCCTGGAACAACAAGGCGCCCTCCAGTCAGGAGAGCAAGAGCGACAACCCCACTTCACAGGCATCGCAATAGAGTTTGGGATCCTTCTCCAATACACGAATCCCTCGCACCCTCCTCTGAGCCTTCCCAAAGTCAAAAGTCACGAAAGAAACAGGTTTCTTAGCAGCCCCTAGATGTGCGTTTAGAGCTTTGACTCTTTTAAAACGTGGCGGCTGGCGGCCCGCAGTTTGACCTCTTGCTAGGGACTCATCATAACTGTGACTTCCCAACATAGAGGCACCATGGCCCTCCCCTTGTCTGGTCCTTTTCTGTATTTCATACTAAAAATATCCTGTCTGCTTTTGCTAATTTCCACTTAGGACAGCGACATGGTAGTTTCCATGGGGAGGCATGGTGATTAAATCCAGGAGAGAACTAACCAACACTTAATCCAAGAGAACGCTACAAAACCGTGTGGCATGGCTATGGTAGCCAAGTTGCTTAGGGACAGCTTGTCCACCCAGTATCATAATGAGATCGATTCTGGACTGCTCTGATGCTCATGTCACTAGAAACCTTTGGTAAAAACGTAAGATCTGTGGGTGGTTATAAGAGAGAAAGACTGAAAGTGAGCGAAAGGAAAAAGAAGCCTAAACAAGTCAGTGGCTTTGCCAAAACGAGCAACCCAGAATTCGAGACATGTTGTAAAATTGTTGAAATTGTCACACTTTTATTGTGGGACACAGCAATTCACACTAAATACACACATTTAACCGTACACACATATGCACATGATGGAAGGAGTTTCAGTTCCTTGCTGTGTGAGCCATCGCTGAGTAGACTCCAGTGAAAGCAACCTACACACTTAAACATTTTAAGAGTTTTTATACAGTATATATTTCCCTAGAATGTTTTTTTTTTATTTCTATTAAACATCTTCAGTTCAATTATTGTAATTTTTTTAATTCAATACTGAAAAGCTACAGACCAAGGAGCACCACAGGACTTTTATTCCTCCCCTAAAATATATTGTTTTTATCTTTTGTGTTTATAAAAGAAAAATTATTTCGTGTGGATGTTTTATTTTGTCTTTCTGTTCCTTTTGGAAATTTGAAATTTTGTGTATTTGTGCTTGTATATTTAAGGTAGTAGCAAAGTTCTGTCTGAGTGTAATAAGATGTATTCTTACTTAGGTATACCTAAAGCCATCTTGATCTAATGTAAAGAAACAAAATAGGAAAAACGAGGAAAAAAAACACTGCTCTTTCCTCCTCCTCCCTGTTTTTTTAAGGGTAGTGTAAATGAAATGAGGGTACAATGGCACCATGGGAAGTTTTTCTTTTTCTCTTTTATTTTTTTTTTTGCTGTTTTTTGTTTTTTTCCCTCTATTTATTTAGGACATTCAAAAATTCATTCAGCTATTTCATATCTACGTAGATCGTTAGTTTTTCCACCCATCTACTGTCGAGTTTTACGTATTGCGTAACCTGATCAAGTGAATGTGCTGCAATGTTTGATAGGTGACATTCACCCCTATTACTTGCTTTCAAAGTTATTTCCACCTCCACAAGTATTAATTTGTGACATTTTCCACCATTTTCTAAAACCAGCTTAACATTACGTTTATCATTCATTGGTCATGTCATGAAAAGCCTAAAGAAATCCTGCTGTTTTTGATTTGGCCCTTTACATATTGATCATAAGTAAAAGTGGAATCTTCTCTTTGTACATTTTCTTACTTAAACCCATTTAAAATTCAGTTTAAATGGTGACTTGTACCTTCCTCAAACCTTGTAGAATCATTGTTTGATATCTATTTTTTTTATTTGGTTAGTTTCTGCCCTTGCTAATTAATGTATGGTACCAATAAAAAAGAAACATTTTCACTTTAAGAGGTTGTTTCTGAATCTATTACAAAACAAAGTTCCTATTTAATGTTGCAAATACCTGACTGAGTAGATTTTGTTTTATTCATTCATATTGCGTATCGCGCATCCGGGAATTGAGCCCACGCTTGCCCGCACTAAGGTCAGGCAAGTGAACCACTTTGTTCTTTCAGTGGATTAATTTAATATATTAGAAGCAAAAAAAAGTTATTTTAAACTATTTCTGTTGTTCTTTTTAATTTAATTTCTATAATCTTATTAATTTTCTCATGAACATTTTATAATTGTATGGTTTTGGTTATTAATAGAAAAGCTATGAATAAAATATCACATGATGCGTCACGTGACTGCTCTTGTTTACCTTTTTTTGAAATTCCTAAAATAGCTCTTGTGCATAATACCAGTGCTAAATTAAAGAACTACCAATAACGACCATAATAGGTTAGTTTTATTTACCACTAATAGGCTTGTTGTAGAAAAACAAAAATTATCAATATTAATGAAGTCGTCAATATTTCTTGACAATGATCAGTAAATCCATTGCCTGCCATTGACGGCGATGGACGTCCAGACTATTTCTTAACTATGAGTGCCAGTTCTAATATCAAATTGGACTCAATATCGTTGTCAATAACAGTTAAAAGAAAAATGTGATTATTATTATTTTTTAAATGATGGATCTAAATACGAGTCTGGGCTGTAGAAGTTGTGTGTCGGTGTAGTGACATTATAAACCAGTAGAAGGCTCGACACTATTTAGCTGTAGTATGCTGCTAAAACGCTACTGTTGTGTCAAGGATTCATGAGCTACATACATCGTAGATCCCAAGTGAGGTAAGTGCAAATAATCGCATTATTGCTGCAACGTGACTAAATAACCCATGACTACAATTATATAAATGCGCACGTTCACACACTCCTGTCTAAAAGCTCGTTTAAAATGACACTTTCATGTCAGACTCACTTCAGCTAGCTAGCGTTAGCTTCGTTCGCCAAGAATACCAAAGCGAGTTGTTACATGCATTTTATTAACAGCTGGAGAAAATAATCTCCATAAATACGATGAACGGATTGCGTTTTGTTCACAGATCCGTTCACAGTAAATTCACAGCTTTTAAAAAAAATCAGCGTTTGTTAGCTGACTATGACTCTCATAATTTGTAGGCATAATTACTAGGGCTTGGCTCTCACTTTTACACAATTGTGATTTAACCAAGCAAACATCATATTGTTTTTCCAACTGACGATACGAGGTGGTTGTTGAAAAATCGTTACCTGCTGACATTGTTCTTTCAACAAACCATGTTAACCAATTAAACATACTAACAAGTTCAAAACAGGTGTTGCTGAATTGAATATAATTCTTTAGGGATTTATGTTCTCATCAATTGAAAATGTCTGCCATAGTTGATCATCTGTAATACCTGTTTGTTTTTTTTCTCATTTATGTGTCCATATCATCAGACCAAGCCATGTCTCAAGTGGAGAAAAAGGCTGGTCTGCTGCGGAGGACCTCGTCCTCCAAGAAACCACTGAAAGAGAAAGTAGTGTTGATGTATGATGAAATCTTCACAGTGAGTATCACGCACAATGCAACCAAAATACGTTGAGTGGGAGTGTTTTTGTAAACCATGTCTTGTATGTACGTTTTAGAAAGATGACCCGGCCAAGAATAATCCTCGCTTCTGGGATGAACTGTTTCTGATGAAGGTATAATGGAGTTGGTAATGCGTCTCATCTCATTTTCTGAACCGCTTTATCCTCACCGGGGTTACGGGGGTGCTGGAGTCTATCTCAGATGACTTTGGGCCAGAGAAGGGGGACAATGCCTTTAAATAACCTGGCCGTAAGCCTATCCAGCATTTTCTCAATGCATGTATTATTATTTTTTTAATGCATTTAAAAAAGACCACCCCTATTTACTAGGTAAACCTGGAGTACCTGGAGTCAAAGCTGGAGAGTGTAGATGGTGAGGAGGTACAGCGGATACAGGAAAACATCAACAGACTCTTCCATCACAGCGTTCAGGCTCTTGGAGAGGAACATCAGATCAGAGTGGTCAATGCTTTGCAGGTGACTATTTTTTAGCATTTGTACACCCGCGGTGAAAACCTTAAAGACAATTTATCAGTCGACTGAGAAAATATCTCAAATGCAGTTTATGCCAACCCTTCTTTCTCTCTCTCTCTTTCTCTCTCTCTCTGTCTACTTTGCTGGGCTCCCAGACATTATGTGCTCTTTTTAGAGGAGTTCATCAAAAAAACAAGTCCGCATCTGGCTTTGACATCATTAATATGCTTGTGGGCTTTGACAAGGCTGAGCAAAGGATGAAGGTATGCATTTTTCTGCACGTGAAAGAAACTGTTCATTCATGAAAAAAGATCTGAAAAGAGTATCTTTTTTATTGCAGGACTTGATGGAAAGACTGGACAGCCTTCTTTGTGGAGATGGCTCAGAGAGTCTTAAAAGTCTTTGTCTCAAACTTCTGCTGTGTCTAGTGACGGTGAGAAATTTCAGGACAATACAACAGTACTATTGCTGTTACTGTCGCGAACAATTTTGAATATGAATCCTTTTGTGTTGGGTTCTAGGTAACAGACAATATTAGCCAGAACACCATCTTGGAATATGTGATGATCAACAGCATCTTTGAAGCCATATTACAGGTATTGATGAACTGGATTGAGTTGGATGGGTCAGGAGTGAAAATTGGCACAAGCATGTTTAACAAAAAACGTGCACAAATAACACATAATAGAGTGGTACGTACCTCTACTTACAAAATTAATTAGTTCCAGAACTTTCTGACATTAAAGTGAGCATGAGTGTGTATACATATAAAGTCTAGGTCCTATTGGTCACTTTAGTACCAAAACATTAAGCTATGTTACAATAAAATTGCAGATATCAAGGCACTCATACGTTACTTGTATAAGTACTTTTTTCACAATCCCCTCGTACTGACAAATATGTAGAATATGCAGATATCCATACACCCTTACAGCTTTTTAAATCTATGTCTCCATAAACAGTAATACTGTACTTTGTCACGCCACGGAGTCAAACTTGAACTCAAGTTCTGCCTTACGTGTGTTTTATGAAAAGTGCTAGGTTCATAAATCGCGCACAGACACATTCATGTTAAATACAATTAATTATTTCCTAATTTCATCTCTTGATGAAATCGACTACCATTTAAGAAAAAAAATGTATCAATTTATATCCTAAACGAGTCAAATTTGTGAGACACAAATTGATATAATTGGATTGGAGTGCTATAAACTCATACATAGTTGTAATATGTGCGTATTCTGATTGGTAACGCTGATTGACATCTGTGTTTCTGCTCTATCTCCTGTGCAGATTCTCTCTGATGTGTCCAGTAGAGGGCAGCATGGTTATGATGCTGTTGTTCTTCTTGCACTTCTGGTCAATTACAGGAAGTATGAGGTTTGTCATTTCACTAATTTCATGCACAAATATTAAAAATACAATAAATACCGTTCCTCAATTGGACTTACCTACTTTTATATTTTCTCTGCATTTTTTAGCATGTATTGTAATTTTGTCACAAAAAAAATATATACTTTCATTTACCTGCATTTATTCTCTCTTTGTCAGTCTGTAAATCCATATATCGTGAAGCTCTCCATAGTGGATGATGAGCCAACACTGGATGTAAGTATTGTTTTGTACGGTCCTGTGCTAAAGTAAATGATTTCTTTATTCTCAACTGGTTAATTGTCAACCCTCTAGATTCTAGAACAGGCGTCGGGAACCTTTTTGACAGAGAGAGAGAGCCATCAACAATTCACACTTTCAAATATTTTTCCTTGAGAGCCATACACAGATTTTAAAAAGTATGCATACATTAAAATGTGTGCATTTTTTAAAATTCATTTCACCACTTTTAAAGTAGAAAAAGTCATTGGTGTGTTTGGGAATCAACTCTCACTGATATTCCATATTTTTAGCTCACAGGTTAGTGGTGAGCCATATGCACCCATCAAAAGAGCCACATATGGCTCCTGAGCCATAGTAACCCTACCCCTGTTCTAGAATATGTAATGCACTTAGAAATAGACAAGAACAGACTTCTGCATCACAGAATGGGACTTTTACAGAATGTTGTAAATTATACAGTATGATATCTTGAAAATATTGCAGTCAACAAAAACCAAACGTCAGCAAATTTCTCTTTTTTTTTCTTTTTAAGGGTATGGGTCTTGTTGTTCATCATGCTTTAACAGAATATAACCGGTAAGATATACTTCTTTTCAACCTAACAAAAAGTTTAAATGATTTGCACAGATCCGGCTGTTTGCCGCATGGGTTTTTGAGGTGCTTTGAATAAATGTTCTATTTTTGTTGAGCTGAAAAAATCGTGAAAAAGTTATTTATATCCTTTTGTCCTTCCTCCTAAAAAAAACTACAAACTAAATCCTTTAAAATTGATCAAAGTGTCCCAATTGTGTATGTGAGAAACACAAAAACTAGTGAAAATTACTTATGTATGAATTCAAATGAGTAACAAACATACATTTCGTGCAGGACTACAGTGGATATAGGAAGGAAGCTAACGTGAGCACATGGACAAAACAACTTGCATTAAATAGAACTCCAAAGGAGTAATAATAGTCTCTACATCTCATTGTTCAGGACAGAGTAGAGGTACCACTCTACTTGCCATGCTAAGGAGTCGTCGCTTTTAATGCTTCCTTCTGCGTCAGTAGCGTGTATTGCCTTGTAATATAAGTAAACCGCATGGCACTTGTTTTCTGTTTTTCCCCAATGGAAAACAGGGCCTGCTTATTAATTTTATTCGCACCAATGATTATAAATAAAGGACACTGATGACAAAAGGCGGTCAAAAGAGAGTTGTTGTTGTGAGGCTCCAATGGGAAGCCAGCAAAGTCATTTAAATATCAAAGTGTTTCGTAACCTGATACTTTTTCTATTTAGAACCGTTCATTAGTTGATGTACCACTGCATTTCCAAAGTTTGATAATACTGGGCATTCAAATTTGTATCATCCAGTCATACTAGAGTCTGAGAAAAATATTTGTAAAGTTATAAAACTCCCAACTAAACCCTTTAAAAAAATGTTGCATGCAAGATGTGAGAAACACACAAAAATGAGAGAAAATGAAAAGAAAATAATGTATTAAAAGGAATGATAAACATGCAAAAACATTTCCAAAGTGTAAGGAGGAAGCTAATGTTAGGAATTGACAAAGCATATAAACAGAAATCAAAACAACTTCTAATTATGAATGAAAAAAAACTTATGTAGAACATATGTAGAAGCATTCCTAAGTAGAGGTAACACTCTACTTCATGACTAAATTCTTGCTTTTAATGACTCCTTATCATTCTCTTTTTTTTAGGCAGTACAAAGACAAAGAAGAAGAGCACCAGGGTGGGTTCTTCTCCACCCTCACTAGTATGGTAGGTATTTCCTTTTCATGAAGCTTGTCAGATTTGTTGTTCTCTAAAGATAAAAATGCAATTTTTTTTCTTCAAAATCATCCACAGGTGGGCAACATGTTTATAGCAGATTCAGATGAGAAGCTTTCTGTTCAGTAAGTTTCAAGTAAACTCAGTTTTGAGCAACAAGATACAGTGGTACCTCGACATACGACCTTAATCCGTTCCGGAACTGAGATCACATGTCGAACTTTTCGTAATTCGAGCGAACGTTTCCCATTGAAATGAATTAAAATCAAATTAATTTGTTCCAACCCCCTGGAAGAACACCGTGTTCGGGGAAACTTTATCCACAACGCACTAGTAAACGAACAAACAAATTTAAATTATCTTGGATTAATATATACAGACACACTCAAACATATGTTTAATGTAACTTTACACAAAACTAACAAAACTTAACCCTAACCCTTTTTTTTTCTCAATGAATCTGCCAGCTCTGACTTTAAACTTCCGTTTCAACTGCAGGACCAATGAAGCAATTTTGCTGGCACTGTATGAGGCCGTTCACCTTAACCGGAACTTCATTACTGTATTAGCACAGGTAAAATTGTTTTTTTTCTCTTAGTTTTACATGCCAAGTACAGTTTTACCCGTTATCATTTAGTGTATGTCCTCCATGAACGGTTTACCATATTAACTCAAAACTCTTGAGTCTATATTTACAGATTCCTCTGTAACTGGGCTAGTTTTTTTTTTTTGAGTGAAATATCCCGTAATCTCAATAGAGGTTTTTTTTTGTGGTCTTTCTACAGAGCCATCCTGAGATTGACATTGCAACCACGCCAGCCAATCAAACTCCGACTACTCCAACAACGCCACTAGGCACAACTCCACCTGCTCTTGATAGTATGTCATTTTTTTTTTGCCAGAGGTTTGCTTACAGAAGTATAGTTTTTTTGGTTAGGGAGACTTATCACAAGGAATAGCATGTTTGAATAGTTTGAATGCCCTGAAACCTTGTGAGTTTCTAGAATAAAAGAGTAGCTTTTCCTTTAATGCCCCCAACCAACACTAGCTTTTCCACTGGTGCCTCCATTCTTTACTAAAGCTTCAAACTACAATTCACCCTTTAAAAAGTTTGGAATACCCAAAGGGCCCTAAAAAACACCAACATATTTTGCAAGTCTTTTTCCCCTACATTTTTCATGACATTATGGCAGTAGCAAGAGGGTGATTAGACAGAACAGCAAAGCAAAAGGGGCGCATATATGTTTTTAATTTCATTGGTGCATGCTTCTAGGCTGGATAGCCCATGGCGGCTTCACGCACAAGCCACTTTCCTTAATAAATAAGAATTCTTCTGTTAAACCAGTCACATCGAGTGTGCGTTTCAACCTGACTCATGTATGAATCGGGCCTTATACAAGCGAACTAAAATGCGCTCTAGTGGAATGTGGACTGTCAGTCAGAATAGATCCCGTGCTGGGGCAGTCATTGGCGGAAGATGGAAACAACAGAATATGATCGATGAGGACAAAGGGGGTGCTTTATCATTTATGAAAAAAGTAGTTGCCAGGAGAGAGGCTTGTCGAGATGACAATAAATCTACAACATTTCTCTTATCAGCGTTTGCTTGAATGTTTACTACAACCACCATAAGGTCTGCTTTCACTTGCACGAGCCTTTCGAGATTTCTCAAGTTATTAAGAAACTTATTTGGAGTGACGTGATGAATGGGTGGTCAGATATTAATAGTTTTCTATATACACCTGTACTATAATTGGTTAAAGTTTTAATTGTTCATGTTTCGTGTAGTGATGAACAACCCCGAACTGCCACTGGATCCCAACCTGCAGACAAGCAACCTTCTAATTACCTTCCTGAAATACGCCTCTATTGTAATGCAGGATACTAAAGGTAAAGATGACAATTTTCCCCATTCTACCGTTGTATCTCAACTTTCTTACATATAGTTACAGTCGTAGCTCTACTTACAAAATTAATTGTTTCCAGAACTTTTCGTAAGTTGAACATTTCGTAAGTAGGGGTGTACTTTATATGTAAATTCTCTTAATTCGTTCTACGGTCCTCACACAACTACCAACTAAATCCTTTAAAATTGGTCAAAGTGTCCCAATTTTGTCTGAAAGATGTGAGGAAACACAAAATGAGAGCAAATTATAAGGAAATTATTTACTAATGTCTTAAAACAAATAAAGCATCCATGTCCTGACTGTTTTCAGATGAGCATCGACTCAACAGTGCCAGACTGTGCCTCATCATTCTCACATGTATAGCTGAGGTAGGAGCAGTTTGACATCCTGACTCTCGTGAGTTGTCACCTGTGCCCAGGTCCCGAGTTGTGTTAATATCATATTTGTTTGTATGTAATAGGACCAGTATGCCGATGCCTTTCTTCATGATGACAATATGAACTTCAGAGTCAGTCTACACAAAATGGTGAGTTCTCTGGAAATGTTCACTATGTCTCCTAAACTTCTGAAACAGTCATTCTTCTCCGGTCTGAATGAAGCACAGGAACTATTAAGATTAAAACCTGCAAACATCAATCTTATCTTGATGATTTTGTTCTCAGTTGGCACGAACCATGAACTGTTTTCATAAATGATCAGAGTCATGTCCTTTTTCTCATGTATTTCTATTTCGCAGCCCATGAGGCACAGAAAGAAAGCTGTGGAGAAAAACATTCCTTGTCTACCACTAGTCTGTGCTGTTCTAGGTATGACATTTAACATAAGTTGTCACATTTTCATCTTCTTCATTAGTATACACAAATATTGCTGGTTAGCTGGGAATAAAAGCGACATTTTAAAGTGTGTTGTTGTGCATTTTGCAAGACATTTATAAAATTTTAAAATGAACCTTTACACTTTTTTATTTTTTTAACTTTCCATAGATCTGATGGTAGAATTTGTCGTCACACACATGATGAAAGATTTCCCCATGGACTTATACTTGTGAGTAAATACAGCTCCATCACCGCACTTAAAGTTGCATATACATGGCGACCATATTTCCCTCCTTTTAATTTCCTGATCAGGCGCTGTGTTCAGATAATTCACAAACTTCTCTGCTACCAAAAGAAGTGCAGAATCAGGTTACACTACACTTGGAGAGAACTATGGTCAGGTATGAATCTTGTCTGAAAAGAATCATCTTACACACAATCTAACCACTTGATCTGTTAGAAAAGTTCTGTTGACAAAGAATAATATTCAGTTTTGTTTGAAAGAATACTCTTATGTTCAATTAAAAGTCAGCATCTTGTTAATCGGTATAGGCAGAATAATTGATACTGCTCCTGTTTTAAATGTAATTTTTTCCTTTCAAGTCAAAGATTGTTGTGACTGTTCGCTATAAAGATTTCATTTGATATCCATTTTCATGTTCCTAAAAATATTTGGTGTAACCTTCAATTGTAAATTTGCATCTAAGAAGTTACTGCGCCCTAACAACAATTTATCAACCAACCAGCTGTGGTTAGTCCTACAAATTGACTTCGTGGCCATACAATACTGACTGATTTCCTATGGATTTAGGAGCATTGCTAAAATGTACACTCGTTATTCACTTTCAGTTAGCAATAGAAGTTTAAAAGAAGAAATTGGATATCCATAATAAAAGCAGGATGCTGTTCTCCATTGTCTAGCCACTGCAAAGGTTTGCACATGCACCGTCAGCCAGTTGAGAGCAAAGTGCGCTAACCACATGGCCAAATGCCCGACCTACGAGTGCCTTTTAGTCTAGGCCAGTGTGGTTTATTTAATTGTCCAGCACTTTTGCTTTCCTTCATTATACGTCGAAGAAGCATTTCAGAGATGGTTTCAGTATGAGAACGGGTTCTACTCAACAGGCAGTGAGGTACCTGAACAAGTTAAATAAGCAAAGGTTTGACAAACCTGGCCAAATGTATAATGTAACTTGTCCTTTAAATGCCTTCATTCTGCTTTTAATGAACAAAATGTATTATTTTTATTCGACTGAGCGATGTTTCAGGCTAACAGGACATACAGTAATACCTTGAGATACGAGCTTAATGCGTTTCGGGAGCGAGCTTGTATTTCGATTTACTTCTATCTCGAATCAACTTTTCCCATAGAAAAGAACTAAATACAAATGAATTTGTTCCCACCCCCACATCTCTTAGCTCTGTTGGGGAAATACCATTTGTCTTATTAGTCCGTTGATGCTTTTATTTGTTGTACAGCTACATGTAAGAGTTTACACCCTTTGCAAGTAAGAGGCAATTTCGCTCTCAAGTCATTGCCATGTGCATTTAGAAATAAATTGCATCATTGAGTTTGCATAATGAGTCTCTAAAGAAAGAACAATCCATCCTGCTAGCCTTGCTTTCAGTCTGGTCATCACAACTCATGATCACATTCTACTATTTAATGGTCCCATTGCACAGTGTCTCATTAGAATACCGATTCCTCTAATCAGACCAATAATCAGCTTCATTTTCTAGATTGCTCTACATTTTCCTCTCTCGTCGTTCTCATAATAGAAAGAAAAGAATAGATGGAGTTAACTTAAACCAGCAGCTGCTTGTTTTCTTGAAGTGCTTTTGTTAACGTCGATTTATTTTATTAAGTATACTTATTGATATTTGATTACTAGTCCCATCTTTTTGATTACTATTTGTTTATTCTCTCATACTATTGTTGTTGTACTATTGTACTATTATTGTTTATTGTTAGGCGATGTCACCCAGTCTTAGGATTCTATATTGTTTTAATAATAATGTGCGGTACAGTAGGGTTTATTTCTTGGATCAATCTTGCAGAGATTTTCTATTTACATAATTTAGTGAAGCTCCATAGATCTCATGTAAGTACAATTGGTAATACCATATTTCTGCTATGCACTGAACCTACAACAGGTGACGTCTGATATTCGAGTGATCACAAAGTTTGGTGCATCGAAATTATTATATATGTTTTATTATTCCAGATTGTTTTTTTTCATTTTGTGTCTCCTTCTGCTTAGCGCTCATCAACCTGCTCAAGTTTCTACTGTCAAATGAAAACACACTGCTACCCAAGCACAACATCTTTCAGTTGGCACTAATGGTAAGAATCCCAAACTAGATTCAAAACAATATAATGCTGAAAAAAAGGTCAATATGTATGTCGCCTGTGTGTCATGCCTCAGCCTAACAGTTTTCCCTTTTCAGGTGGTAAACTTGTTCAACATGTTCATCACATATGGTGATACATTTCTGCCCACATCTAACAGTTATGATGAGCTCTACTATGAAATTGTACGAATGCATCAAGTGTTTGACAACCTCTACTGTATGGGTACGTGTTTAAACTTAGAATGATGTTTATAAACCCATGTAAAGCACGTTATTTTAGCATGGTGAAATATGATTTGGTTTTAGAATTTAGGCCACTCTTTGAACTTAGTGGCTATGATTGATGCTCCAAGACGTCCAATCCATTCTGACTGGGAATGCTAGCAATAGCGGAGGGTAGTGTTTCCCCGGGATTCGTGTATAACGCGCAACCGAGCTTTGCTGCAGTTTTTTGCTACAAAATTTTGCGCGTTATACTCAAATAAATATGATAATTGCTAAATGTTGCTTCCAGAGCGGTAATTGTCTATATAATTTTCAAATCGAATAATCCCACAGTTCTTCAGTGACTGTTACCACAACATGCAGTCTCCATCAAATTGCAATGTTTTTGTATATCAGTGGTGGCAAATCTGCAAATGTTTCCCCTTCCATGTCAAAGAAGGCATGGTTAAAAACACGTCATCAAAATAAAACGACTATACACGCAGTTCAATGCCGACATTTGGAAGTTACAACGAAATTTAAATGATAAATTCTATAGAAGGTCCAAACCTTGTGTGGGCTTCCTGTGTGTGGTTCCTTTTTTTATCTAGGTCTACATTGTCTTTTCCTGTGTCTGTGCTTGCTACTGCTACAAACTGAATTTCCCGAAGATGGGATGAATAAATGTTCATCTAAATCTGATCTAATTTAAAGTACTACTACAAAGAATTAGACATGAGTGACTTGTTTATGCAATACTGGTGCGTCCTAATGTTTTTTCCATGTGGTTTTTATGAATAATGCTCTCGTCAAAGTTAACCTTCCCTTTTGTAAAAATAAAATTCATAATATTAAAGAGGTTTAATATCTAGACTTGGTCTAAAGTGTAACCTGAGGAATTATACATGAGATAATAACACTTGAACAGTAAGCTGATAGTGGCTGTAAATGAAGCTTTTCATTTCTTACATGACACTATTTTCTTTTCAGTGCTGAGAGTGTCAACAAACACTGGGCAGTGGAAGGAGCCTGCCAGCAAAGTAACACACGCCCTTGTTAATGTTCGGTAAGAAAACTCACACATGCACTCATCTATCTACACGCTCACACCACTAAAAATGTACACAAGAGAGACGAATCACATTGTGAGATGTGTTAAATGAAGTCCCTTGTGGTTGAGGAAGGTCCAAATGCATTGAATCAATTATTTGTATTTAATTTTGTTCCTCTATCCCTACTTAATCCCTGCATTAACTTCTTTTGCCCCAAATCCCTCCCAGCGCTTTTCAGTACGAGTCACACTCATGCTGTCTTTTGCTGCTGGTTAAATAATTCCTGATCCCCAGAGGCTATCCTGGCATTGAGGGACTTTTGGTGATCCTATGAATTTGTTTTTTTTCCTTGTCAGTTACGCTCGCCAGAAGAGCCTGGAAGTTGTAAAGGGTTAGACTCAGGCAGCTCTATATAAACATCAAGGAATAATTGATCATGAATAGATTAAATGTAGGCAAGGGAAGAATGAAAATGTCTTTTAAATGGGGAAAGTAGGTAATTCAACCACTTTGACTTCTCCAGTCTTGTGCCCTTTTGACATTTTCAGGAGTAAAACCAAAAATAATTATTCATTCATTCATTAAAATGGCGCAAGTTAAACGTTACAGCATGCACGCATCCCTATGGCATCAATTTACGTATGTTTGGTCCATTACATAATGTTGAATGATTACTCAGTCTATCATTGCCTTTTTAAAATTCCTTCCTTCCTTCCTTGAGATGGGAAGGTGGTCAACATATGTTTTAGATTGATATATTCTGTTTTCATTTAAAAATATTTAAAAACGTTTGAAATATTTGCATCCCATTGTGTTCAGTCCAATCTTTTGTGTCTTCTACCCACTCTGCTGCATTTTGCAGAGGCTTGAGCTTATCTCCCTCCACCAAGGTTAATTGTACTCAGACTGTCACCAAATGACCCAAATCTACTTTCAAAATATCAATCATACAAAAGGTTTAGCAGCCAATTTAATTTCCTCTCATAGAGAATGAGGTTTTTAGTTACAATATTCGGTGGATGTACATTGGGTAACATGTATAATTTCTCTCTTAGGGCCATCATTAACCATTTTAACCCAAAGATCGAGTCATATGCTGCTGTGAACCACATCTCTCAACTGTCAGAGGAGCAGGTAAGAATACAACTCTTTTTTTTTTTAACTTTATTCATATAAATGAATATATTGTTAGGTTTTGAATCTAACCTAATTCAAGATGATGTTAGTCCCCAAAATAGACGAAAATCATCACATTCAAATAGAACTCTATTGCAAAAATACATAATCAATGAAAGGGATTAGAAACTTGAAATAGAGAAAATAGTAATAATTCAAGTAACCATACACAATTATTCACAATAACAATGTAGAATTATATTATTATTTTATATTCTCTTTGAAAGAACAACTGCAACTGAAAAAAAGTAAAAAATAATGTTTATGTATATATATTTTTTATATTTTTGTCTGTATTTTCACCCTCTTGCTACTCTGACGGTGAAATTTCTCAAATATGGGATTAATAAAGTTATCTAATATAATCTAGTATACAAACTGCACTCGCATGTAGTGATTTAGTCATTTCATGACCATTAAATGAAGTGTTTTTCCGATATGACACAAAATGTGCTCTTACCCTGCCCCTCCATCATTAAGAGTACTTATTAAAGTCAAATAAGAGCACTGCGAGGATAGAAAAACATTTTTCAAAATGATAAGAGAGATGGATACGGCCATTCTAATCTTACTATTCTCTTATCTGCTTGGCTTACTCAAAACAACCAAGCGGGTAAAATGGATCTTTGGGCTGACTGAGCTTCTAGAGTGGAAAAAAACGGTCACCACATACGAGAGATTTGAACATCACCCAGAATATTATCTTATAACTGTTCAGTTGTGATACTGAATCACTTTGGGTCTTTGTATGTATTTTTTCATTGCTTAATAAAGGGAATTGCAATCATTAATAAGGGAAGAAATTGGCAGAGGTTGACAGGAACGCACTTTGTACTGTCACTGACCCAACCCCATCACTTTCTTAGGCTTTCTTGCTCCTCTGAGGAAGGGGGCACAAACACGTATATTTTCATTCAAAGCCACTTCCGCTTTTTTGCATTGATGTGGGATGAATTCATCATGCCGTTTTACAAATATTTCGCAAAGAGCTTACGATTAATCAAAGTACAATATTGGAAAATATGACGGGCTCAGCTGTTTTAGCTCTGTGGTGAGTGCTCACAATAAATGCAAGTGAGCCACTCTTAACATCAATATGTTAAGCGTTTGTCGACATCAGCTGCATTTTTTTTTTGTTTGTGGAGGGAAGCGTTCCAACATGAACCTTTCACACTGCATTTTGAGATCATTAATAAAATCAAGAATGTCCACATTGGCCTCTTATTTCATGGCTGAGAAAGTAACTGTCAAGAGTGGAGTTTTCATAGGATAATTTGCTCATATTTCACTCGAGCTCCTCATCTCAGCTGGAGAAATTAAGCACTCACACTTTGTCAAGTTTGATCATTCGGAATAAAGGATGCAAGCGCTTTGGTTGACTCACACACATTGATGCAGAAGAGCTGGAAATAGCCAACTGACAGCGCTGAGGCACATGACGCCTCATAAATAAAACGTTGTGTTGAAGTACTTAAACCTAATGAATATTTGACTGTCTCCGTATGAGATTGTATCGTGCCCTGTCTCATTTTTGCGTCTGCTTGCGTCAGGTGTTGGAGGTGGTGCGCTCAAACTACGACACCCTGACGCTCAAACTGCAGGATGGTTTGGATCAGTTTGAGAGGTACTCTGAGCAGCCCAAAGAGGCGGCATTCTTTAAGGAGCTGGTAAGAACCCAAGAGCATCTGAATATGATAAAATACACTGTCATTAGCAGGCCTGTAAATCACAAATTTCTTCACGGTACCATGCAGATACTTTGGTTAACAATGTTATTACAAAGTCTGTCACAATTGTTTATATGGTATTATACAGATTCAATACAATAGGTTTTGCCGTGGGCCACATTGAAAACATGTCATTTTGATTCCATCATTTTATTGGTTATTCACAAGAAATTCAGTAAAAATTGACATCAGGATCCATAAAAAAAATCTGCAATTTGTATGTTTTAGCAGGAAACATGAGGTTTGCATGGGAACCATATAGTTGGACAAAATGACATCTAAATTCACGTTTAAAAGTGTTTATTTTACTTTATTTTCTACTTTTACACAACTGCGCTGTGTGGATAAATTTGCATACACAGAATGCTGAAGTGTAGGGTTTAGCGTTGTAAGGATTTCCACTTTGGTTATTTTAAAAATGTCTGCATTTTGGTCATTTTAAAAATGACTGCATTTTCAAAAAGCCTTCACCTTGTAAACCACGGGTGTCAAAGTGGCGGCCCGGGGGCAAAATCTGGCCCGCCACATCATTTTGTGTGGCCCGAGAAAGTAAATCCCGAGTGCCGAATTTCTGTTCTAGGATCAAATTAAAATGAAGATTATAGATGTATATCATATTTCTTGATTTCCCCCCTTTTTAAATCAATAATTATAATTTTTTAAATCATTTTTATGTGTTTTTAGTTCATAAATCATTTCGTAAAATCTAAAAATATATAAAAATAATTTCTGTTTTCCACTATAATATGGAACATAATGATTAAAAGAGATTTTCCTTTACTAAGAAAAAAAAGCTCAAATAAACATTGTTTTAGATCTATAAAAAAATGAACACTTAGGGCTTTTGATTCAGTTCTTTTAATCCTTTTATAAAAATATAAATAAACTAAATATTATATATAAAATGGTCCAGCCCACATCAAATCGAGTTGACGTTAATGTGGCCCACAAACAAACCCAAGTCAACAACAATGGGGCTGTTTTGGGAAAGTTTTGGGATTTTTACCCTTGCTATCATTGCCATGTAATCATCCCCTTTAAGATGACCAGAGAGCTTTCTGAGTAAAAAAAAAAAGTGCTGATATTTTTAGTTTAATGTCCAAAACAAGCTTGAACTTTGTAATGGTGCACGGAGGAAATTGTGTGATAAAGATGTGTCGCATTTGTGTGTTAAGGTGCGCTCCATCAGCTTGAATGTGAGGAAGAACGTGTCTTTGAATACTTTGAGTCAGGATGTCCTTCTCAAAGAGTTCTCAACCATATCCTGAGATCGATCCTGGTGGACAGTGACATGCACAAACACAAACTTAGAATATTTCCTCTTTATTCCTCTCGGAATGTCTCTCACAAGTCGGAAGCACCTTTTCAAGGACTCTTTAGCATGGGTGCGGGTTTGGCTCCATGTGAGCAAGCTTCAGTATTTGCTGGACTGTTAACAGGCAAGAATGTTTCCTAAAGTGTTTTTCACACTGTGTGATCCTTGCTGTGATCGGTGTGTATTATTTATTTCTCCAAATTAAGCTTCACTTTTCTCTTGGCTTTTGTGACAATAAGTCACAACATCATGACAATTTCCTGGTAGAAGTCCTGGAGTTATCTAATGAAAATCATGATTAACTAACTACTGTATAGATAGTGTGCCAGTTATTCTTTTTAACGGAATATGAAATTAAATTTCGTGAGGTTTTTAAAAAGTATGATTTCTTTTTCACTAAGATTTTTGTTTTGTCTGACAAATAAAAAAAATGAATATGATCACCTGGGTTTCTCATCCATTTGTGTCCCCCTGAATTACAAAAAAAAAAATCATGCCAGTCTGTAGTTTGCTCTGGGATACATTTTGTTCTTGTTTTTCGAGCTCACATAGTTGAACTCTGGCTGCTATTGACAACAATTAATGTCAAATCCATTTTTCCTAGTAGTGGCTGAATCAATAGTACAGTGTTCCCTCGGTTATCGCGGTTAATGGGGACCGGGACCACCCGCGATAAGTAAATTTCCGCGAAGTAGGTATTCCCTTCCAAAATGCTTATTTTTAATTTTATTAAAAAAAACATTTATTTTATTTTTTTTAGTTTATTTTTTACCCTCCCCCCTGTATACAGTACACCATATAGAATACGGGTAGAGAGAGTGAAATTCATGTTATAACAAAAAAAACCTGAAAAATAAGATTTCTCAATGTAATATTTGGATTTTTTTATTTTTATTTTTCCCCCAAAAATCTGCGAAGCTCTGAGTCCGCGGTGGCTGAACCGCGAAATAGCGAGGGAACACTGTATTTGCAACCTGTCCCTAGTTGAAATGTATTGAATTTCTATTGCCACCAATTAGTGTATTCCATATCAATTTTCAGTTTTACTAACTGTACCACAACACACCGAATGAGTTGAACTAATAACTTGAAAAGATGTTCACTGTACTGACTATTGTCGTTCAAAGTGTTAATCACGAATCTCCGAGGTTCACAATTGACAGAAGACCAAAAAAAAAAAATCCCCAGATCTAAACCCCTTTTCCCCAGCAAAAGCATTTAAAAGTTAACACAAAGTCTAACTATGTTCACTTGTAAATGTTATAGAATATAATTCAGCTTAGTATTTTTTGAATAACAATTTCCCGAATAAATGTATCATGTCTAACTTTTAGCCGCACACATGCGTGTATTCTCTCTCTCTCTCTCTTCAAGGGGGATGGGCCCAACAAGCTGTGTTTTGAAAGTTTCTGTAGAAAGAAGAGCAGCTGGAGATGAGGAAGGAAAGAGGGAGGGGGAGTGGGATCATCCACATAATCGCTCTCCTCCACACTAAGCATCCTCAGTGATGTTTGCGAGATGAACACACGCAGATCGGAAGCACTTACAGTCCTGTAGGGAGTTGGACCACCATGAAATCCAAGAGTCAAGACCGCAGCTTGTCCGAGTCCACTGAACTCGATCGATCTTTTGACCCGCTCACAGGTATGTGGATCTTGTCTCATTTTTTTGCCACTTTGGGATGTACACCATCGATTTCTTCAATGTTTCTGCTTTTGTTCTCTCTGTTTAAATGACACCTTACTTTGTTTTTCCATTTATTTCAATGGCTGGGCTGCTTTCACTTCACATAGTTGAAACATGGTGCAGTTTTTCCACATACTAAACAAAGTTGATGTACATATCTATTATTATGCTTCTACCTTCCACTGGAAATGCATTTTAATTATTCTGCTTATCATTATGTCACTGGGATAGAGAAGAAATAAAGAAAAATCACTTTTGAACCCATTTAGTTCAATTTAAGTTTGCTCAAATATCTTTCAGTACCACAATTTTGCATCACTCATGCCATTTTATTTTTAGATTTCACTAGATCAAGCATCTCACACTTTTGACCACATTTTTACTGTATGGGATATACATGTTTTCCCAACTCAGTTTTACTTTAGTAGTCTGGCGTCCTCTCACATTCCAAAAAGATACTGTGTAAACTATATATTGTCCATCTAATGTGAGTAAATTTGTTACTCATTTCTATGCGCCTCACAATTGGCCAAACTATTCCACGCCTTTCGCCCAAAGTAATAACCAACTTAGTGACCCTAATCCTCTGAGACATTCAGTGCTTTAATGAGACGAATAAGTGATTATTTATTTAAAAAGCATCAAACGAAAAGGAATACATTTTCTGCATCGTTTCTCATCGCCTGTCATCTTCTTCAGTGTAGTGTGTTTGACATATAATTATACAAACAAGATGCACCCTTCCCCCGCACACAAGACCCGGTTTTTTTTTTCTCTTTTTCTACCTTACACACTGCAAAACAACCACACTTGATCATTCCACTTAGTTCATCCCAAAATAGACATTGTCACCCAAAAATAACTGCGTGCCTGCTCTCATAATAAATCTTTGAATAGAAGTATGCACAGCTGACTGCTTTACAAACTATCAAAACAATGGTTTTATTTCACGTCGGACAGTTTGTACTATTGGTGAGATGGCCATACAAGGGAAACTTAACCAAACAGTGAACAGGTGTATCAACACAGGCTCAACTCCGCAAGGCATGTGACACTGCCTTATTTTAAACAACATGTTGCGTGAGTCTAAGTTACTCATTTCACATTTTACAGTAATTGCAGTTTCAACTTTCGCGGCTTCACTACATTGCAAATTCTTTTCTCTCTATTACTATTTTACTCTATTTATACATTAAATACATTTTAAACCATACCCGGCCGTTCAATTTTAAATAATTCTGATAAAGATACTTAAATATGCCGTTTCTGAAGCAATTTAACTCTAAATTATATGGAAAATAAGAAAAATAATATATGTATTGTACCTTAGAATGTAATTTTTATCTTTTCACCCAAATGACAAATTTGACACCCCAAAAATGTTATTAATTTCTATTTCTGGGGGTTATTTTTTGTTGTTGTTGTTGTCTTGAAACTGTAGGAAAATTCGATTTAATAAACATTTTACATTTATTGATTTTCCATACTGCTTATCCTCACAATAGTCATGGGGTTTGCTAGAACCTATATACAAATAGTATGAAAATCCAATAATTATAATAATTAAAAAATATACAATACAAATTGCTAATATTTACATTTTCAATGATCAAAAATAGTATATTATACACCCCTAAATCAAGCACATCTTTCCAACCTTTTTATTTGGAGGTGAAGTACTCTAAATATCAAATATGTAATTTATTAGGTTTTACCTTTAATCTATATAATAATCTCATATAGGTTTTGGCAGTATCACCTGTAATTGGCGAACATGTAACAAATCCTGTAATTCTAGAATGCGATCTAGAGGTAAACTAAAATTTCTTTATTCTCAAAAACCAAGAACAAGTGTCTTAGTTTTATAAGATAGCAGACAACCAGTATGCTTAAAGAATATATTTTGTATTTTTAGAAATAATAGGTTGTTGCTGAGTCATCAATTTCCAGTCCAGACTAAACATTCCTAAGCGTTACTCATCGCTGCATTTTTGTGCTGTCCATTTTGAGTAAACTCATTGGAACAAGTATAAACTAATACCTCGTTTATTGTGGTTAATAGGTACCTAGGCCTGCCACAATAGGTGAATAACCGCGATGTAGGGCCTGTGTTGTTATGGTGTCTATTTAATATTATTTTGACTTTTGAAATGGTCTCTGCACTATTAGACTATACACTGCCCTCTAGTGGCCATATACATAATCTTCAAACGTGACATATACATACATACATATAAATACACACACACACACACACACACACACACACACACACTATATATATATATATATATATATATATATATATATATATATATATATATATATATATATATATATATATATATATATATATATATATATATATATATATATATATATATATATATATATATATATATATATATATATATATATATATATATATATATATATATCTATATCTATATCTATATCTATATCTATATCTATATCTATATCTATATCTATATCTATATCTATATCTATATCTATATATATATATATATATATATATATATATATCTATATATATATCTATATATATATATATATATATATATATATATATATATATATATATCTATATATATATCTATATATATAATTCATGTTATAACAAAAAAAACTGTAAAATATGTTGTTTCAATGTAATATTTGTATTATTATTTTTTCCCCCAAAAAATCTGCGAAGCTCTGAGTCCGCAATAGCTGAACCGCGAAGTAGCGAGAGAACCCTGTAGTTGTAACAGACAAAACAATAAATACTACTGCATAATCCTGTAGAGTGGTGGCCCAGTGGACCAGTGGGTCAGTCATCAGTCTTCCACCTCTTTGGTCTTGGGTTCAAGTCCTAGTGCTTGCAAAGATTTTCCCACTAGTATTCAGGTAAATGAAAGAGGTAAAACTGCAGATACTACCAAATTCTCTCATTGGTTGGTGGCTCAGTGGTTAAGTCATCCGCTTGCCACCTCTGTGGTCCTGGGTTCAAATCCCAGTGCCAGCAAAGATTTTCCAAATATTATTCAGTTAAAAGAATAAGTTCTAATGGCTAAATTTCTAACTGAAGTATTCAGTGGTGGATGGAGCAATTTTGTCCAAAAAATGAATAAGTGTTTAACCCCGTTTCCTTGGATAAAACTATAAGTACTACTGCTTTCTCTAATTGGTTGGTGGCCCAGTGGCTAAGTCATCAGTCTGCCACCGGTGTGGTCCTGGGTTCAATTCCCAGTGCCAGCAAAGATTTTCCAAATATTCAGTTAAAAGAATAAGTTAAAATGCCTAAGTGTTTAACTTAATAAGTCTTCAATGGTGGATGAAGCATTTTGTCCAAAAAATGACTAAGTGTTTCACCCCATTTCCTTGGATAAAACGTTTCAACACCTATGTATAAGTGGGGCACGAGTTGGTGTAGTGGGTTGCACACTCGCCTTTGCACGGAGAGAACGTGAGTTCGCTTCCCGGTGTCGGCGGTTCACCGACCAAGCAAGCGGTCGAGGGTCGGCCGAAGGCCGACCCGAGAACGCCTTTCGCACATACAGGTCCATCAAGTGTCTTCCGAACTGCCGAAGGCAGTTCGGAATATAACCTTTTGCTGAAAAGTATGACTAAGTGTTTAATATAAATGTAAAAGAATTTTCTTTTTTTTTTTTTCCTTCTTCTTATTCCATTGACCAATTCTTCTTTCCAAGTATTTTCAGCCAAACGACGGCAACGGGAATCGAACCCAGGTCTCCCACACGGGAGTCCTGTGAACTAACCTCTGCGCCAACCAAGTGAATACACTTTTCTCTGTAATCATTTGAGTGTCTTTCCAAGAAGTACACAGAAACAACTAAGTGAAAATGAGTGCCGACAGCGGGAATCGAACCCGGGTCTCCCAGACGGGAGTCCAGTGAACCAACCTCTGCGCCAAACAAGTTGTTACACTTTTCCTTGTAATCATTTGAGTGTCTTGACAAGAAGTACACAGAAACAACTAAGTGAAAAAGTGTCCCATCCAGGAGTCGAACCCCGGTCTCCCAGACGGGAGTCCGGGGAGTTAACCACTAGGCCACCAAATAGCTGCACTTTCCTCCATAATCATTTGAGTGTCTTGATTGCAAGAACACAGAAACAACTAAGTGAAAATGTGTACCAACCAGGATTTGAACCCAGGTCTCCCACATGGGAGTCAAGTGACTTAACCTCTACGCCACAATTTGGCCACACTTTCTTTTGTCATTAATGGAAGGTCTTGACTACAACTATATAGAAACAACATGGGAATCACGCAAGTTAACCTTTACACCACGAATCAGTCACACATTATTTTGTTCATTATTGGAAGGATTTTTTTAAATACCCATGTATAGTAAGGCTTAAAAAAAAAAAAAAAAAAAAAAAAAAAATATATATATATGTATATATGTATATATGTATATATGTATATATGTATATATGTATATATATATATATATATATATATATATATATATATATATATATATATATATATATATATATATATATATATATATATATATATATATATATATATATATATATATATATATATATATATATATATATATATATATATATATATATATATATATATATATATATATATATATATATATATATATATATATATATATATATATATATATATATATATATATATATATATATATATATATATATATATATATATATATATATATATATATATATATATATATATATATATATATATATATATATATATATATATATATATATATATATATATATATATATATATATATATATATATATATATATATATATATATATATATATATATATATATATATATATATATATATATATATATATATATATATATATATATATATATATATATATATATATATATATATATATATATATATATATATATATATATATATATATATATATATATATATATATATATATATATATATATATATATATATATATATATATATATATATATATATATATATATATATATATATATATATATATATATATATATATATATATATATATATATATATATATATATATATATATATATATATATATATATATATATATATATATATATATATATATATATATATATATATATATATATATATATATATATATATATATATATATATATATATATATATATATATATATATATATATATATATATATATATATATATATATATATATATATATATATATATATATATATATATATATATATATATATATATATATATATATATATATATATATATATATATATATATATATATATATATATATATATATATATATATATATATATATATATATATATATATATATATATATATATATATATATATATATATATATATATATATATATATATATATATATATATATATATATATATATATATATATATATATATATATATATATATATATATATATATATATATATATATATATATATATATATATATATATATATATATATATATATATATATATATATATATATATATATATATATATATATATATATATATATATATATATATATATATATATATATATATATATATATATATATATATATATATATATATATATATATATATATATATATATATATATATATATATATATATATATATATATATATATATATATATATATATATATATATATATATATATATATATATATATATATATATATATATATATATATATATATATATATATATATATATATATATATATATATATATATATATATATATATATATATATATATATATATATATATATATATATATATCTAATATGTATAATATTTATTTATTTATATCTATATTATATTATATTGGAGAAACTTCCCTGTGCTGGTATAATTGCACCTGCCACCTTGCTTCAGTTTTTTTTCCCCATTAAAAAAAGGGAATTACAGTATCAATCCACCACAAGTTAGCCCATCTGCCTCTCAGGTGAAAGATTGTAGGTTCAAATGTTTATTGTATTGCTTTCAGGTAATCCTCCATCTAAAACCACAAAAAGGAGCATCAAGCAGCGCTTCCTGAAATTGCTACCCTGCTACCATTCTGCCACCAGCGCATCCATCAATCAAAGCAAGTGTCCCCACATGTTCTCTTAGTCCATTGTCCTTTCCACTGTAATGACGTGTTGTGTGTCCCTTGTACAGATAGCATGAGCGATGATGGCGAGTTGTCGACCGTGCGATACCGACCCGAAGGTCTTGAACGTCTCGTCGGCCGAACCAGTTTCAGTAAGAAAGAGCTACAGATTCTTTACAGGGGATTTAAAAATGTGAGTCTTCTTGGCAAATTTACTCTCCCCTGAAAGCACAATGAACTGAATGGTCTTTATATCTTCTTGTCATTCCAGGAGTGTCCCAGTGGTGCTGTGAATGAAGAGTCATTTAAAAACATCTATTCTCAGTTCTTCCCTCAGGGTGGTTAGTTGCAGTAATGAAGTCCTTATTGGGTCTAGTTTTCGTAAATTTGGGAGAGAAAAAAAACAAACAAACGTACCGTATTTATTCGATTAGAACACACAACATTTTTTTAACCAAAAACTAAAGTAAAGTTCGAGTAAGGACTCCACTTCTATGACCAGTGGCTGCTCACACTAAAGAAGAATGCTTTCAATTTTTTGGTAATCTGATGATGATGAATCAGACTTTTTAAAATATTATGCTGATGAATTACACTTCTAGGATGTTAAATTGTATACACATTTTTTGTCACAAATTATGGTTGCGCATTACACATGGGTGCGCTTTTACTTGAATAAATACGGTAATTTAATCCAGGTGTCCACAAATATGGACATTGTAGTATTTTGTCTTTGCCAATGAATGGTGTAAAAATGTGACGTGAGGTGTGTTTTTCCTCCTCCCGCAGATTCAAGTATGTATGCACATTTCCTGTTTGAGGCTTTTGACGCACACCACAACGGATCTGTTAGCTTTGAGGTAAAACACACAAGGTTTGCTGGTACAGGCGAGTCTTTATAAATGATTCTTAGTAGTTCTTTGTAAGTAACTTTTTTTTATGGTCATTACAGAAATTCGTTGAATTTGAAATGATCCAAATACAAAACACAAATATGCATATTTTGACTTGTCCTATGACAAATCTAAGAACAAATTAAAATCTTAATCATATTTTTATACAATTATTACAGTGGTACCTCGAGATACGAGCTTAATGCGCTCCGGGACTGAGCTCGTATCTCGAGTTGCTCGTAACTCAAATGAACGTTTCCCATAGAAATGAACGAAAAACAAATTAATTCGTTCCAACACTGAAAAAACACCAAAAAGAGGATATTGAATTGGATATATCAACATTTAGCTCGTATCGCAAGATAAATTATTTGCCTAAAATTTTACTCTTATCTCAAATTTCTCTTATGTCGGGGCACTCGTATGTCGAGGTATTACTGTACTTATTATTGATCATATTGCATAAAGACACCAGAAAACTAAATGCTTTTCAAGAATTCTGAAGCCAAAAGACAAACACATTTAATGTGTGCAGCGTTTATGTCTGCATTTTCCATCCAGTTTTTCTGTTTGTAGGACTTTGTTCTTAGTCTGTCCATCATCCTGAGAGGCTCCATCACAGATAAACTCAACTGGGCCTTCAACCTGTACGACCTGAACAAAGATGGCTGCATCACTCGAGAAGTACGTGAAGGCCTGATGCAATGTGCCATTTCTCGTCTTTTACTAACGGCTCGTGGCTACGATTTGTTTTTGTCAGGAGATGACAGATATTATGCACTCCATTTACGACATGATGGGCAAGTACACGTACCCCTGCATGAGAGACAACGCTCCCAAAGATCACGTAGATATCTTCTTCCAAGTAGGAAAAAAAAAAGTGAAACACATACCAAAAAAAAAAAACCCAAAAAACATGAAATGAGTCAAAAGATGAAGTAAAACTAAAATTTTGAATCTAAATCATAGATATTAACACTGACTTGGTGTCCCCTTGTAGAAAATGGACAAGAACAATGATGGCGTTGTTACCATTGAAGAGTTCTTGGAGACGTGTCAAAAGGTGACAATTTTATGAAATCATATATCCGACACCGTTTTAAGACTTGTGCTTTACTTCTAGGACGAGGACATCATGCGCTCCTTGCAGATGTTTGATGACATCATCTGAAGGAGGCAACCGTTACTCCTTTTTTTCAGTTTGAATACAATTGTATTGTGTCTACATGACGCAGTGTGTTGATATGTTTTATATGGAAATATAATAATGGGAAATAATAAAAAAAAGCCCATGAACTCAAGTCACTGACCATGTGTTGTGGTAGTTAGTAAAAGAGACAAAATCATGTTGAAACATGAAATGACGACAATAGACAATTTTGGTTATGGCCCTCAGTAAAAAATGGATTAGATGTCTGGTCTGTGCTCGGATGTTTGGTCGCCGGCCTTTTGGTCGCCGGTCTTTTGGTCGCCGGTCTTTTGGTCGCCGGTCTTTTGGTCGCCGGTCTTTTGGTCGCCGGTCTTTTGGTCGCCGGTCAAACGGTGAGAGTTTACTGTTGAAACCAGCTTTCAAAATTATATTCATGAGAGAGTTTAATATCTAAGAGAGTGAGAGAGTTTAATCTAAGTACTGTTTAATATCTATGTACTGTTTAATATATCTATGTACTGTTTAATATCTAAGTACATTTGACCGGCGACCAAAAGGTACCAAAAGACCGGCGACCAAACGTCCGGTCACGGTCTGGTGCTGTCAATGGTAGCCAATGAGTTAATTAAATGTGAATAAAAACAAAACAAAATTAATTTAAAAAAAGCAAGTAGGTAGATTGAATATATCCTTTAATTTTATTTAAGAAAATTGCAGTAAAAACTCTTGGTAAGTCCAAATTTCCCTGTCAGTAGTGTTTTCTCCAGCTGGCATCCCGACTAAAATTAAATCCACAAAAAGAAATCATTCAATCTGACGCGTCAATCAGAGTTTTGACATCAAATGGTAAATAGTTACAGACACACAAGCTCTTCTTTTGTTGGTTAATGTTTTGCTTAAGCCAAGAACGTGATCCTTTACCCCGTAAAATATAAAAGATTAAAACATGAGAAGCAATTGATAAGAAGCAGCCGTCACAATATCTGCTTCCCTTTCTTTTAAAGGCTTGCCACCTTCCCCATTTGTGTCTACTACATGTGTCACAAACTCAAGATGTGCTTTTCTTCTAGTTTGTGGTTCTGGCCGGAGAAAGCTGACAATACGTATAATGTCACAATGACTATTTAAAGGCATTAAAAAGAAAGATGAGCAGGTGCACTATTCCACCTGCGGCAGTGTTGTCAACTAGTCTTCTCTTTAGGAAGGGGGGAAAAAAGTAATCTATCCTCACAAAATAAAATCTCTTTAGCATAGATTACCCACCCGGAAGCAGAAACGCACACACACACACACACACAATCACACTTGAATTCCTAAGATCTTCGAACCCTTTTCAAGCGTGTGTAAATGATCCGCATTAATATTAAAATATCAAACATATGCAAGAAAGCCCTATTAAGATTAGGAGTCCCGTACTCAATGATAATTGTATATATATATTACATATAAAATGAATAAAGATCTTTTGTTCCGGTCCACTTTCTACCATCTTCTATTTAGGATCTGTGGGAAGGAAACAATAGTTATTTTAAAATAGTTTTTCTTTTTAATTGTGTTTTTCTTAATTCAATGTGATGTAAAGTACATTGAATTACCTTGTGGTCAATAGCGCTATACAAATAAATGGTCAATTTTTTTTAAACATTTTTAATTCATCGAAAATGCTAAAAAGACGTTGATTTAAATTAATTCAGAAATAAAGATAATTCTAATTGAGACCTGCGTAAGATAATATTGTAAGATAAAATGACAATCATCAGTTTTTGTAAGTATAGAAACATCATTGTCATAAGAAACTTGCCCACAAGTTTGGTCGTTGTCATGGAGACCTGTCACTGATTAATCAGATTTTGCCCAGTTTGTGTTGGTTGTCATAGGGTTAACCATACTATGCCCTGTTTGCCCATATAAAGACGAACTCACTGTTCATTCGATAAAGAGTTGCAAGAACATCACGCCGAACAGGACTCCACTGTTAGAGCTCTCTCTCCACTTTGCAGTTTGGTAATAAACCTATTTCCTATTAAATTGATCTCACTCTTCCCTAATCTGCCTCTGAAGTTGTATTTTCAGATCGGTTGATAGATCTGAAAATACAACTAGGGAAGAGTGAGATCCTCCACATTTGTTGAAATCAACAATACGCAGTGGACATTGCACAGGTCAAATGACCACTGATATGATCAGTGCACGTGTATAATAAAGCTGTGCTATTACATGTAATAAAAGCTACCCTTATTAGGCTGAAAGCACGCTTGCAATGCACACTGACCTTTAGTAAGGCTCGAACTGCTGCCCCCTGTAGTGGATTTCGTGGACTAAATCGTCATGTATACAGGCGCCGTCCACGGCGTCCATGGAATTGTCGCCTGCGTAGCCGCCGTAGGTTTGGTAAGGAACATCCACATCTGCAATGTCACAAGCATATTTCAACCCTTAGCACAGCTGACACCCGCACATTTATAAATGGTTAGGACTATCGACTGGATGCGGCCCATGAGTTATTGAGTATGTTTGGATTTAAACACGTCACATAAGTGTACAGGAAAATAACATCACTGTAACGTAGCTTGCTAAAAAATTGGAAGAGTAAGGGTTAATTCCCTCCAATGTCAAACTCTACACGGCCTAGAAGACCTCATCGTGGCCTCTTCAAACTGTCAAATTCCTCCCATCAGCTGTCAGGCTCTCTGACAAAAGCAATGGCTGAATGTTAACACCAACAATATGTCTACATGTGCATCAATCTATGTGTATGTATACATGTATATATGTATACATGTATATATGTATATATATGTATGTATGTATGTACGTACGCACACACACTCACAGATATATATATATATATATATATATATATATATATATATATATATATATATATATATATATATATATATATATATATATATATATATATATATATATATATATATATATATATATATATATATATATATATATATATATATATATATATATATATATATATATGTGTGTGTGTATGTATGAGTATATATTTATGGTTATTTCTGGGTTTTTTTGTTTATCTATTCATCCATCTAGCTATTTATGTATTCATTTATTTATCTATTTATTTATTTGTGTTTTTATTCTATTGATTTATTCATTTATTTACTTATTCATTGCCCATTTATTTATGTCTAAAATGTCTTTTCCTATGTCTGTATTCTCACCCTCTTGTGACAGTGAAATTTCCTGAATACGGAATGAATAGTTATCTAATTTAATCTCATCTAAATGGCTCAATAACGTGGCCCAGTCTGACCAGGCCACAATTGCAATAAATAAATAAATAAAAAGTCTGAAGAGGAATCCCAATAAAAATGGATGTGAGGATGAAACCTTTGGCATCGGATATGCCTGCAGTCTGAACGCAGGCTAAGTGAGACTCTTCACTGGCGGTTAATGTAGCGTGCAGAGGAATGTCACAGATGTGCACATTCCGGTCACATGTACTCACCATCTTGGTAAGATGCTTCCATGGTGACGCTGTTGTGGGCCTGCAAAGAGGTGAAGCGAGGGAATTTGTCAGGCGTAGTTGACAAGTGTGCCCGACGGGGGCGGCGGGAACCTTACCATCTCCCAGGCGGCAGGGTCGTGCTTAAACATGGAGTGAGTCAGCTCCCTGGAAACTCTCTTCTTGTGCTCAGCGCTCTTATCTTCAGATATGCGGAAGAGGACGGCGGCAGCGTATGTGGCTGTGGATGAAATCCGACACCAGGAGTTTAAAGGCAGTCTGGTAGCATACAGTTGCCTTTTTAGAAATTGGAGCAATGTATATTTACACATTCTAGTGAGTAATTCAAAGTTAAAGAAAGTGGATGTGCCACCTTTAAATGGCAAGAAAATCTATCATTTTTTCTGAAGATGTACTCTTGTGTCAAATAATCAGTTTAGATGCTAACCATTCATTTTTCTTATAGCTTTTCCTCAGAGGGGACACATGGGGTGCTATAGCTTATCCCAGCCAACAACGGGCAGCAGGCGAGGGAGACCCTGATTTGTTGACCAGCCAATCGCGGGGCACAAGGAGACGGACAACCAGTCACTCAAACTCATACCTAGGGGCAATTTGGAGTCTTCAACCAGCCTGCCCAGCATGTTTTTGGTATGTGGGATGAAACCGGAGTACCCGGTGCTAACCAATCTTTCACAGAGCTGCCCAATAGTAACTAATAGATGAATTTATGTGTCTTTTCACTTGTTTCAATTATTTTCTATTTATTTTTAATTGGTTATTAAAATTAATACATTTACAAATAAATAAAAAAACGGAAATAAATCAATACAATGTTAATAAAACTATCCTTGGAATTAAAATGCAAATAAAGAGAAATACATAATGTTTATGCTCTAAAATAATACACTTAAAAACAATATGCAACTCATGACACGCAATTTATGGAGATAGAGGTCGAATTTGTTTAAACATTGAAATATTGAACAAAAAAAATGTGCTTGTTTCATTGTGTTCATTTGCCCCTCCTGGTCAAAATAGATTGGACATCTAGCAATCACAAATATAATTCTTACCAATGCCCTCGTTGTCAGAGTGCAGGAGGTCCATGAGCGGAGCAGACGCTCCCTCGCCGTCGATGGCCTCGGCTGATTGTTTGTCAAGAGCCAGCTCGCACAGAACGCCGGCTGCCACGCGCTTTACGTTGTCCACTGGCGAGTAGAGAAGCTGGCGAGCCAGAGGAACTTTAAAAAAAGAGTTCCAGCTATACAAAAGAAGGAAGTGGTCAAGGTACCTGAACAAAAAGAGGAATGGTCTGCAGGTTGGCGATCTCTGCTCTGTTGACGGGATCTCGAGCCAAGATGTGTAGGGCTCCTGTACAGCCCTCCACTATCTCTTCCATCCTCACACCATCCTGTAAAAACAGCAGGCAATAGATGTAAACGCTTTATAGCAGCAGGCTCTAAATGTGTGTAAACTGGGGCCCACTTTAATTGGCTCAGAGCAAATAATGAAAATTTCAATCGATATGGGCCGCAAAAGAATCTTAAACACAGCCTACATTTTTCCGCTTTAACACTCGATGGATATATTCCCTTAAATAATGTGTCTGTTATTTCCAATCAATGTAGGAAACTGGAGAATTCCAGTATTATGATTTACATAGTTCAATTTACTTTTGAAAATCCAATTTGGTAAAGAACTATCATCTTGGGTGTGATTTTCTTTAGATTTTTGGCGTGAGTGGTTAGCACATCGCCCTCACAGCTCTTGGCTCCTGGTTTCAATTTTTTTTCACCTGATTTCAATGCTCATACAGTCATACCTCTACTTACGAATGTCTCTAGGAACTAAAGTTTCAGGTTACAATTTTTTTTATATGCAAATGAGCGACTCGAGATACGATGGCACATATTTTCACACACGCACACACATAAAAGTCTAAAATGTACTACAAAGTGGACGGTTTTCGGCCCAGGTAAAACGTACCCTTGCCGCCATCTGGGGGAGAAACACGGATATTAACGGCTGCAGAGGGAGATATTTCAGTGGCCCAGGCCACACTTTCGTATGCTTTATTTATTTTAAGACATTATTAAATCCTTTCCTTATCATTTTCTCTCATTTTTATGTTTCCTCACATCTTTCATACAAAATGGGGACATTTTGACCAATTTTAAAGGGTTTAGTTGGTAGTTGTGTAAGGACAGTTTAACGAATTAGAGAATTTAAATATAAAGTACAACTCTACTTACGAACTTTTCAAGTGAACAAAATTCTTGGAATAAATTAATTTTGTAAGTAGAGGCATGACTATATATATAGAAATAATAATTGCTGCCATTCATTTTTCTGAAAGCGGACCTAGAAGAAAACAGTTTGAACATCCTTGCTGCATAGTATGTAATATAGAAAAACAATTATACACCAAATGAGGGCACACACCTGGTATGTCTGCTGGTTGGATGAGCCATGTTTCTGGGCATCCTGGTGGGCTTTGAGTAACAGGTTGACCAGACGGGGGATAGCGCCTGCATCCCTCAGCGGGGCTTGGTTTTCCGGGCACAAGGCCAAGTTACGGATCAGGCCCACCACAGCCTTCATGAAAAGAAAACAAATGCCACTCATATCTCTGGACACTGTGTGAAAACATTTTTTCTTTTACAAATTTCCATCTGCTTGAAAAAAAAAAACCAAACTACCTTGATAACCGGCCAGTAGTATGGCTGGTTGAGAAGCTTGACAATGGCTGGGATGCCGTAATGTCTCCTCACTGCGTTCTGTGCCGCCTCGGCTTGCTGGTGGCGCGAAGTCAGGTGACGCAAGGCGCAAATAGCGGGCTCGGTCACATCCTCTTTTTCGCCAGCGCGCAGTATGGCATGGATCAGCGCCTCAATGCCATTGCTCTGGGTGACCAGAGTTTTGTTATAGGCGTTGTTGCATGTGAGATTAGACAAGATCCCAGTGGCACAGGTGAGCATGTTGATGTCATCGGAGCTCAGCAGGTTGACCAACACCTGCAGCAGGCCGTCCATTCCCTCCTGAAACACAACAGCAATGCTTTGTCCACATCTGTATTTCCACCATGAAGATTAAGTAATTGACAGCAAGCCAAGAGGAAAAACAGGAATGACGAGGGTAGGTTGATGAGATATTTAAAAGCTGCTATTGATGGCAATTAGACCTTCAATTTGACTGAGAGGGGCTACCAGTGAACGTTGAAAATGCCCTTTCCATTGCATCACTTCCCTCTGATTCTGCAGAATTTCCAGACCACTTTCTGTTTATTTTTAGGGTCACTCTGTTTACAAAACTTCAACAACGAGAACAAAACTTAAAGCACACCACACCTGCTTGGTGGCAGCATCAGACAGGTTCCGGAGTGTCCAGAGACAGTTCTGCATTAGACGCTGGCTGCTGCCAGTCAGGTGTTTACCCAGAGCCTGCATCCCACCTGGGGGGGGAAACACCAGTATCAGCTCACAACCGTACATTTTAAAAAAAGTGCTGTCATGTAATTTTGTACTTGATGAGAGGCTATTAACCACATTTCCATTAACATAGTAACCCCTCCTGCTTGTGCACACAGGTGTGTGTTGGGGGTGGATCCTCAGAAACTAATATCTCACATACCAGCCTCTACAATGGCAGGCTTGTTACTGGGGCACACAGATAGGACTTTGAGGACTCGGCTTGTGGTCCACAGCAGCTTCTCGTAGTTGTAGTTCCTCATGATGTGAACAAGACCCTCGGGACCACCATTAGCAAGGATGATGAGCTGTGACAAAAAAAAGTGTTTAAGATGCAGTTTAAATGGTACAGTTTGGTGCATATTCAAAAAATATATCTTTGTAGGGGTATTTATTGAAAAACTGTTTAAGATTTTTTTTAAAGTTAGTTCCGACGTGCAATACAAATTAATTTCTCACACACACCGCACCCAAACCTGACTGAACTTGAACACTGTACAAATGACACACCCAAATCAAGCCTTGTATACACAAGTACAATCCTCTACTAATATGAAGTATAGTACATAACTTTGTATTATGTGAACACACCTTGCTCTCCTGATTGCCATAGGACAGCAGCTGCAGACAATCTGTTGTGATGGCCAGAAACTTGGGGTTGCTTTTCTTAAGAAGGGGGACCATTCTTTGCAAGCCGTCAGCCAAACGCACGGCCATTTTGGCTCCCTCTTGGTGTAGAAGCAAGTTGTGGAGGGTTGTGATGGCATAGAAGAGAACAGATTCCACGGGAGAGCTAAGCACAAAGGGATAAAGTAAGAACAATTGCCCGACGGTGTAGTGCTGGGCAAAAGTAATATTGTATTGTAATAAATTCCTTCTATCGTAAATTTGATATCATATCTAATAAAATACTCCGCAATTGACACTTCGGTGTGGATTCTTAAACTAAAGCTGCCAAAAGAGCCACTGGGTGCCCTTATACTAACCAACGTAGGGTTTAATAAATCATGTGATTTTCCACAATGCCCAGATTTAACTTTATGCATGATTGAGAAGGCAAAAAACATAAGTTGCACTTAAAGTATAAGTTACATTACTGGGGGAAACTTATATGATAAAAGCCAACACCAAAAACATACATGTCATCTTGAAAGGCAATTTAAAATAAAATAGAGAATAGAGATAGATGAACGCTCAGTACCTGAGCATGCGGACAAGTGCGGGAATGCCACCAGACTTGAAAATGGAGAGCAGGCCCTCTCTTTTGTGGGAGAGATTGTGGAGGATGCTGGCCGTGGCTCTGGCAGTCTCCATGTCGTTGGTGTTCTGCATGGCTCGCACCACCGCGGCCACCATCTGAGGGGACTGCATCAGCGCATGGCGAGACGCTTCCTTGCGGGTCAACTGGTTGACAATCTGTGCTGCCTTGCTGACCACCACCTGATGGAAAGATGGTTATTTGGGTATGATGTGAGTAAATAAATAAATAAATGCATTGGGGCGCTATGGGGGGAATCAGTTGTAGGTACAGACCTGAATGACATGAAAGCTACAATTGCAAACACAGTGGGGAATTAACCTGTATTTATTCGAGGCTGTGATGAAAAAGATATAATAGTCATCAGCAAAAGCGCAGCGAAGAGTACATCAACTTCAAGATGTGTGCGATATTGGCAAAATGAGCTCTGTATCTACTCATTTAGATGACAATTATTATTAAACTTGAACATTATAGCTTGTTTAAAGGGTGTGCCCTAGCAAATTATATTACCAGTGTTAAATAAATTGTAAAAAAAAAAAAAAAAAAAGGTATAGTAATCCAGCACTTACATCGAGCCCCTCAAAGTCAATTTATACGTCTAAGGATTTTGACATTCATAATTTCACTGTAAAATAGTAGAGCGCCTATACAATTTCAGAATCTGAACCCGGTGTGTAAAATACACTCGGGCAATATATACCTGATCCTCATCATTGAGCAGTTTGGTGAGCTCAGGCACAGCCCGTGTAGCAAGCTCAGCGTCATCTTGGTAGTTGATCAGATGAATGATTGCTGCCTTAAGCATCTGGGACGGCTCCGCAAGCCGTTGGACATTAGTCAGCTGGGACGGATCTGTTTGGGTTGTAGCCAAGATGGTGGTGCTGTCCTCCAGTGTCTCGGGGAACATGGCAGCCCTCACGCGTTGCCCTCTGGTCAACACGTACTGGGAGTCTGGAAAGGAATGCCAAAACTCATTGAGCAAATACTGGAGAGGTTTCTCCCAATGGTGAGAGGGTCTTTTCATGTCTCACCTTGTGGTTCTGTGGTGACGGTGGTGGTCATGGTATACTGCTTGGTGGTGAAGTCACCGTCGTCATTTCTGATCGTGTTGGCTCCAGACTGGATGCCCGAGTCCATTCCGTATCTGGTTTCCTGCCACTCTGTCACCTTTGTTACCCCTCTATCCATCTCACTCACTGTCACATACAAAAAATAGGTAGGAGCAATCAAATGTCTGACAAAGATTGTGCACATGTAAAACATCTAGTAGACTAATGTATTTTTCAGGCTATATCATTTCCTTGCAACCTTTCCCAATAATAGAATTTTAAGGTTTACATTTGTGAGAGGGTGATTTTTGCTGGAATTTACAGGGTACAGTTGTCTTGTTATGGAGAAAACACCCATGGGCGGTGCATTTACCTAAGGAATGGCTACATTAACCCCTGGATAATCGCGGTTAATGTAAACCAGATATGGCCGCGATAAACGAAAAACTGCAAAGTAGCATCAGACCTATTTAAAAAAAAAAAATTACTTCAGTGCTGAGTCCTAGTAGCAAGGGGAGGACAGTTTCAGCATGGATTTTCACATTATGAACTTTTAAATGAAACATTTATTTAAAATAAATCCCCCCATAAAAAAATCTGCGATGTAGTGAAGCCGCGAAAGTTAAAACCGTGATATTCGAGGGATTACTGTACAGTATGCAATCTAATCGAAGTAATCGAGCAGCATTGTGGATTTTTTTTGGTGAAGAAGACTAATCTGATTGATGAATTACATAAGAATAATAATTTAAGACTAACCACGCGCAGTTAAGAGTTTTTCAAAGTACAGGAAGCTGCTATGTCACCTATGACAAATCTGCAAACTGAATTTATCATGGGAATTTTATAACAGAAAAATACTTCATCAGCTGCAGGATAAGAACTCCAAGTGAAGTAGATTTAAATAGTTTATTCTTTGTAATTAAATCAACATGCCTGGGGAAGCTGGCTGGTTCACTGTTTACCGCCCAGACGAGCGTCAGCAATTGAATGAGGAGGATGCAACTTAATGTATTTGAATTTTAGTTAAATGTGTAATTTTCTTTAAAAAATTGTCAAATTTAAGTGGTGAGCCTTGTAATTAGAACCATCAAAACTGAGAAGACAGGAGAGTTAATTAGACATTGGAGACATAAAAAAATAGGACTGATAGGAAATACACTTACTTTGCACTGACATCCTTGCCTCCTGTAGTCACAAACCTGAAGGAAACAGAGGCCCAAAAAATAAATTATAAGTATTTTTTTGGGAAGAACGACAAAACACTACACTTAATATTTGCAAATACATACAAACAGTCTTGTCTTTTTCCTTTTTTAAACAAGAAAGGAAGAGAGTGTATTTGAATAAGATAAAGATGAGGCCATCCTTTCAGATAGTAACATTAAATCATGGGGGAGTAATTTCGAATAGAAAAGATTTGAAGCAAAGTGATTAGAGGCTTCTGCAAATTAGGAATGTGAGCTCACCCTGCTGACCTTTCACCTCAGGACTACGCCCATAAAGTTGTGGGAGCAGCCGATTGCTGACACATTGTGAACTGAAACTCGTCCTTCTGGTTTTAGGTTAAAGTGTGTGAACTCCATGTAAGCATGGGAATAAACAGTAAGTGAAAAGTGCCGTGTGATTGAATGTCAAAACTTCTCAAGTTAAAAAATGCCATTTTTATCCAGAAACGATGAAGATTAATACAAAGAACCTCACTGGGTAACAAGATTTTCAACATCTCCGAGAAGTTTTTGAAATGTAATACGTCTGTTGTATCAGAAAATGGCGTAACAGACATTAGTCACAACATGTCGGTTGTTAAGACTTCCCCTCCATACGACTCACCCTTTCCCAGATCATCACCATTCTTTGTATCAATGCACACTAGGAGTATGATTACTGGTAGTTACTGTATTTCGCTGCATACACAAAAAACTTTTGTTTTGAACTTGTTTTGATCATATGAAATATTAAGTTCAACTACAAAATGGCAGGCTTGATGTAATCTTTTTTTTCTTGTCACTGTCTGCAGCTGTGACATTATCCACAACAGAATCCTTCCTCATCACAGAAACCTCTGCATTTTTTAATAGCCGGCTGTCTCAGACAACACAATGAATTCACTGTGCTGTTTCGTCTTTGACTGTTGGGCAACGAGTGTTAGTACGAACAAAGAATAAAGTAATTGCTTGATGAGTAACGGATTCAAAAGACTTCACACTCAGTCTTTTTCATGGAATTGTACCAGGTGACGAACCCATGTTTTTGTCCAAGTTAAAAAACTAAGTGGGTTTTGACCTGCGATAAAAAGGCCAAATGTAATGCAGTTGAGATACTCATAGAGACTTTTCGAACTCTACACTCCATTAGCCCAAAGCACTGTCTCAGCAAGGTTGTCGAGCTGTAGATCCTGCCTAACCAGGCCCCTTGAGTACTTGCAGCAACATGTGACATGATAAAGCAATGACTCATGTGCATATAAATCACTCTCAGGGTGTGGCCTCCTGCCCATTAAGTGGTAACTGACCAAAGTTTGTTTATCAACCAAGCGATATGCTTTCAAATGAAGTATTTTACTGATAAACAGCAATTAAGACAAAACAACAAGTGTCCTATACATCCGGGCTAGCATTTAGTAGCAACCCCTCCGGCGAGACGATGGGGTCACTGAACTGTTTCAATGCTGTAACACAGCCGCACGTCACCTTGGCAACCGAAACTCGGCATGGCCTGTGAATCCACTGTGGCATTTTATCGACGGAGCCATCTGATGACTCAAAATAGGCTTTTCTTGGTGGGAGAATGGAAAGAAGACTGGTTCTTATTAGCTTACCACAAAGTAAAAAAAAAAGTAAAAAGGAAGAATAACATAAAATCAAAGTCCATGTACACTGTACAGTATATTATAGTGCACTTCAAAATGAACTTTGCACTCTTCCAGTTAATATGTAGTGAATCATTTCCTGTCATAGTACTGCTTTATCAGCACAATTACCAACACGTGTTTTTTTGCCAATAATATCCAAGAAACATTGAATCCTAAGAAGGGAAAACTCCCACTTTCTTGTTGAGCAAGGTCCTCCACTTGCAGTAAAAGAGGAGGTGCTATTTTTCAGTGGAACGTAAATGCGGTCCAGACATTTGTGAAAGCGGCAGGTGAACATGTTGCAACAGAAACGCATTGCATGAGTTGTTCAGGAGAGCTGCTAAAACGCTATCGTGACATTCCACACAGACATAATACATTTAGATTGTGCAGTAGTTGTGTTTTTCAGAGACCTCAAACCTCACTACTCCCTGTCCAAATCAACGACTGACTTATTTATGAAGATACTTCATCAACAATGGAAAAACTCATGGGGTGTAAATTCATGACAAACTGACTGCTCCCACTTCACTTAGGCATGTAGACAGGGAGTGTCTCGTCACTCCCTTGCACTGACAAACTCCCAAAAGGGGTGTGGCATCATCATGTGGGGTTATGCGTGCGGAATGATTGTCAATACACATATCATAACTGACTGTAAAGCCTCACTCAAGCTCTGACAATTAACCACCAAAGTCTGATAGATAAGAAAAGAAATTGTATTTGCCCAGCCAGTGTATCTATAATAGACATTCCAGTAAGGCAGACTTGGACTTTGCTAGCCTAAGCGCTTCTTTCTGTCGCAGCAGGATAGAATCAGCTCAGGCATGAGGCCCAGGGGGGTGGAGTTAAATGCTGCTTCTACTGTAAAATGGATCCCAACATGCATACTGAAATGAGTTGTTGTTGTTCACACTTGATGGTTTTTGGCAAATCTCTCATCTCATCTCATTTTTGGAACCTGTTTATTCTAACTAGGGTCGCAAGGGGTGCTGGAGCATATACCAGCTGACTTAGGGCCAGAGGCGGGGGACACGCAAATTGGACAAGGAGATAAACAACCATTCACGCTCACACTCATACGTAGGGGCAATTTAGAGTGTCCAATCAGCCTGCCACGCATGTCTTTGGAATGTAGGAGGAAACCAGAGTACCCAGAGAAAACCCACACAGGCCCGGAGAGAACATGCAAACTCCACACAGGTGGAGCCACCTGGATTTGAACCCAGGTCCATCACTGAGGCCAACGCTCAGCCGAGTTTTGGCAAATGGGATTATTAATTTAAGTTGAATTAGTATTAGGTTAAACCACCAATTTGAAGAAATCAATTTACAGTATGGCATGCTGAATGTGCAACATAACAACAACAAAGCATACTAACCATAACCAATAAGACACCTTGTTTGGTTTTCTGATTTAACAGGATTGCTAATGTCATGCTTTAGACATCCAAATAAAGCAGATTATGTTACCACACATCTGTAATGCTTGCACCATCTGCCCAAAACAGATCAAGTATTAGATATATCGTTTGACTCTATGAACATGCGACCCCTGACACATATTTATGTAGCCTCTGACATGCAACAAAATCTCTTACTTTAAGCTGTTTCCGCGATGACTTGAGTGCAAAACGGAGCAGTCCAATCTTTTCTTTTTTAACAAAACAACAGGCCACCGCAGACTAACTCCTATCTGCATTGATTCTCAAGAGAGAACACATCAGACCACAACCCTTCCGCACATGCCCAACTCACACATAATAACTCCAGCGACATAACGGGCTGAGGGGCTAACTGGATAGATGTTCATTATAAATCAATATGGGAGAATGTGAAGTGATGCAGAGATAATGGATTCATTGTGGCGGGTGATAGGAAGTGGTGTTCGAAATTACCTAACACCATTGATGTTTCCAAGAACAGATATTTATTAGAAAAAGCTGTACTTTAGAAAATGTTTATATAGTTAGATACAAATGACGTGATAGGCTCTTTTCACAATTGCTGGACTTCATTTTATAAAATCCCAGAGTGTGTTTTTGTAAATTGACTAGAACACACAGATGATGGAAACCAGAAGACAGCGACAGCAAAATGCCAAAAGCTCAGAGAAAGAATGGAAAATGACATTCTGATGCAGTGCAATGTGAAAAGTAAATGTGTTTCTATGTGGCAGATTTAGCAACACTCCCCTTCTTTGGCTGATGTAGAAATATTAGCAGCAACACAGTTGAGCAGAGCAAGCCCACCAATGAATAAAACAAGCAACCATTTATGAAATTAATTTACTGTGCTACTCAAAATTGGTTGACTCAAGCCAAAAGAAGTTTGGTGGTTGGAAAAGAAAGGGTAGTGCTATCAATCATGAATCAAAGGAAATGTGAGTCGTCTCAGAGGAGGGACTTATGTGTTGTGCAGAATCAAATTACATGAGGTTGATAAGGAAGGACAAAAACGATGGAAATGTTTTTCCTGATTACCCAATCTTCCTAAACACTCAAAATCTATCCGAAAACAAACTCAGACCTGACATTTAAGAAAAATACAACAAAAATCCTTCAAAGCATTTCAGCTTATGATCATAAAACACACGACCAAAAACTACAGTCGCATTTATACCTGCACACCTGCGACCAGGTAATAGATGACCCGGATTTGACTATGTTAAAATCCAGCAAAATTCCTAGACATAAATGCCTGGTTTACATTGTTTACACAACAGTGCTGCACTTTTCATGCATATATATTATATATTATAATTTTTAGGGAAACACTTGATTTTGAAATAGGGGGAAAAAATACCAGATGAATTATATTGTGCAAGAAGTGTATTCCTTGAAACATTCATTGATGACTTGAACTTCTCACTTCTTATTGCAAAAATATGACGTCAGCTGTTGCGTTGCAAATTTGTCTTTTCCATCAGGAAGCAGTGCATCATCAAAAACCAAAATTGCATTTAATTCCACTTGCCGAGTTTGAAGCTGAGAAAGGTTTGTGCAGTGACTTGGTTGCTGGTTAGGGAGAAAAAAGAGGAGGTACAAAGTCTTAAAACACAGAGACGTTTTGTTCAAAAGAATGGAAAAGAGTAGCAGTATTGTTCCACTACTGCAGTCACAGTGAAAAACAACCTGGTATTCAAATGTCTCTATTGGTTGCAACCGCAGAAGCAGAAACTTTTCTGCACACAGGCCAAAGTGCAATGGCCAAAGCCATGTAAGGGAACGGACCTACTATACTTTCAGCTAAAACAACCGCTGCTGTGCATCAGTGCGTGGTTACACACTGAGGCGGTCTGACAGATGATGAATTTTTCAGATAGAATACGATCTCAAAGGAGGTTGTCTTGGAGAACACATTGAAAGTGTAATGGCAACCTAAAGAATGCAATGCTGGGGTCCAGTAAACTTTAGCTGATCATTACAAAGCTTGCGCAATCCGTTTAAAAGGTTTTTGTATTTTCTTCTAATACATATTCAAGGATTAAATCAAATATTTGTAAATACTAGAAGTCAGGACATTTATAATTGTGTTGAAGTGGTTACATAAAAATAAAAAAATCATTACCGATGCTGGAGTGCTTGCACCACTATATGTAGTACCGATCAAGTACAAGTGTACCCAGATGAACTAAATATAATACATTCATTTTCAAAACAGCTTCTCCTTGTCAATGCTGTGGAAAATGACAGAGTCTATCTCAGCTGACTTAGGGTGAAAGGCAGACTACACTCTCGACTGGTCGCCAGTCATTCATCGGGCGTAGATGGAGACAGACAACCATGAGTGAGAATCGATTCCAGGCTGCCCGCCGAGAAGTCACTCAAAACACAAGAATGACCGCACTAACGGGTGGTAAAACCAGATAATAACCAGATTCGGTCCACAGGAAAATAAAATTTTACATGTGAACAAAGAGGTTAGGCAACATGCCATAGAGTAATCTCTTTTGCAAAGTGTAGACCTATTTATAAACAGAAGGATCTCCTGGCCCCTTGTGCTGTTATAATGTAGGACAGTATGAGGGAATTAAGCATGGGGGGAGAGATTATCAGTGTGCCACCACAGATGTATCAGTGAAATCTAAAGCAAGTCACCCCCTACTGCGTGCCCAACTCCCATCATCTACCCCGTTATTTGAGGGCAGACGGGTGTAGCTTTCAGACCAGGGGGGTTGTCTGATGTTGCACTACTTGGCCACGGGTAGGCTTACACGAGACACGACATATTGACACCCTGTTTTTTACCCAGACATGTATTCAGAGCACGGACAAAAGTAGTGCTTGGTTTGTTTCACGCTGCTTAAAATCACAAGATTAGATAGCATGAAATCTCTTTACATGGCTAACTGTGCCAGAGTTAAGTTTGACAGATGTAAAAAGTTGGATGCTACAGAATGTAATCGCATTGAAAAGGCAGATGAGATGAAAGTAATTTCAGCTTGATGCTGATTTCAGTCGAATTACTCATGAAGCTGAGTGAATGGAATGTGTTCTCCAGTTGCCACCACTAAGCAGGATTGGAAAAAAAATTCTTGTCAAGAATGAAGCAACAATATCACGGCCAGTTTGGCAGCAGAGTGAGACATTTGGGTGGGTGGGAGTTGTCTTAGAATTAGATCCATTTAAGGCACTGTTGTCAAAGTGGCGGCCCGGGGGCCAAAACTGGACCGCCACATTATTTAGTGCAGCCCGAGAAAGTAAATCATGAGTGCCGAGTTTCTGTTTTAGGATCAAATTCAAATGAAGATTATAGATGTACATTAATTTCCGGATTTTCCTCTTCAAAAAGCATTTTGTTTAATCTAAAAATAAACATATAAAACTACTTTCAGTTTTTGACTTTAATATTGAACTTAATTTTAAAAAATGGTTTTCCTTTTGAAATAAAAAAACAAATGATTGAAAGACCTTTTTAAGTTCAAATAAACATTGTTTTAGATCTATTAAAAAAACTGAATATTTAGGGCTTTTCATCCAGTTCTTTTAATCAGATTTATATAAAAAAAAATCTAAATATATCTATGAGTGACCCGGCAGCTTAATGGTTAGCGCGTCAGCCTCACAGTGGGGGGACGTGGGTTGAAATCCAGGTCGCTCCACTTGTGTGGAGTTTGCATGTTCTCCCCGGGCCCGTGTGGGTTTTCTCTGGGTACTCCAGTTTCCTCCCAAACTCCAAAGACATGCATGGTAGGCTGATTGGACACTCTAAATTGCCCCTAGGTAAGAGTGTGAGCATGAATGGTAGTTTGTCTCCTGGCACCCTGTGATTGGCCGGCTACCAATTCAGGGTGTCCCTCGCCTCGTGTCGGGAGTCAGCTGGGATAGGCTCCAGCACCGATGTTGGCGTCCGTTGAAATTTCTTTCAATGCAAAAAGTGTGCCCCAGCCCAAAAAATATTGCAAAACACTGATCCACGGATTAAATTAGGGGAGAATCTGTTAGCTAAACAAGATAAAGAGTCTATTCAGGCAATTAGATAACAAACAACATAAAAAATTACATGTTTTTAAGAGCGCATAGTAATTCACCTGCTGCCTTTATCAAACGCACGCGCTTAACTTCGTGGACGCTGACAGTTAAGGTGGGACTATTGACAAGTGACGTCACCTAAAATCGATACATTGATTAAAAATGGGGAAAAAGACCCAACAAAGAAAACTTTAATACTGTGGCAGCGAGAGAAAAAAAACATAATACGTGTCGATGGTACAGAGGAAGCCAGTGCAAACATGCGGAAATAGACGAAAATGATTAAAAAACACTAAATTTTATTTGAAATGTGCAACAAATCGCACATATAGCCCCATGAGTTATTAGATAACACAGTTTAGAGGGAAATCACGCACTCAAACAGTAAGAAAACAAAACACGGAAAACAAAGCACTGCACAGCTCGTAACAGTAGCAAAAATGTCCACTTGGCGAAACTCACCTGACGAGTTTTAGAGACGATCGTTCGAGAGAATTCCAAGATATACTTGTTTGATTCCGTCCGCACACTTGCTTGATTTCGCTGCAACTTTCCGCCACTCTTTCTGGCTTTCTTTCTGTCTTTTTTCCTCCACGCTCTCCAACTCCAACGCACGAGAGTACATAGAGTCAAAGCGGCGTCACCTCCGAGTAGACTCCGCCCCCTCCACAGCGGCCCCACCCAAACTGTTGTTGCTCGCGCAATGCATTGTGTCCCCTTTTTAATAGAATTATTTATTTAGAAGTACAATAGAATATGGAAATATCCTAGAGAGAAAATCATATTCCCTTATTTGTACATTTTTTATGTTGTAAATTTACAGGTTAAGCCTTTCAAACTTGAGTTTACATTCAACAAATCTATCTAAAAAAACAAATAATAATAATAATAATAACAACAACAATAACAGTAGGCCATCGATTCAGGGTGTCCCCCACCTCAAACATTGACAAAAGTAGGTGTCCAATCCATTTGGTAGGAGGTCTGGCAAACGTTGAAAAAAGGGTGTCCAATCCATTTGGTTGGAGGGTTGGCAGTCATAACTCAGTCATCTTTGTATCATCATTTATCATTGTTAATAGCACCCAATGACTCAAAGGAGTTGAAATGACCAAAGTACAACAAAAATTGCTGAAGTAATGTATTCATTATAGGCCACACCTCAATAGAGTAATGACAAACAACGATACCAGACAAGTAAAGTGAGTCACCATAGTTGGGTAAGGAATTACTCATGTGTCGCATAGTGATACCATCCATTTTCACAGATTGTATAGACTAATATATGCGAATGACTGACTTCATTCCCAGAATGGACTGAGTCTTCCAGGCCATTTGATGATGAGGTCAAAGAAAGAAAAAGGCAATAAAAATGTCAAATTCTCATTTTTCGGTGTCCAAATAGTATACCCGGTTCTATGACTACATAAGAGACGTCATCGATAGATTGATCACCAGATTATAACAGCCAGACACAACAACAGCCACATTTACACTGTTACAGAGTAAGAATTGTTTTAGTCCAAAAATGTTTCTTGTGTGTAGAAAAATGTTCATTAGCCATTGTTACGCGGCCCGCTGGATCCAGTGGTTAGTGCATTGGCCTCACAGCTCTGGGGTCCTGTGTTCAAATCCAGGTCATGTCCACCTGTGTGGAATTTGCACCTTCTCCCCGGGCCTGTGTGGGTTTCCTCCGGGTACTCCAATTTGTTCCCACATTACAAAAAAACTGCATGGTAAGCTGATTGAAAACTTTAAATTGCCCCTATGTATGGGTTTGAGTGTGCATGGTTGTCCGTCTCCTTGTGTCCTCTTAAGGGTCGCGGGGGGTGCAGGAGCCTATCCCACTCTGAATTGGTAGCCAGCCAAGCGCAACGTACAAAGAGACCAACAACCATTCACGCTAGCATTCATACTTCGGGGAAATTTAGAGAGTCCAACTAGCTGGAGTACCCGGGTAGAACATGCAAGCTCCACACAGGCAGGTCAGAATTTCAAAAAAAATGGAGAACAAAACAAAATTATTAGCGGACACCTGCTTCACAAAAGCGGCCTGTTTTGTTCTACTCTCCTGGCTTCCGCACGAAGGAAATGGTCCTATTGTCCTTGGGAGAGGAAGTGGCCTGAAGCTACCAGTTTAGATCCATAGAGACTGTGGTGAATTATTAATCATTACTTACAAAGTGACCACACACAAGGTTAGCTGTGTTGCTTGATCACACCACACCATGTAGAAATACTGTGCATGTAATTCTGATTTTACCAGTAATAATTGGCTACTCTGGTATTAAAGGGAAATGTAGGTTTTCAAATATACACTACAATTAATGTGACTGATTTTAAACTCCTGCAGTTTATTAATGAAAGTGTTTTATGTTATTCATCAGGCATATAATCTATTATGGCACTGTTGTTTTTCTATTATGAAGAAAGATTTTTAAAATGAAAATATGACTAATATTTTCAGCTGCACTCTTTCAAAGTAAGTGTTTAAAGTTAAATCATTAGTTAAGAGACAAGATAATTGATTAGAATTGGCTAATTTGATGTGAATAGCAAAAAGGTGCAGACTGCATGAGAGAATATTTTTATTATATTATATATTACATCATATGTATCATTATATATTATATATTATTATTATATGATGCATATCATATTATCTTATTTTTACATGTCACTTTGTTTACCGGGGTGGCCCGGTGAAGTGAGTGCCTCACAGCTCTGGGGTCCTGGGTTCAAATCCAGGTCGGTCCACCTATGTGGAGTTTATAGTGTCTCCTTGTGAAGTTACCTCACCATGCTCGTAAATGACTACACTACCCACAATGTCTTGCAACTGCTTCCAAAAGGAATACAAAGTGGACCAGCCACAGTGACAGCTGAGCTAAGTTTGCTGAGGGGAAAACTTCAACTTCGAGTAACGCCAGACGCGAATTAATGAAACATGTAAGTATAATCGTGTTCTCCTTTGGTGCATCTTTGTGACATTTCATCGACTGGGCACCTTTAAACTCGCTACAATAGTTTATTAGTCTGATCTTGGATAACTTTGTGAAGGAACATTTTCTAGAAGTGCATCGCGTTTGAAGACACGGTTCTTGCTGTCTTTTCTTTTGCTTAACTAGTATTCTGTTGTCATTTGTCTCTTTTTTTGCTGATTCTATACTTTACATGATCTTTTTCCACGAAAAAAGCTGGATATCAAGGTGCTTTTTCGTGATTTTACTTTAAAGATAAGGCATAAATCAAAACATAAATAATATAATAACATAAACTAAAATAGTTTACATGAATACATCATCCAATCGCATCCATTGCCATGGCAACAGCACCAATTCCCCAACTCCTAAAATTTAATAAAATAAATACCAAAACAAATATGCATGAAATAATTTTTAATAAAACATGTCAGTTTATTATCGTAATCACCTTTCTACATTTTCCGATTTTAGCATTCATATTATTTCTTTCAAAGACTTTAGTTAAGCAAACAAGGAAAACATATTAATGTATTAGTTTGAACACCTTTGGTGTGGAACAGCAGGGCAGTCTAAATGGAACTAAAGAATTTGTGATATCAATATGGGTTGTGATATCAATATGGGTTGTGATATCAATATGGGTTGCTGTTGTATTCTACGGTTTAACTAGGTGAGTCACGTGTGCACCAGTGTCTGACAGGTGAACGTAACCCTTTGCCTTCTGCTACAATAACTGAATAGAGGTATCAGGTATCTTGTGTTTCCTTCAATTGAAGCAGGGAGATTAAATTTCTAATAACCGTAGTAGGGTATATATAATATTGTAAAACACTTTTCAGTCTGCAGCAAATAGCAGCTTCATTGTCAGAACAGAAAGTTTTACCCTTTCCTTTCCCCTTTTGCCGCAGTGACCTCTGGTGACAAAAGTGTTAAATGCAGCACATTCAATGGATTTAACTGTCAAAGAAGTCCTTGTTATAATTCAATTCAATTGTCAATTTTTAGACATTTGTCCATTGTCCAACATGAAATGCAGGTGCAAAGCACCATTTGTGACTATCAATTCCATTAACTCAGAGTTGGTAGTGAATAATGTTGAGTTTCATGTATGTTGTAAGTGTTATTTTTTTCTGAAAGATCCAGCTAGATGTCAGCTAGAATATAGACGCCAATCCTTTAAATTAACAGATAATCATGCATACTTTATTCATTATAACCTAATTTGATAATACCTTATTTACACTAAACAAAACCAACGTCTTTGAGTTATCTCGTTTGGAGCTTATAGAGAAGAATATCATTTAGGATATGGAAAAAAAAACATGAATTTTGCAGTTTTCATGTAGTGTGTACAAGCTTCAGGTGCAGGTTGTGTCCATGGGTGTGGTACAGTTATGCTGAAAAACCTGATCTCTGCTGCTTCAGGCCATGGTAACGTTATACGAGTAACACAAGTAAATGCCCAGGCTTTCTGTGAACCTTTGTTGATAGAATTTTGAGATGGCAGTTGATTTTTGGGAAAAAAGAACAATGCATGGACTCCAATTGTTATATGGAACTGAGCAAGGCCCAAATTCTAATGTGTTCCTGATTCTTTTTGTTCCTTGTGTTTTTCTTTTCTCTTTTAGTTGCTGCTTTCCCTCATCAAAACATTGTCCTGCCGACCTGTTTTCCGGCTTTCAGCCACCAGGGGACACAGTTGGCTTTACTCCTCCACTTGTGTCAAACTCAAACACTCTTATTACTATTGCCCAATTCTACTGCTCCCCTTTCTCTTCCCTCCTGGCCCACAAAGGCCCACCTGGACTCCCAGGCTGCACTCTCCCTCCATGGGCCGTGGGGGGAGTTGCCGGGGGTCCTGGAAGTGGACCCCCAACAAATTCAACTTGTCACAGCCGAGGAAGAGAAAGCCTCCCACTTTGATGTGTCCACTCTCACAGGTGGGTCAGATAAAAATACAGTAATAACTTGACATACGAGTACCCGAACATACAACATACAGTTATGTTAGGAGTGCATCCGTCAAATCTCTCTCTCTCTCTCTCTCTCTCTCTCTCTCTCTCTCTCTCTCTCTCTCTCTCTCTCTCTCTCTCTCTCTCTCTCTCTCTCTCTCTCTCTCTAATCCGCGAACCCCGCGTTTTACTGACTTATTTCTCATTTTATTGTTAAACATCATAACCCCTAGTTATTTGTCACTCTGTTACTAGATGGTGAATTACATTCAATGAAATTATTGTAATATCCTGATTTTTAGTGTGTTTTTTCAGAGGCTGAGAATGAATTAATTTGTATTTCGTTCATTTCTATGGCAAATGTTGATTTGAGATATGAGTAAATCGATCTGAGCTCGGTCACATTAAGCTTGTATGTCAAGGTATGACTGTATAGTATATCCAAATGATTGCTTTTAATACAAGATAAAATCTGTTTATCTTACGGTTTGACAAATTGCAGCTTTCAAAATGTTTCTATGTAGTTTAGTTTTATTTCAAGGACTATTTTTGCACGTATAATTAATTCCACATCTGTTTATATTTTATTGGCAAAGCATAAAAAGCATATTCACATCCACCTTAACTTATACACCTTCTCTGCTCAGACCTCTGTGCAGATCTGCCAGAATTAGAGATAGTCAGCCTCTTGTCAGAAGGTCAGCCCAACTACACTCTCCGAGCAGACTGTGTATTCGGTTACGACAATGACGATTGGCTGCACACTCCTATGCTGCAGCCAGAGGTCGTCCTGGGCCTCACTCACCAGCAAATTGAAGAGACTTACAACTATTTCTGTGAGTGTATTTTCTTCTTTTTGACATTGCTCCCATAATGATTCAACCAATACGTGGCTACACTTTTTTTCTGTCTCGGGTTAAGATTGCGCTTTACCCGGCGACCTCTCTTCCACACATTGGCACTGCAGTGACCCACACAGATCAACAAATGTCACCAAGCTGATTAACCTTCTGTTACTTGGCTTCCTAAACAGTTTCCACTATAGCTCTGCAGGGAGAAAAGTCAGCAGCACTTGTTGACACATTGACGATATTTTGATATGTATTGTAAAACATGAGTTCATGCATTGATAAAATGATGAGATTTTTAGTGTATTTTTTTTGTAGTGGCATTTTAGGGTGTAAATTCTTCATTGATTTAAATCTCAAATTCATGCCATCATTCTATTTTTGTATAATAGTGTAATCTATCTTATGCCTATACGGACAATATCATTAAAGCTAAATCAGCCTATTATTTTGCTCCTATTTAAGCCCATCTAAAATTCAATTCCCTCTCGTCAATTATTATTATTAAATTACCTGACACTCAAAACATTGCTTTTCCACCGATTTCTGTGAATCAATCTGGTTCAATCTTTTTTTTTTTTTGCTAGACCAACTCGTCGCTTTCTAGTTTACCCTGAATTCTCTTTCTTCTTGACCTCAAAGCTGCATTTGATAACATTTCTCAAAGCAGGACTTTTATCCATTGGTACCGTCAACACACCTTCCGTATAGTTCACCTTCTGTCAATCAGGCTGCACCCAATTTGATAAGTCGGTTCCGACCATTCCAAATCTCTCCCCCTCCCTGGGGTGTGCCCCAGGGCTCCACACTGGCGGCACTACATTCTTGCTCTTTATCAATTTTCATTGACATAACATCTATTTTCACCTTTACATGATGACACCAAGGTCTAAATCTCTTTAAAAAATCAGCCTTCACTCATTTTGAAACTCTTGCTGACCCTTTGTTTGGAATGATGGGATCTCATTAGCTTATGTGCCTGAGTCCTCATAATGCTAGTTAGGTTGTACTAGAGTAATGCTAAGACACACATTCTTAAGTAGAGAAGGACAGACTAACCTTATAACTTGAAGTGTTTGGCTATTTGTCAGTTAACATATGGTGTTGTTTGGTTTCTGTGAAACACTCTGTTACGTCTTCAACACTGCCAACGTTTGGGATGAGCGCTGATTAGGATTACCGTATTTCATCAAATAGATGCCTCCATGCTTCTCTAATTGGAGTACAAAAATGGTTACAATTGTCATTACTACTGTTCATGAGATTTTATATGCAATGATTACTGTCAAACATTCAGGAAGATTTTTGATGTTAAAAGATTCTGCTGAGTCTTGCGTGATGCCTTTAACATGGAGGATTCACTTATGTATGAAACATGATTCAGGTGGTTAATATTTCAAAAATTGCACCCTCTGACTTAACATATGGGTCGAGTACAGATAGGAAAAATTCAGTCAGGTGACAAATGGTTTTCATGCCAATACCAATACGGCGCAAGACTAATGGAAAGACAGTTATATTGAAATAGTGACTGAACAAACGCGAATGTTTACCGGCTATCATTACCTTTATTAATATATACATGGTGACGGCCCAGAGAAAATTGGTTAGCAAGTCTGCCGCACAATTCTGATATTGAGGGGTTCCGACCTTCCTGTTTAGCGTTTGCATGTTCTCCCTAGATCTGCATAGGTTTCCCTCCACATCCCAAAAACATGCATCGTAAACTGATTGGACACTAAAGCGTTACTGATTGCCCATCTCTTTGTGGCCTGCGATTGGCTGACAGCCACATCCAAAAATTGGTGGAAGTCTGTCCACATTCTGGCAATTCGTCTTCACCTACAAAGAACACTAAGGCAGATGTGTCAATGTATTTTACTTTGTGAAAAGAACATGGATTAAAGAAAGATTGCAGCAGAACCAAAACAAAATACAAATTCTCATGAAACATTTTAGTCTTTTACTTCAATGGGCTCAAATTCCCATGAAACATTTTAGTTTTTTACTTCAATGGGCTCTTGCTCTTGTTGGCGTTTAAAATTTCCAATGTGCAAAAATCATCTCATCTTGAAGTCTCTTTTTTATATTAGTTCATCTCAATTTGTATCTTAAAATATTTGTATGGATCAAAAACTGCAGAACATTTCCTTCCGTCAAAATTAAAATATGAACAGATTTCATTCACTTTCTATCTAAATTGATCAGTCCAATGGAAACTGAGTGGGTGTGGCTTTCTTTGCAGCAATCTTAAGTAGTGCCCTCTCTCTATCATGGCATGAAGTCTGTTTAGAGAATCAGAGCAGCCATTGAGATGGGTGGAACCTACCATCTAGAGTTTCAGGGGTGGATGCTCATATTGCCGCATGACAACTAACATACCGCCATATTCATTCATCAAATTTTTAGCCATTATGAGACATGACACAAATCTCTTAAGAAGGTAATTACTCCAGTGGGATTGACATAGCTTTTCTATCTTGTGGATAAGACGTTGCTTCATCCATGACCCCTCCTCTACTTTCTCCCGCCTATCCTTGCCCGTTATTCCAACGTGGCCAGGTGGACGTAGGCAGGAATGACGACAGATGGGCCTTACAGACTGACAGATTACGCATTAGTACAAGAAGCTCTGTGTCTTTGCCACAGACAAACTCAGGTGTGCATCCCCTTCATTGAGAATTTGTTTTTCCTTGCACATGAGGTACCAGCATGATGCTGGGGAGACGACCAACCTGCACGAGGAACTAACATTAGAATCAGGACGATTTGACTGATGGATGACAAGAGTGAGGGTAGTTTTTCTGTGGTTACCATGGAGGTATGGAGCTCCTCTGCATCCGAGGAGGAGGAAGAAGAAGGGAACATTGTTGGAATGCCACTAGAGGACAAAACATGCCATAACAGCAACAATAACAATAACAACAATAATAATAACACCCTTTGCCGGGAAGTCAAGCAAGGTGAGATAAGATATGATTTCTTATAGATTTGGAATTTGTTGGCAGAAGCACTTAAGTTGTTCAGGGCCTGTATAGTGGAGTTAATTTTCTCGCTGCTGAGGTGTGTTACCTAACAGCTTGAATTATTTGTAGTATGTGCTGCAGATTGCATGCTGGGATGTCATGTATGAGAGGGTCTGCAATGGTTTAAAATTAGAAAAGAATTGTTTTCAGGTCTCAGTTTAAAGTGCCTGTGTATGTAGATGGAAATTTTTCCCGTGAAGGTCATAGAATGTTTGCCCGAATAACTTAGCTATATTTTAGCTGTGTAGTATTGTGGTGCATTCTTTGTGTGAAGGTCATTGTTCTAGAAGAAGAAATATGATAATGTATTATTTCATAATAATAATAATATGCTTAGTCTTTTTAGATGTTTTTTTTCAGATGATTATAGTTGGGATAAAGGTAATTTTTTTCCCTCCAAATTATTCGACTGAAGAAAGTAACAATAGCACAATATTGAAGCAGGCACCCTCTTATGTTACAACTTGAATGAACTGCAGTGGGGGCAATTTGTGTGCTGCTGCCCTAGATTCTCATGCAGTGATGACAGAGCTCTTAGATTTGAACTCTTTCATATACATTCTCAAGTAAAGTCATAATAAATTTTACCTCAAACTGTTGAATCTGGCTCAGTTGCACATTTAATATGATTAGCCAGTGTCAGCTATATATTTATACGCAAAGGTAACATTAGTGGTGCATCCCCTCTATTTACCCTCTGTATGAATCCTTCTCTTAATTAGCATATGTCTGCCATCATACTCTTTACTAGAACATCAGAAAATAAGACAATGATTGTACAATTCATTTCTCTGATGCATATTTTAGTACATTTACTGGTTTAGAAACTTAATTATAATAATGTTATTTATAATGTCGCTCAAATTAAGAAACTTGTGTAATAATGCCTTCCAGTCTTGCCAAGATTCCACATTACTTCAAGAGACAATAATAGGAACTGGAACAATGTGAATCTTAATCTCTGAGTTTATCCTTGCCTGTCTGATCCCTGCATTCCCAACAGACGTCATAAGTATCATCTAAGTCAGCAATGCTCATCCGGAGGAGAACAGTACTGTATTTGGCATTTGTTTTATGTAGCTTCCCTTCATCTTCATTGCACCATGTGGATGGGAAATGAAAAACCTTTTGGGAAATAAATGGACCCTCAAATGCCAACATTGGTGCAGTGCAGATACAAAAATATTATTAATAGTAATATTATATCTGCTTAAACCATAAATATTTCCTTTTGTATTCAAATGTTTTCAATTAGTGGCACGTTCGCCTCCCAGTTCTGAGAGCAAGGGTTCAACCCTGGTGGGTTACTATCTTGCTGTGTGGATTTTGCATGTTCTCTCCAGGTATTTAGGTTTTCCCGTATATTGGGTCGAACACTCTAAATTACCCCTAGGTATGAGTTCAACCAATTCAGGGTATCTCATGCCTGCTGTATAGAGTTGACTGGGATAGGCTCCAGAAGCACCCTAGACCCCTTGTGAGGATAAGCAATATGTGTACAGTTATTGCTTTACTTAAAATTCAGTCGGGTAAAATTGCTTGTTTTAGGGTGTTAAATTGCCGTATTACTCTTTTTTTTTTTAATGGTTCACATAATGAATGAATAGTTCCTGTAAATTTCTTTAGGACAGGGGTGTGCGTGTGGGTGTGTATGTGTACGTGTATGTCTGTGTATGTCTATGTGTATGCGTATGTGTAAATGTATATATCTATATATACACACGTACACACATACACCCACGCATACACATTAATATATACACATATATTCATATATATACATATATATATATATATATATATATATATATATATATATATATATATATATATATATATATATATATATATATATATATATATATATATATATATATATATATATATATATATATATATATATATATATATATATATATATATATATATATATATATATATATATATATATATATATATATATATATATATATATATATATATATATATATATATATATATATATATATATATATATATATATATATATATATATATATATATATATATATATATATATATATACATATTTATACATATATATTAACATATATATTAATTCATATACATACATATATATGTATACACATATACAGTCCTGTCCAGTTTATTCTTGGGAGTCTCTCTCAATGGGCTATATCGGTATCCAGGAGAACCAGGTCTTTAGAAGTTTCTTATCTCGGCTAAAAAGGATCAAGCTAAGAGGATCACTATCTGACTGAACACATGGAGTTGTTATGGTCTACTCCATGCTCAGTTATTTTTCTATTGATGTGAAGAAGTTCATTTTAAAAACAGTGGAGGGTATTTATTTTTGAAACATGTTATAATGTGATTTTATATATACACTTTTGGATATTATGTAGCAAAGTTCTTTCATTATAAATCCATGTTATAAATATCAGGGTACATTTACCAGAGTATATTAGAAGTTATGACATTTCACTGTGTAAAGTCCAGTTACATGTAAAGCAAGATTTTTTGACATTGGTACTACACAATATATGAAGCAGCGGTGTTGCATGAAAATCGCCTGTGGAGTTGAGACATTTTTTAACTGTTTTTTCATCTTCAATGCAGAATTCTTTTCTTTTGGCTTGAGGCATAGAGAGATATGCTTGATTTTCAAGATCCAACTCCAGATAAAATATTCTTATCATTAATAAACTATATTTTGTTTGGTTTCTCTGTGCGGCCTGGTGCCAATTGTTCCACTTCATTGACTGGCTTACGGGTGGGTGAAGGGTCATTATTATGAGTTGTAATGTGCATCTCCTTGTGTGAATGACAACGATGTAGTAGATATGGATTTCATCTTTAATTTCTGAACTTTCTTTGCCTTTCTTCCTCTCAGTACTGTGCTCAGACAGAGTTGGCCAGGTCACCAAGACATATCACGATATTAAGGCAGTCACACACCTGTTAGAGGAGGTAAGGCACTCACGCACAACTTCACACAAAATTCATTTATTAAAAAAACAATTAATCTATTTATATATTTACTCATTAACTCATTTATTACCTATTTATTTATGTCTAAAATGTATTTTGCTGTGTCTTTATTCTCACCCTCTTGCTACTGTGACATTGAAATTTCCCAAACATGGGATGAATAAAGTTATCCAATCTAAGAAAAGATGATTATATCCTTAGATAATTGTATTCCTACTACTTTAAGTACTGCTACAGTTCTTTTGAAATGAGCAAATTAAATTTATGTCAAAAATGGCACATGTTGTGCTATATGGTCATGTTGGTATGAATGTAACCTTTTTCAGAAAGAACGCGATCTTGAGTTAGCAGCACGGATTGGTCAGTCGCTCCTAAAACAAAACCAAGAACTGACAAGCCGAAATGGATTACTGGATGAACAGCTAGAAACCGCAAAGGAGGAGGTACAAACAAACTAACATTTTTTAAATCCCACTTCAATTATGAGCCCAACACTAACTCCCGTGGCTTCTTTTTCAGATTGCTCAACTGCGTCATGAGCTTTCAATGAGAGATGACCTCCTTCAATTCTACGCAAGCACAGAGGAAATTGAAAATGCTGAATCACACACACCGTGAGTAACACACACATTGAGAGGAACATGCTTGACAATGAACAATGTGCTGTGTATTCATAAGGAATACATTTTTTTTGGTAGAAAAGTGCTTTGGAGTTTTGGAACATTCATAGAAAATCTACTAATTTGATTATTGGTCAGCACAGCATTTTCCAATGTTATAGATTTCAGCGTTTTCATTGAAAATACATTAAAAATAGCCATTCTGTTCTCTTTGTCTTCTTAAAAACTAGTTACTCATCAATTTTATTGTGTTTTTTTAAAAAGGTATGAGGCAATTATGTGTATCTTACTTAGCCATCATAACCAATTTCTGAGATTACCTCTAAGCAAAGACAAGAAAATATAGAGTGAAAACACTTATTTTGTACTATAAATCACACTCGCCAAATCTGTAAATATTTTCCATGTAGAGAGCCTTGACAACTTCATGATTTGCACGGGTTTAGATTTATTATGTACTATTTTGTAACTGATATAGATCTGCTAAATTGAAAAAATCCAACTTGTATTGCAGGTTACATGCAATGTTGGTTATTTTTGTACTTTCTGTCCACCGGTACAATGACATTCCTTACAAAAAATATTTTGTACGCCTGGTTTCATTTTCCTGCCAATCAATTTTGTGAAAGCACGCAGTACTTTTTCTAATTTAATCATTACAACTGACAACTATAATATATTACTATTTCCATTGTGTAAAAAAATCTCCCTCCTTTTTTATAGAATTGAAAGAAATGAATCAACCAGTTCTCTCAACAATTTTGTCCACTATGACTTCATGCAGCAGAAACTGAAATGTTTAGAGGATGAGAACCGTAAACTTCGACTTGAGGTACTGTAACACTAATTAACTGGTCACTATAAAATATATAAATATATATATTTCCGTTGTGGCAATAATTCAAATCTTGCAATTTGAAAATGTGTTATGTCAATCAATGTCACACAAGCATGGTGCAAAGTTTAGACCATGATTGGTATAAGTTGAGTCCTATAAATAATGAGGATGCACCATTTGTGTAGGCAAATGAGCTCTGCACGGAGACAACCAACTATGAGGAACAAGAGCAGGAATTGATGATGGTTTGTGTGGAAGAGCTATGTAAGTCATTCGCCAACACTGGAATCACAACATTGTGACTGCATTATTCATGATGTTATATTCATATGCCGTAATGTGTTCTGTGCAATTTCAGCTTCTGTCAACAAGCAAGTTGTCGACCTATCAGACGAGCTAGCCCGCAAAGTGGAAGACTCATTTCGGCAGCAAGAGGAAATTAGCACACTTCTTGCTCAGATTGTTGACTTACAGGCACGTTGCAAGCGTGTGAGTAAAAATGTTGAAACTCAAACTAAAGTACACACAATAAATACTTTTCTTCCGTAAATTGTACTGTGTAATGGAAAAATATTTAAGTACTTCTCTTGGTCTTTTTAGCTAACAAATGAGAACGAGGAGGTGAATCAACACTTGAGCGCCTCCCGTGAGAATAATCTGATACTAGAGTCAGAGGCAAGAAATTTACTTCAATTGTTGCATTCAATCTTCTTGTAGTGTTTTAAAGTCTAATCATAAAGTTGCACAAATTTCTTTGTCGCCAGTGAGTGACATTACCTCAACATTTACATTTCCAACAGCTCAGGGACCTTCAGGACAAGTACACTCAGTGTGAGGACATGCTTCATGAGGCCCGGGAGGATATTAAAAATCTGCGCAATAAGAGTCTGCCCAATAGCACGGTGCAGCGCTACACTGCTCTAGCCTCTGTTCTTCCCATGGACAGCTTGGCAGCAGAGATAGAGGGAACTTTCCGTAAAGGCTTGGACACTCCAGCGTTATCAAATTACAAGTAAGTATACTTTACAGGATTTAAGCCAAAGGTGTGAGGCTGTATGCCAGGGCTGGCCATTTTTCTGAGGGCCACTTTCAGAAGATCTGAATTTGTAAGGAACACTTTCAATCTGTCCACTTTCATTTGTTGAACAAATAATCCAAATCATATCATTAAAGTATTTTTTTAAATATATTTTTAGAATTTATTTTTTTTAATCGTTCAATCGCTGACAGCCCCCCAACAAAATTAGAATAGACATTTACAGTTATCAGTGGTAATGAAAAATTAGCACTCAAATTCAGCCTTCACAATTTAAATGAATTTGCCAATGGCAGTGGATTAGTTGGGGGCTAGATAATAAAACAAGTCAAGTAAGAAACTTCTTTGCTAACAGAACGTCGTAAATAAACAGGTTTCCTGGCTATAAGCTAAATGATAGATAATTGGCCTACCTACAAGTACAAATTATTTTAAAGTACTGAAAGAATACATGTAATTATAAGAATTTGTTCTTGTCGAGGCATAAAAGTGCATGAATTTTTTTTAATGTCATTTTTTGAAATGTAAATATTACAACTTGGGTAACTTTTATTTACTTAGTCATTTGGGTACTATTTTAAACAAATTACACTGAGATTTTAAAACAAAAACATTTTTTTTGTGTTTCTTTCAGGACCCACCCAAGGCGTGTATTTGAAACGGTGCGAGTTGTAAACAGGTCTGTAAAGCTGCGTTCTCTGTGCCACTCGCCGGGACTTCCAGGTTCCAGCCCGGTTTCAGTCCAGTCTAGTTGTACCAGCACCCCTCGCACTAGTTACTACGGCTCTGATAACGCCAGTTTCAACCTGGAGGACAAGTCCGCCGCCAGTCCAGCCCAGAAAGACAATTTCAGGTGTCTGCCATTTGTCTTTAGTAACGTGAATACAGTGTTACTTCTACTTATGAAATTAATTGGTTCCAAAGCTTTTTTTGTAGCTTGGGTTTTTCATAAGTAGTACCTTGAGATACAAGCTTAATGCTTTCCGGGACCGAGCACATATGTCATTCAACGTGTATCTCAAATCAATTTATCTCATAGAAATGAACTAAATCCAGATTAATCTGTTCCCACCCTCTGAAAAACACCCAAAACAGGATATTACAATGGGAAAACATCCTTTTATTTGTTCTAACTCAGGAGAGTAAACTTCAACATAAACTCTCGTAAGCGCTGAGTTGGACAACTTTATTTATCTTGAAACAACAATTTACACATCAAGGCCTTTCGTCACCTGAAAATTTCAGATATGAGTAGACACTGGATCACACTAATTAGTGTCTCTCTTTATAACACTGTCTCTTTTTGTCTGTACCATCAGTGGGCCAAAGCGTTTGGGCCAACCAGGCACTCCTGGAGGACAGGACCTTGAAGCGGCTTTGCGGAGCTTGTCAGCCCGCCAGGAGAACCATTTTTCTGAGCGTCCTTTCTTCGATGTGGAGCGTGAGCGCAAATTACGTGCCTTGCATTCAAATAGCGAGGAGGACGAGCCATCTAGTGGTTTCTTGACACCAAATGAAAGCCTGGCCTCCAGCTTGGGCGCATCAAACAGGACCAACTACTCTAATGGAAGCTCTCGCCACTCCTGTGACTCTTCAAGTTCGAGGTCATACCTGCCCGACCGCTTGCAGATTGTCAAACCTCTGGAAGGTAAAGGCTAAATTCTTTTGTTAACACATTCACAGGTGTGTTCTACTGAGCAGATACACATGGAGAATGTTAATCGTTGTTGGCTTAGTAACTGTAAGACAATTATCTCACATTCAAGTCTCTCATGTCAAAGATTTTAAAGTTCACCGTCTCTTTCAAGAATGTTTTAAAGAACTATAACCATGCGGCAGATTTATTGTTGTTGTTATTATTAAAGATGAAAGAACAAAGAAAATTCTTGCGCTACAACCCCAAATTAAAGTCAATAACTAGACTAATTAGCTCATGTATGTATAATGCTTAAATGGTATATAGGTGCAAAATTTATTAAATAATATTCAGGACTGCTGTAGCCTATCCCAGAATTATGACAACCCAATCACGGTGTACGAGAACATGGACAACCGTTCACTCTCACACTCGTACCTAGGGGCAATTTAGAGTGTTCAACCAGCCTACCATGCATGTTTTTGGGTTGTGTGAGGAAACCGGAGGACCCGGAGAAAACCCATGCAAGGCAGGGGAGAACATGCAAACTCCACACTCTGAGGACTGACCTGTAATCGAACCCTCGACCCCAGAACTGTAAGGCCGAAGCGCTAACCAGTGATTCACCAGGCCGCCATACGTCTACATTCATACGTAATGTAAAATCATAACATTTGGCAGATCTGACAAGTGGCATAAAGCAAAGCTAAAAAAAATGAGTGCTATTGGGCATTTTTGGGCAGTGGAACTCTGGAGGGAAGGATTGAACAGGAGATGTTCCTGATTTTTTTTTTTTTTTAGGTTCGGTAACTCTGCACCAATGGCAGCAGCTGGCCAGACCAAACCTTGGGGGTATCCTCCACCCTCGCCCAGGAGTCCTGACTAAAGACTTCAGGGAGCTTGAAGTGGATATTCAACATGTGTATAGTTTGAACGACCTAGAGGAAGACGAACCTGACATGTCGCTACTTTCAGAAGCTCACAGCATGGGTAGGACAGATATTTCCGTTTACAAATATTCGTAATGAAATTCGGCCCGCACTATATTTTGTCCATTATTGCATGTCTGCTATAAAGTAGAGGACAGTCAGAATGGATTTCAGTTGGATTTGAGTGAGTGCCAAATCAAAATTGAGATAATGTGTTAAAAAAAGGCATTTAATACTTGGTCTCCTTGGTCCAGGGAGAATTTGGGTGTATAAAAAGCATTACCTAATCATTTTAAAAGCAATAGCAGATTTAAATAATATGAGATTCTAAAACTGTTGATCTTACCGGGTATAAACCCAATTCACAATCCACATTTTTCTCAGATGAGTATTGTTCTTCGTAATGCTGTTATCGCGAGTGCATGTCTGTATGACATGAATATTATTGTGGTTTTGTTTCCCTTCCCTAAACGCACTGGGTCTTCATCAGGTCCCAACCACCCTCAGACCTCTTCAGCTCCCACCATTTCCTTCTGTCAAGTTCCCCAACCAGCCCTCCTCTCTCCCTCATTCCCATTTAGGTAAGAATTGTGGTAGTAGTTTTGAAAGTTCCTTTACATATTTCTTTGTTGTAAGTGATCCTTACTCCTATGATTCTCTCACAGCTTGAACATTTTTTTTCTCCCAATGTCTAACGCAAGAGTATTCCGTTCCCTAGTTTTTATAACCCCGTAGTAAATTGTGAAAATATCATCAAATATGGCCTCACAAGAAGCTTGACTTCAGCCACTTCTAATATTTAAACTTCTGATATTTAACACTTTATGGACCTTATCTCTTAAACCAGTGTTTCCCAACCACTGTGCTACTGCACACTGGTGTATTCATCAACTGTAATATTCCAGAGAGAAAAATATTAATGTTATGAGATTAAAATCAAACTACTATGAGATTAAAATTGGAACAGGATGAACATTACATCATAGATCGTACTAGTACAAGATCAAATCATAAAATGTAGAGATTTAAGCGTATTTTGTTGCTTATTTTTATGTAACATGAAAACAGAAGTTGTTTCACTATTTGCCAAATTATCCCTTTTTAAATTGAAACATGAAGAAGAAAAGCATGGCACCATGTATGTTTATTTTTAACAACCATTCACGTTCACACTCGTACCTAAGGGCAATTTAGAGTGTTCAACCAGCCTAACAAGAATGTTTTTGGAATGTGGGAGAAAACCAGAGTACCTGGAGAAAACCCACTCAAGCTCGGGACGAACATGCAAACTCCACACAGTTGGATCAATCTGGGATCGAACCCGGGACCCCAAAACTGTGAGGTCGATGCGCTAACCTCTCAACTGTCACTCAATGTGTTCCTGACCCATGTGTCGACTAACACATGTATTGTATTACACAACGTTACCATTTTTATTACATTTATATTTTTGAAAGAAGTACTGCCTGAGGTTTCGAAGACCAGGAAGTCAATGTTGATTTTCATCTTTGCCTCTTGCATGCAAAGATTATAAGTGGATTATTTGCTAATAGTTGTACATTAAGTGGTGAACCCCGCCCCATTCTTTCTTTTGAACACCTGAGCCTCCTGGGCATGCTCCTTTTTAATAATTAATTTTAATACTCAGCAGTTACCCTAGAACCTTAGAATGTGTGGGAGGTGTCGAATTCAGAATGAGAGTGTATTATGTCATCACTCTCATTGCTTTCAACATGAAATGTTTTAGAAATGTATTCTATTCTAATTTTATCAAAATTATTTTTTTAATACGGCCACTACATTGTATAACTTGCATGCATTAACAGTCATTTACATAGTAACAGACAATCATTCTTATAATTGTGAAGACTAATGGGTTCCCTTAATCTTAACCCTAATGGTGCTTAGTACATTGGACAGCAATTTAAACGTTGCTTTTTGTTATTTAAATGTCTGTTTTACTCAATTATACAAAGTTAATAAAATTGAATTAATGAAATGTATGTAAACAAAACATAAAATATACTCTGGTTATTGCCCCATGAAACATTCTAACAGAGAACATTTTCCCATTGTAATTTACCTATTGATAGCAATAGACATCAGGTTTAAACTGAGAATATTTGTTAGAAATGTACATTTTAGACTGTCGTGATGACGCCAGATGTCCAACTAATTTTTACTAAGTCAAAATGGATTGGACGTCTTGTGCTGTTGATGACAGCCATTGAGTTAGAGTGGCCTGTAAGATTTGAAAAGACAAAATCCACAAAAGTTCCCCCTCAACGATCCATATTTGATGTTTTTGCTATTTCCAAGTTCCAAAGTCACCCTGTCTAGGTCGGTGATTCTTAGTATGGTGTGGTTGCAAGTACAGTCGTACCACTACTTACGAAATTAAGTGGTTCCAAGTGATTGGACGTCAAGGCTGTCAATGAAATCCATTGAGCCCCACGTAAAGGTCCATGCAAGGGTTAAGATGGATATAAAACAACTTTCTATATTCACTTTCCATTTTGTCAGCTTAACTCTGCCAGTTATTACACTGAAAGCTTTTCGAGCATCCACTCCAACTTGTTTGGGCACATCTTGTTTCATAACTTTTCAATTTTGTTTCATAAGCATTGCCTCATAAACCCACATGTTTTTTTTTTTTAAATATATTACACTTACTGTATTTACCAGTTACCAATTTCAGTATTTTCCCATTTAACTCACTTCACTCTTGCTTTTTTGCAGCCATCACTCTATCGGCCTGCCGTTTCGTCCGAACTGTGAGCACGGGAACGCTTCCCACGTTTCCGGCCAGCAATGCTTTGGACTCAGAGGCTCTCCCTCCACAAACATAAACTGGTCATCACCGGGACTCCTGCAGATGCTCGAAAAACGAGGTATCTCTGCCTCTTGCTTTGACCGCAACACAGCGCCTGGGCTGACAACCGAAAAGGGCGGGGCTGGGAAAAGAAATGTTTTCAGCTTGAACTTAGTGGAAAAGCTTCAGCGTCTTAGGCTGCACAGAGTCGCCGCCCGAGGCATTAAGAGTCGTGATCGAATCAAGGAAATCTGTACGGTCTCCACCTGATGTTGTGCCCTTTCAAGGCCCCGGACTTTTCATACTTATTTTCTATTGTCATAAAATGATGCGTTCATCCACACTTTCATCTGAAGACGATTGCTTGTAGTGATGCTGCTTAGATGGCAGCAATAGCTCCTTTTCCACACAAATAATTGAATTTAAAAAATATGACATTTTTTTATATCATGTACAGGTTATTTTCACTTTTTTAACTTAGTCGAATTTAATGCACTGATTTATTACTCTCACAGGCAACTTTCAAATTGCACTGGAAGACATTCTGCTCTTTCTGTATATTAACTGCTGTATTGAGAAAACACACATCAGATTACTATATTTTTTGGACTGAAAATAACAATAGCTGCCCTGAAGTATGTGACAAAAACCAAGAACAAACATAATATATTATAGTAAAAATAACATGGGGAACAGAAAGGCTAAATAGCTAAATTAACAGATTGAGTTATTTAGATAAATACGCTTAAAATAAACCCACAACATAACTTATTTACTAAATTCTCAATTTCACTCCAAAACAGAACCAAATCCTTTAAATATTTCTATCTCCATATTAATTTTTAAACAACTCGGTCAACTTTGCAAAAAGAAAACATGCCTAAAGCATCATTAACATGGAAAAAATAGTAAAAAGTATTTAAGTGGCAGCTTCAGCCTTGAAGTCCAAAAAATATGGCAACTTCTCTGATTAAATTTAAAAATAAGTTGACAAAGATACACTGAAAAGACAAAATAATGATCGCACTGAATTATATTTATCTTAGCTGTTTTTATATCGTTACTTTGTGCAGATAAAAACCCATCAGAACACTCGAGTTAAAATACATCAATAAATTTCCAATTTAGAAAATGCATTCATTGGACATAATTTTGTATCTAATGATTAAATTTAGAAAATTGACTAAGTAGTCAGTAGCAAAAAGGCATAGGGTACTTTAGTGTTAAAAGGGAGTGAAAAGATAAACACTTGAAGTTAAACAAAGCACTTTTTATCAGCCCTTTTACTGTGCAATGTCTGTATCCTATGTATATTTCAGTGTGTAATGTATCATCTCTGAATAAAACGTGTTCCCTACTCAACTGAAATCTCAATAATCACTTTTGGGAACGTTGCAAAAGAACTTTATTGACCAAGTCGCAAGATTCGCATAAAAGAGCAAAGGCATTATGTTGAATAAATGGCTCAGCCATCTTTCATTCCACGTTTCGGCGTCCGAAATCCAACCAGCCCTGATAGTCGCGCTCCAACAGGCAGTCAGAGTTCACCATCTCTGTGAACACAACATTCCCATAATGACATTAATCGTTAAAGACAACAGCCTTTCGGTTACCTGGCTGAGGGCCATTTTTTTCACGCCCCAAACCCACAGCATACCTGAGATGGCTTGCATGATTTGTTTGGTTATAATCACGCGTTGGTCCTCTGAAAGGCGTGCCCATCTCTGGGTACGCGGCGCCAAAGGCTCCTGTCTATCTGCAGAGTTTCTTTCTACTGGAAGCTGCTCCACTATTTTGCTTCCAGATGTGGCAACGGCAGCACACGCCAGCAAAACCAAACCCAGTGCAAACGCCCCCATCTTGTTCCCTGACATGATCTCTAACCAGGCCTATACTCACTACCGAGTTACAGCTTGGCATTTATAACATAGAGTAAGAGACAAAAAATGGTCGGACATCAATAAGTGTCCACAGTGGAGGTTTTTTGATCGATTGAAGGATATACGTCAAGGAAATGATACCTTGGTATCTAAACATTGCCGGAGTTATGCTAATCGATTACGTTGGAAAAAGCTTTTTGTGCGGCAATAACCGTAAAACATGTCGATCTATTTACTCTTGCAGTTCAATAGTACCAGGTTGTCAAGGTCTTTTTTTCATTGAAGTCAGTGCATATTATTAACGTGAGGGTTGGGTAACATTTACAAAAAATAATGATGGCCAGGTACCTGCACAATTTTGACCCTAACCTGTAATTTTGGGGTCACAATAAGACAATATATTTAAATTGACTCATTTCATGAATACGTTTTCACTGTATATTACTAATGACACCACTTTAACTGATCATTCGTGCATTATTGCTAGCAACTAACTATTTTCGGTAAGTGTTAAAAAAAAACAAAAAATAAAAAAAATTGAAAAAAGAACTAAAGCAACTTGTGTCAAGAATACTAATATTTGGTATCTCATTTTCTGAAACGCTTTATCCTCACTACGGGTGTGGGGGGTGCTGGAGCCTATCCCAACTGACTTCAGACCAGACGTGGAGGACGCCCTGAATCGGTGGCCAGCCAATCGCAAAAGAGCACAAGGAGACAATCAACCATTCACGCCCATACTCGTACCTAGGGCCAATTTAGAGTATCCAATCAGCCTACCATGTATGTCTTTGGAATGTGGGAGGAAACCGGAGTACCCGGAGAAAATCCACACAGGCCTGGGGAGAACATGCAAACTCCACACAAGTGGATCGACCTGGATTTGATGGGCCACAACTGACCCCCGGGCCTTTAGTTGGACACCAGTGCAAAAATCTCTTAATGCTTTTGAATCAAAACACAGGCTGGCACGGAGGCATACAATTCTCACAGTCGCGCATTGGAAGCTTGACAAGTATGAAGCCTTTTTTTTTTTGCCGTGCCTCATATTTGACTTGTCTACCAAAATCACAGCAAATACTTCATTTTTACTTATCTCATTTTGCCTCAAACATGTCATTTTGGGTTTCTTTTTGGAAACATAATAGTTGTGTGTGAGTTTACTACTTCCAAACACTTTATTGTTAACGGGAAAGCATTTTGAAGCCTTACGGAAAATAAATACACATATAAATGAAAGTTAGGGACTAATTCAAGTTAGAATCTGCAAATAAATCTTTATCGAAAGTCATTTACACACCCATCTATAAAATCTAATCCATCTCAACAAACAAAAGAAGCTTTTTTCCCTTGACCTGTTGCCAAGTGAGAAATGCACGCACACATTTTATCAGGTATTTCTGCCTGCACTACAGCTGTTTTCATTACTATGTCAACTTAATGTCCAATAAAAAATAACTCTTCTCTTAAAGGGCAGATGTCTCTTCACCCTTGAGTCATGGATATCATTGCAATTGTCATTACTGCTGGTAAATATGGTGTAATGTTTTCCACATAATGTGCTCATGTAATTGCAACAAACACATCATTTGAGAGCACAATCATAAAATGTAATTGGCTTTACAGTTGTACCTCGACATACGAGCACTCCGACATACAAGCAATTTGAGATACGAGTAAAATTTCGAGCAAATAATTATCTCTAGATACGAGACAAATTTCGATATATATATATATATATATATATATATATATATATATATATATATATATATATATATATATATATATATATATATATATATATATATATATATATATATATATATATATATATATATATATATATATATATATATATATATATATATATATATATATATATATATATATATATATATATATATATATATATATATATATATATACCGAATAAAAATGAGAAAAAAATCAACAAAATTTATTTATTTAGTCATTAATACATTGAAGTGATAAATAAGTGTTCTATTATTTCAGTTTTTATAGATATGTATTTTAAAGATGCAACCATTAAGCTGCTCAACTTGATTATCAACCTGTCATCAGCTTTTCTGCATGTTTTTCCACAAACTTTCCAAAATGGTTGATTAGAATGCAAATAAGTCCATTTAGACAAGCTCTATTTTCTCCAATCGGGTGTGCCACACGGCAGACATACTTCTCACATTCTTGTTTCGCTTAATGCACCTTTAAAATGTTAAAAATAGTCAAATATTTGGGATCATTATGAAGCTTCTGGACAGCTTGTTGATGATTTGATTCTGGTGTGGTAGAGGAGGGAGATATGGAAAACAGACTCCCGAGGACCGTACTTGGCCACCACTGACCTAAAAGATAGAAGAAAGAAGAAGTTAACATGCCATTCTATGATATTTTTTAAATTGGATTTAGGCCTTTTAAGGTCTTTTAAATTATCAAAAGCAGACAAAAAATAACAGCGTATAATTTCTTCTTCAGGGAGAAGAATAAATTGAATATATATATATATATTTTTTTTTTATTTTTTTATTTTTTTATTGTCTTAACCAACCAGTCAGACTATTTTTTTTAAATTACTCTATTTAGGCAAAAGAAACTCGATATTTAAATGTGTTTGGCTGAGGTTATCAGATGCAACCATTAAGCTGCTCAACTTGATAATCAACCTGTCATCAGCTTTTGTCACACCTCTAAAGCACAAAAAAAAAACTATTATCTGCATACCCGACATAGTTGTAGCGTCTGCAAGGACAGTCTATAAAATGTCCACCGGAGCCAGTAGCAGTCACTCTTCGTCAACTGCAGCATCTGCCTTTGTCTGTACCTCTTCACCATGTCTCTCATCATGAGCCGCTCAGGCGTCACGTCTCGCAGCATCTCCTCCGCCAGCACCATGAGCATTGGGGGCGCGCAGATGTTCGGAAGCAGTCAGCGTATCTCCAGCGTCTACCAGGGCCGCACACCCAGCGTCTACGCGGGTGCAGGGGGCGTAGGTACCCGCATCTCCCAGGCCAGCGCCAACCTGTCCTATGGCGGCCTCACCTCATACGGCTTTGACGCAGTTGGGTCCAACGAGAAGGGCACCATGCAGAACCTCAATGACCGCCTGGCAAGCTACCTGGACAAGGTAAGAAATAAGTTTGAGAAAGTCCTCTTTTTCCCACATTATAGGGATCATTCATTTTGAATCTCGGATTCAAAAATTCAAGCAACAAAAATACATTTGCTACAATCGTATAAAGTCTGGTTAGATTCTGATTTACCTCTACTTTGCAGTTGCAATATTTACATGATTTCATTGAAAATGTGAATAGTATCATGCAAAACTTTAAGATCATTTCTTTTGTAATTGTATGAAATATATGGGTAATACGTCAAAACTATCCTGACAACAACCTTTAATTAAGAATTATGGTAGTATGAGGTTCTTGATAAAAATCTCCATTAGTGTTAATTATTATTTAAATGACTATTTTCTAATAGCCGTAAAACTGCATTTTAGAATGCGATGCTTCACGTCAATATGATCTTCCTTGACATTTTGTGGAGGACATGATGATTGTCTGTAATTGGAATTGTTTGTGTTCAGGTACGCTCTTTGGAGGCTGCCAACAGAAAGTTGGAGATCCAGATCAGAGAGTTCTATGAGAAGAGGTCTCCCATTTCCAGGGACTTCACTGCCTACTTCGTCACCATCAATGAACTGCGAACTCAGGTGACTATACTTGCTGTGCAATAGACAAGGATCAAAAACTGAAGTCTAGACTCATTAACAGCCATTGTACCTCTCGAGGAACCGGTTGAAGGGCGGTTTCTCAGCCACCTGTTTTTCTTATGCATATTTAAACACCCTAACTTCTTCTGTTTGTATTGTGTACTTAAAAAAAACAGGGAGTGCTTGCAGTAAATGATTACCTTTCAGTGCCATTTATGCCAATAGACTTCCAATCCATTTTGACTGGGAGGGTTGAAAGCGATCATGTGCTTTGGAGTCTATCACCTTCATGCATTCATTTTCTGTTCAACTTATACTCAGAAGGTTTTCGGGGGTTTTGGAGCCTCATCTCATTTTCTAAACCGCTTCATCCTCATTAGGGCCACAGGGGGTTCTGGAGCCTATCCAGGCCAAATATGGGGAGTAGTCTTTCTGAATTGGTTGCCGGACAAACCATTCACACTCACACTCGTACATAGGGGCCATTTAGAATGTCCAATCAGCCATGCATGTCTTTGGACTGTGGAAGAAAACCGGAGTACCCGGAGAAAACCCACACAAGCCCTGGAAGAGCATGCAAACTCCACTTAGGTGGACTGGCCTGGATTTGACCCCAGAGCTGTGAGGTCAAGGGAATTTGCCTGTCTTTCTTAACCATTTGAAGACTATGAATTGAACGCCAAGTGGGAGGGAGCATCTTGGGCAAAAATGAAAATATCACCAAAATCAGGCACAGATAATTGCGACATCGCCATGGTCATGGGAACCAACCGGTCCCTATTGGTTGTAAAAATATATATTTTTTTAGAAATAATGGTACAACCCTATTCATCAAAATTGGAATAAAATATGATGACTTTTCAAGATTTAGCTGGGGACAAACAACCCTGCCACTGCAACTTTCTGCTTTTTTTTTGTATGTATACCTTTTTGAACGAAAAGTTTGCTATCAATTGAATTTGAGAGAAACTGCTTGCCCCTATAAATGAACATGTAGATTATACTGCTACCTACTGGACAAAGCGCACAGTGAACCCAATGTTGCATGTGAATGTTCCTGCTTTAGATCGCAAGAAGGTATGCAGAGAATCAGAGCATCATTCTGCAGATTGACAACGCTCAACTGGCGGCGGATGACTTCAAAATGAAGTGAGTTCCAAGAAAATGGTGCAAAAGTGCGTTTGTATTTTTCTAGATTTCTGAGCCTCAAAATGCGACGTATGTGTTCTGCAAGGTATGAGTTGGAAATGAACACTCGTGCCATGGTGGATTCTGATTTGGTCCGTCTTCGAGGGGTCCGGGACAACATGGTCGTTACCATCAGCGACCTGAAAATGCAGTTAGAGAATCTCAAGGACGAACTGGCACAACTCAAGAGGATCCATGAAGAGGTCTGCTAGTGTATTTTGAAATGAAACACCTTATCTGTTCATTATTTTAAATCTTCACAGAATTGAAAAGTATTTTCTGGGTTGTCAAATAGGAAATGAATGCAGCAAGGCTACAATACAATGGCAACGTGAACGTTGAAGTGGACGGCCCGTCATCTGTGGATCTTTCCAAAATCCTTCAAGACGTTAGGGAGCAGTATGAATCTATGGCGGTGAAGAACAAGCAGGAATTGGAACGGTGGTATCAAGCTAAGGTGAGATGGGAGACAACAACATCATCTTGGATTGCAAAGTACTCCTTTGACGAACTCATTGTGGAGTTTTTTTCTGTTCTAGATGGATTCCCTCCAGTCAGAAATCAAAGGTTTCAGCACAGAAGTAAAGACCTTTTCTTCCCAACTTTCGGAGCTGAAGCGGACGTACCAGAGTTTGGAAATCACTTACCAGGGAATCCTCGCCGAGGTGAGTCATTTCCCCCATGAACTTTTTATACTTGGCTTTTCCACTAATTAATATTTCCATTCTCTTGCGTACAGATCGAATGCCTCCGTCAGAACCTTGCCGAAACCAAGATGCGATACAGTAACCAGCTCAGCCAATTGCAGATAACCATTAACAGTTTGGAGGTGGAGCTACAGCAACTGAAGGTTTCCATCGAGCAACAGCAGACAGAGTACAAACTACTCCTTGACATCAAAATGAGACTGGAGAGGGAGATTGCAGAGTACCGCCGTCTGCTGGATGGAGAGTCTTACGAACAGAAAAAGTGAGATATCATCCATTGAATTCAATCATGACATGACATGTTTGACCTTACTCATCTTACACTGTTGTCTTTCCTTAAAGGCCATTGGTCATTAGCAAGGTGGTGGTGGAAGGTAAGCCACGAGCAGTCTTCTATTCGTGAAATCACCATGTGAATCTTGTCCTAACCTGTTTCCTTCACCTTTCCACCTTTGCAGAACACAAGCCCCAAGTAGAGAGGAGAGTGAGGACCATTGTGGAAAATATAGTCGATGGGAAGGTGGTGTCCACCAGCGTGGATACCCAGAGACAAGATTATTAAATGGTTGAAAATATTCCTCAGATGAACCATTGTAATAACCTTGCATCTATCCTTTCCCCGTTAAAAGGCAATGAAAAACAACAGTTTTAATCTTGTATGCGCTTCTATTTTCTACAAATACAATTATGGAGGAAAAAAAAGATCTGAACTCAATATCAGGAGAAAAGTAATGATAAAATCAGTAGGAACATGTCATAGGGAGTGCCAAAAATCCATCTTTTGGTTATTCTTTTAAACATGACACACACAAATGGATGTCTTCAATTTTTGGAATGGAAAATTTGAATTCCTGACATGAAAATGATGGCGATACAAATTAAAATGGTTTTCCTGCAAGCTCTGATGTGTATGCATTTTATTTGATTCTAAATTGGTTCCTTCATTTTTCCACGTATACCACGTGTTTCAAAGTGGCGGACTGGGGGCCAAATCTGGCCCGCCGCATCATTTTGTATGGCCCGAGAAAGTAAATCATGAATGCCGACTTTCTGTTTTGGAATCGAATTAAAATGAAGCCTATAGATGTATATAAAATTTCCAAATTTTCCCACTTTTAAATCTTATTGTAATTTTTTCTTCCATATTTTTGTTGTTTTTAGCTCAAAATTCATTTTGTAAAATCTAAAGATATATATAAAACATTGCTAAAATAAACATTGTTTTAGATCTATTAAAAAATGAATATTCAGGGCTTTTAATCCATTTATTAAAAAAAATATCTAAATATTATATCTAAAATGGTCTGGCCCATGTGAAATCGAGTTGACGTTGACTACTAATACTATGACGAGTACTACAAACAGATTCTACTATTACGCCATGGGAAACATTGAAATTACCGCATGTGGGCAGCAAGCTCTGGTTGTTTCCTCATTTTCTGAACCGCTTAATCCTGATTAAGGTCGTTGGGGGTGCTGTCTCCAGCCCAGAGATGGGAGACACCACAAAACGATGGCTAGTCGATCGCAGAACACAAGGAGACGGACACAAGTGCACAATGACACCCATACTTAGGGGCAATTTAGAGTGTCCAATCAGCCGTTCATGCATGTTTTTTTTTTCTTGGAATGTAGGAGGAAACCGGAGTACCCGGACGAAACTCACGAAGGCCCGGGGAGAACATTCAAACTCTACACAGAGGTACTGAACCCAGGACCCTGGAGCTCTGTGTTGTCATTAATGACAATACACGTCCAGTCCATTTTGATCAGTCAGTTATCGACATTGATGGTACAGTCGGGTAACTGCTATAAGAATTTACTACTCTCTATTCAATTTCTTTCTTAGACACTAGGTGGCGTCTGTGTCTTTCCAATTTCCAAGACTAATATTTTCAGCCACACCCAGTTTATGTGGAAAAATTATGAACATGGTTAGATCCAAACCCCACCCCCCATAAGGACAAATGACGCTGCCAAGCAAACAGGTAAAAAATTTTAAGTTCCATATATTCACATATTTGTGTATGTTGTGAAAAGTTGTCTATACTTAAGCATACAACCAAAGTTTTGGTCAAAGAAGAGTACAATCAACATGTTCACAATTATATATGATAACCATCATCCATCATGTCCCCATTGTTAAATAATTAAGTACCCCCACCCTCCTTCTACTGTCACTTTTGGAGAACTCATCTCATATCTCATCTGATTTTCTGAACCGCTTTATCCTTATTAGGGTCACAAGGGGTGCTGGAGCCAATCCCAGCTGTCTCAGGGCCAGAGGTGGGGGACACCCCGAATTGGTGGCTAGCCAATCACAAGGCACAAGGAGACGGACAACCATGCACACTCACTCCCATACCACCCACACATAGGGGCATTTTAGAGGGTCCAATCAGCCTACCATGCATTTTTTTTTAATTACCCAGAGGAAACCCACACAAGCCCAGGGAGAACATGCAAACTGCATACAGGTGTACCGACTTGGACTGGAACCCAAGACCCCAGAGCTGTGAGACTGAGGCGCTAAGTACTCGCCCTCTTTTGGACGACTTGTACACAATTAAACACTACCATTAAACTTCTCAGTAATATAGGACTTTGAATTTTTAATGTATAATTTGACATTCTGGTAGAAATACCTTGTTTTCTTATTAAGGCCATTGCCAACTGTAAAACAATTTTGGAATTAGTAAGTAAGGGTGTTGTCCTGGGTTCAAATCCAGGTCGGTCCACCTGTGTGAAGTTTGCATGTTCTCCCTGGGTTTGGGTGGGCACTTTGGGTTCCTCCCACATTCCAAAAACATGGTAGCCTGATTGTACACTCTAAATTGCCCCTAGGTATGGGTGTGAGTGTGCATGGTTGACCTGTGATTGGCTGGCCTTTTTTTTTTTCTTCCCCATAACTGCCTTCCCCTTCTCTATGAAATTGCAGTATAATAGTACAACACTTTTCGAATACTAATTGAACAAAAATAGTAGTAGTGAAGCAAATAGAACATGACAGTAACGCTACTAATAAGAGTATATTATGTTCTTCTCATGAACATTTAGTACTCCAAGTACTTAGTAACCATCTGAACTTGGTATTTGACTAGTAAGCTAAGATAACGTGCCAATAGAATCTTTTATTGCATGGACTGGTCGGATAACAAGGATAATTGGTGGAAGGTGGTTATTAAAACAGTGAAGAAATGTTTATTGACAAAATGGGACTGCAGGCACTTGAAACACCTACTCGGGAGTTTTGAAAAGAATGCATGCTACATTTATGACTGCAAACAACAGTGATCAGACTGCAAAAAAAACCTAAAAGAAATCTACAAACAGTGTCACGGTACATTTTGTATGTATAATGTCAAGCAATGGGATTAAGCAGACTTTGTGAAAATGGTTACAGAGATCCAATTACACTATTTGCAGATGGACAGTTCACATGTTTTGCAAAATCTGCTGGAAATTTCCAGACCTGAGAGAAAGAATGCCAAGTGTGTTGCATAACCTTTGATTGTAGTTAAGGGCGGAGCCAACACCTGGAGGCTAAGTCAACGTGTACCACACAAACCTGTCCTAACCTGAATTCAAGCAGCCTGAGAAAAGACCACCGAAAACTAAGCGCAGGACTGATATGTTTATTTCACGCCAAAATAGTCAGTAAATGAAATATTGTTTCATTGCATTTGCGTCAAGCAAATTATTTCAAGTGTTATTAATAAAAGTATGACTTGTGGAGTGGACAAGGGTCATATAAATTCCAACATTTCCACACCCAACTAAAAGCACTTTAGGCATTCACTAGTCTGAGCACAAAGTATACCTTGCTGACATGCAATAACTGCTTTCCCCTAAAGCTGAAATACTTCTTGTCAACCAAGTATTTGTCTATAAAGTCATTTGAACTGAGTCTTCCCATTAAGAGGTAGAAGTGAACAAATCAGGCAGCTGGTTGCCGAATGGTTAGTGCGCTGGCCACAGTTCTGGGGTTAAGGTTTCAATCCCAAGTCAGTCCTCACTGAGTGGAATTTGCATGTTCTCCTTGGGCTTACGTGGGTTTTCCCCAGGTACTCCGCTTCCCTCCCACATACCAAAAATACACAAGGTAGGCTGGTTGTAAGCTGGGATAGGCTCCAGCACCCCACTTCAACCCTTGTGACAATACTAAATATTTTTTTCCATTTATTTTCTGAACCACTACATCCTCGCAAGGGACGCAGGGGGTGCTGGAGCCCATCCCAGCTGACTTAGGGCCAGAGGCCGAGGACACCCTGAATCGTTGGCCAGCAGATTGCTGGGTACAAGGAGACGGACAACCATGCTCACTCACACTTTTTGGAATGTGGGTGGAAAATGGAGTACACGGAGAAAACCCACACCGGCCCGGGGAGAACATTCAAATTCCACACGGGTGGACCGACTTCGATTTGAACCCAGTGCTGTGATGCTGTTTCAAATGAGTCCCTGTTTTTGCACATTTACTAGAATATTTAGCAACTTCAGTAATATTTCAAAATTATTAGCTATGAACCTTCAAATCCACCTTTTTTTTTACTCAAATAGAAGTTTCTTCACTTAAATAGAAATCCTCTCGGATAAAATGTTTTAAGCCTCAAACCAAACTTCCAGTGTGCTTTGTTCAGAGATTGCAGCCACACCTTGAACTAGTCTTTCACATACCAAACTCCCAGTTCCCTTGTGACCTGGTATGTTCAAGCAAGAACATGTTCAAGGTTTAAAGACACTGTGTCCTTTTACCTGCAGACTGGTACAACAAACACCATTTAAAATGGTATAAAACAATGTGAAATTAAATGCAATTAAGCATAAAGTTGTCCTTATCGGAAGTTTATCTAAGATTCAAGACTTTGCAAGATAAATCTTTGAAACTGATAAAGAACTTCTTTCAATTTTTGTGAATTTGAACGAAAGGAGCACACAACATTCCTTCGGTTTTTGGTTGCCAGATTAGCAATAAAAAATTGTACTAATGATGCATATAATGAATATTTCAAATAAAAAATTAAATGAGTACATTCCGACCTATATAGTCTTAAAATGTAAGTAGTTTATGTAGTTTGCAGACCCCTGGCTTTAAGGCACCATTTCAAATAAAGTCTCCTTTTTTTAACACAACAATATTTAGCAGCTTCGATATCATCGTTTTAAGTAATGAATGCTAACTCTAAATCATACATTTAAATGTTTCCCACCATTTGTTGCCTGGACATCATGACACGCAGAGATTTTCAAAGGTGTGTATGTCCACGCGGCACAAAAATGCATATTTTCATTAACAAACCATGCAGGACATATTCCTATATTTACTGTCCCAGTAACATTATTCATTTAGTTTTTTTGCATTCACTAATCCATTTTAAACCCCAATTTGGCACACCAATGCAAAGAGATGGCTAAAAAAAAACAAATATACAGAATAAATCATTTTCGATTAGATTCTCTCAGTCGTAGTCCCACACTGACTCTTTAAACCAAGAGTGACTTTTCTGTTTGCATCGAATTGTTGTGCAGATAACCTGCACAGAGTTGCAAAGTGTGTACTAATCTTTCAGGCACCAACTTGCAGCCTCGTTGTTTTAATTGAATTTCAAACCAACCTGACCAGAGCAGCAACATGTTCCAATAAGCCTATTGCCACTCCGCCACACCCTGTAGTCACGGCAATGGCATCATGTTGCACCTCTTACGAAAGCGCAAAGCATGGACACACAATGCAGTGAAGTCACAGCAGAATACATAGAATCAATATAATAATGTTTAAATAACACAAACCACCATTGCCAACTGATTATGGATAGACATCCTTCAAAATCTGAGTCTGATGAGCGTTTCAATTTTAAAATAAGAAGCTCTAAATGACGATTGGGAAATTGGTATTTCAACAACTTGTAGGAAATGGCTTCACAAAGTTAGCATTTAGACAGCTGAGGTCACCAAAATGGTGACGGAAGATTAATCTCATATTTGTGCAAAATAAAAGATGAAGTTGAATGAAACCAATCAATGTCAATAAATTTGCCATAATTATGTCTTATATAACTGTCCTTCGCTTTTAGCACAAGTGGTTTGGCTGCTTTGTTTGAGAATGACAGTAATTCATAGATGATATATCATCTGTCAGGGAACTGACATGACACTTCAAACTGGTTGGATCTGACTTCACAGCCTCAGGCTAAGAGGACAAGGGCGTCAACCTTTCACTATTCATACTTTGAAACAAATATAGTGATTACAATCCAAAGTCATGGACTATGGTAGTTCAAGAAATAAGGGGAGAAAGTGGTCTGAATTTCATGTCTTGTGTGAGGTTTATGGGCATGTACATATATTTTTTGAATGTCTTTAGATTCCAAGTCCCCCTTTTCTCCTTCAGATAACTTGTAGTGAATTAACCTGAGGGATTAGGATGAGGGGTGGAGCCTGGCATTTTAAGCAATGCTCCTCCTTTCGTCTCAGCACGCCTTTACTTGCAGCAGAGGCCGCCTTCCACAGCATAAAAGGGACACAGAGAAGCCACAGTGTATCTCAGTCCATCATCTCCCTCAGGAAGGAAGTCACCACTGACCAATCGACACAATGTCAACCCTCTCCAGGACATCTTTCTCTGGCCGCTCCTATGCAGGTGGAAACCTGGGTGGTGGCATCCGCAGGGGCCAAGCTTTGAGTGTTTATGGAGGTGCGGGAGGTAGTGGCTCAAGAATCTCCAGCAGTTATGGAGGTGGCAGTAGTTATAGCATCGGAGGAGGTTCAAGTTTTGGCATGGGAGGTGGTTCAGGTTTTGGCTTGGGAGAAGGCCTGGATATCCATGTTGGGGCCAACGAGAAGGCCACCATGCAGAACCTGAACGACCGCCTGGCCACTTACCTCGACAAAGTGCGCAGCCTTGAGAAGGCCAATGCCGAACTGGAACTGAAAATCCGCCAGTTCTTGGAGAACAAGGCCTCCCCACTTGCCCGTGACTACTCTGCTTATCAGCTCACCATCAGCGATCTGCAGGGGAAGGTAAGAATACATCTGATTCTATTTGCGTTCACAAAAAGTTACAGTCATTCTATATTTCACACAGATTCAGGACGCCACACGCATCAACGGAGGAATCTATCTTGCCATCGATAACGCTAAACTGGCAGCCGATGACTTCAAAACCAAGTAAGCTTAGAGGCTGACAGTGAAGAAAACCCTTGTAAACCATTTGTAAACTGTATTCTATACGGGACAGCATATGACCTTTCATTGCCTCACAGGTATGAGAACGAGTTGGCTATGCGTCTTTCAGTGGAGTCAGACATTGCCGGTCTCAAGCGTATGTTGGATGAGCTGACACTTGTCCGCTCAGACCTGGAGATGCAGATTGAAGGCCTCAAGGAAGAACTTAGCTACCTGAAACGTAACCACGATGAAGTGAGTAGCAAAGAATTTCACATCTCATTACAAGATATATTCTGGGTCCTACATCCAACAAATATTTTTATTTGACAGGAAATGGCAGCCATGAGGGTACAGATGACTGGACAGATCAACGTAGAAGTAGATGCCAAACCACAAATCGATTTGACCAGAGTCATCAGTGAGATCCGTGAGCAGTACGAGAGCGTCGCCGCAAAGAACCAGAGAGATCTGGAAAGCTGGTTCCAGTCTAAGGTAATCCCAAAAGAACATTTTTTTTGGTTGTTACAAAGCAAGTAGTGGACCATGAAACTAACAAATCAAATCATCTATTGCAGACCGATGCACTCAACAAGGAAATGGCCGTCAGCACAGAAACTCTCCAGACCTCCAGGTCAGAAATCTCCGAGATCCGTCGCACCCTGCAGGGCTTAGAGATCGAACTCCAGTCTCAACTAAGCATGGTACATTTAAATGAACCTTTCAGTGATACATTCTCAAAACAATTTCTACTGGGCACAATGTCTCCATCTGCAAATTCTTTAATGCTGGGCTCTCTCTCCTCCGCGTTCCTATAGAAAGCATCCCTGGAAAACACGTTAGCAGAAACCGAAGGACGATATTCTATGATACTCCAAGGCCTCCAAATGCAAGTGACAAATCTTGAATCCCAACTGATGCAACTGCGTGCCGACATTGAGAACCAGAACCACGAATACAGCATGCTCCTAGACATTAAGACCAAACTTGAACAGGAAATTGCTGAATACAGGCGACTTATGGACGGAGAAGGAAGGTAAGAGAAAATCAGCAAATTGCAGTCACAAGAGTCCAACCACATTTAATGTTTAACGCATACATCGTGGTCTCCCCCAGCATTGGCGCAACCAGGACCAGCTCTGCCCGGGTGATCATGATCACAGAGGATATCCTGGATGGCAAAGTGGTGTCATCTACAACCACCACTCAGTAGGCTGCCTCAAACAGCAGCGGCAGCGCTAAGGTGTGACGCCTGAAGTCGACCTTTTCCTCTCAAACTGAAGAAACGATGTAATAAAAGGCTGCCCTACGTTCTGCCAACCTACTCCCTGTGTCTGTCTTTAATCACGCGCTTGACTGTGTTCAGTTCAAAGGGATGAACATATGAAAGGGAATAAACTGCATAGGCTTTAAATTATATTATCACAATGACAACATACTTTCTAATAACTGATGTAGTTTTACTTTAACACATCCTCCTATAACTTGAATCCAGTTGTTCTGAGACCTTAGATGCAGGCTTAGATGACTCAGTACTGTATATTTGAATCTCTTAAACCTGACATAGTGGTTCTCTGGTCAAATCCAACCGGTTGCCAACAACCACTTCTCAGACTTTTTTATTCCATACTGTTTGGTCCAGAGTAAAACCAAAATTTGTAGTGCATACCTTGGGGGCTGCCGTAAATACAAACCAGCCTAGTATAGAGAAGAGCAGACTGCTGGTTCGAAACCTAGTAAGAAAGGTGGTCTCGGTTTCTTTTACATGTGAACTGAGTTTGAGTTGAGTTTGGTTTACTTAACAAGGGACAGCACATATTCTCATCTCATTTCATTTTTTGAACCGCTTTATCCTCATTTGAGTTGCAGGGGGTGCTGGAGCGAATCCCAGCTGTCTTTGGGCCAGAGGCGGGGGACACCCTGAATCAGTTGACAGCCGATCAAAGTGCACAAGGAGCAAGACAGCCATGCACACTCACACCCACACCCATACCCAGGGGCAATTTAGAGCGTCAAATCAGCTCACTATGCATGTTTTTGGAATGTGGGAGGAAACCGGTGTACCCGGAGGAAAAACCCAGGCAGGCCCGGCTAGAACATGCAAACTCCACATAGCTGTACATGACCTAGATTTGAACCCAGAACCTCAGAGCTGTGAGGCTGGCATGCCTAACATTCATTATTTTTTAAAAGAATAAGAAATGGCAGTAAGCAAGCATTAACTGCACCATCTTTATTGAATTCAAAGTGTCCTCCAAGGTTTCACTCAACTTCATCCACGTCTACATCGACAGTCTTGCTGCTCTCAACCACCCTCCCATCTACGACAGTCTCCACAACTGTGATGACTTTGGTGACCACTGTAGAGAAGAAAGCTAATTTCAGTATTTGAACCTTATTACATTTTTAATGTTGTGTCTGAAGAAACTCACCTTGCCTTGAGCTGTTCAAAAAGAAGAGCAGAGCATATTATTACAAGTGATGAATATTATTTTTTTTAAATGATTTAAGGAACAATATTTTCGGGATTCTTCACAATATTTAGTCATATTCTCACCTCTCCTCTTCTCCATCCAGCAGCCGTCTATACTCTGCAATCTCCAGCTCCAGTCGGGTTTTAAGGTCCAAGAGTATGTCGTACTCGTGCCTATTGTTGGTGATGTTTGCGTGGATCTGGGAAAGCTGCGCCTCTAAGCCCTCCACCATGTTTTGCAGGCCGGCCAATTGAGCAGCGTAACGGGATTGAGTCTCTGCTAGGGTGCCCTCAAGGGATGCTTTCTGATAGGTTTGTGAAAAGAAGATATGATGAACCAACATTGAAGTGAGACCATGTGTTGCTGGGAAAATAAAGTGGAATACCATGCTAATATGGGACTGCAGTTCAATCTCCAGCCTCTGAAGAGTGGTCTTCAGGTCTTTGATTTCTGTGCGGGATGTCACCAGGGACTCTGTTTGTGTGATCACTTCTTGTTCTATTGCTACCATCTTGGCAAAAAAAATATATAGATTTTTTAATTTTTTGGTTGAGCAAATCTTATCATTGGCTTTGTTCGTTACCTTGGTCTGGTACCAGGATTCGAGCTCCCTGCGATTTTTGGCGATCAGAGCCTCATAATGGTCTCTGATTTCTGTCATGGCCTGGTTCAGGTCTGGAGAGGGTGACGCATCCACGGACACGTTAACTTGACCGCCCATTTGACTCCTCAGTAAAGCCAATTCCTGTAAAAAGTCAAAGATGGAATCCTAAAAAACTCATATTTTGTTGTGTTCTTTTCACATGTTTGGTACAAACTGTAGCAATGAGCTAAAAGCAGCAGAAATTAATTCAAGAAACTGAATTTAGTCAAAGGCAGTGTTTAACAGAGCAAAAGTGTTTGTTCAAAAATCACCTAACACTGAGATTCTTTGTGTTTTTAAAGTGTGGTCCTGTGTACTTTAGGACGGTCCTAAGTCACAATAGGCTTTGACAAATGGTGATAGTTGTCAAATACCATTGGGTGAATTGTGAAAAGAATGGAGATATACACACTGAGGTCAAGAATGGTGTGTAAATACTTTATGGGCGTGGGCTACCCATAGGAATGTACCTAGTGAGCTAAAGTTACTCATTTTCTTTCATCCTTACCTCTTCATGATTTTTCTTTAGCATGATGAGCTCGTCCTTAAAACCGTCCACTTGGCACTCCAGATCCACTTTAGCCCTGTTTAGCTCTTCCAGTACCCTCTTCAAGCCGGCGATATCGCCCTCCACAGCCATTCTCATCGCCAGCTCATTCTCATATCTAAGAGATTGGCATAGTTTGGTAGGGTTTAGGTGGATCCTGTTGGATGTGCACGGAGAGAACACTCACTTCATTTTGAAGTCATCAGCAGCCAGTTTTGCGTTGTCGATGTCGAGGATCGTCTTGGCATTGAGCCTTGCGGCAATCCGGATCTGGGAGAATGTCAGACATGCCACAACATTAAGTCATTGTTCAAACGCGGAAATAGTTGTTAAGAGTTTGCTGCTATAATTTCGATTTTACATGTGTGTAATAATTAGGGGTGTAACGATATAGTTCAAGGGGGTGTATCTGGATTGAGACATTGATTGAGGACCCTCATCTATTTAAAATATAACTGGTTTTGTTAAATGTTTACATATCATAATGAATTGATCAAGCCATGAATTGAAATCTAATTGTGGCAGCCTTTGTTATATCAACAGATATAGTATTGTTGTTCAAAGAATTGCTATCATAGTGTCATAAAAGCTGGCCATGTCCTATACAGCTTGGTGTCCTGAGGGTTTCAGGTGGGTTGGAGCCTATCAAGTTGTTTTTGAGTGAGAACCATGGCAATATATCTGATAGATTGACTCAAAAGTGAAGAAACCTGTTGGGATATTTTTAGTGGGAGCTTAGATTGAACCCAATGATACTGGGATGTGATGCACTTTAAGATAAGTGTTTGCTTCCTGTCTTCTAAACATTTTTTTCCCTGTTAAAATACGAGCCATCATATCATGTAGTGGATAATCCTATTACTCCTCCCACCTTTTCCTTCAGATCATCAATGATGACGAAGTAGTTGGTGTAGTCGTGGGTGATGACAGATCTGCTCTGGTACCATTCTCTAATCTGCTTGTCCAGGCGCTCGTTCTCCATCTCCAGGGAGCGCACCTTCTCCAGGTAAGAGGCCAGGCGGTCGTTGAGGTTCTGCATGGTGGCCTTCTCGTTGGCGCCCACATGCAGGTCCAGGCCGTCGGCTAAGTTGAAACCCTCTGCGGGTAGGTAACATGCCTGAGCGGAGGAAATGCGGGTTCCGTGGCCACCGGCTCCACCGTAGACGCTAAGGGTTTTCTGGCCGTAGGATCTAGTTCTCAACGACATGATGGGGGATCTGGTTGTGGTCCGAGCGGAAATAGTGGAGATGATCTGCAGTTGTGAGCATCACTTTGCCCTCTGGCTTATATAGGATGCAAAATGGGAGGGGCTTTCGTTGAAAGAGAAGAATGTGGTTACCATTTTTTTCCATGTAATCACTACATCAGCAAGTGGGTGAGGGGTTCATCGGCCCTCATTACAGGTCAAACTTGAGATTCTGCATTTTATCTATTGTCACTGAGGAAGCGTTCTTGAAATACTTCTCCACCAAATGCTAAATTTCGTAATTGACACCCTTCGTATCATTTCCAGACAAAACTAACATTTTGAAGTAACACATTAAGAGGAGAGATGTAGGAAAATGTTCACTCAAAACATTTGCCCCACCAACATAACAGAAATGACACATGACGGTGACAATTTCACATCAACCAAACAAGGTATAGGTTGACATCAAGGTTATTGAAGTAGAATATACGAGCGTGGAAATGAGCAAGATTGCATTTACCGATGCTTGAGGAGTCATTTCTCATGAATGTTGAAATACTTTTACATCCTGGTGTCACAGACCCACCTCATATTGGGACAGAGGTTTGGTAGACGTCACACACAAGACTAAATGACAGGCAAACACAATAACTACAATTGTGAATGTTAAACAATGTGTAACCTTAAGCTAAACACAGATTCCTGTCATGCATTAGAAGTCATTGAATGTGTACATGGCTTCGGAATGTATGAGAGAAGTCAAACAGCGCGACACATGCATTGAATGATTGATTATAATTCACTAAGATTTTATATTACCAGAAAAACTATATGTATACGTGTGCATCTCTGTGTATTTATGTATATTGTATATTGATATATATATATATATATATATATATATATATATATATATATATATATATATATATATATATATATATATATATATATATATATATATATATATATATATATATATATATTTCAGCAACACGCTTATTTATTACTTATTTATTTATGTCTAAAAGTGCCGACATTAAATGATTTGTTTGTCCTATAAAGAGTTCATACTCTAATTTGACTACACAAGGCCAGGCACTGTACTTCTTTTTACAAATTATACATTGTCGACTCACTGAATGGTTGTAAAAATTCTCTGCACCTGCCAGAAACAACATCCTGTCTCTAGTGGAAAATGATCCCTTATTTTACACCTTATCTTGTTTAGCAGCATAGCTTTGTTGTTTGACTGATGCTTACTGTCCCCTTTGGCATTTTCTGTCTATCTGATAGATAAGGTGATGTCTCACGGGATGACAGGTGTGTCAACTAAATGTGTCCAAACTTTGGCCCGCCGGCCAACTGCGGTCCGCTGCTTAGTTTTTATTGGCCCACAGCAAAATATGAAAAAAAAATCATTGAATATGACCCACATAATAATCTTAAACACAGACTAGACTACATTTTGTATAATGTCATCTTTAGCACGAGATGAAGCTAGTCGGTTAAATAGCACCTTTTTTATTAACTCAGGAGTCAAAACCTTACGACAAGTTGAAATTAATGTAGAAACTGTAGAAACTGTTAATACATTGTTTCTTGATTTTCACTTCACATGTTGTCCTTGTTCTGCCAAGTTTTTGTTAATGGTGTAAATGAAATATATACATTTTTAGAACACTAAATTATGACCACAATAGTATTTACATGGTGTCAGTTGAGTGACTGTTTAAAAATGTGTTTGTACAGTACATACATAGACTAATGGTCATCATGGAATGATATGTTTATTTTCAAAAGACGGACTCTTACTTTGAGTGTTAGTGAATTGGCTACAAATTATTCATTCGTAGAGAGCAGGAGTTTCGGAGCTTTGTACAACGGAAGCATAATTTACATTAACCTAGGCAACGTCTGTGTCTGCCTAGAAACAGTAAGAGCAGCATTGGAATCTCAACAAAAAAGCCGCTGAGACATTAAATGTTTAGGTCGCGCAAATATACTTTAAAGCGTTTTTTTTTTCAATTGTGGCCAACATTTTTTAGGAGGAATTTGCAAACTAAAGCCAATTTTATTTATTTCGTTTATTAAACAATACACAAGAATCAAGATGGTGGGGAAAAAAGTAGGAAGAAAGCATATCGGAAGTGAGAACTAATTTCCACATTTACATTTGCTAACATAAGGGTCAGGATGTAAATAAATATATGACATTGCAAAATCAATATTTGGATTTTTATCTAATTTAGGAAAATAGCTTTTCCATGTGAGAGCTGTGGTTTACGTTTTCCATGCATTCTTTAATTTATAACTTCTATTTTTGAAACACAGTTTGTTGTCTGAATGTATGCTCTCTACAAATGCAGAAACCGGATAGACATGGCTGGCGCGTGAAGCAGCTTTCTTGATTGGCTCTTTTGTTCTGTGAGCTTCTCGCATCAAAAATGTTGCCCTGCTTGTCGTCACATTTAAATAAAAGCATTTTTGTTTTTGTTGCTTACGACAGGGTTTCACAACCACTGTCACCCAACTAATGTTTCTTGAGCTTCCTGATGACAGTTTACACCCTTTTGTTAGGATGAAGGTGACGAAATACAATCCTGATGTGTTGATGCTATGACCTGTCAGCATCAAAAGTTACCGCAGCAAGGTAAAAAATACAACAGTTATTCCAAAGGAATTAAAAATTGGACAAAGTCATAGTATTAAAGATTAAAGTCTTAATTTTATTAGAAGTTATAATAGCAGTTGTAAAAGCCTGCGTGGGATTACTCTGGTTTCCGTGTTTTGAGATACGAGTAAATCGACGTATGAGCTCGGTCCCAGATTGTATTAAGATTGTATCTTTAGAGGAATGGAGTCGAGGGGCTCTACCCTGTTGTCTTCAGCTACAGACTACAGAGAAACTGTGAGGATAAGCTTGGAAGAGTGACTCTGCCTATTCTCTACCTCGGTCAGAGTCTGCAGAAGTTACCTATCTTGTGGAAGTGGTATGGAAAATGAATATTTCAAAATACCCAATCAGATGAATAAGCAGAGGGTGCAAATGCTTTGGCACATCCATGTATAATTGAATCGATACAATTGACAGCTAATATAGTATTTGGCATTATCTTATGAAATACCACTGATGGTGATAGTTGTACATTCCATTTTGACTTTGAGGGCTGGCAGCCAATGATCACTACCAGCCCTCACAGTCAAAAGGCATTGGATGTCAAGGGCAATGAAACAGGATCATGCACTGCTGGACTCTCTTGGTTGAAATGTACTGTAATATAATCACAGTCAGTGGCAGCCAAAGAGTTCATTTAATCAGTTTTTAGTGTCTCACATGTGGATGCAAATTCATTTAAGGAGCCATCTCCTTTATGGCAACAACATGCGTGCCATCCGTGACCTTCACAGGAACATGGCAAGACAGAAGACATACATTTCCAACTCAGTCATGTTGACAAAGTATGAGACCTCCCAATACTCTTTCACTTTGCATGTAACACATATTTACAATTAATATTATATATTAGTCAGAATTCACTCATTGCCCTACTATTAACAATAATAGAAGTCCATTTCATTGATGCTCATCTTTCACTGCCATTGACAAGCCACCCAGCCAAAATGGATTAGACATCTCGCACAGCAAGTAATTTTACATTTTGGGCCAAATGTAGAAAAGTTGGCATTCATATAGACCATAAACTATTTTAATTAGCTTCTCAGATAGTTATCATTCAACTATAAAGTAATAACTTTCGTGTGCAGAAGGGTGGAACATTTTCTAAAATTCCTTTTAGGTCAACGCATGCACACACACACACACACACACACACACACACACACACACACACACACACACACACACACACACACACACACACACACACACACACACACACACACACACACACACACACACACACACACACACACACGCACACACACACACACACAGGCAAACACGCAGACACACACACAGACACACACACAAACACACCGACACATAGACACACACAAGCACACACACACACACACACACACACTGACCTTATTCACTCATGATTCTTGTCCAAAGTTAGAAAGGGGCGTTTATGTCACAATAGCACAGTGACCAATCCTGACAAAGTGTGTGTTGATACCTCCTCGCAGTCCTCCACTCCCACTCTTCCTCTTCTGCACAAAGGAACAGCATTAATGCTTACTCAAACCGAAACAAAAGACGATTTGGGCCTCTCTCTTCTCAGCCCTTAATTCTCTCCTTCAGACACGTTTCGCAGCCTCTTGTTAAGGTTTTGCAGTCGCGAAGACTTTGGGTTTTTGGAAAAACTCCAATGTTTAAGTGCATCCGTGTGTATCGTGGGAAGAGAGTGAAAAGCATGCTTCTTTGCTTCCACATGAGTGACTTTATATGTTCCACAGTGGGTTCTCCTCCTTGGTGGGAAGTTAAAGCATTTACTTGTGAAATAAGGTCGATAAATTGGAGCATAATGGGATTGTTTTACCTCGACCTATTTGACACATTTAAAATGGCCTGTGTGGGTTTCCTCTGGGTACTCTGGTTTCCTTCCACATTCCAATAATATGCATGGCAGGCTGATTGGACACTTTAAATAGGTACAGGTGTGATTGCGCATGGTTGTCCGTCTCCTTGTGCCCTGTGATTGGCTGTCTTCCAATTTGGGGTAGGCTCCAGCACCCCCGCGACCCTAATGATGATAAAGCGGTTCAGAAAAGGAGAGAGTTAGACAAATAATCTGCTTTATTTATGGAAAATCCAAGTTATGAAGCAAATTCTGGAACAAATACCATTTTGTAAGTACAGGGACCATTGTATTGAAATATCAAATCAATATGAAAAAATAACCAATCGTTTCTAGGATGAAGTAGTAAAGCATTTTTTTCTACCTGTTATTGATTAATATGTAGAAGTTCATAACTCTTCTACTCATGGAATGCTTCGTTTTTCAGCCGGATTAAAATAAACAGTACCATTTTGAGATTCTGCCTGCATTCTACGTACTGCCAGCCACTAGAGGTAGCTGTACAATAATAAATCAAAATGATGTACACCTTATGCTTATAGCCTTATACAGTAAGCATTCATCCATATATATTTGAAACTCCTGTGTTCAGGCATCAAACGGAAGTGACACTGGGGGGTAAGTAATGAAATTTCAAGTAAAAAAAGCATTTTGAGGAAATATCAAAACTTAATTTGACCTTGAGGTCAAATTAATGTTTCCTATCTCATCCCACAATGTTATATTGCTAAAGACAAATTAAGGAATAGATTAAGCATTAAAAGTAAATATTCCATCTTCTGTGGCAACCATAAACATGAACTGATATGTTTTCATTCATTTTTTCATTTTCTGAACTGCTTTATTCTCACTAGGGTCGCGGGGGTGCCGAAGCCCATACCATCTGACATTTTTCTTTTATTGAATAACCATTGATTTAAGATAAATATGTATTAATACTAACATAAACCCTATTTTACTACATATTAAGGCTAGGTTGAACTTTTAATGCGCGTGATGGTATTTTTTAACACTTTTAACACATATAGCTCATGCACGCACACATTAGGGTTGAGTTCATACTTTGACTTGGACTTTTGGCATGAATGTTGCATGCCGGGAGATTATTGCACATTGCAAGGCGAATATTTGAACAGGATGTGTTAATCCCTGTGGTGGGGTGTGGTGCATTGACAGGAGGATTCAAGGAGTGGACAGCAATACACGGCTATGATTCACTCTTGGTCTAATAGGGACCTGCTAACTCTGCAACTTACATAGTTGGTGGAAAATAAATCTCTGTCATCGTGTTAGTATACAGCATAGATATAGTAGTTACTATAAAAAATATTCAAATATATATAAATAAAAAATCTTATTAAAAATAAACAATGATAAAATTGCTTGAAATGTCAGTTCGTTTTAACATTAAAAAAAAAGATTCATGTGCAAGGATCAATGCTCAAGAATGTTTGAGCGAATGAAAGCAGACTGGAATACACAATGGGTGCCATTCAAGCAAGGTGTGATTGACACGCTCTCCTTGTTGCTGGGATACAACAAGATAACAGATACTGTTTTGAGCTTATGTTCGTTCCCTTATAGGTGAAACACAAAAGCCAACAATTATGTTCCTTCCTCCCATTCATTCACAGGGTTTTGTAAATGACAAAACAATGGACAGACTGATCAACTTAGACCAAATCTTATTGCGGCAAGAGTTAGTTGCCTTACTTGAAAGACATACATCAGAATCTCTGTTATGTAGTTCAGAAACATCAATTCTTTGAGACCTTACGTGTTTTACAGTTTATTTTTTTTCAGTGCATACCTTATGTGCTTGTTTCTTGGACTTTTCAGCCATACTGCCATCATTCCTTTAGCATTGTAAGAGTATACGTATATTGATTGAAGAATCCATGTAACATTCTCCAAATATTTGGAGTAAAAATATATAATATAAAATGCAAGGTTCTGCAATTCAGTCAGCCACTGCAATGAATGGATTTGAACCCAGGACCCAACAGCTGTGAAACCAATGCACCAACCACTTATTCCACTGTGGTGCCTATGAGTAGCATTAACGAATGCAAATTATTGTGTTACTATACGCTGGTCAAATTATTACAAAAATGTTTAAAAAAAATAATCCGAATTAAAATATGAAATGTTTGCAAATATAGAACCTATAATAATAAAGGTTTTCTTGTCATTTTTAGATTGGTATTACTTCTTTTTTGTAATATTGCATTTTACTTTGAATTATTATGGTCATACCATTTCTTATCAATCATTTACCAGTATATATATATATATATATATATATATATATATATATATATATATATATATATATATATATATATATATATATATATATATATATATATATATATATATATATATATATATATATATATATATATATATATATATATATATATATATATATATATATATATATATATATATATATATATATATATATATATATATATATATATATATATATATATATATATATATATATATATATATATATATATATATATATATATATATATATATATATATATATATATATATATATATATATATATATATATATATATATATATATATATATATATATATATATATATATATATATATATATATATATATATATATATATATATATATATATATATATATATATATATATATATATATATATATATATATATATATATATATATATATATATATATATATATATATATATATATATATATATATATATATATATCAAATGTTGAAATCAACATTGCAACCCTGCAATGCCAAAAGCAAGCAAGCATGGTTAACTTTATTCCACATATCTTCCAACAAAGTAAAAAAAGTACTTTGTCGTCTTCTCACTCAGTAATATTGCGGTGTAGATCAAACCAATTTCAAAATTACTGAGGATTCCATGAACTTTTGAGTAGAAGTAGAACGACTTCTATAACAAATAAGAAGCATGAGTCACTTTTCCCGTTAGCTGAAAGTTGATGACCCCCTCACAACTCTCTCATTTCCACCAGCAAGTTGGCTAGGATCTCAAAAACCGAGATAACCAAGTACTACACCCACTTGGACTTGATCAGGCAAGCATGCGCACATCCAAGAAAACATACAATCCCCCCATATGCGCTGTTTCTCCTCACAAAAACAGGCCAAAATAAATAAACTCAAGAACACGCACTCACATGTGAGTGCACACACACAGGAACTGAGAGGGGATGTCAACTGTGATATGGTGAACAATAGGGCCACAGATTCCTTTTCCATGGGCTTGCCAGTACAAAGTAAGAAACATGTTTTTTTCATTCTATGTCCACTACATCATTAGTTCCAAAATGTCCCTTCCTCCCACAAAGTCCAAGGAAGAGTGTATTGTGTTTGATAGAGAAAAGTGCCTGGTATTCTTCACCTGTCACAAAACTAGAGTCAGTTATCACCTGGTATGTGTGACAGTTAACCAGCAGGTTTTGAAAGATGAATACAAAAATTAAAGAGGTGTCACACACGCGCACACGTTAGCCGAACCTGAGCTCCCTTGGAACATGAACACAAAGACAGAAACACACTTGCACATTCCATGAGAGTGCCCTCATAGAAAGGAAGGGGAAAAACCATTGGTCCTTTAAGGAAAACAAATGGTGGTTGTGTCAAGGCAGTGCTGAATCCCTCCTTCTACTCCCTCCCCCTGGTCAGGCCCGCCCCAGGACTGGCACTATATTAGGAGCTGACCCCTCGCTAGCAAACTCCACTCCTGGTTCAAGCGTTCAACTCCTCTCGTCTCCTCTCTCCAAAGAATCACAGCCATGCAGTCCAGCTACAGCATTTCCGGCGGACCCATCACCATGAGCAGGCAGAGTTACAGCTACTCGTCCAGAGCCGCGCCCAAGGCTCATAGCTTGTCTGGACTCAGCTTCAGAGGTCCTCGCATCTCCTCTTCCACCATGCACGGTGTGTCATCTGGATTCGGTGGCGGCTATGGAACAGGCTGCTTCGACCTGTCCAATGCCTTGGACCAGACTTCCATTCAGTTGAACGAGAAGGCCACCATGCAGAACCTGAATGACCGTCTGGCCACCTACCTGGACAAGGTGCGCTCTCTTGAGGCTGCCAACGCCAAGCTGGAGAAGCAGATCAAAGAGTACTACGAGCAGAAAGGGCCCGCGGCCGAGAGAGACTACAGCAACTATTGGGCCATTATCAATGACCTGAAGGACAAGGTATGCTGGGTCGGGGACCACGTTGTTAATTATTATCCCGTTATGCAGACACGATTTGACACAAAACCGTGCATATTAAAATTGCCATTTTCTCATCATGATTTGTTCAATTCTTAATTAACACAGGTGATATCTGACCAATTCTCATTGTGTGTACCATTTTAGATCATGGGCGCAACCATTGGCAACGCCAATATCCTGCTCCAGATTGACAACTCCAAACTGGCTGCTGACGACTTCAGAACCAAGTGAGTAAAACTTTTAAACTTCTGCAGGTTAAATGGAGCAAACCTATTTCCAAACATTGAGTTAATTGCCTTTTTTTTGCTGAATTGCAACAGATACGAGCATGAGCTGATGATGCGCCAATCTGTTGAGGCCGACATCGCCAACCTGCGTCGTCTGCTCGACCAGACCACTCTGACTAAGTCCGACTTGGAGATGCAGATCGAGGGCCTGCAAGACGAACTGGCCTACCTCAAGAAGAACCACGCAGAGGTATCGGAAAATTCTCGAATTCTCCCTCATGGCAAGTTTAGAGTGCTAACATTTTGTTTTGCGGAGCTCAGGAGCTGGCAGCCATGCGATCACAGCTGTCCGGCACTATCAATGTGGAGGTTGATGCCGCACCCCAACAGGACCTCAACAAAGTCCTGGAGGAGATCCGCGCCCAGTATGAGACTATCACAGATAAACACCGCCGCGACCAGGAGGCTTGGTTTAATGAGAAGGTAAAAAAAAAAAATAACAATCAAATCTCAACGCCGCTTTGGATTAAATTTAAGCATTGGTAACACGTTTTTTTTTCTCTCCCTAGTCGGCTATCTTGTCAAAGGAGGTGACAATCAGCACAGAGTCCATCCAGACATCCAAGACAGAAATCGGAGACCTGAGACGTACGCTGCAGGGCCTGGAGATCGAGCTGCAGTCTCAACTCAGCATGGTGAGAGACGAAAGCCAGATCGCGTTTTTACAATCATGCCTTATATGAGCAAAATTCCCCAATGCCTCTCTTGTCCAGGGAATTGAAGACAGTGATAAAGGTTATAGAAGGAGGGCTTTACTGAAGAATGCATTTGAAGGGTGGGGCAGGGGGTCTGGTAGAAGGAAACATTTAACATTCTGGTAGATATTAAAGTGCTTGAAGGGAAAGGAATCCATGACATCATGGTGTTGTAAGCCGCACTGATCCTTAGAAGTCAAAAAGTCAAATGTAGAAAAAAGAAAAACTTTACCATAATTCAAGGTTTTAACAGTTTAACCACAATCTTGATGCAATCCAGGTTGTGGCTGGTCTGTTTTATATCAACTTCATGGCGTAAATATACATGTGTACCCTCTTACCCTCCACAGAAAGGGGCGTTGGAAAACACGTTGGCAGAAACAGAGGCTCGTTACAGCGCCATGCTCGCCGGCTTCCAGAACACAATCAACATGCTGGAGGTAGACCTAGCCAACGTGCGCGCCAGTATTGAGCAGCAGGGCCAGGACTACAGGATGCTGCTGGACATCAAGACAAGGCTGGAACAGGAGATTGCAACCTACAGAAGCCTGCTGGACACAGAGGAATCCAGGTAAATTCAAATAGACATACAGTAATCCCTCGAATATCGCGGCGTCAACTATCGCAGATTTTTTTTCGGAAGGAATTGTTTTTTTATTACATTTTTTTGTGTAATTTCATAAAAATATGAAAATCCACGTTGAAACTCGCAAGCGGAAGCCACTCCCCTGTCATCCGCTTGCCACTAGGACTCAGCACTGAAGTTAAAAAATATATAAAAAATAAAAATTCAATTAAAAAATTGCATTTTTTCATTAATCGCGGCTATGTCTGGTCTACATTAACTGCGATAATCAAGGGATTACTGTATTTGCACAAAAAAAATCTATATAAAAATCTTATTAACACTCCATTCATTGTTCTCTGTTTTTTTCCTTCCACAATCAAGACCTATTGGTTCAGGTAAGCTTAAGTTTAATAATGAAATATCGCATATCTGCATGAAGACTTGAAACACACCCATATTTTTTTCCTCTTGAATGTTTCACAGGGAGCAGTAAGACCACAGTCACAACTACCACCGTGCGCAGTTCCAGCTAAAAGGCAACAAGGTCCAGCCGTCAAGACGGAGAAAACATGCTCAGACATACACACACTGTCAAAGAAAATCTACGAAAACTAACGGAAAGTGATCGTTAAAGAAGGCGCTTGAGACTGAAAGGAGACGAAAGATTGTGCTAAAGTTCAACAACGAAGACACTTGTGTATGTATGTTTTTGCATGTGCTGTCAAAAAAAATAAAACTGCTGGCGTATAAAAACTGTGATTTTTGCACTCAATCTTTATGCAATGACATCATTGTGTTTTGGAAGTCGTCGTGGCAACAGTTACATTGTGGGGGGTGGGCTATGGCGTAAAGGAAATAAGTGTTATGTAAAAAGTTGGACAATAGTCAAGTGTACTGATGTTGAAAACACTGTGTGCAAAGTCTTACAAGCGTAGGAATCAAAAGGAGCTAATGACCTCTGGTTTGGTGGACACACCCTGAGGACTGACTAATCTTTGCCCTGTTGATTTTCAACATTGCTACATGAACCCCTGTTACCTAGTAACAAGTACACACATGCTTCAATATAAACACACCAAATGGGAGTGCTAAGTGAACAAAGACAGGCATTGTTAAAATCTGGTAAAAGTACTGCACTTTGGCCTCATTTATGGTATACCATGTATAAAAAAAACAGGTGAGAATACAGTTTTGCTTCTTAATCACTGCAATCAGTCTTATGACAAAAGATGTTTTCGCAAGAAACAGAAACAGGAAAATAAAAGTAAGTGTATATATGTGAGGAGAATACAGTGACACCCTTACCACAGTTGAGAAATGGATGCAGCAAAATCCCTTTATGAGGAATTTTCAAACAATGGTGTAATGTTTGGTTTAGACGCAGCGATTACTAAGGGTGGGAGTGCAAAACCCAACCCCCACTGTGAAACTTTACGGGCCCATATTTGGATCTTTCTTCAGCACTCAGCTAAAGTAAACTGATTGTTTGGATAATTTAAAGCCGTGGTGATAATAGTGTAAAAACATTTCCTTTGTATAAACGATTAGACAGGCTGTTGTAGGACAGGTACTAGTCGAAATTGAACTGGTAGTTAAAGAAACATCAACAATGAGGTCGTGGCTCGCAATATAAGTATTGTTTAGAAATTTAACATATAACTTGATTCAAATACAAATATATACAAATATTTTTTTTTCTTTAACTAGGGGTGACCCTACTTCGTTTTTTGTTCATCACTGCCATGTTTGGTCTACATCGACCGCAATAATCGAGGGATAACTTTAGTGATAACCAAAAGAAGATGTATGTCAAATATTGGAACCTGTGTATCGGGAGCTTACAACCTAAATGAACTGTATGTTCTGGACTATAAATCACACTCACTGAAGTGAGATGAAGAGTTTGGCAGACAAGTCATGTTGCATTCATGCATGTTCCGCTTCCTGAATAACTGCAATTTTCTTATGTTAACAGTCACACATTTTATTGTAATTACTATCATTTATAATGTTTGTGACATGTTTCTTATAAAATATAATTGCCCCGAAATACATCTCTACAGTTTTACTTAAATAATAGCTCCGGCCAGGAAAAATCTTCATGTTTTCATGTTTACACTGTTAATTTTCCGTCAGATTTGCCTTCACCATGAGCACAACTCAAAGTTGACTTGAATTTAGTTACAAATTACTTTGGGTGGGAGGCAGAGTCCACCCCTGGCTGGTCTCCAGCCAATCACAGGTTTTTAAAAATCTTCCATTATACCATTATCCACTAATTTGTAATCCAAACCAAGTACAGAATGATAAGGAGTCTGATAAAAGTTTGTTTGGCCAACAAGTCTGTGGGAAATCAGACAAAGAAAAAGGAGGAAACCGTGTTAATAGACTGCCTGTTTGTGGCGGTTTGCCACACAGGCGGCCTTGAGGGATCACAGACACAAAGACATTCATGATTTGGTATTATGAACACAGAACTGTGCTTAGTAAAACGCAAAAATCGTGCGTTATATCTCAATGGCTTCTCTGGTCTTTTTTAAATATCCCTTTGGAATATTTCCAGTGTGTGTTAGGCTCCCCTATCCTTCAGTGTCCAAGTATGAAATGTTCTCTCTGAAACACTAGCCTGTGAAATGACGTCCTCAATTTTTTTCCTCTCCAATTTTAAATCAGTCTCTCATAACAGTGACATATTTAATTATGAGTGAGTCATGCTGGCCAAAGTTTTACAAAAGATTGATGCTGTAAGCAATGGAATGTGTCAAGGTCCTGCAGTCGAGGGTAAGAGCATTCTTCATCTGGCTGGTGAACTCTATTCTGGAGCCACGTTAGCTTTGACACACTAGCTGTGAGGAATGCATAACCTCCCTGTAAACGCTTGGGTCATCAAACCTCACTGTGAAACTTTTCAAAGTGTGACTCCCAGTGGCGGGCCGTGAATTTCATACCAACGCCTACAGTGTTATATCTGAATCAATCCAACCCTCAAAACCTATTTTATGGCTATAAAACCTTTATTGCGGCTACAGCTGCGACACAAAAAAAAGCATCAATAATAAACTCATACAATTGAAATATTATTTAGGAATATAGCCAATTTCTACTCACCAAAAATCCTTTTTATCTTTACACAAAATCCATTCTCCTTTTTTTCCTCCTTCTTTTCTATCGCCATCGAAGCTTAAGCTGAAAGTCGAGCCTGTCCTGATGTATTTCTGGCCTAAGTTTTTATTGTGATTTATAGTGATTGGTTATATGCATACATATGAAAACATACATCTGGAAGCAGCGCAACCAGGGGAAAAGCAAAGAAAGGAAGCAGACAGGAAATTTGGAATCATTTAGTATTAGTATTTGTGGACAAAACATAATTAACATCGGTCTGTGATTCGGATATTTTTTCAAGCCAGCAGAGAAGGCCTTGCAGGCCCTGAAATTCCACCATTGGTCAATGACTCCATGGAGGAGAGGTTGGAATATAACAACACCCCTTCAAAAAAATGCTTTCAGGCTTTGCCCAGTATAAAATAGGCTTTTGCAAGCCTCTTGTCCCTTTCCAGCATTACAGTACACTTGTACCAACATGGACAAAACATTCAAGGCTGACTGGGCAGTGTGGGATGGCTGGTGGGTGGGACTTCAACAGGTAGATCTGGTTTAGTGTATCACACCCACTTTTAATTCTAAGAAATCAAGAGCAGGATGGGCCTACTATACCTGGGCAGGGTTAACGGCGAATTGAAGAAATCAGATGCATTTTACACACAACACGTGATATCACTAAAGTGATGGTTTACACAATGATTGACTTGGATTACTAAGCATGCCAAAGCCACCTGTAAAAGCAAGCCTTCAGTGGGGTGGGTTTATTTGTTCTGGAACACATTCCAGTATGAACTGGGTGGAGAAACATTGCCGTAGTATGTATTTTCAGACTTTTGTTGACAAACCTGACTCTCATTGCTATGTGAGGAAACTAAGGCAACATGAGAAATATTTTTTTCTGCCTGTCTAACTGTGATTATGAATAAGATGTATCATTCTTATTTTCCTGGAGTTTAGTGCAGATTTTAGCTAACAACAAGACAAAAACAACATTTATTGCAATAGTACATAGAACATTTATATGGAGTGAAATATGTGTCTAGATGACAATTTTGTTGTTTTCATTTGTTAGTAGGTATTAATCTAGGTAGAAGTGAAATTGTACCAGTAAACTGCATACTCTTTTTTTTAACTATATAAGACAGTCCTATCAATTTACTTAGTAGTTCAGAATATTTAAGAACGAAATTAGAAATTGGTTATTTGGAATAGGGCCCCCATATTTGTATAAATTTGCCCATCAAGGAAATGCAATAGAGCAATTTCAGTGTAAATACAATACCGCCATCTAACGTTCATTTTAGTAATACGTGATAATTGGTTTGTCAGGTTTCTTTGGGATTCTATTCTATAGCAGTGGAAAGAAAAAAACCTGAAAAATAAATTTACTATAGATGATGTTTTATTTTATTTTCTTACAGAAAAAGCTTAACTAAAGTTGATTTTTTAAAAACAAATATAAAGCACAGACGGCCCGGCGGCTTGACACTTGGGGCCCTGGGCTCAAATCCAGGTTGATCCACCTGTGTGGAGTTTGCAAGTTTCCCTGGGCCTGTGTGGGTTTTCTCCCACATTCCAAAACCATGCATGGTAGACTGATTGGACAATCTAAATCACCCCTAGGTATCCTCTGGCCCGTTGTCAGCTGTGATCGGGTCCAGCACCCCCGTGACCCGAGTGAGTTTGAAGCGGTTCAGAAAATGAGTGAATACGTGTATATGTGTAAATGTGTATGTATGCGTGTGTGTGAAGTTCTTAAATTGGGAAGTTAACGCACAGTAGGCATGTTTTGTGTTAAACAACAATTCACATAATACATTATGTACAATAATAACATTGCATTACACTGAACAATACTTATATGTGGTTTTAAAAGGTTGTTTATGAAAAAGTAAAGTGATACTGTCATCATGAATTGTAAGTAAAATCAAAAGTAGTGAGGGAATTCAAACAAAAATTAAATGCTCCCAGTACTATATTTAAAGCCAAGATATGAAAAGGGTAACGTTTAATATGCTAATGAAGTGGTTATATGTGTGGTTTAAAATCATGACACAAACCGTTCAATTGCTCAGGTGCAACACAATAAATTGTGAAGCCAACATTTGTATTGCATGGTAACATTAAAATGGAACTTCATTGAACAGATGACACATTGCATTTAAGACTTTATTTTTTGAATCGCAGAACCACAAGCACTTTAAAAGTTAAACAGCGCTGTACACTCGGGAGCAGTGCAGACAGACTAGATTAGTCTCCCTTGTCTTCTCCTTTAAATACTATTCATTTTAATGTTCTATATTCTTGTAATGATACAGTGATACAATAAAAGTTTGTGTAACTGGTCCTGCAGCTTTTATGATATGTGATTATAATTTTTGTTGGGATGTATATTCCTTATAATTTCCCCAACCCCCCCCAAAAAGAAAAGAAAATCATCAAAAACCATAAGACTGGCAGAATCTCCCAGGTTGCGAGTTTCCAGGGAACAATATGCACGGCAGCACATTAGACATTTACATTAGGAATTGTCGGAGGCGTACCACTTTCCGGTGTGCACTTATTTCAAACTAATGGGATGCCCTTTGTCAGCCAAATAACCTAACTCTTTAAAACATACGATGACGAGTTGGATAAATGAATTTATTCAAGGTTGATTGGTGTGGTATCTCGCGGAGTATACATTCTCATCTCACTTTTTAAACACTGTAATAGCAAACCCTGCATTGTGTCACTGGTTCCGCAAGAAAATTAATGCTGGCAACAGTGCATGTTTGTCATTTTATCATAGGTTTGAGTTGTTTCCATAAGCCCAAATTTAGTCTCAGCACCAATCACAATGCTTTAAATTCATGTAAAACCTTCATGTACAGCCATGCTGTAGTCTTTTATAAATAAACAAAGAACTTAGCATGGAAATGGGGGATATAAAATAATGAAGAACGTGCCAAATGGGGTGCAACACAATCATTAAGTCTAAGAACCTAGATTTCAGATTAAGTGCTTCCTTCATTTTAAGCATTACAATCATGACTGATAATTTAAAAAATATTGGTATATGCCTATAACCAGTCTTGATGTTTACACATCATATTATACATGTTTATGCAATAAAGAAATCAAAGTCATTTGATCTAGTATTAACTAAAACAAATACTTGACGACATTGCAATTGGCCACCCATTCAGGGTGTCCCCCACCTGGTTCCCAGTAAGCTAGGATAAGTTCCAGCACCCCCGTCATTCTAGTGAGGAGAAGCATTTTCACAGAATGAACTACTTGGCGGTATTTTTATGGTTCAGGGGATAAGTAGTGACTTTTTATTTGTAATATATGCTTTTTAAGGGTTATTATCATCTACTCATTTAATATTTGCATTTGAATTGTTTGCCTATAAAGAACAATATATTAGTGGCTAGTTAACTCATGAGGTGCCATCTCTTCAGTTAGCCATAAAAAGGTATAATGCCTTTTCTGAGTTGGCAAGCTTTTCAGCACAACAATTGCAAACAATAGTTGTCTGCATTTTGTTACATTGGGCAAACCCAAACCAGTTCTATATTATCAACATTTTCTTTTAGGCACCAACCCCTCATGTCTGCTTTCACTAGGAGTTGTACTGTTTCTCATACGCCAGCAAATCAATAGGCTACAAAAGTAAACAAACCAATAGTTCCTAAAATGGCAATTAGGAAGAGTAATACATTACATTACTCATGCCAACTTTGCCATTCCTTCTGACATGAGCTAAAATTGAGAAGCTCAAAAACTGTTATTGTTCTGTGTGTTGGCCTAGCGACTGGAAGTTAGCACGCCTCCGTAACCAAAATGCAGACGTGTGCGTGCATAAAGACCGCTCACTCACAATAAAGAGAAAGTGACAGTACAAGAAAATGGGGCAACTACAGACAATTTTCATGTTCTTGAAGGCTGGTCCAAAGTGGAATTCGAAATCAGTTCAAAGTGCGGTGCAGAAGAGAACAAAAAATATTTTGCAACTTCCACAACCATCACTCTTCCTCTGTCTGACCCTTGTCCCACCTAAATCTCACTTCCATAACTGTGTACTAAGAGTTTGGCCAGATCCGGGCGCGGCCCAACCACCCATTGTAGCTGGAGGCTGAGTGAACGCCATGTGTCCGCCGTTCAAATGCAGCCCTGACATCTGATGGCTCACCTGGGGGTCACAAAAAGACTATAAATCAACAATCTCAAAACTTACTTGAAATCTAACAATAACCTGGTGGAATATAAATAAATCTAATTGGTTGTCATTGACGGACAGTGACGTAGAAATATCAATTATTAACTGAGAGGTCTGGTAGTGAATTCCGTCTCAGATCTACTAATCAAAGTCTATTACTGTCAATGGCAACCAATGAGCTAAAAATGTAAGGCCCCTTCGTGCCCACACGGTTAAATCCTAGCAAGAAAAGACATGTATCATGGTTACATCAAGTAACACATCTTTTTTTGTGGTATATGATGGTATTTTCCAGCTTGTTTCACACACGAACATATTAAAACTTTTAATTCCTGAAAAGTTTGTGGGGTGGTTGGAAAAATAACATGAACACACACACGTGTATAAGTATATATGTATATGTGTAAATATATATACACATATACGTGTATACGTATATATGTATATATATTTACACATATACATCTGTATATGTATGTGTATATATTTACACATACATATACATCTGTATATGTATGTGTATATATTTACACATACATATGTACATGTATATATATTTACATATATACATACAAAAAGTGTAAATATCAGTTTGCTGTATTTTATGGCAATTTTATGATGTCACACACCTGAGCCATGTTCCACTGAGCTTGTTGGCCAGGCTGGATGGCGTACATGCCCTGAGCAGGCACCATCCCTGCAGGCATGGCACCACTATGTGGGCCCATCATTCTGGGGGCCATGCCCATCACGCCGCTAGCAGGGGCATTTCCCATGAAGCCATTAGGCATGGTCATCCCAACCATCATCCCTGGACTGGGGCCCATCATGGCTGCTCCACTCTGTGCCATCATGGCACCCATGACGGTTGTAGGCGGCATGGCGGTGCCCATGCCAGGGAAGGCCGGATAACCAGCAGAAGTCTGGACAGGAAACTGCATCTGAGAGGCTCCCATAAACATGCCAGCTGATAGGAAAAGGACACATAACAACAAGGGAGAGAGCATTATGCAAATAATTATGTAAATGTACTGTGACATACAGAGAGGTTAAGAACCTTACACGACTCTAAAGGGAAACGCAATGAATGAGAATAGTCTTCTATCGACTATCGTTGCTTCATTTATCGTGAATTCACTTCTTCGCATTGTTTTTCTTGTACTACTTTTATTTTAATTAAAGTTCATAAAAATGCAAAAATCCACGCTGAAACTCGGAAGCGGAAGCCACTCTTGCTACTAGTACTTAGCCCTGAAGAGGGAAAAAAAAAAAGGCAATCATAATAGGGATGACCCTATTTTGCGATGTTTCAATTACCGCAGCCATGTCTGGCCTACATTAACCGTGATAATCGAGGGATTACTGTGTATAATACTTTCTCCAACTGACTTCAATGATGAATGGCTTGCGCCACTTCGGGACAGACTGCAATAAAATAGTAATAGTCAATAGAGACAAATACTAGCATGTGCACTATCTCATATTTAATTATGACAACCGTATCTAGATTTCATTAAAATGATATGCAACATGGTCTTAAACTCTTAATGTTCCATCCTCTTACCGGCCGGAGTCTGTGGCGACATGTTGTTTGTTCCATATAGCGACAAGATGGAATCCTTGGACAATGGCTTCTTTGCACTATCGTCGGTCTTGGTTGTGCTGCTACTTTCATTGAACAGGTCAAGGTCACCCTGACCCGACCTCGAACCAGCTCCACCTGTCGCTGCTCCCTGGGCTTGTGTGGGTGTGCCTGCAGCACTGCTCGAGCCCGCCTAGAGAGGGGAAAAAGTGCAAACAATTACAATGTGTAATACCATAAAAAATACCATATTTTTCAGACTATAAGTCACATGTATCAGTGGCCAGCCAATCGCAGGGCACAAGGACACGGACAACGTTGTCCACTCACACTCATACCTACGGGCAATTTTGAGTGTCCAATCAGCCTACCATGCATGTTTATTGGAATGTGGGAGGAAACCGGAGTACCCGGAGGAAACCCACACAGGCCTGGGGAGAACATGCAAACTCCACACAGGTGGACGTGATCTGATTTGGACCCCAGAGCTGTGGGGGATTTTCACAACATTCCCTGCCTCTCCCATCGATGTTGATAGCGTGTAATGCGAGTACATCATCATTACATAATTGAATAATTATGTTGAATATGGCTTGCTCTCTTTGACTTTGGATTGTAAATTGACCTAATGAGTATTTTTCATTTTTCCCCCCTGAAGTGACATTTTTTGATCACTTTTGAGGAGTGAGCTCAATGCCAGAAAAACATAAAATTCTACCTGAGGAAACTGAGTAGTCGATGTTGACGAAGGAAGTGGGTTGGACACCATTGGACCAAATATGTCCAGGTCATTATTGTTCTGGGTTGTGATCGTTATGCCATTGTTGCTAGGTGCAGCTGCTGGAGCGTCTACCACAGAAAAGTGAAAAGACAGGTTTTACAGGTGGAAAATAACCACAAAAGGTTAAGAGACATTGTCAGGCGCATACAATACTGGTCATAAATAAAAAAAAATATCTTCAAACAAACGATTTAAAAACCTAAAACTTGATGTTCGTCAATAAAACAGTCCTACTTTTGCTGACACAAAATAAATGCATTAAATTTTTGTGAGATTGTTAACCACAAGACAACGATGGCAAGTTAAAATCATGATACAGCCCTACAAACAATAGTTGTAGGTAATGTTGAAACAAGTACAACAACAATATTCAGTCAGCAAGAAGTACTGAATCAGCAACTTCCTCTTCCAGTCAAGAAAAGGCTTAAAGTGGTGATGTAGTTCCACATTTTAGCACAATGAGGTAACTTTTTGCATGAAAGCAGCAATGATAAACGTTGCATGCCAGCTGTTGTTAGTAATGTAAAGTTGTCTTACAACAAGTCCTTATCTTGCAATATACAAATTGCTTGATGTACTTTACTACAAGGTGTTTGCACAGTATCCAATTCCAAACCTCCCCTTTGTTGAATGCATAAGCAGGTTAAACTGCATTATGAATCAGATTATAAACATAGCTAACAGACATTGCCATCAGGGTTTACTCTGCCACACTCCAAAAGCAAGCTGAATTTTGCTGTAAGAACATGTAAAACTCAGGATTATTTGTGTTTTTCCATCATTTCGGTAGTTCAAACCCCACACTGGTGTAAAGTTCAGATAGCTATGACAATAAAAAACCTCTTCACAAGTGATACATAAATCGGGAAAAGTTCTAATACCAAGAAAAACAAACTCACCAAGTCCTAGTAGGTTTACTGAAGGTTCTGAAGTCTTAACTGGACTGATTTTAGGAACTGCCATGGATTCTTCACTTTTCTATAAAATAGTAAAAAATAAATAGGTGAAAGCTGAGACTGGCTATGTGCAAATGTGTACATGAGAACTTACCTTGGTGTAAGAAGAGACCTTCCTTCCTCGCTCTGTCTCCTTCTCTTTTGTAATACAATCTTTTGGCTATGAATAAGAAAACAAAAAAAAATAATTTACCAGACATTGCATGTAGTGAAGTCAAATAGAAACATCAAAATATAAAGAAAAAGGAAATTACACTGCCTCCATTGGTCACGTTTTTACTGTAGTATTTCTTCTTCTCATATTTATCTCTAATGAAGAATTCAACTGCTCTGATTCTAGAGTCAAGGAAAATAGTAGCTACACACATTGGTCCCACTATTAATTTACACCTTTAGAATGGAAAATGGTCAATCGAGTAGGATTCATTATTACAAAATACTGCTCTGACAAACAGTACAAAACCAAAAAAATAATAAATAAAAAAACTAGAGAGGAAACAATGGCGACAGTTTGCAGTTGGGTGGCTGAAAGACAGCCAGCGAAGGATACTGGTCTGTTTGAGGTCGTCTGAAGTTTTCTGGAAGGTTAGCCTCATAGAGCTGCCTGGCCTTGGTGTTTCCCATATCTTGTATACACTGAAAAGAGAAGAGACCTTTCTTCAGTTAGCAAATCGTCATGTGTATGTGTAGCGATTAAGAGCTGTTCAAAAGTTTTATTTGGAACAACACCAGAATAACCTTAAAATTACTAGCTATTTTTGATAAAGTACTTTAAAAAAAAATAAAAATAAAAAATAATTTAAAATTATTCTATGCAATTAAATATTTTAACAATCAAGGTGATAGACAACCATTGCCGCTCACACTCATAACCCGTGTTCAAACGACCTGCATGCATGTTTTTGGGGATGCGGGATTAAACCCTCGATCTTAGCACTGTGTGGCCAACTCACTAACCACTCATCCCCGCCTCACTAGACGAACAAATGTATTTGCACTATGTGGACAACGAAAAGTAATATTTGTAAATTTCCCATGTATCTCATGGCAAACAAGTGTGGCAAACTGGGTGGAATTCACTTCCCCTTCACTGTATTCATACAATATGGGAGCCACGGTCAGTTTTGTTTTCATAAACCCAGGAGTGGTTAAAACATTGCAAAACTCTAAGCAGAAAAGTTAACACCACCTGAATTTGATCTGGGGTCCATTGGTCCAAGTTGACTGATTTCACTCGAGAGATATGGACACCAAGGTTCCTGTGACTGCCCGCACATCGAATGCAGATAAACACCCCCAAGTTCCAAGACGCCCATCTTGGACCTGGCAACAAAAGGTGGATGGAACTAATAAGAGATGGTTGTAAACCAAAAGATAATATTATGCACCAAAAGGTAATATTATGCATGCTCTTTTGATGGCTGCATATGACTCTCCGGTCTCCACCCACCTGTAGGCTTTTTTTCATTAGTCTTCCCTTTGAATTAATCATTGATGCTCATTGAATAGCAATAGTATAATAATGCAGTTCAAATAATTCTAAGCCTTTTTTGACTTTGAATGTAGAAATGACTAAAAAGTACAATTTTTCATGTATTTTGACTTTTAAATTTTAAGTATGGTTCTCAAGGAATAACATTTAAAAATATTTTGTATGTAGTCCGGCGGTTAGCACGTCGTCTTCAGTGGGGCGACCTGGGTTCAAATACAGGTCGGTTATTCCCGGGCCTATGTGGGTTTTCAAAGACATGCATGGTAGGTTGATTTCTCATTCTAAATTGCGTGTGAGCGTGAATGGTTGCGTGTCTCCTTGTGCCCTGCGATTGGCTGGCCACCAATTCAGGGTGTCACCCCACCTCTGGCCCGAAGTCAGCTGGGATAAGCTCCAGCACCCCTCGCGACCTTAATGAAGATAAAGCGGTTCAGAAGATGAGATAAGAGTATTTTTTTTATTTCTGGCTGTCTAATTCAAAAAAGGTTCCCAACCCTTGGTGTAGGAGACGAGAAACCTATCTTGTGACGTTTATAAACATAAAGATGGAGTCGTTGTGAAAGACGAGTGTGGGTATAAAAGACTAGCCTGCTCGCTAGCCACTTAGTTTAGCTGGAAGCGACGCGGCGTCAGCTGACTACACGAGCCGCTTCCGAACCTCAGTGTCCGGTCATGTTAACACACGCACGATTGTTCTAAGCACATACGGCGATCTACAAATAGAGATCTGTGTGTCGAAACGTGACAGATACTATACAACGTGAATGTCTCACCTTTCGCCTCACAGTCGGCACAATACTTGTTGTCCTCCTCCCTGAGCATTTTGGACAGGATGGCCTGGTGCTGTTCGTTCAGCTTTTGGGCCTTCTCTCTCTCGGAGCGGGTCGCCATGTTCACCTTTTCACGTTAAACCTGTCCGATAATAACAGAGTACCTACACTTTTTTGTCGATGGTTGAGAAAAGTTTCCGATAAAAGAACATAATAAGGGAAGCGAGCGCCTCCGACTACTATGAAGACACCCGGAACCGGAATCGCTTTTCCGCCCACAGGAATTTTCGAGATGACGCGGCGGATAGACTGGATTGGTCAGATGCGATGACGTTTGTGACGCACTATGTTTCAATGTTCTGTGTACTATATAGTACTACAGTTGAACCTCTACTTAAGAAATGAATTGGTCCCAGAACCTTGTTCGTAACTTGGAAAATTTGCTACCAATAACAACTTAATGTCGTGCAAAAGTTCCACAGAAAATATTTTTGTTAATTAATTCTCCGACATTGACATCATCTCACCTCATCTTGTGAACCTGCTTTATCCTCATTAGGGTCATCTGTCTCCGGGACGTCTGCCTCCATCATTGGCAACCAATGTTATCATATGCCAAGATTGAGCAAAATTACAACACCAACTTCTAGAGAGATGACCTGGCAGCACTTTGCTTTGCAGGGGACCCAATTGTGTTTATTGTAAGCCGAGTTAAACCGCATTCATTCATTGTGGTGGAGTCGATAAAAGCACTGTAAATGTGCATGTACACCACTATGTGACTTCCAGAAGACAACAAATTGGCTTCAAATCATCTAAAACACCACTACTTGAATCCTAATACAATCAATAATAATAAAATTGAATATAATATATATAGCAGAGGATGTTTTTTTTTCCTCATTCACAAATCACTGAATGTTATGGCACCCCACTATATATCCAAAATGCTTATTACATATATATCATTCATGTGGGTCACTCAGATCTAGACATGGGCCTTATGTGTGCCAAAAGTAAAATAAAATCGAGAAAGGGGTGCATTTAGCCACTATAAGCTGTGCTTTTGAATAAATTCCAATTAACTTGAATTTTCCATGTTGTAAATTTGAATTGCACTGTGTTTATGGTTCTTAAATTGTAGATTATTTTTTGATCTGCACAAAATTTGCAACAGAAATAAAGTTTAATTGAATATAACATTCGAATGGCTTCAGGAAGTTGAATTGAACATAACTTTTATACAAATTACAATAATGACAACAATAAAATGCATACAGGGGATCAAAAAAACCAAACAAAAGCCTTTGGCATTTTACAACAGGGATATCTAGCTTTAGGTGGTAGGTGTCCCAACTAATATGTATGTGGTTATTGTGTCTGTTTTTGAATTTTGTTATACAAATGGAAAAAATTGGAATGAAAAATGAACTTTAGCTACACTGCTGAAAAATATAAAAAGTTACAACAACCACTTACTGAGCAGGACAAAAAAGTATATTATTTAAAACAACTGCACGGAGCTACAACAAGTAAATAACATATACAGAAAACATTATGCTAATTCTTTCAATAGAAAAACAATAAAAATAATATACAGTAATACCAACTATACTAAAACTTTAGAAAAATGCTTCCAGACGAATTTTGAAGTTATCCTCCTGATGTCTTACAGCCATGCCATGTCGGAGCAGCACCTCTACATAAGGTGGCCAAAAAGTGGAGTCAATCGTCACATAAGGATCGTGCGGCGTTCTCAGAAATTTGCTCATGAGCATCTGTAGGATACAGTGGAAGACGGTATGTTTAAGGTATGCACTGAATATAATTTGACCTTTCATGCCATCTTCACAAATTGAAGCTAAGAGGCATTTATCCATTTTGTCCGAGACATTTGAGTAATAAATCGTGAAGCAAAAACACAACAATCAACAATATATGCCCTATTATTGAAATTGAATGAAAGAAAGTTTACTCAGATTTCAACTGTCCCTAAATAGTAAATGTTGGGTGTCGGAAAAGTACTTACCTCTAGAATATCACTAAGGGAAATCATTTCTTCATTTGGAATATTCTGGGAAGATATGGAACACGTTGTTAAGTTTTTAAGACTTGCAAACATATTGTAATAGATACTGTCTATGTCCAAGATTTAACATAACAGAAAAATGAAAGAACCTTCTTGTTAGTTTTGGGTTGAATACCAGGAGGAGGAACATGTTTTTCTAGGATTTCTCCCAGAGACTCCATTAGCTTCTCCTTGTATGCTTTCATTGTATTAATCTTCTCCTTGGTGTCAATCAGAATGCTGGAATCCACACACAAACCACAATATTCTGAATAAATCAATTTAAAAAGAAAACTAGGATTAAAAACATCATTATCTGAATCTTGAACTGTAAATTTATCAATGATATACTTGATTAGTTGTATTTTTGTATAGATGCGGAAATAATGCAGTATGGTATAAATAACAGGGGTGATCCTAATTCGTGTTTTTTTTTTGATTGCAGTTGTCTGGTCTATATTATCCGCGAAATTCGAGGGAATACGGTACTTACCTGTGCTCAGAGAATTTCTCATGTTGCTCTTGTAGTCGCTTAGCATGTTCAGTTGCAGCATTTAGCACCTGTGCTTTCTCTTTCAACCATTTCAGTTCCCTGAACCACACATTTGACACAAATCCATCAATCCACAAAATAAGTCAAAGCAGAAAGTCACGTACGCACACCAGCTAAAACCAGACACACCGTTCTTCAATTTCTCGCAGATTATCTTGCTTTGTTTTATAAAACGAGAGAACAATCTCCAGTTGTGAGCATATTTTGAGCATCTGTGGAAAACAGAGTCAAGATGCAATAAGCAGGCAATCTTTCCAAACAAATACATTTATTTAAGCACGTACCTCCTCTTTTCCAGCATTCAGCAACACTTCAGAGTTTTCTGCCAGAACTACATTAATTAAGACAAATACAATACATAAAAAATGATGCAACACAATGTATATACTTTTTCTTTGTTGGTTATCAAAATAATGCTACTGGAAAACTGGAGATGCGGTGATGAATTGAAGAAAATTCCATTTCACTTTCCGCCACTTCATGGGAGAATGTAATTTATTTAAAACTAAAATTCAAATACTCCCTTTAAACCATCAATCCATTTCAGATGGGGGAACTTACGGCTTGGTTCCACTGTAAGCCACTGCTTGAGTTCTGCTTCAGTGGCGAGCATTTGATGAACTGACTAAAGAAAGGATACGCATTATTAAAAATTAGTGCGTTTGAAAAAAAAAAATAAAGAACGAACATGACTGCAATGCATGTTTAAAAAAAAATACAAATAAAATATGTACACTACGTACCTGCTCCTGTGAGTTATCAAATTGGTCTGGTTCATGTAGTATTACTTCATTTTGAACCTGAAAAAAAGGTTAATATTTATTTAGATTTCCACAGATGATGTGTCTTTGACTCTCACAGTTTAAAATTTTTGCTGTGTATCTAACTTTTTTGCCACCCCTGTATTATGGGATGCTCGAATCAAACAACATTCTCTTGCGTGTAACTTGAACGGGACTTGCAAATTATTACATTTTGTTTAATTGAAGGTTTACAAAAGATGAACTAGAGTGAAATTGAGGTTAGTATCAATCACCTTTTCTAGCTTCACGAACTGCTGCTCAAACTGGTCCACAAGTTCCAGATAGGCACCTTCTGATAATTCTGCCTGGTCGTCATGGTTAATGTCATCCTGGGCAGATGGTATTTTAGAGAAAGACAAAGTCAAATTAAACGGCACAAGGCATAGATATTGAAGAACAAATGATAACTATTAGGAACTCTTTAGTCAAGATAAGGTTATAAAAGACATATAGAAAGATACATTTAGAAAAGACTAAGAAAGATGAACGATTGAAAAGGTGTTGAATTTTTTGACGTATGAATTGTAAAAAAGTGAACATTTATTGAAACAAACTCACGCCAAAAGTTTAACATGTATGTCCTGCTCATCTTTAGGATCTGGTTAACTTTATATAATATAATTTAATGTAGTTTTATGTCTGCTTAAGTAAGTACGAAAGGCTACGATTTATTCTCGTATCTTAAAACAGGTTGGGCTTTTTTACAATCAATTATTACGGGACGTTTGTTATATCAACAGAAACGAAACCCAATTGATTTTTAGAATATATTAGTCAATTCTAACACAAAAAGAGCTTAAACTTGCCATATCTGATGAACTTGTAAACTGACGTTACACCACTACCAACACTTTTCAATTTCAAACTGCCGCCAACAATGATGACGCAAGTCAACGCGACAGTTTTGGCGGGTCGAATGTTGATGAGGTCACCTTCTGCGTAGGGCTGCGCAGCCTTTTTTTAAATTTTATTTTTAAATATACGATATATATATGTATTGTACTGACTGAATAACTTCAGATAAGTATCAGTCATTAACATAAAAAAGACTGATATGAAAAGAAAACAGTGTTTATCGGGCCGTTCAATATACGCCATGTGCATTTCTAAATTTACCCGCTAGGTGACTCTGTTTACTCTTTTAATCACCTTCACAAACATATATACGTGTATAAAGTATTTTTGTTTCACTGTAAACGAAGAGTACTTGAATCACATACTTTATGCGTGTGTGCGTGTGTGTGATAAATCTATCGTGGTCTACAGGATCTCTATTTTTTTACTACAATCAGTACGAATGAGATATTTGAGTTAAATGTTATATTAGTGCATTGAACATAAATAAAATAGCGTACACTTCAGAGACAAAAGATACATTTTTACTAATTCATAAATATTTAATAAGTACAGTATTTATATATAATTACGTGTTACTGATTAATTTTATGCTATATATTTATTTATTTTACAATAAAAGGGCCTCCTCTCTTGATCATGTTTACTACATGAATCACATTTACAACACAATTTTCAGAGCTCATTGTGTCTCTCTCAACCAAATCTATTCATCTGATTTGTTTTTCTATATATTACTCTACTGTAAGGTCGAGAATGCAAATTACACCCATTTCCCCTTTGCCTTACTTGGATAAATACAGTTTGTGGTTGAATAAAAAAAAATCAATACATCTGTGTGGTATTTATCACGGTCAAAACTCTACTTCTACTACTGTTTTGACTACAATTTTTGCACTTGTAATAAATGAAATTAAAATTTTCCTTGGTTAATTTTATTACAATAGCAGCAGCAACGCAACATTCATTTATTCATGTTCTGAACCGTTTATCCTCACAAGGACCAACAACACAACACATGTAGTATAATTGAATAAAATATGTTGATTTAAAAAAAAGGATACATTAAATCAAATCTCATTCAGGAATTTAGTTGTTTACCATTGTTTATTTTGTGCAACATTATCTAGTTTATAGGGTTTTGTGTGTATTAACTGCTAACCCTTTTTTTATATTCAATGTGTGAACATAAGGTAGTCGTTCCATGCTTTTAAGCTTCTTCAAAAGTCCAACAATATATTATTTGAATGATCAACTAGAATTTGATTAATATGCAAATTTGCCAACAAACCGTTCCGTGTGAGCCTTCAGCACAGCCTAATTAATCAACAGTTAAAGGAAATTAATACATACATCAATTCTGTCAGAAACATGCTTAGCTCAATCGCCCGTAAAATTGAAGTTTGAAGTATTAACTGGCTCTGCAGGAAGGCTATGATTAAAACTCTGCAATCCCACTCCATTTAGATATAGAGTGATTTAACACTGTGCAATATAAAGTCATCTAGATGTCTATTTTGCTTACAACAATAACACTGCCATTAATTGTCAGAACACTTCTATATGATAATTGTTATTGCTGCTACATTTTCTGCTAACAATTTCAGCTTTTGCTGTTCATTTCATTCTAAACCATTGAAAACAGAGTTTATCTTTTAACTTGCTGTACTGCAACGCTGTCATTTGGCCATCAGTGGCTCCCAAATTAATTTAGCTTCGCACCTGAGACTGTTTTCCACGAGGTGCAAATAATAAAATAAAAGGGGCGGTGGCGGTGTTGATGGTGTCGGAAGGGGGTGACGTTGAAGGGAGGAGGACCTTACTATTGTTTCAGTAGGGACTCATGCATCAAACTTCAATTTTCCGGACGATTGAAGTAGTGATTTTTCCCATCTTGAAGTGAAATACTGAAATACACTTAAGACCTCCAGATTAATTACCATGAAGTAGTCCCGCAGACTGTAATATTACTTATCATGGGGGCTCCTGACAAGCCCTCATAAAATAAACAAGTGAAATCCATAAACTTTTGCCTTAACACTTTCCCCTTCCTCCACACGTAAAATGATTATAATAGCGTTTGAAGACATAAACAACTCATTGGCCAGTACAGGGACACCTACATTCATTTTTCATGGAATAGAATGGAATTTACATTGAATAGAATGGAATAGCATGGAATAAAATGGAACAGAATTAAACAGAATGGAACAGAATGGAACAGAATGGAACAGAATGGAACAGAATGGCTCAGAATGGAACAGAATGGAACAAAATGGAACAGAATGGAACAAAATGGAACAGAATGGAACAGAATGGAACAGAATGGAACAGAATGGAACAGAACAGAACAGAATAGAACAGAATAGAACGGAGTAAAACGGAATAGAATGGAATAGAACGGAATAGAACGGAACAGAATGTAACTGAATGTAATAGAATGTAATAGAATAGAGTAGAAAACAGAACAGAATAGCCCGAACTGAACAGAAAATAATAGATGTCTATTAGAGTTGCATCGAACAAGTGGCTAAAGTGCAGATTTTGCAGGTGTGCCTAATGTAGTGGTTTGAAGATGAATTGACTGTCAATTAGGACTTGGAACCAACTTGAGAAGTAGCTACAGTCCTATAAACGCATTGAAGTTTTGAGTGTAAAAAGGGCAAACAAGCGACAAAGAGACAGGCCTACTTATCATTTCTTTGAATAAAGGAGGTTAAACGGGAGGCAGCCTTTTGAGTTGGTGTTCATGACACTCTCTCTTTCTCACATCACCATGTTTTCAGCTTCATTAAACCCCTTAAAGACAAAAGGAATAAAGAGGCGAAAGGAAGAAAACAAACAAAAGGCTCCCTAACCAGACTTTGGCATCAATGCCACAGTCACAACTCTTTATGGGCTGCCTACTTAACATTAAAAACACTTCAACAAAAAAACAAAAAAATCCATTTCTTGTTTAGATCCTTCTTGGACAGAAGTCAAACATATTATTCCATGGCTAAAGCGAAGAAAGACAACCGAGCCACAAAAAAAAGGGCCACTTTCATTGTAATTCATTGACTTGTTCAAAACGGCAGGCAAAGAAAAGGGCTAGACATTAATAGCCGCAGATGCCCTCATGAAGAGAGAGTCTATGTATGCATTATGGCCTTTGTTCTCACTCACTTCAACTGTTTAAAAGGAGGGTTAACTCAATCCATCAAATTGTCTGAAATTGTGAGGAAATTTCCAAAACCATATGGCCTCCAAACGTTTGTGTCCTTTTTGTGCGGTGGGACACACTTGTCTCAGCATTGCGGGCAGCGGGGGGGCCGCCCTGCGCCTTTTGTGACTCGTCCCATCGGGGAACGTTGCTCATTTGTCCCCACTTTTCATGCTTTACGCTCAAAATTACGGCCCCGGACCCGAAGAACAAAAAAAGACCCCATAAAGGCAGAACAGAAACTGGGCCAAAACTTTGTGTTTTCGTGGCATCCTCGTCTTTATTTGCCCGGACCAGATTTGTGATTCTCACATAAATTTTTAGCCCAAAAGGAAAGACACGTCTGTGGGTCAAGAAGCCATGATACGCTTTTAAGACGTGAAAGGAGATGGAGATTCCCGGCCACAATATGTTGAGACCATCCTCGTAGAGAAACACACAAAGGGATTAAATAGAGTAGTATAATACGTTTAAATGGACGTCTTTGATGGTTTTACGCGCGCCAAGCGGCATGTCATCTGCATTCGAGAAAGTAGTTATTTGAGTTAATAATTACAAATATGCAGGAAAAAAAAGCCATTTTATTCCCAGTGTTGCCTATATACATTGCAGTCTGTGCATGAATTGTTTCTCAGATCCTGATTTTTTTAGAAGGCACTTACAGGTGTTCAAATAATAACAAACAGTATCCAAACAAATTAATCTAAATTAAAAAAAACTCACTGCAATAACAACATTGTTTTCTCGCCAACAAATCAAATGCATTGTGGAAAAAAAGTCCCAGTCTTCATGCACAGCGGCACAAAGTAAAAAAGAGTGGGCGAGACTGCAGTGGCTCTCTTAGCACAGCATTAAATAATAATAATAATTAAAATAAAAAAAATAAAAATAAATAGACTAGTGATCACAACTCAAAACATGCATATGCATGCAAAACATAATAGGCTGAGGCCACATGAAAATAAATGGAACGAACAGGTGCGTGTGTGTGTGTTTGTGTGTGCGTGCGTGTGTGTGCGTGTGAGAGTGTGTGTTGAAAGAAAAAAAAACAATATAAGTTACAAGTGTCATTTTTGACCATATTGCTTCGATTGCAAAGACTGTTAAATCGTGAATTACCACTGCATATTTCTTCTTGTGTGTCCATGCTTATTCACTATGTCCGCCCGCATAAAAAAGTATAATTACATTTTGGTACATCATATTCTGAAAATGGTACACAATATAAGCAGTAAGTTATACAAGGAAGTCTTCGGCGGTGTTTGCGTCCATCGTCTTTTTTTTTAATTCTTTTATTTCTGGTGCTCCGATGCACGCTTGAATCCCCCCCAAGCCCCCCACCACCCTTTCCGCGGGCTTTGCCATCAGTCATCCACGTCAATCTCCACGTCCTCGTCCTCCGAGCACTCTTTACTCGTTGTGTGGTCTGAGAAAGGGGACAGCGGGGACCTCCTCAGTTTCTGACCGAGCTCGTGCTCCCGCTGGCCCGCCCGTGTGGGGGAGTCGACTCGGGGATGTCCCAGCGTGCCGTTGGCGCATTTCTCCAGATCGGCCAGTTTGGCCAACTTGTCCAAGGGGACCTGGCCGACGGCCTTGGCCGATTCCACGTCCGCCTTCATCTCCTCCAGGTCGCGCTTTAATTTGGCTCTGCGGTTCTGGAACCACGTGATGACCTGCGCGTTGGTCAGGCCCAGCTGCTGGGCGATCTGATCCCGGTCGGCTGGGGACAAGTACTTCTGGTACAAGAAGCGCTTCTCTAGCTCGTAGATTTGATGGTTGGTGAAGGCCGTGCGAGATTTCCGGCGCTTCTTCGGGGTGGTTCTCTGGCCGAATAGAGTCATGCCGTCGCGGCCTGGAGAGGATGGAGACAAGAGTTAAATCAGGATAGTGCTAACAAATGCGCAACATTTTTTGTTAGTTGCTATTTCAGTTTTTCATGCTATACTGGTAGGAAATCTAATATTTTATGATAATAATTATGACGATAATAATAACAATAATAATAATACCGATAATAATAATTATAATAATAGTAACAATAGCCATCTTAATAATATTAATCATAATAGTACTAACTTTAATGATAGTAACAATTGTCATCATAATAAGATTATTAATAATTTCAATAACTATAATAATAGTAACAAGGGTCATCATAATAATATTATTAATAATACTAATAACTATAATAATAGTAACAATTGTCATCATGATAATATTAATAATAATAGAAACAATAGTAGCAATAATAATAATAACAACAACTACAACAACAATCATAATAATAGTAATACAAGTAACAACAGCAACAACAATAGCAATATTAATAATAATAATCATAATAGCAAAAAGACTGGTGCAACGAACTGCAAACAGCAACCACAATCAAAACGGAACCAATCTCTTACATTAAGCCTCATTGGCGAATGCTTGTGTGATGGGTGCATTCAATCTATGTGTATAGGGCCACTTCATTGAAAACAACGTTTAAATTAAAGATGGACTTTATTCATAAAGCTATTCAGTGGTGTAGTAATATTTGCTCCAGAGATGGATGTGTGGATTACCTTCTGCCGCCTGAAGCACGCTGACTTCCAGCCCTTTAAATGTTTTGCTGGCCAGTTCCTCCAGGGCGCACAGCGGCGACGTTTGGGTGAGCAAAGCCCGACTGGACAGAGGCAAGCTGGAGGCGCGATGCTTTTCGCTGGACGAAATCAGATGAGCCGTACCACAAATAGTATAACTTCGCTTGACCGACGGCTTGTTGAGGATATCCTCAATGCTGAAGGGGGTCAACGGCTTGTTGGAGTTAGCGGGAGGCGGCAAGTGGTCCAACGGGCTTCTCCTCCTGTTTTCCCCTCCATCACATTTGGCCACTTCTTTGGATGTCATCATTGCTGCTGATTTGGGCTCGATCGGGATGCAGCTCTGGGAAGGAGTCGGGCTATACCAGGGAGGGGGGGAAATGGCTGACAAAAGTCACATAACAGTACGAGTGGAAGTGGACGATCTTATTCCAAAACGGGATGTCTTCAAAGTGGTCCTCTGCAGCGTGAAGCTTCCCTAAAAATGGCGAGCTCCAAACACTTGACGATCACTAACAAGTTCTCATTGACCGCTAGCTAATCAATTATTTCCAGTAGCACTTTCCCCCCCTCTTCCTTTTCACTCTTTGACTATGTTGCAGTCCAGCGCAGAGCTTTTTGCGTCTAGGGGGGCGCGCAGGGGGTCCCATTAATTAGGATGCAAGGCTGGAAGGAGGAGGAGTCCGATGGAATTATCATGCGTTGTACTCATATCATCTTTGGTCTAATTTAGTCGTGTGGTGGCTGACTTACTAGAATAACCTCACGGAGTCAATTGGGGAAGGGTGGGGGAGAGGAAAAGGGGGGAGGAAAGAGTGGGAGGAAAGAGTGCATCAGGGAGAGAGGGAGAGAAATCACAATCTGTAACCTATTTAAGCCTTTTTACGCATAAAAGTTCACTTTCCACTGGCGTCACTTTGCCTTCTTTCATTTTGTATTCTGCCGGGGTTTGGATTTTGTTCTCGAGTGGACACAGGTTTGTTTGAGTGGTAGCAGTTAGTCACAAGGATTTTTTGTGTGTCTCAACCTTAACGCAGGCTGGATGATTCTTTCTTTTGTAAAGGTAAAGTGGAGCAGAGCTATATATCAGCTCTGATGATGCCTCCTCTGGGGGGGCTAGAGAAGAGCAGCATGCGGCCCTCTCAAAGCTTGCTAATAATTCTTTTCACCCTTTTTTTATGACTTGAAGAAATACTTCATCTTCTCTCAAACGTCGGGCAGGTTTGACTTCCAAGGTTTACTAAAGGAAATTTATACGTAGCAGCCAGCATAAATACACTTTTATTTCTTCAAAATAAAGATGGCATGGGATTTCTTTTTTAAAATTTATTTATTACATGATTGAAATTAATTGTATTGGTTTGTTTGAGTGTGTACCGTATTTTTTTTTAAAAAGCAGGTGTATTTACGAAAAAATGTATTGATGTTTTCGTTTCTCTCTTGATTAATATTAATGAAGTAATTCGTGTCTGTTTTATTCCCCGACTAACACAGATATTTAACAATGTTGCCGTTGTTATTGGAGCCAATTTGATCGCGTTTTCACTCCAACAATTAAAAGGAAAGCTAAAAACAACAATGCAATAATCTGCTCAGATGAGAAAAATACATGGTGACACTTATTTTTATTTGTCGCTTCTTCTTCAGGGCATTTGAGGTTTAATTTGCAAGGTAACATTTTATAGTGTTTCGTTGAGATATGATCTATTTTGTCACTTAAATGTGTTTATGCAAGAATGTACATGCAGATAAAAAAAAACCATGCAGGCAATATACAGGCACACACCCCAAAAAATCTCTATAAAAATTATGGTAGCCGTAGATTTTATCCTATAGAAGAAATTTATCATGCAATATTTTACATTTAAACTATTTGATTTTGGTTTTACTTAAAATATACATACATATATATATATATATATATATATATATATATATATATATATATATATATATATATATATATATATATATATATATATATATATATATATATATATATATATATATATATATATATATATATATATATATATATATATATATATATATATATATATATATATATATATATATATATATATATATATATATATATATATATATATATATATATATATATATATATATATATATATATATATATATATATATATATATATATATATATATATATATATATATATATATATATATATATATATATATATATATATATATATATATATATATATATATATATAAAATATGCTATGAGCTTCCTCACTGTTATCCTGTCTATTTTATACATACATTATTTTTCATTTAAACTATTGATTTGGAATCCAATTTAGTATTAATTTCATCATTATTCATTTCATAATGGAATAGAAAAAACATATATGTATGTAAAATGTAAGCACGTATCCATATATATTCATATATAAGCTTATTTTGATATGTCATTATTTATTGTACAATCAAATAAAAAAAATGATAAAACATACATTTATGTCAAATGTAAGCATATATATATGCTATGAACTGCCTCACTATTATCCTATGTATTTATAGCTCCTCAGTTGTCAGCATGAGACTGCAATATCACTCAATTCCCTGCACTGACCCTTAGTGTCAATCAGATGCTTTTGGAGACGTGATCTCGACTGTCATGTAATTCTTGTATAGCATTTTTCCGCAGTGCTGGTTTCGCCTCATACACAGCGTGGCCTATTTGGCCTCTTTCGCCTCTTCCCAACCAGGTGTTGATTTAGGCCGTCCACACTGCAGTCTGTTAGCTCGGAACTCCATCGTGCTATGTGTTAGTGACCTCATGCAAGTAGTAGACGCAGCACCCACTGCAGACTTAGACGGCTGTTAGTTGACAGCTGCAGGGGGAACAATCCACATTGTAGCCATTTTGTGAGACCCCAAAGTTGGGTGTCAGATCTCCACTCTCCCAAAGGCTCCTCAACTCCCACCACAGCACAGATTGCAAAGATAGAGAGACAGAGTAATAGCCTGGCTTGTGATTCTCTGTATAAAAGCTGTACTGTATAAATCACACGTCATTACTAGAGGGTCACTCTCTGAGGTGCTCCATTGGGCGCTTTCTTCGCGAGGACCGGTGTGATTGGAGGAGATTAGATTTATCTGGCAGTCGGCGGCCATATTTTATGTGACTGGAGATGTAATAACAGGCCTCTGACAAATCCCCGATGGCCCGCCTTTTTCTGCCTCGCAGTACAGTGGCACTGCTCCTGGAAGCTCACAACTGCAGTCCTCGTAAGAGCTCTGCAGCTCTCGGCACACCTTTCGTCTTATTTGGATTCCGCTGTAACCTTTACATTGCCCTTGTCCAAAGTCAATATGCTCAACTCCCCCAACCCCTTTTCTCATTTATGATATAGACATGCAAGTAATTACTTTAAACCTCTAACATTTCAGGGTTTTTAACCACCATGAGGAAGACCCCTGTACTCTGTTTATACTTATTCTAACAATTACAAATAATCTATTTTTAGCATTGTTTTCTTTCTTTCTTTCAATGATTCTTACATAATTATGGCACAAACTTTTATTTTGCAGTGAGCTGGATATTAATAAACTACTATTTTAAATATTAGGTGACATTTTCATTTATATAACACATTACGAACATTTTACTTTCAAAATATTTCCATGGGTTGATTGTTTTTGTATACTATTTATATTTTTTATATAATAATGATGTCGAAAACATGATAATTACATTTATTTTATATATCCCATTATTGGGTGCCTATTAATATAATGTGCTTAATAATATTTAACTGTGTCTTATGCACTGAATGTATTAGATAAAAAAAAAATACTCACGAAAAAAAGGACAAAAAACTTCACACTTCTAATCAGGCAAGGGAACCCCTACACCAAGGGTGTCAGACTCGAGTTAGGTCGCGGGCCGCATTAACGTCAACTCGATTTGTTGTGGGCCGGACCATTTTAGATATAATATTTAGATTTTTCTTTTTATAAATGGATTAAAAGAACTGGAAAAAGCAAAAGCCTTAACTATTCAATTTTTATAGATTTAAAACAATGTTTACTTGACCTTTTTTTTCTTAGTAAAGGAAAATCTCTTTTCATCATTATGTTCCATATTATAGTAGAAAACCGAAAATAATTTTATATATTTTTAGATTTTACAAAATGATTTTTGAACTAAAAACACAGAAAAAATGATTAAGAAATTACAATTATTGACTTAAAAGGGGGAAAATCAGAAAATATAATATACATCTATAATCTTCATTTTAATTTGATCCTAAAACAGAAAGTCGGTACTCACGATTTACTTTCTCGGGCCACCCAAAATGATGTGGCGGGCCAAATTTGGCCCCAGGGCCGCCACTTTGACACCTGTGCCCTACACCCTCAGGTGGCCCAGTAATAATTAAATAATTAATTAATATTACTTTTCTACAATAAGTTAAAAAGAAACTATATAGATTAATTCATTTTCTGAATCGCTTTATCATCATTAGGGTCGCGGGGGAAACCATATACAATGATATACTTGTAGTTAACGAATATACAGATTCTTTCACTAATCCACTTCATGGTAAAGTGACATGAAATTGATCGGATTTCTTTCAAACCATTTAAAAGGCGGCAGAAAGGATAAACAGGGACATAAAATGCAGCTGAACACAACAGTCAATAAATTTCAAGTCAGGACATTTCGCCCCCAATGTAAGGAAAAGCACAAACAGGTGCACAGACTCCCAAGAAATACAAGAAGCACAGACGTTGCCCCATGGGGAGTGCATAATGTAGTCTTACTCTCTCTTTAAAGAAACCTTTTCATGGCTTTTTGGGTGGACGACAAAGTCACTGTTGTATATTTTTTCTGAAGCAGCTTCACCCAAAAGATAATTAATACTAATGTTTTGACACGATAAACACAATATGGTTCATTCAGCCCTGCCAGCTACTAACAACTGACCATGCTGGTGTGGTTTGGTGTTTTCTGTTAGTGGAGCAAGAACATGAGAAATCCTGATTGTAATTATTATCTAGAGCCCACAATATGGAGTTTAAAAAAAATTGCTATCATTCTTATTTTGTATTATTTTTCTTTCGACCACATTTTAAGAAAAGTAGGATAAATGATAATGCAGTAATCTTATGATTCTCTAACTCCTCAACTGATTTAAGAGTATACAATCTAATTAAACACAATTATGTTGATCAAAACCGAATGGATAAGAGTGGAGAGAAATCTTAATTCACATTTGTAAAAAATCTTACAAGGGGAGTAAAACAACAATTTCATGACAAAACAATTTCAATTATTTGGATAATGATAGTTCCAAAGATTAATTTTGCCACTGTTTGATTCATTAAACAAGTTTTTGATTGATTGAAAAAGAATATAGTATGCACACATTTACCAGACTCCATTATTTATTTTCTTAAAACTACAAACATTTGCAAGGAAATGTTGTCTTGTTTGTTGCTGAAATATTTCAGATCTTTGACTCAAAACCATTTTATTTAACAAAATGGCATACAATATGCAAAAGAGGACAATATTGACCAATGTTTTGCATGTTGACCCATTTAGATTCATTTGTACCCATAGATAGAAAATACCTTGATTATGTGCATTCCATCAGATTTTTTTTTTTTAATAAAGTGAAATGACATGTTCTTCCTGTGTTTATGTGGGTTTTCTCACATCCCAAAAACATGCAGCTTGGCTGGTTCCCTCCTGGGGCCCATAGTTCGCTGGAATAGGCTCCAGCACCCCCATGTACCTTGTTAGGGTACGAAATTCTGAAAATGAATGAATGAATAAAAGTGAAATGACACAGTATGCCTACGAACCCCCCTGATCCCCAATGTGTAATTGTAGATCCAATTGTAGATTCTTTTAATCCATTTATATCAAAAAATCTAAAAATTAAATCTAAAATGGTCATGAAATCAGGTGCGGACAACCAATGAACGATTCCTGCTCAATGGCGGTGTGATTGTGGGTGCAAAACGGTGGTCTGTCTTTCTGTGTGTTCTACAACTGACTGATGAACAGTTTAGCGTGTAGTCTGTTTATTAACAAGTCTATGTATAATCAGCCTTGTCATAAATCATACGCTATAATCTAAAATTTACACCCCAGGAATGGCACATCAGGACTCAGTATCTCAGGTGTACCTAATCATCTGAATGTATACTATTCCGTTCATCCGATTTAGTTTTCCACATTTGAATACCCACAAATCTCTCTGCTGGACTATTTGAATGCTATCCTGCAGCAGCAAAAGCCCAGAAGCAGTGCATCATTTCAATGTTTTTCCTTCCTCATCTGCACTTCACCATAAAGCACAGTAAGCCCTAGTGCTGAAGGATTGTGTTATTTGGGATGGCCTGGATGGTAAAGATTATTCACAGCCTTTGATAGTAAAAACTGCCAGAGGAGAACTGGGGAGAATTATGACGGCAATCCTTCAGTTTTCGTTTGCGCAGCCTTTCTTTATTTGTTTGATGCAAAGACATACAAAGTACTATAAAGAAGCCTTGAGGTGAAAGGCAGGAAAAGTAATTTGCTATATTAATAGAAGGAAAATTACAGATGTATTTTCTCGATGGAACCATAGATTGGAATAAAAGCATATCAGGAATTATTATTCATTACACGCACAGTATTTGTTGTATTAATTATGGCACTTTTTTCACAAGTATTTTTTTCAAACATAGAGTACATATGTCAAACTCATGTGTGGCTAATGTTGGACTTCTGGCTTATTCCCACACGGGTTGCCAAAGCAAAGCGGTAGAATTGGCACGCAAGTTTTACGCCCTTCTTGACGCAATCTACACGATTCAAGAATCGAACCTGGGCCACCCAACACCGTTTTTCAATTGCATCTTATTTTATTCAAACATATATTCCCCCCCCCCAATAGGGCCACGCTAACGACATGAAGATTTGAGTTCATCCAAAGCCCATTTAGGGCTTTTCTAATGCGGCCGCATGGGAACAAACGGTAAAAGGTCAGCTGTTTGTTCTGTGGGGGCCAGAATTTGGATCCTCCTTCTTCTCATCACTTGCTGTTCTTCTTTCTCTCCTCCCTTTGACACTTGTGTTGCCCTTGTTTCTCTTCTTTCAGTTCCACACACATGCATAAATACAAACAAACATGGAGAGGTGGCCTCTGTCTTTCAATTAGCCTCTTACAAGGCTGACGTCTGGCGAGTTGGGCCCACAGCAGATGCCGCTACAGAATGGCCGTTCATCTACAGCCTGAAGACTGTATTGAATAGTCATTAGGGTGGAGCTGAGTATTCATGAGAAGGGCCTTTGTGCATAAGAGGATGCTGCTGCTGACATCTGTATTTTGTGCGGCTTCTTTAAAAAAAACAACAGTAAATGATTGCAGGTTAGCTTTCATGTTACGTTGCCAGTGAGTTACATAACTGGAAACAGAAGAGATGAGGAGTAAGAGGAGAAGCCCACCCAACGGGACGAGCAGCCACGAGCCAGACTGTCGCATTTGTATATGATTTGTTGGCTCTCAGTGGGCCCGTTCAAGGAGCACCTGGCAACCCTGCACAGAGGAATATGGTGGCTGCCATGACCATACAGCAACACTCACACAACCATATGCCCCCATTGTCATTCCAATCAGTTTGGACAACATTCACTTCCCCCTCCTTTCACTGAACACTATCAATACAAACCCCATGTGGAGGGCCTTGGGTCAAGAGGGACACTCTCTACAAAGTGGTTGCTGACACACAGGGAGGTACGCTCACTCACACACACACACACACATTGACTCACACACACACACACACATTGCTGCCTCCCCGAGTTCCAATTCCCCCTTTCTATTGAACCCCCGTAGGCTGGACTGAGGAAATGTGAATTAGCTTCATCAATGCAGAGGTTAACATTGCGCAAAGATGATGTTGACCCCTCGTTGTATTCCAGGTTTGATGTCTTTCTTAGGGGCCAAATGCTTATGAATAAAAATGGAAAGGGGAGAGCTTGACAAAGGGATTTGTCTGACTAATACCAAAGGAAACCCCCTTAAGGAAAGCCTGGTTAAGCTCACCATTATTGAGTCCCCCCTCTTTGCAGTATTATCAATCTTGGTATAGCTCACACAGTGTCGTTATTGTTTTTACCATAATCGTGTTAAAACAGGGTCATTTGTTTCTAATGAAGTGTTTGAATTCATCATGCTAATGTTGTGACAGCATACTGTAAATATTACTGTCCTAATGCTGGTTGAATATGTGCAGCATGTATAAATTAAGACATATTATATTTATATGTATATTTTAAATTGTAAACAAAAACTTTCAAAAAACTTCTCAAGTAGATTGCTATTTTGCAAATTTCTAAATCATTTTAGCAAGTTAATACTTTAAACCTTTCAGTCGTATCAACTTAATGGAAGTCAATTTTACTAAAAACATTGAGTTTTCAATGACATATTAGTATTATTAATTGTTTTTGTTCGTTTTCCAATAAATCACTTGATATTTTGACTATACTCACTTCTTCAATTAATATTTAGAACCTAAATATTTAAGCTTTGACTTTACTGAACAGAAGTCCAGTTTAATATTTATTTGCAACAAAACAATTTTTCCCTCAAAATCTGAAAATTCAAGCTCAAATTTTAAATTCTCTTAACATTGTTGTTGTTTTTTTGTAGCACAACCCATTCCTTCGTACTTTTTCTTTTAAAATCATGACATATTCAGTATTTATTTTATTTTATTTGAAAACTCAAAATGGTGCACTGGTGTGAATTGAGATACCACCTGTAAATAACTCATTTGTCTTCATTGACGGTGATAGAAAGAATGAAAGCATGATCACATTCAGTCCTCAATTGGATTGGATGTTTATTAAGTCACTAGCTAGTTTAAAATTTGCAACCAAAGTATGAAAAGAGCCAAATATGGTTCCGGAGACACAGCTATCAGGCCCCTGATTACAGGTCTATGATCGTCAATGGCGCTGAAAATGTTAACTGGCAACGAGTCAATGGCAACCAGTGACTCAATAAAAATATCCAGTGAGCTTAATTGCATCAACTGCTTTAGTTTTCCTTACCGAATTGATAGATGCTAAAAAAGAACAAAAAAAAAACAATGCAATTGAGCAAAGCGCATGGCTGACTCAACAGAATCAGCATTAATTTTATCGCCAATTCAAAAAGGATTGGATGGAATCATCCATAAATGTGTCTGTGGTAATGACCATTGGTGATAAAATAAACAAGAGAAAACCCCAGGCTAGAGGGGTGAATCGGGTTCTCAACCTTTAACCTTGATATAATTGAAAACATTTCCACATATCTCAAATGAGCACGCTAATAGCTTTTTGATCCACTGGATTTATAATGCTACACTAACAAAAAAACAACATGCAAACACACCACATTAAGTCACTTTTTGCAGAGACTCTTTAATGTTTCCTTCAGTTTTTATCTTTGTAAGTGGAAATAACATAAATAAAATACCTTGATACACATTATATGCTCCCTGCCATGACTTTTCTCTTTTTTGTGCATCTTGTTCTGTACACTATCAACCTTTATTTTCAATATATCACATGGTTATTGTAGGTAATTAAGAGACAAACATGGTATTACACCAGCACCCGTTGTGCATAAGCAAATGTGACCATTTTAATTGCAAAAGATCTATTAGCTCGGACTTTATCTAGCATGAAAAATGAAATTATTCCTTTTAATACTGAGGTAGGGAGAAGTCCATAGAAAATAACACAGCCATTCATTACACTAACAGTCTCCTTTTAAATTGAATGGTAATGAGACACAACAGCTATTTACTTTGCTTTAATGCTAGTAGCTAGAGAAGCCCCCCCCTTTTACAAAAACCCCACGGCTGCCCCAAGCCTTTTTAAATCTCCTGACTTGTTACACTGCAAAATATAACTCTACATTAAAAATTTAAGAGATACAATTGTCGCCCGAATATATTCACCTCATGCTGATTATCCAACTGATCAGAGTAACATTGCATCTGTTTTTAAATGCTTTACCGCCACGCCTTTTCTTTTCTTTTCTTAATTAAATGTCATAAAACGCAGCAAGCTCATCAGTCAATCATTGTTTTGGCTTTGAACATTGCTCGACGCTTCTTTGTAAAGAATCCCCGTTTTTTTTCAGAGGGAGCTCAATAAGCCGAGCGCCCTCCCTCTCTCCAACGGAAGCACGTGGCCCGGAGGAGGATGGCCGCCATTCATCCACATCTCCTACTGTTCCTGCCGTTTAAGCCCGAGCAGGCTCAACTAATGCCCCCTTCCTTACGCCGCTGTCGCGCCGCTTTAAAGGCTTTGTTGCAGGCGCCTCCCTCCTTCACTTCCCAAGAAATCCATCTTTTTCATATTTTCACCTTCAAGTGCTCCCCTTTCTTCCCTCCTTTGTCCCACATTTTTTCTGCTAGTCTGCTTTCTTTTCCTTTCCTTTCATTTACCTCCTTAGCAATTTCTCCCTCCTACCCCTATGGAAAAGTGCCTTAGACGCGAAGTCGGTGGCGTTGAGCCGAGGAGGACACACTCCACTTAGATAAATATCCCCATCGCTCTGAGCAGAGCCAGGGAGATTTATTCTTCCGCCGAGCTGGCAGAAAATTGACTTGTTTCATGGGGGCAGGCTAGTGACGCATTGCTATGAGAGGCAAAGAGGCAGGAGGGAGAGAGCGAAGGAGAGATAAAGAATGATAAAGAGCTGACGGAGAGAAGGAAAGAGGGAACGCTGGAGAAACGGCTGGAAAGGGGGGAAAGAGTTAGGCGATTTAGGGAGTGCGAAGGAAGAAAAACCATAAAAAGAGACGCCAGAGAGTGATGTCCCTCCCCTTGTACCAGAGGATAAAGCCAGTGGGGTGGTGAAACAGTGATGAGGGAAATGGTACAGTTGACATTTATATAAGAGGATATTGATGAAGCAGAGACAATAGCAGACTCCATCCACTCCTCCTCGTCCCCTTTTGCCTTTTCGTCCTTGTGTACTTCTTCTCACTCTTCTTCTTCTTCTTCTTCTTTGACTCTCTCTATCTTTGCACTAACACAGTGTACTTATTGGCCACTACATCCTCATTGAGAGAGAAGGGCCACAACCTTGGGTGAGTTAGGACAAACGCCGCCCATGAATCAACATGATCATCTCTTATTTTCTCTTTCTTGCCCAGCCCATGCTTCCCAGTGCTCTGTATTTCTTCCATGCTAACACAGCATATTGCGAGGAGATCTACCCTACCTAAGCTTGACTTTTCCAAAGGGGTGCAGTGAAAGAAGGCGTATGAGGAAGTGTATTTGTGTGTATGGATGTATGTGCTCTGGGAGCGATGGTGCGTGCAAGATTTTTGCTTGTATCAGCACCAGTGCTGCAACAAGAGGGAAGTATATGGCGGCGAAAGATGAGGGCAAGTGTGCATGTGTGTGTAATAGAAATGGATAGAGAGCAGGGCTGGGGGATGTGGAGGTCGAGCTAATAGGAAGCAGAGTGTAATTTAGTCGTACAAAAGCTCAGGACTCATGTCAACCTTGGGTATGGACCCTGGATGATAATTTGAATTGGGAATTAAGTCACAAATCAATGGTTAAACTCATGTCCATTCAATGTTTTATCAAAATAAGAGGGCTCGCATTAAGGGGTTAACTAAAATAACATCCTCAGGGGTCGTAAAGAGGTCCAAATTAAAATAAGGATGTGTAACATCTTATATGATTTCAATGTGTTCTCTATTTTTAACTATATATATATATATATATATATATATATATATATATATATATATATATATATATATATATATATATATATATATATATATATATATATATATATATATATATATATATATATATATATATATATATATATATATATATATATATATATATATATATATATATATATATATATATATATATATATATATATATATATATATATATATATATATATATATATATATATATATATATATATATATATTTACTTATACTTCCATGTACTTGTTTCCCCCGTGCCTTTCCACGTCAAGTTTGAATTTGTCATTGATTTCTAAGTTATTTTCGGAAGAATCCTGCCTCAGTTATTGTAAAAGTTATTTGTAAAAGCACTGATTTCAACTCCTTGACTGCTTACCTGCATTTGGGTCCAATTACCTCCAACCCCACACTATTCGTGACAGAGTTGTATCTGTGATGTTTTTATCTGTGTTTATATGATACGACTTGGCGAGCCCAAGATTTGGACTCAAGTTTAGACACTGTTTAGAAATATTGCTGGAGCAGATGTCGTTTTCTTCCCAAAAGGTATCCCAAAAAAATACAACAACAAAAAAATGAAGTGCATTAGTGTCCTCTAAGGTACCTTTATCTTCAGAATTGCCATACAGATACAGGTGTGTTCCTAAAGTGTACCAACAAATTTGGAAGGTATTACCTCTCTCCATGGTGAAGTTGAGGCAATGACAGCAAGTGCATGGAAGCAGGAAAGGCAAAAAGAGTGCAGGCTTTTCTGGAAAAAAAATAACAGAAAGTATTTGTTACAAAAAAACAAAAAACAAAGTTGTACTAAATAACTGGATCCAATAAACCAACTAATCTAATGTCAACACTATTTGAGAAAAAAACAAGATGTTAATCAACGCATAGATAAGAGATTAATGGATGGAGTGAGATAATTAGTTGAGACAAGGGGCACAGAAGAAGACATAATTAAAAGAATCATCCAAAATCTTATGAATCTAAACTATAACTGCAAAGGATTCACAAATTGTGGAACTCCCAGTCATTTACAAAGTACAGTTTTGGTTTTTGCAAGATGGACCAGCTTCTTACACATCCGGGTGTTCCCAAGACTGGCTGAATAAGAACTTTGGACGCCGTGTGATCAGAATCGAAACTCATTTTAAAGGGGTAAGAAGTGGGGGAGGAGGGTGCTTTGCAGATACAAAAAAATAGGGTTATCCTACTTTGTGTTTTTTTTTATCATTGTCAATGTTGTCTGGTCTACATGATACGCAATAAACAGAGTATTAGTGTACATTCAAAATTCTGTAATCTTGTTTTGTAGGATCATAAATGTTTCTGTCTGAAATGTCTTAGAATTAAGAACACTGTGGAGTGAATATATCCACATTAACTTGAGTATGCTAAGTATAGTAAGATACGTAAATACATAACATTTCTCACTTGTATAACATTGCTGAAGAAAACAATTTTAAAACATATGGGTTCAAAAAAGACCTTGAGGGTTCGTGCCTGCGTGTCTTTGTGTGTGTAATTGCCACATCAAGGACTATTTGGTTTTGCAGAGTCTTGGCAAAAGTGAGTGGCAGCCGTGTTGAAAAGCGGCATGACCGTAACTCAATCAGAGCTCAAGTCGTGACACCGTAACCCTGCGTGGCAGGAAACGGACTGACTCCAGCACTAAGTTAATGCCTTCACTAACGCCCGTGACTGCACTACGCTCATATCCCACCACAAGAAAAAAAAAAGGCACTTCAACGCTAGTGCATTACAAGTAAGAGATAAGTCGTATTTTGAATGATTAATCGCAAATTGTGTGCTTTGGTTGACAAGTTCACAGGTTACCGATACTCAGATTACAGGTTCATCAAGGGAATTAATGATGCTTTGGTGGCAGCTGTATTAAGAAAGTATCTCCTTTCCCCCTGGCCATGCACTGCAACCAGTTTTTTGAAATCACTGTTTGGTTACTGTGATTATTTAAGTGACCCAAAAGAGGAAAAAAAGAACATCAGCCTGGAATGTGATTTTTGTGAGATTTAAAGGTGGCCTTAGGTTAGGTCGGAAACACTTGTAGATGTTTGGATAAGGGAAAGGAGCTAATCTTATTATGTGGAGTTCATCACTGACTAAATTTTGGAAGCTGGTTGTGTTTCATCAGCTGTTCTCAGAAACCACACACCTTGCTCCTCTGCTCCCAAACATCTGCATATATATATATATATATATATATATATATATATATATATATATATATATATATATATATATATATATATATATATATATATATATATATATATATATATATATATATATATATATATATATATATATATATATATATATATATATATATATATATATATATATATATATATATATATATATATATATATATATATATATATATATATATATATATATATATATATATATATATATATATATATATATATATATATATATATATATATATATATATATATATATATATATATCTATATCTATATCTATATATATATATATATATATATATCTATATATATATATATATATATATATATATATATATATATATATATATATATATATATATATATATATATATATATATATATATATATATATATATATATATATATATATATATATATATATATATAAAACACACATAAAGGAGGAATCGAATATATAGTTAAGTAATAATTCAGCTTAGATAGTACAGGTTGTCTGTGTTTCTATAGAAGCAATTTGCCTCCTGTGGAGAGCAGTTTAAATAATTAATCAATTCATTTAGTAAAATGTATTTCTAATTAGAGCCTAATTTGGTTGATAATTACTGTGGCTTCATCATCCTGTCCAAAAGGTTGTATCTTTCCACAACAATACTCATTTGTTATAAAACTATCACAATGTTGTTCAGCTAGCTGCATTATTTTGGAAGTTATGAGGACAAAGTCCAATCTGGGTTTATTGGGGATACTTTGGAATAAAAACTGTGATTCATTCATGTTTTTCTGAACTGCCTAACTTCACAAGGGTCGCAGGGGGTGCTGGACACTACGGGCACCAGGCGGGGACACCCTGAATCAGGGCACCTGGAGACAGACAATGATACACACTCACTCATACTCAGATCCTAGAGAAATTGAGTGTTCAACCAGCCTACAACGTATCTTTCTGGGATATGGGAGGAAAGTACCTAAAAAACATCCACGGAAGCCCAGGGAGAACATGCAAACTCCACACAGTGAGGACCGATCTGAGATCAAACCCACAACTCCAGAACTGTGAGGCCAAAGCACTTATCACTTTCTTACCAAGCTGCTAGAAGTGTCGTTTTATTGTATATTGTACTCTGCATTTTTTCTCTATTGGCTGCAATTTATATCTTCATAAACAGCAACAGCATTAAATAAACATTTTAGAAGCTATATATTTATTTCATGTTTGTAAATATTTTCCTTATTACATTTTGTATTCAATCACACAATGATTAGTTTTCAATGCAAACAGCTCTTCAAAAGCCACGCTTTATTTTGAAAAAAATTAGGCCATGTTATTTCAATTAAAGCACAAATAAAATGAAGCGGTTCTGTAAAAAAAAAAAAAGAAATACCACTAATGAACTCTCAGGACAAAGATAAAACCTCAAAAACATTCCCAAGCTTGTTTTGAATCCAAGCTAGCGGTAAAACAGAGATTGCAAATGATGCAAAAGTTGCATGTAAAAATAGATAACAGAGCCTTGAAGTGAGTACATCTGGCAGAACAGGTGCGAGAGCAGCCCATTCTGATCTCTTCTTCCTCTTGAGTCCGAAATCGTGACAGGGGACAAGGTCGTTCAATGGGCCGAAAATGTTGATCCCGCTCGTAAACTCCAAGGTGGAGCAGATAAAAAGGAAAATGTCAAAAATTCACATGCGGAAATGACCGAGAAGCCTGGAATGTGGTGTGCTTGACTTTTGTGCGCTATTTCGGTCCACTGTCACTTTTTTTTGAATTGGATTACATGTTGTAGCAGCAAATAGGAAATACTTGTGCAACCTCGTGAGCATAACTTCACACCAATGTGCTTCCTGATACTCTGTGTTTATTATGCAGACCTGTTTGGGAGAAGGCTTAGTAAGAGGTCAAAGGTTATGGCGCTGGGATTTCATGGCTAGCACAATAAGCGGCCCACTTGTGAGAGAGCGTGGCCTCGGAGAGGTGCAAAGCAAACGCAACCTCACACTGGACAAACAAAGAGGACATGATATGGAGAAGGGAAAAAAAAAAGTCATTCTTTTTTTTTCTTTCTTTTGCTATTTTTTTTTTAATCTCACACATGGAAAAAGTAACAACTTATAAAGTTTTAGTTTGGTGTCGCAACATTTTAAATACCTTTTACTTTATTATTTGTAACTTTCTCTGTGTCTCATTAAAAATAAATGCAGTGAGTTACATTTGATTTTTAGTTTTTTGATTGCAAATTGTAAATGAGATGAAATATAATGTTATTAACGGCAAACATTAAGCTTCTGGTAGAGAGCTAAATAATTGTACAAATACTATTTACCCTATTTTCACAACTATAAGGTGCACCGCATTATAAGGCGCACCCTCAATGAATGACATTTTCTCCATATATAAGGCGCACTGTATTAAAAGGTACACTGTCTATTTTGGAGAAGGGTTAAAAGAAGTCGTGAAAATACGGTACTCCTTATCAGTAACATCCTCCAGATTGACATCTTTTTTTTTGTCCATTTGTCTGCTTCATAATTTAATATTCATCTGAATTACAAGTGCAAATCTGACACGTTTAAAAGATTTTTCTCTTAGCTCCTTCCCAACTTTAATGTCCTTCTTTACCACCATTCAGTGGAATAAATCCGTTTTGCTGTTTTTGCCTTGAATCATTGCGATATTGAATTACTCCCCTGTTTGCACACATAGAGAGAGGCATTGTGCATTACATTGACTGATAAGCTGTCAGTAGCAGTTTAACTTAGAGACATTCAAAGGGTAATACAACATTTGTGGATAAACTAACCGCATGCAGTGCCCCCTTAGAGAAAGCCATGATGCTGTCACTATGAAAAATATGACGAGGGCATTTCATATAACATGTGGCATCTGGCATCAGAAAATAAAGGAAAACACCTCTGAACAACATTTAGTTTATTGTGCTTTTCACAGGGGGTGACAGTTTAACCCTTGAACAAGAGGGAATGTTGGAATGACAGCAGTAAAGACCAACCAAAAGAATAAATGCGAGATGGACTATGGAGGAGTGATCATTTCTTTTGCTAATCACCATTAACACTCCTATATAGAATTATGATTTTGTTTAACCCTTGTGCTGGACGTCGTTTAATGCATACCTCTCAACCTCTGCCGATAACTGCCCTTTATTATAGGTCTGGTGACTTGAGATGGCTCAATCTTCTGCTTTTCCTTGTCATAGCGCATTAGGAGCAGCTAAAGGGCTTTTTCATGTTACAATCTGGGAACAAGCATTAAATTTTGGAGGGGAACCAATAGGAGCCACCAGTCTCTCAATCGTCTGGGCTGGGATCAGCGCAGCCCAGGCCGATGTATCATGGCATGTTTAGCGGCACTAAGGCATTTGGTTCTCAATGCCATGTTGTTTCTGGGTGGTCTTTCCAATAGAACATCTGCATGATAGACACTGACTGGGGCAGCTGGTTTGAAAGGTTTTATGACTTTATATATCGTTTTTGTACAGATTTGAGTTTTTTTTCTCTCTCTCCGTTCAAAACAGTGGAATATTCAGCAGCGCCTGGTGAACATTTGACAGTTATAGAGAAACAGTATTATATATAATCAGCAATTCAATCAATTCATCAATTTTTGGTATAATTAAAAATGAGTGGTTTTGAGTTCAAACATTCGTCCAAGCCATTCAAATAAGTGTGACCAAGCACTAGTCTAGGAAATTGACTTTTGCTTCACACAGAACCAAGAATAAAATACAAAAATATTTTTTTTCTCCCAAAATTCAACTTTAAACAACAATGAAAAACTCATAATAATGTATTTTTTGCACTTGAAGGCGTATCACAAATCTTTTAAATTTAACATTTAGCTATATGTGTAAATTGTGATAATGTTTAATGAACTGAAAGCCATTTTTTTTGTATTTTCAGAACCCCAGAACATTTTTATTTATTATTAAAACAATTGACAATAGAAGTAAGGTAGGATAACATTGAAATGATTAATTTCTTTGAAAAGTTCCTATGAAAACATAAAACATGTGAAATTAAAACAGATTTAACTTGTAAAATTATTAAACAATAAGGAACAAACAACAGATGCCACCTATTTATCCGAATTCATATATAAATACAGATAAATATATATCACGTTTTATAAAAAATATGGCATGCATTGACATACTAACAAAAAACTCAGTGACGTAAAAATTGTAATGAATACTTGTATCATCTAGTTTTTTTTAAATAAACTTGTAAGCAATCACATTTTAAAATATTGCTCCCGTTTTGCGCAACCATGGCTTACAGCTAATAGGGTCAGCATTATTAAATATTTCCACTGTACATTAAAGTTCATTTTTTTGATTTTTTTGGCCCTCCACTTATAGTTTATTGACAAGATATACAAATGACTTCTATTGCCATTAATAACTGATTTATAACAATCTATAAATGCCCTTTATAATGGAAATGAAAATGTAATCTTTGTAATATTGCAATAAAGAAAACATCTGGTGTGTTTTAAATCCGAGGCCCTAGCGTGACAAAGCGCCACCTAAAACTCAAGTAATAAAAACGTGATATAGCCAAGGACTGCCACTGAGCGAGCGCACATAAACAAGACAGATGTCCATCCCCTTTAATATAACACAAAGAGCGAGCAGGAGAAAATAAAACACCTCATTGTAATGAAATGCATTTACTGTCTGGAAATCAGGCAGCGCAAATGTCAAAAGAGTGGCAGAATGAGGCAGCCTGATATCCAATCCATTTCCTGTGAAAGTGGCGGTGTAGAGGACATCAAAAAGAGAGTTAGGGGGGGATTTAGTGAAAGCTGTTGGGGTGGCAAAGCAGTGAAATATGGCACATTTGCTTCCTCGCTATACACCCCCTAGGCATTGTGCCTTTGGAATAATTAGAGCCTAATTCTGTCTAATTAACGGACTCAATTACTCCTGAAGAAAGCTCATCAAAAAAGATGGCGGGAATGCAGATAAAGAAATGCTCCTGTTTTTTTTTTTGGTTGTGTTTTTTTTTAATTAATGAACTGAGTTGAATAATAGCAATAGAATTAAACATTTGCCTAAATGTGTATGAATTGCAAATTGGAGTAGTGAATGTTGTGTTTTTGTTACTGATGTTATTTAATTTTATTTTGGATTTTTTTTTTTCTCGAGATGGCGGGGGGCTCGGGGGCAAACGTTGGCATCAAGCAGCTTTCAAAAAAAGTCAATGTGCTGATGCAGCACTAATAAATGACTTAGGATTACCATCTTTAGCACATGCGGCGGAGGTTCTGACGAAGAGCGGTGAATTAATATGCCGTCTGTGTGCATGTGCTCCCATTGGCCTTGCCTTTCTGATCCTACCCGAGCCAATAAACTGAGCACCGGCGTGAACTTTATGGTGCACCTTTTTTGTTTTTTTTTCCATTTCAGAGCAAGTGCTTATGTGTCAGCTGCGTATTTCACAGCCTTGAGACGTTGATACAAGTCTTGTTAAACTACTCAGCTGAGATAGAGCCCTTCGTACACAACGGTGTCCGGGGGTTGAAAACTTTTTATGTGTTTTCAGGGCCCGATGTTTGTGTGCTTGTGTGTGTGTGTGTGCATGTGTGTGTGTGTGTGTGTGTGTGTGCATGCTTGCTTGCTGCGCTCAGCAACTTTAAAGGCCCAAGGGTCGGCTAAGCTAACTCACTAGCTCAGCAGTCTTTAGCTCAGCTACTCAACACATTCGCTGAAGTACAAGGAAACAGATTTTAAGGCCCGATGTAATCGCCCATTTGTACACACTGGGAAAACTACACGAGAACAAAAGGAGTTCAAGACCAACTCAAAAATTGAAATGCATCAATGTGGTATTCATGCATTCATTTTCTGAACCTAATTAGGGTCGCGGAGGGTGCTGAAGCCTATCCCAGTCCGGGCGAGAGGAGGGGGACATCCTGAATTGGTGGCCAACCATGCAGTCCATACCTAGGGGCAATTTAGAGTGTTCAATCAGCCTACCATGCATGTTTTTGGAATGTGGAAGTATAACTTTTCACTATTATGTTATCAGGCATTAAATGATGCCTAAACTTGAAAAAATGTTATTTATTTTAAATATATGGCCATTTATAAAGAGCATTAACAATGCATTAAGCATTCACATATTTCTTTTTTTTGCAATGGATAATACCATCACAAAAAATAAAGAACTAAATATAAAAAAATAAGCAATAAAGTATCGCCAAAAATTGTACGTTTTCTCACGCAATTTTAATTTCCTGGTTAAGTTTACTTTTATTAATTACAATTCATCTTTAGTTTTGGATTTTTTTCTTCTTGATGCAACTTTGCATTTAAGTCAAACAATTTTACATGTTTTTCTTTCTTTGTTTTTATCATAACTCAGTATGTTATGATGGGCTCATTGGTCTCATGTAAAATAATAGTAATAATAATAATAATAAAGAAATGGGGAAACATCTGAAGGGTATTTTTATGAGGTTTGTTCATTTGTCATTAGATGTGCCATGACAGGCCTTGTTTACATTTGGAATTGGGAAAAAGGGAGCTTGAGATCATCCAATTAAAGTTGTAACCCTCCAGAGACCCAGTGCCCTTCCTCTCCTCAGATTATTGGGCAGCACCCACTGAGAAAAAGCATTTGACTGCATTAACGGCAAATGAGCCCAACTTTGTTTTGTTCATTAAAGTGCCATTGTGAAGATGTTAAAATTGATAAGAGTCACTACCATGCATTTGCAAATTTCACCTCTTAATTTGACATTTTTCATGTTTTTAAAGATTAGTGGTGGTAATTGAATAAATGTATAAAAATAAAAACAGATACTGTTACAGTTCAAGTCGCGTCATAAAAAAAGACTTATGATAGCCTGCTATTTCAGCACTGTCTCCAATGAACATCGTTTAGGAGCACCTACTGTGTTTTTAATATCCTGTAAATCTAATTAAGAAGCAATACTGTGGTTTTGGGCTTGTGTGCAAACAAGCATTGGCACACAATACCACAGTGTATGTTGAAGTTGAAATTAGAAAAAGCAAAAAAAAAAATCTAACAAAACAAACAAATCTGAGGCCTCGTAACTGTTTATGTCAAGATGTTAAAATCAATAACAGCAGTGTTTATTAGCTCTCCACTCACTTTGCTCGAATGGCGGGGCTCATATCTCTTAACGTTCTGTGTGTTGTTTTAAAGTGGCTGAACAGGTACAGAGACAAACAATTTTTCCACCTAAATGCATCTAAAACAATACAGATGGCTGTTGTGTCCCATCTGTTAAAGAAATGGTGCGATCTCATTCCTGAGGGTTATTTCACTTTTAGACTGAATAGCATGTGGCAGGGCATAAACGGTATCCTAGCTTATAAAAGGCTTCACTGGTTTTACCATTTGTAATTAGCAAAAAATAGACACCAGTAATCTGCCCTCTTGTAATAGCCTACAAGAAGTCATTAGTTCATCACATTAGTTTGTAAAAGTTCAAAGATAACTCTGGACAATGGAGGGCTAGGAACATATGAGGCTTAGAAACAAGTTTTCTTTCCTTATTTTTTCCATTTTTTTTAATTGCTTCTCTGGTATAGTGTAATTTTTAGGGGTTTTAGATTACATTAATATTCAAATACTAATAGCATGCTTGAGTGTATGTGAGTGTGGGTGTAATCTGTACTTTAATCTGTTCTATCAAGGCTGTTAGGGATGCTGCAAAAATGTGTTCTGATACAATCATTGTTAAAAAAACAAAACAAAACAACAACAAAAAGTCCAGTAAAGTCATGCAATTTCATTTCTTTCAGTAATATGTATTTTCATGTGGAGAAATTAGATTTCTTTTCAAATAAATGTTAAAGATACACATATCATGCCGATAATTGATTAACATTTAATGGAAATCATGCCAATAATTGATTCACAATTAATGGAAATAATGCCATTGTAAACTAAAATTTGCCAGGAAATTTGTCAGGATTATCCACAATACTATATCTAATTTCTCTATGTTCTTCTTGAAGTTACTGCCCTCTGATACTTTTGAGCTCGCTTCCAAATTTAACAGCCTATGACTGTTTTCTTCAAACATGGACATTTGTATGGATTCTAAAGGTAAAATAATTGGCTGTCTCATCTCATCTTCTGAACCGCTTTATCATCATTAGTTTCGCAGGGGGTGCTGGAGCCTACACCAGTAGCAAGAGCTAATTTGGTGGCCAGCCAATTGCTGGGCACAATGAGACAAAGGACAATCATGCACACTCACACCAATACCTAGGGACAATTTAAAATGTTCAATCAGCCTACCATGCATGTTTTAGGAAAGTCAAAGGAAACACAAACTCATAGATGGACATGACATGGATTTGAACCCAGGACGCCAGAACTGTGAGGCCAACGCACTAACCACTCAATCCACTGGGCCGCACTTGAATGGCTGTTTGGAAGAAAACAGAAGTTGCTGCAACTGAATTGTAATTGGATGATGTTGCAAATGCATGACAGCGGACTTAAATGGTGTCCACATCTTTTACGATGAAGGCAGTGATCGAACTTAGAAAAAGATAGTCAATTTGGGGATTACCTCGGCGAGAGTCAAATCAATCGGAGTATACATTAATGGTCAAGCTTTGGGCATCAATCAAGACCTTTGATTAGGTTCATTGATATTGTTTATGAATGGTTTAGTGTTAAATGAAATACAATAGAGTCATTATTTCATTGTTGGAGTGCAAAAGAAAAGTAACACAAGCGGACACAGAAACAAAAAGAGACATGTTTCACGGAGGGTATCCATCTTATGGTAAGCACAGCTGAACCATTAACCTCATTAGTATAATGGTCACACATGAGTGGAATGCAGCGCCATGCTTCTTGATGGCAAATTGATGTTGATACACTACTAATCCTGCTTTGATAAATACAAGCATTAAGGGGAAATGCATTTGTTGCTAAAACTGGAGAGAAGATGACACCATTAAAATTGACGTGTACTGGAATATATTGGTAAATGCTACTGACTTAATTACTATTACAACCATTTTGTCCAAATATCAGAATGCATACATGGTGAGTTGTTCATAATGTTCTGCTTGTCAGTGACATTTTTTTCTCGTGCTAATCATAGTTTTTGTACTTGTTTTTTATTGGTTGGCCCTCTTTCATAACTTTATCCTTCGGCGTGAACCTTTTTTTTTTTTTTAAATCTTACTTTTAGTTGTTATATATTATATTAGTGATAAATGGAGATGTTTTTTTGTGGATTGGATTTGACATTTGTATCGGATGGAATTGAGTGGGAAGGGAAATCCAACTTTTGTTGTTATGCCAACCCAAAAAAATAATCTATCTTTGTCTACCTGAATTTTGGGAATATTTTGATCTATAATTAAGATTTTTAAAGTTTGAAACGAGATACATTTTAATTGTTGAATCATAATTCAAAGGGGAAGGTTAGGGTTTGTGTTCAGGCAAACTTTTACTGCTTGTTTCAAAATGTTGAGGTCCCCTGCATTGTGTCATTTTCTTGTGAAAGGTTGAAGTTGGAACAGTGCAATATAGGACAAAGCCTTTGGGCTATTAGTTTTTTTTGTGTGAATGTTATACATGTGGGATGTTCTCTGACTTTATCACAACAACCTGTCCAAATGTGAAGTCTCCCCAAGTAAAAAAAAAAAAGAAAATTGTCAACGGTGTTTATAGCCTAAGAGATAACCTTGTCCTGCAAATGGAGTCAGGCTCACACTGCGAGCTTTTTGAAGCCGAGCAAAGACAACATCCACGGTGCGCTGCTCAGCCCGTCTAGCATGACGGGGAGAGCGTGGCTCAGGCTGCGTCCTACTTTCCTGCAGGCACCCTGTTAAAAATGTCACTGCAGGGAAGGAAATGGCTGCCTCTGGGCATCACGGCCCTCTTTTTTTTGCACGGAGCCAGAACACAAATTGCATCCCGGCAGTCACGATAGCGCTCCAAATGTTAGATATCAATATCATTTCCTCGGTACGATGGCCTCCGAGAAAATAAATAAAGAATATGTTTATACATATGAATATGTTCCGAGACGTGTCCGATAGGGTAGAAAAATGATAACGCAGTCAGGAGGCATGCGGACTGTGTGTGTTTATCCCTCTGGAAATCACTGACCTCTATCCCTCCTGACATTTCCTTGCCGCCCATCCCCAGTCAACAGCGAGGCTTGTGTGTGTGTGTGTGTGTGTGTGTGTCTGTGCGCGTGCCAGTACTTTACAAGAAGCTAACACAACATGGCCCCGAGAGGTACCCTTTTCAGCGAGAGCCATAAAATGCACTAGCTTCAGCAGCCTTTGGAATCATTCAGGATGAAACATCGGTAGTTTTCTATTAAGTGTTTTTGATAAATCACTTTTATGAGAAATGCTTGGAAAACAAACCGGGGATAAACTGCAGTGGCCAACACTGAGAGAATTGAAGGAGAAAGATGGCTCAGCCGCATTCGAGAAGACGTGTTCATTAGTCTTGCTTGCTAACATATGGCGCCAGGATGGAACAGATCTACTCGTGTATCTTCCACATCTTACTGGAATTAAGAGTAAGAGCAAAAGCAATGAGAGGGAGAGCCAGGCGATAATATGAGGAGGGTGGAGTGGAAGTGGCTCGTTGTTGCACTGCTGCTCCTATTTGGCCCTTTTCCAAGGCTCCACTTTGGGTTACATCCCTGAAGCATTACCGTCACACATTCAAGCTGTTCCAACAGCCTGAGTGCTAACGGGCTAATGAGCTAATAGCTAATGAAAAGGCTGCTCCATGCCAATGTCTGAACAATAACACACCGGACCAACCGAAAAACGATGACACGGAAACACAACCCCAGTGAACATCATTTCATCTGCGGACAGAATCTAATCTAGCTCGCATCTACAAAGATGCATGTTCTCCCCGGGCCTGTGTGGCTTTCCTCTGGGTACACCGCTTTTCTCCCACATTCCAAAAACATGCATGGTAGGCTGAGTGGTCACTCGAAATCGCCCCTAGGTATGAGTGTGAGCGTGAATGGTTGTCCATCTAATTGTGCCCTGTGATTAGCTGGCCACTTATTCACAGTTTCCCCCGCTTCTGGCCCAGAGACAGCTGCGATTGGCTCCAGCACCCTTCCGTGACTCTAATGAGGATAAAGCAGTTCAGAAAATGAGATGAGAGATCTACAAAGCTTATCTCAGCCTTAAAAACCTTGTGACCCAGTACATGTGGACCACGTTTTACACTTCTGCAATGATTCAATTACACACGAAGTAAACAATCTGTAAAAACACCTGTCCTGCACAGGAGGGGACGTTTCATTTATTAACTGTATTGATATTCATTCTTTTACCCTGGATTCAAATGCCAGGTTTTATTTACAATTGATTATTTGAAATTAGGGTAATTACAGCTCGAGATTTTATGACACAGTGTGAGTCTCAGCGTGTGTTATTCAACATCTACTAAAATTTCTGCTAAAAGTATTGAGGAACAGTCATTTCAAAGCCGACTTGAACCCTAAAAGCAAACAGTTTTGGACACTTAAACTCAGGAACAAATAGGCTTAACAATCATGGGTGTTAAACAACTTGACAAATAAATGAAATCAGCAATCTTTTGCAAGCTAAGAAAAGAAAAGGAGAAAAAAAACTTATAATAAATACATTGTTGAGTTGTGTTCAACAGAATAAGAAATAAAATAATCTAAGTTAATTTTTTTGGATACAATTTTAGAATAGATTTACACCATGAATGGATCTGTCTATTTTATAGCTATTAATTAGATCTATTTGTTACAATAGATTTGAAAATGTGCTACAAATTGATCTGCATCAAAAGAACATTGTTTCACTTCTTTGAAAAATAGAAGCCAAATTTACAGTAAGTATATTTAGTGCTTGAGTTGTTTGCTTTTAACTGCTTTTATGGCAAACCTTAAAAAACAACTAAAAACTAAAATAAAAATAAATCCTTACCTAGTTCTTTCCGAATGAATATTGCCAGGTGGGGAATTGTTATATTCATTCCACACATCACGTCATCTCTTTTCCTTACCTGAGTCAGTATCCAAGATTTTAAACAGAAAGAGTATCATTGCATTAAAAAAATAGATATGGTATTCTGAACTCAAGTTTGGAAAGATTTCTACTTCCCGAGCACCCTTGAACAAAGCATTTAACTCCTAAATCTCCACATTAGGGCAAAACCTGCCCTGTCTTGTTGACTTTCTTCATAAACTTCATGTTTTTGTTTAGAATTGGTTCTAGCACAGTAGTTTTCAATTGCATACTAAGTCCAGTGCAAATAATAGAATAGCTTGCACTTACCAGCATTATTTATATTTCTCAAATCCATGTATCAGATCTGTAGGTTTATATTTTATTACTAAATTATATGCCTAAATTTGTAGCAGACCAAGCACCCAGAAAGTGTGGTCTGCATCATGTCAGTGGTATAAACTACTGCTATCTAGTGGTGCAATGATCCATTACATTACTGCAGCAATGAACTCCCACAAATGACAAGCCCTTGACCATTTATTTCACTTATGGTTCTGAGTTCCTTTCTTGCTAAATATGGCTTTTGTTCAACACTTTCAGTTAATAAACTGAATACCACAAGTTAATGTTATCTCTAACACTTCAACTCCTCGTCAGAGAAGATCAAAACTAATGTTAATATAATGTATGGCCTCCCCTGCCTGCCTTCAGCATTGTTACATAATATAGTACATCTCGAGTGTTGGCACGAGTTTCCGAATACAAAAGTAAAGTCCATTGGCTGTTTATCATGCTTAACCGAATATCTCGGTTTAAAGTACGTGTGTGTACAGAATCTATGGGATGACAGTAAATTAGTCTGTAATCATATCACGTTCCATTACATCCGGTGTGGAGGATGCGCTATACCATTTTTTTCATTGAAAAATATGATAAAAGATAAAATAATACACAGGGGAGGAAGGAAGGATGGGAGGATGGGAGGAAGGGAGGATGGGAGGTTGGGTTGAAGGGAGGAAACGAGGAAGGGAGGAAGGAAAGAGGAAGGAAGGAGGAAGGAAGGAAGGAATGAATGAATTAACAAATATATTAATAAACAAACAAATAAATAAATACATGATTGACCAGGCTGTGATGGATGCTAGCCATAACCTTAACCTAACTAAAACCAGAGAGCAACATATTACAGTAGTGTAGTTGAGGTGTTACAAATTAATGAACTGCTCTGTCTGCATCCTTAATAGATAAAATAGTGGGTATCTTTCAATTGAACAGAAAAAAAACAAAAATTCTAATGTGGTATACTGAAACACTAACCTGTGTTTTTCTGGGCCAAACGTCAGCTTTTCTTCGGGGTTATGAAGCAAAATATTACAGGATATCCATTGTTTATCTCAACAAGATACACCTCTGGAATTCTGCTATCAATTAGTTGGGTTTGCTTAGTTGAGTGTCAAACTAATGGTATTTTTGTGATTGACATTGCCAAATGTTAGCATATTAATAAAAACAGGCCATATACTGATCCTCGTGGGACTCTCCATGTGACAGGCCAGAGATTACATTGCAATGAATTACTCAGTGTGTTCTCTGTGAGAGATATGATTGAAACCACATAAGTGCCTGTAATACTAATATATATGTTTCGAGACGAGCAAGCAATAGTCTGTGATCAGTGGTGTCAAAAGTAGCCTTGAGATCGAACAGTAATAACATTGACAAAGTATCACAATCCATGGCCAAGGAAAGATTATTAATCACTTATGCATAGTGGAGATGTGTATTGGGTCATATCTGGTGGTACGATTCATATCACGATTCACAAATCATGATTTGATTTGATCCTGATTAATCCCGATACTACACTTTGCGACGAATATTGGGATTTTAGTTCATCATCCAGGGAAGAAAACTAATCAAAATAGACATAAAATATCAATTATATCAATTTATTTCTGAAACCTCATTCAGCACTAACTTTTAGCTCACAAGTCCAGGTCGGTCCACCTTTGTGGAGTTTGCATGTTATTTCCTCTCATCTCATATCATTTTCTGAACCGCTTTATCCTTTATCCGGGTTGCCGAGGGTGCTGGAGCCTAGCACAAGGCACAAGGAGATGGACAACCATGCACACTCACACCAATACCCACACCTAGGGGCAATTTAGAGTGTCCAATCAGCCTACCATGCATGTTTTTGGAATGTGGGATAAAACTGGAGTACCCAGAGAAAACCCACACATGCTCGGGTAGAACATGCAAACTCCACACAGGTAGCATGTGACCTGGATTTGAACCCAGGACACCCAGAGCTGTGAGGCCGATGCACTAACCACTCACTACACCGGGCCACCCGAGTTAAGCGTTAAAAACAAAAATCCCCAATTTCTTTTCCCACATGGAAACATTTCCAGACCAATTTCCTTCTCACATCCGGCAAAGCCCACCATGTTCATCCAGAGTGTCATCTAAATTGTGGCCCTCTTTGGCCCGCCTCCCGTGCTGCTCTCTAACTGAAGTGTGGCAGGGATGAGTGATGAGCCAGTGTTTGGGTTAACGACAGGGATGGGGTGTTAAACCTGAAGTGTTTAATTAACCCCACAATGGGCCTGGCTGTCAGGCGGCGTCCATTCTCTCTTGATTGAGACTTCAGAGCACCCACTGGTTCGCACGCAAACACTATATTCATGCGTGCACACCCACAATCAGAAGCAAGTGTGCATACAAATCCACATGAATGCACCCAGCCGCATAAAGCCTTTGAGACACACACATTGTAGCAGGTGCACGCAAACACATACGCACATGCACAATAACACACACCAGCCCAGGAGGGGAGAGGAACGAGAGGGAGGGGGGGGGGGAGTAAAGTGATAATGCTCCGCCACTAACGCAAGATTGCTTCGCCCCCCCTCTACTTCTCTAAAGTCCATTTTCTGGGTCACTGAATTGCATTCATTACTGTCTTTGAAGACACTGGCCTGGGAAGGAATAATGCTTCTCTTTCACCGAGAGCGTTGAGAGTTGTGACTACGGGAGAGTCAGGACCAGAGGCCTGGGAGTAAGCAGAGGAGGGTGGAGATGCAGTAATATGTGACATCTTTATCTGATTTTAATTTCAGTCATAAATATTGAATGCTTTATTTGTTCGTCTGCAGCTGCCTCCACTCAGGAAGCATTTAGTCTTTTTTCTTTTTCTTGCTCATCCAGCGCACACCATGCTTCTTATGTTAGCTAGGAGGCAAACGCAAAGCACGTTTCCAAATGAACTCTTAGATCTACTTGAGAGGAATGAAATGCTGTATGCTCTGGCTCATTTGCAGATTTTATGGGGAATTGTGAGATTTTAACACGTTACTGTTGCAATACTTTGTCAATGATCAACCCATAAAACATGCTGTGAGGGGAATTTTATTTCATTTAACATGTGAAGGTCATTTATTCCAAGTGTTGTCAGTGCCTTCAAGACTGAACCAGAGAACGAGATATGATAACCATTTATAGCGAGAAAACAATCTCTAATTTGGGATAGGTAGATTCTTTTTTCCAAACCAAGTACACTGTATCCCTTTCACACCCAATTGAAAAAGGGCTGGCAGCCTGGTGGAGCAAGTGGTTAGCGCGTCGGCCTCATAGCTCTGGGATCTTGGGATCAAATCCAGGTTACGTCCACCCGTGTTGAGTTTGCATGTTAGTGGGATTCCTTCGGGTACTCCGGTTTCCTCTCACATTTCAAAAACATGCATGGTAGGCTGATTGGACACTCTAAATATAGTATGGGTGTGATTGTGCATGCTCATACGTGTCATTGTGCCCCGTGGTTGGCTGGCCACCGATTCAGGGTGTCCCCCGCCTTTGGCTCGGAGTCATCTGAGATAGACTCCATCACCCCCCGCAACTCTAGTGAGGAAAAAATGCTTCAGTAAATGAGTTGAGTTGAGTTGAAAATGGCTACAGCATTTTCCTGAGAGAGAGAACCTACCACCTGGAAGTCCCTGACATGGTGACATTGACATAGAGAGCACCTTGGGAGTCATCTCCACCTCTGGGTGAATCAATAGGTGCCATGTGACAGCAGCTCACCCATCAAGTGGCGCATTGATGGGGAATGCTGCTGGAAATTTGCTTAAAGCCTACACCAATTAACTTCAACATGACGGATCCAAGCAGCCAGTGCTGTCTCCTACACCACTCTGTGGGCACAGAAGGGAGAGCTCAGCTGTTAGATCGGTTTGGCCATTTGTGTGTGTGACAGGGAAAGAGAGAAGGCGATGCATACACACAAGCATCAACCCGTGCGTAGTTGTTAAAGTGAGGTGCCTGTGCGGTGTCTGCGAGGGAGGGTGGGGGGTGGGATATATCTGCAGTGATTCAAGCGCTGCTTGCTCGGCTCCTTAATGATGATGTCAATCTGTGAAAATGCATGCACACATTGGAGCTGTCAGGGCTTCATCAATCACAGAGGGGTTTGTCAAAGGAGCCCACACCCAGATTAACGAGGCGGGAGCAATGGCGCCGGGTCATTTGCATAGAAAATTACCCTCATCTCCAGGAAAGTGATTGTGCTTTGGGCAGAAGCCCTCAATGGAGATGTTAGTGATATTGTTAGTTGTATTATTTGGGAAGGAAAGGGCTCACTCACTGTTTTGAGGGATTTGGGGGAGTGAACACATGGTTTTGTTATAATAAATCACATCAAGTTTGCCCTCAAGTGTATTTATTTTACTGCTATTCTGTAACATTTTCATGTGGTCACTCATAGTGTACGAAGTGAAAGGCATGTATATTAAATGTAAACGTAGAGCAGGGGTGTCAAATTCATTTTTTGTTGCCGACCACGTTGTAGTTTCGATCGCAGCCAGTATGTCTTCCAACTAGGCTGCCAAAATGAATTGATTAATAAATTGACAGCTTTTTTTAATCGTGCTGATCATCGATAGATCATTTTTGGTCATTGAAGTTTGTACAAATCGTCTGCAATTATTGATTTAAAATGAGCAAAAATATAGGAAATATTCCCTATACATCTATAATCTTCATTTGAATTTGATCATAAAACAGACAGTTGACACTCATCCTTAACTTACTTGGGCCACCAGGCTCCTGTGAATTAAACATTGAACCAAAAATTACAATGTTAAAGGCTAAGAAAAACGAAAACAGAAATCAAATGTAGTCCATTAACACGACTTATTATTTGGTGCGCCTTACATTCTCAAAGCTATATTGAGCAAAATGAACTGCTTAACTTTATACTGTACTTAATAATTAGTAACACACTGTAATCTGGCGATGATGTATTGAGGATTGAGGCATCCTTTATTCCTGACTACTTGGTTCAGAATACCAAGTTTGTACGCATTCTTTTCTTTGCCTTGTCTATTTACTCTTTTGCCTAAATGAGACAGTGTCTAATCAAGTGTGTCATTTTATGAACTCCACTAAGAATGCAAACAGAGTTCATCTTCATCCGCTGTCCAAGCAAATGCTCCTCCCTCCCAACTCGCTACCATTGTCAGAGCTACATATTAACTCAGTCTGTTGTTCTGGCCTATTCGGCTTTGCTCCCATCTGGCTTGCTTGGCTGCCGCCTCTGTGACAAGACATTAAAGGTCAGGTCACCTGCAGGGACAGTCCAAGTTATGTTAAGACAATATTTTGTTGCAGGGTTTGGGTTAATTTCGAGGTTAAAGATGGATTTAAAGAGGAAAAGGCAGTCCAACACCATCCTGAAGCTGGTTTAGAAACAAATTGATACGTAAGGATGGCCTGACTTTTGAGGAACATCTAGTAATTGTCATTGTGCTTGTCCTCTCACAACCACAAGAGAGACAGTGCACGTGTGTGTGCGATGGCGGGGGGCCTTCCTCACCGAGTAAAAGCTCGACAGTTAAGGTGTCAGTGCTATGATGGAGAGGGTCTGCCTTCACAGGAGGCCAGCAGCTGCCAGCTTTTCAGCAGCTTGTGTCCAGGCCATCACATAAGTTAGTGGTCAGAGCTTTGGGTAATGTGTAAGGAAAAGGGAGGGCAAAAAAACGACCAGAAGATTTACAACACAGGCCAAAGGTGAGAGGTCAGAGTGTGGAAGGGCAGAAGGTGGATCTTCTCTCGCACACAAGAGTTTTCAAAACAGTGGCACAGAGCCAAACTGAAAACACACAATTGCATTTTCAGTTTGACCCCCACACGCTAAAATGTTACAGTGATTTAGTGGAAGGTCAAGCATTTATTGGGTTTTTATTTGTGCTGAGACTACTTTTATGATCATTATTATCATTAATATTATTAAGATTATGATGATGAAGATGATTATTATTACTTATTATTGTCATTGTTATTATTATTATTAACATTGTTATTATTATTATTGACATTGTTATTATTGTCATTGTTATTATTGCCATTGCTATTATTATTATTGTCATTGCTATTATTATTATTGTCATTGTTATCATTAGTATTGTCATTGTTATATTATTATTATTGTCATTGTTATTATTATCATTGTTGATTAATCAATATTATTATTGATATTATTGTTGCTGTTGTTATTTTATCATTATTATTATTATCATACATAAAATATTGTGGTTGTTGTTATTAATTTATTATTATTATTGTCATCATTATCTTTGTTATCATTAGGCATTATTATCACTGTGTTTTGTTGCCTTATCACGACACTGTCTAATATGTTTTTGTCCTTTATAGACACATTAAATATCAAACTGTTGGTTTTCGGGAAAAATTGTTTCCTTCCACATAACTATTATTGTGTCAACAAACTGCTCATTTATATATTTATTACTCACAATATGTAGTTTACATTTACTATAGGAGGGTGTATTTAATCCCAAGTGCAAAAATCATACCAAAACATTACACCAACCACATGCCAAACCAGTAAATAACCATGCCCTAAATTTAAACACGTCAGTCTTTCTTTGACCTTTTTGACCAATGTAGAGATGAGACTTGATTTAAGTGTTTACTTGTTCCATTCATTTTTTAATTCAATTGAAGAGTATTAGTGACCCTTACATTGCATATATAGTATAAACAAGATATTTGTAAAGTGTAGTTAAGATCAGTAAATAAATAAATGGCATCATTAATCAACTCTAGATCAGAGCAGACACTTAAACACTCTGGCAGTTTACCTGGCATCTCTCACTTATTACATGGTCATAGACCAATAAAGAGCCAGGCCAGCTCCAGTCCACCAATCGAACACTTGGCATCTGCAGGTCGTAAGGGAGGACAACGAATCAGATGGCTCGCTTTTGCGAGGCCAGGGCGGGGTATGCTGGTGTCGGCTGTGTGCCCGGACCCTTCTAATCTCACCAATGGGAATGCAGCTCTCCTTGTAATCCAATTAAAGGAGTGTAAGCGGTTTGTTAGACACTGTGTGTTAATGTAAGCACCATCCAATATACCCTGAGCTGGTAACAGCATGGCTGGGGATACACTTTGGTCCATGGAACATCGAAGTAGTATACAGCTGGAGGCGCTGCTGCGGTAATATCTGGATCAGCAGATTTTCATGGTATTTGCTTTGGCCTTTTGGAGTCTCATTTGTACCATCTCAAACCAGCCTTGTGAATTCAGCAGGGGGTAAAGGTGGGGGGAATTAGCACTCTGAATAAGAATACTGCTGACCTTGGTTCTTCCTTTTTAGATCTGATGACCAAGGCAAATGTTGTCTTAAAGGAGGAATTAGAAAGGTTGTTCACAAAGTAAGAGAACAAAGACGTACAGGTCGCGCCCAACATATTGTACTGTATAGGATTATTCTTGTATATCATCCACATACGCCCAAATGATTCAAACATTACCCCCTTTGTGAAGTAAACTGAGGGATTTTAATTGCACTTGAGCATTTAATATCTGTGTATTTGCACAGTGGCATTTTTATCTAAAAAAATGGTGCACCATCCACTTAAGAAGGCCACATACAGAGAAAACTACTCTCCTCTCAATTGGTAGTTTTCACTGCGGTTTGGCTTTCAACAGTAATGTAAAAAACACAAACAATTATATGCAATAAAACAAAATCTTAAGATGCATTCATTCTATTAATACTGTGTATCATCATTAGCGTTGCGGCTGAGTTGACTATTTCTTTTCTTGACCACGTTTTACTTTTACGCCCTGCATTTAAAAACAAATAAAAATTCTTTTGCACCCCCTGATGTGCCAAAATAGGCATGCCGCTGTTTTCAAACTCTGCAGAGATGACATCGATTTAAAAAAAAGAAGAAAATGTTCAAAAAGGTGAACACAGTTTAGAAGGCCTTTGAATAAATCCAAAAAGGGGCCACTTCCACAAGAGATACATGATTGCCCATATCATTATTAATTCAATCATTCATTTGTATTAATTTAAGGGTTGCAAGGGGTGCTGTAGTCTATCCCCGCTAACTACAGGCACCGGGCTAGGTAGGATATCAAGTTGGCCCTTGCGTCCTTCAATTTTTTGAAAGCAGCCCTCAGAGGAAAAAAAAAAGTTCGGACTACCTTTCTCCAAAACAACAAATATTAAGAGACAACATTATTCGTCCGATTATTTTGCAATTTAATCACCGAGCACCATCTGCTGGATCTGGTAGGGCACTGCCCCACTTGCCCTTAATGCAAATCCTCCAGCGTATTAACATCATTTTCTGATGATGAACCAGCGTTATCGCGCATTTTCCCCTGCAATCCAGTAGTTGCATATGCTTGCGACACTTAACATGGAGGAACTTAATCATATATTCCTTAGTCTGCTTCCCAGATGCTCGTATTTGAACTTAATTAGATGCTACATCACCTCTGCGAGGGTCTGCATGGCAAATCTTATTAAGGAAAGCAATGTGTTCCTCTTGTGCTCGCTGATTCCTTTACATCTCGCCGTCTGCGAGAAGAAATCCCGCCGAGGCATATTCTCCAGCCTCCGTAACTAATGACGCCACTGCCCAGATCTGACAGTGAGCTGTGTCTGTATATTGTGCTTAATATCATAATAATAATGAGAGCAAATTAGAACAATCAATTTCCATGGGTGGTTGTTGATTGGAGGAAGAGGTGGAAGTGACAGGAGACGATCCATCATCCTCGGCCAGTCACATTAAGCAGAGCGCCGCGGAGCAGGTGGGCTGGGCTGGGGGCCACTTGCAACCAATGGGAATGGGCAGGGATGGGAGGAGGGAAATCCATTATACCCAAATCAAGTGCTAATGTTGTTGAAGTGGGTAAAACCAAGAGCACTGCCGGGAAAGGGAGGAGAGTGTGGGACAGCGTGTCGCTGAGACTTATGACTGCTTTGACAAGATTCTGAATCTACATGACAACAATCCAGTGATTTATTAGAATTTTTTGGCAGGGCTCATAACTTGTAGCCGAACATGAGGTTATGAAAATAGTTTATGATGAAGTATTTTGCATTTCATAAAATGTAGACACTACAGTAGCTTATAAGTGATGATCACTATTTAACCTTAATGAGTGATTAACTCACTCGATGCCAATGAAGAGGATAGACGTCAAATCAGCGAATTAGCCAAAGCAGTTCGGTAAGGGTCAACATATCACATCGTCACAATTTGCTTTCTTGTGGGAGTGAAAAGACCTTAAAAGTGACTCGGTGTAATGGTTTAATTAATTTTCATCACTGCTTATTATTGTCAGGGTCGTAAAGTGCTGGAGGCTATCGCAGCTTAATTTGGGCGAAAGGCAGACTATACTAGATTGGCACTCATCAATCCCACGCTGTCTGCACAGACAAGTCAAGTGAAATAACCAATGAAACCATTAGGTGACTATAATGTTTTAATTGTACTTTTAAAAAAAGTAATTATTTCATTCATTCATTAGTCTTCCATACCTCATCCTCAAAAGGGTTTCAGGGGTTGCTGGAGTCTAACCCAATGGTCTTTGAGCGAAAGGCAGACTAGGGTTCCTAGACTGGTCGCCAGTCAGGTCACACAAAGAGACAGACAACCAATCACACAGCCACCGAGTGGGAATCGAATCCAGACTGCCCAACCCAAAGACTGCCGAAAGAACCACTGCACCATCAGGTGACAATACCACAAAATCTAAGATAAAAATATATTTCGTATTTTCTGGCAATAATGCTGCATTTGTCGCTCCAAAAAAATTATGACTGAATCAAGGGTACGGCTTATATGTGCATAAATTAGACTTGGCATGCACAAAATTGCAAGGTGACTAAGACGAAACGCCCCAACGCAAGACAATATGGCCGATACGGTCATTGATTTCAAGATAGAGAAAAAAAAGATAAAAAGATAAAACGATAAACTACATTTTGACGTTGAATGAAATTCAAGAAGACAAAAAGCCCTATCAGGCACCATGGCGGACGAGTGAATAGCGCGTCGGTGTCACAGCTCTGAGGTGATGGGTTTAAGTCCAGGTCGGTCCACCTGGTGTGGAGTTTGCATGTTATCCCTGGGCCTGCGTGGGTTTCCTCCAGGTACTCCACTTTCCTCCCACTTTCCAAAAGCATGCATGGTAGGCTAATTGGACACTGAATATTTCCCTTAGGTATGAGTGTGAGCATGAATGGTTGTCCATCTCCTTGTCCCCTGCGATCAGCTGTCCACCGATTCAGGGTGTCCTTCGCCTTTGGCCCGGAGTCAGCTGGGGTAGGCCTCAATTAGAAAAGTTCTTTGTATTTTAGATTTATTTTGACCTCCACAAATCCCCAGGGAGAAAGTTAGAGTCCAGTCCATGGCCTTTATGCTTTGTGATTGTGTAAAATTTGTTAAGGAAAGTCAGATACTCACACATCACTTGTCATTCCACGGCTCATACCTCACCCTTCTCTTGCAGCTAATCCAGCAGGGTGACGATAAGTCTCTTTGCACCTTTTACCATTGAGCATTGTAGTCTTTCTCTCTAATCCTGTTTCTGCTAAACGATGGCACGCGGTGACTATATTAGATTTCATCGGGAGTCATCAATCATAGGTGCACTTAACACGATCAGCTCCCCAGTTTTTTCTAAGCGAACAATGGGGGACATGCTCATCCCGTCTGAGCAAATGAGTAATTTAAATACTACACAAGAGACAACATCAACTGGGAATGGGTTGGATGATTAAAGGTCTCAATATCTGCAGATGATCTGACAGTGATATTCAAGGGGAGGTTTATTGAAATAATAAGCAATTAATGTGCACTTTCAGCAAACACGTAAATGCTCACGGGTATTCAGATTTTTTTTTCTTTCGTATTAATATACTGTAATTGATGGCTTTTCTACACAGTGTGTGTTATCACCTTGTCAAGTTTATTTATTGTCACACCAAGCTCAAAATGTTGAACGCCAGTCTCACAACAGTAAAGACATTTAGAAGTATTCATTAGCTTGGCAGGGAGACTTCACTTTAGTCTTTCAATATTTAAAAAAGAACTTGTTTTAGTTAATTAATTGACTACTCATTGAGAGCTGAAATTCTATGATTTTTTTTGTTTTCAAAAAAATATTACTATAGTTATTTATTTATCGATATGAGGATATCCTACACACAAAAGCGCTAATTTTAATTGGTTTAAGGCCGTGCCTTAAGTGGTATAAATGCTCTTATCATAATGGAGCAGCAGTCTGTGAATTTTCTGGATTTTTATGGTCAGTATTTTGATTCTGGTTGGAGTATAATTTTTGCCTTCCTGTTTAGATATTGCCTCTTTAAGTGATGGACTATAAAAGCTTTTTTTGGTGGAGATTTTAAGCCTAGTTTTTCTTTGACATTTTGATTTGATTATTTTAAATACATTTGACATTTTGGGTTAATTGTGGAGTCATAATTGTCCATAGGACTGAATGATTATGACTGTTATTAATAGGAGACCCTGCGATGGGCTGGCACCTTGCTCATGATTCGTAACTCACCATGAATGAGGACAGCTGCTCAAGAAAATAAATGACTTTGTGTTGGTGAACCCAAATCACAACTGTCACTTTCATTGCCTTCATTCAAGAAGTAATCATTCATGAAAGTGTTTTAAGACAAGCTCATCGTACCAATAGGCAATAGATGATCTCTTATGAATTTTAGGCATAAATCTCATAGTAAAAAATATTGTCAAAAATCTCTCGTCACTTCTCTACATACACTCTCATCAAATTATTTTCCTCTCAGGTTAGTGGAGAGCCATATGCACCCATGGAAAGAGCCATATATGGCTCCCGAGCCGTAGGTTCCCTACCCCTGCACTAAACTAACGGAGCAGTTGGAAATGTCTTAACTTAGAAAGACCCAGACTCTTGCAAGGCATGCATTTTTATTTTCTCTTTGATATTAAAACAAATAATTATCTTTTTAAATGATGTAGTTTCTGAGAAATAAGGGATCGCCAGGCGCTAGTAGTCCAAAATTTAACGTTGTAGTCTTGTGACAACCAAAAATGTGACAAGCACACATGTGGACACTAGGTCCTACGAGGTTAAATGACTTTGAAATCAATTATAAAATTAAAAGTCAGGATATAGAGCAAAGAATGTAGATCTTGGGAAATAATCTTGGGAATTTGTGTAATCCACAGCCTATTTGAAAAAAAAACCCCAGAAAAATCACAACTTGCTCTCTTTGTAGTAGAATTCTACGAAAGTCGGAACTGGTGAATCACATTGTCAAGCAGAACTAATCCGAATTTTAAAGCGAAAAATATCGTCTATAAGATCGTGTGCATGAGCGCATGAAGCACAGTTAAACCGGTATAAAGCTCAGCTGGTATGCGATATTATCTGTGTATATCAGTTAGAATTTAACGCGTGATTGTTTCTAATCATCTTTTTTACTCTTCTTAAATAATTACACTGTCTCCGGCTCATTTTGGGGTGGGGATAGCAGAGGGGTCACACAAGGACATAAGTGATTGGGAGAAAAGCAGTCACCAAAGGCCTATTTTACTATACAGCTCAACCTTGCCATATTCACGTGGTTTTCCCAATACGTATGCTATACTTTCACCATTTTCATTTAAAGTAGGAGGGCTAGATTGAAATGGCTGTACTTGCTTTAGGAAAGACGTGTTATGAGACCCACTTTTCAATCCTCCTCAAGCTCGGAAAATATTTTTTTTTAAAACACGAGGACCGATGTTTGGATACTTCATTCAATGCATACTTGTCAGCCTCGTGCTCTCCAACTATCTCATTGTTGAATGTTCGCTACTAGGGCATGAAAAATCTCCACTATGTTATCCGACAGAAACAAAGAGCCTCATGCAAAGTGAGCGCAACATCAAATTATCATTGAAGTGTGTATTATTACTGGATGCATTTACTGTAGTCAGTAATGTCTGATCTATAATATGATATGCAATGATAAATGGAGAAGGTATACCTATTTTCTTCATTGTATAAAAACACCCTAAATTCTTGCCTAGCCAATCGCAGGACACAAGGAGACAGACAACCATTCATGGTCACACTCATAATTTGGGGCAATTTAGAGTGCCTAAAAAGTGTGGCAGGAAACCGGATTACCAAGACAAAACCCACACTGGCCCACACGTGGACTGACCTGGATTCAAACCTAGGACCACAGTACAATATAACTTTTTCAAATGGGGAAATATTGATATGTACAAATGAGGAAGAGAAGAATAACAAGTCATTTGTACTTGCATGTAAAATGTTGATTTTTATTTGTGCTTCATTGTTTACTGTTGGCTTACGAATCATCTTTACATATCCCGCCTCCGAACACACCCCCAGTTGTGTGACAGAAAGTGGTGGAGTACAACAAGCGTGGCATTTCAAAGTTTATAAAGTCTCCAGCCTGAGCTTTTCTGTCATTTCTTCTGAGGGATTTATATTTCACTGTCAAAATGGTGGAGGAACTGTTGGTTGAAGATGAGACCAAAACCAACAGGGTGAGTTTGTTTCACTTATTATTATTTATTTATGCATTTGAAATGAGAGTGGTTAGTGCATTGGACTCACATCTCTGAGGTCCTTCATTCAAATCCAGGTCGGTCCACTGGTGCAGAGTTTGCATGTTTTGCGTGGGTTTCCTCTGGGTACTCCGGTTTCCTCCCACATTCCAAAAACAAGCATGGTAGGCTGATTGGACACTCTAAATTGCCCCTAGGTATGGGTATAAGTGTGCATGGTTGTCCGTCTCATTGTGCCTTGCGATTGGTTGGTCACCGATTTGGCCCTTAGGGAGATGGGATCAGCTCCAGCACCCCCACAACCCTAATGTGGATAAAGCAGTTCAGAAAATGAACAAATACTCTCCCCGGAAAGTGCATTTTCTAGTTTTTATATGGTAATTTGTTTTTAATATACGGATCTAATGTATGTAAGTTCCATATTACCGCTAAATGTTATATTAAGTTTCTCCATGCCTATCTATCCTTTCAGAACTTGACAAAATCCCTCTTGGCAGTTGCTTTTCTGGCCTCGGTTGGTAGCTCCATGCTCTATGGATTTAATCTTGCTGTGGTCAACTCTCCCGCACAGGTTTGTACCATTTTTTGTCCTTTGACTAATTTCTCATTATACCTTAAATCCCACCGTGAGATGCCACTTTAAGCAAATGTGTTGAGAGGACACATCTGATTGTCATGTGGGGTCATGTGGCTTTGCATGTCAAATTGGAGAGTGAACCCATCATGTGCCCTGATCCACCATTGAATACTGAATTTGATGCAGTCTACAAATGGAGGGAACTGAGAAACATTCCAGTTTAATCCCATGCTGATGGATGTATGGCTTGTGGTTGGTGTACAGCGCTAAATGAGGCCCTTTTTCTATTATGATTTACGATATATTATTGAGTTGTTTGTTCGGTAGTTCATCCATTTTTCATCTGTAATGATTATCCTGTTCAGAGCCGCAGGGATGCTGGAACAAAAACAAATTATCATCAGCATTGAGATAGTTTACCCTAGACTGACCATCGCATTGGTCAATCACAAAATTAACTATTAAAAGCAAGCTTCTTCATCTTCTTGCGCTTTTCCATGGTTCCCTTTAAATTAACATATCCTATCAAGATTGATTACAACTGATCACCCAGTATTGTTTGCATTGTTTAACCAATTAACTCTCGTCAGTGGATGATATTGTTCAAGCTCTGAGGTTATCAGATTTTATTAACCAGGCTTCCTGTCTACTGTAGAATTGATTGCAGAGCTATTAAAGACTGAATGGCTCATAGGTCAAATTTATTGCCTCTGCTATAATGTCTCATGACTTGTCTTTTTTGGAGACGCAAATCTTGACACTTGGAACCAACTCAATATTTTAAGACAACATGTGTCAAGTACAAGATCCCATAATGTCAAGCTATGTTAGAAATTGACATGCTTTTGATATGGTTAGGACAAAGCTTTGACCATGTGACTTGGAGAATTGGTTATGCATTTGTTACACTAGTGTTATCCAAGGACCATTTTTTTTGTGTTTGGGACCTCACTTGAGTTTGAAATGATAGATTACTCTACCACAATTTGTTTTTATCGGATCTATGAAGAAACTGTGTTGGTTCACAGGCAGCTTGGCCCAGGATAAAATACCAGATCAGTGCAAGAGAACATTAATTTGAAACTCTGAAATTGGCATAGTCTCGACATGTTTTTGTTGTTTAATGGGTTTGTGCACATTTTCAAATATGGTGTTCATCTCATTTGGGAGAAGAGCACTGTATATTGGAAATAAAGATACTATATACCAGAAAAAGGAGACATTTATAAGTGAAAAATGAGCAACAAAACACAAACATCCAAACCTTTTTAAACCATTTCTGAAAATTAGAGCGCTTATGGTAATTTTCAATTGCGTATTGTTTTTCATTAGTTAGAATTACTATACTTTTTTAAACTACAAATTGCACCTTAGTAAAAGTCGCGCTAGCCAAAAACAAACCGCTTATCCTCACAATGTTCGCGGGGGTACTGGGGCTTATCCCAGGTAACTATGGGCTCCAGGCGGGGGACACCCTGAATCGGTGGCTAGCGATTCAGAAAATTAGATGAGATTTTAGCATCTCTTGTTAGTCCGCTTCATGCTGATGAGTTGTTGCCCATCTATCATGCAGTTCCCATTCTTTCACTGTGTTCTTTGTAATTTTGCTTTTTTGGGATTGTATTAATGCCTGCTATGCCTCACAAGCGCGTTGCCTCTTTTAAGGATGTTACTAAGTTTAAATGGCAGCAGAGAATGTTGACAATCATCGGAAGGGTTCTCGACATTAAAACAAAAGGAAAATTTACACTGTCATCTTGCTCAATTCAAGAGTAACTTAGTCTGCCATTCACTTTATCAAGAAGGCCGAGGCTAACATTAGGAAGACTTGCGTCACTTTTAGTCAGACAGCGAAGATCCTCTTTGTGTTCCAGAAAATAAGGTAAATTCTTTTGAGAATACCATGGTTTTATTAAAATCATATTCATACATGTACTGTTTGAATGATAGTTTTTCTTACATTGTCCATTTATTGTAAGTTTAATACTTTGTGGGTCAATCCCAGTAAATGCATTTCTCTGTACCTCCATCAGTATATCAAAGACTTCTACAATGAAACACTGCAAGAAACCTATGGCTGGACTCCAGATGAGAGGCACATCACAATCTTGTACTCTCTTACTGTGTCCATTTTTGCCATTGGTGGGATGATCGGCGCTCTGTCAGTGGGAAAACTTGTAACCAAATATGGAAGGTTAGTGTGTTTATGACCTCGCACACATAAAGTACTTTGAAACACAAGTGCGATGTCTGAGCGTACCAAAACACGTCCACAATAGTCATAATACCTCATAATAACCTCTATTTGAGCGGCACCTCTATTTGAACGACACCTCCAATAAAATGGCACTATGGTGGAAGATTTAAAAAATAGAATGGCACCCTCACCCTCTGATTGAACGGCACTTCTGGCACCTCTTTGTTTAGACTAAGCAAGGCTCCCCATGCTTACATTTCATTGCAAGAAAATAAGATAATATTAATAATGAACTAAAGATGAGCAAAACATTCTTTAATTGCAAGGCCAAGCAAATACTTTGTTATAAGCAAATGTATAAAAATATGAAAAAAACAGACCCCAAATAGAAATATTTTATTTATCACAAGGTAGCTTAAATGTTTTCATGCTTCTGAACAGAAAGGGGACGCTTGTGAGATCAGCTGTGCTCGTGTTTATTGGAGGAGGTCTCATGGGCCTCAGCAGAGCATGGAGAGAACCATCCATGGTTGTGATTGGACGCTTCATTGTTGGAGTACACTCAGGTAGGCCTGCCTCTTTCGTGAATGATAAGATAGAAAATCGTCGGGATAACTTAAATTAGCAGAATATGTTGCTTGTGCTTGTGTCATATTATTTAGTTTGTGGGATTCATGTTGTGGGATTAACTGTTGTTGAAACTGTTTTTTTTTTTTAAAAATACATCAAAATATATATTAAAAACATTGAAAAAGTAGTGATGATGATGTTGAAAAAAAAGCTCTGTAAGTTTTCTCTTTTCAAAGAACAGGTATCTCTCTCAGTGTGGTTCCAATGTACCTTGGTGAGATTGCCCCCAAGAATCTTCGAGGCTTCCTGGGTCTTATTCCGAGCATCCATATTTGTCTGGGAGTCTTTATTGCTCAGGTCCTGGGGCTCGAGGAGTTGATGGGAAAGGTATGAGTAAGGTCATGGTCATCCCAGCTGTACAGTAAAGTCAGAGTCTTAAAAGTCTCACATTTATTCATCTTAAAATAGTATTTAGACGGCATTGAATTTTATCCAATTGGTCTTGAATTAGTGGCAGTCCGGATGCTGAGTGGTTAGCGCATCGGCCGAGGCGGTCCAACTGTTCGGAGTTTGCATGTTCTCCCTGTGCCTGCGTGGGTTTCATCCAGTTACTCTGGTTTCCTCCCACATTCCAAAGACTTGTGGGGTAGGCTGGTTGCACACTCTTAATTGCCCCAACGTATGAGTGTGAGGGTCTCTCGTGCCCTGCGATTGGTTGGCCACCAATTGTCTGCCCCACCTCGTGCCCAAAGTCATCTGGGATGGGCTTTAGCAACCCCCATGTCCCTTGTGAGGATAAAGCCGCTCAGAAAATGAATGAATGTTTCTAGGAATTATTTTTTTTCACGTTCTCTATGTCATTTTTGCTAAAATTGGTATTTTTTTTGTTCTGTTTGTTCTTAAATATGTACAAATAAAAAGGCTTAAATCTATTGTGATAAAACCTGTAGTAACCCTAATGTTACCTTAGATGCATAATGTGTCCAATATTAACCAAGATGGTTCTTTACAGGAACAGCACTGGCCTTTGCTAATGGCCCTGATTATATTTCCAACCCTGGTCCAGCTGATGCTGTTACCATGGTTTCCTGAGAGCCCACGTTACCTGTTGATAGAAAAAGGAAATATTCATGACACCATTGCAGGTTTGCCAATTTATTGTCACATAAGCAATTCAACTGCCTCTTCACATCCCAGATTGAAAATGTCAAATCCTCTCGGTTTCAGCCCTCAAGTGGTTTCGTCCTAAAGGCAACATCCAGTTAGAGGTAGAGGAGATGCAAGAGGAACAACGTTCTTTGTCCTCCATCCAGACTGTATCTGTATGTGGACTCCTCATGGACCGCTGCGTCCGATGGCAAGTCATTACCATTGTTGTGGTAAACATCGGCATGCAGCTGTCTGGCATTGATGCGGTGAGTGGAGGAAAGTAGCATTGGCTAGGCCATGTTTGTGCAAAGGCTGTGCAGTTATTATGGCAGATTCCCGCTGTGCTCCCCCCGTCTGTATGCCTTCCTGTCCATACATCACAGTCCCACTAAGCAGGGGGTAAACAACCACGCCTCATTATCTTTAGGTCTCCTCTTCCCCGCTCTGGCTTATTTGAGGGTTGACCCATCTACATACATACAGGCATCACTCTGGTACTCACTGCACTGTGCCAATGGAATCTGCAGGCATGCTGATTCCCGTGCTAGTAGAAAATCCCAGCAGGGGTACACCCCACTGGGCCCGCCAGCCCCAGATGTTACAAACAGAAACACCCAAGCATGAACATAGAATGTGTTATACATCTTCCAACACTCACAGTGATGTATGTTTCAGCCATATTTTATCGACAACTTATCCTGATATTTAATATATTGGGTGGTGTCTAAATTCCGGGACGCAGGATTTTGTTGCAACCGATCCAGCAAAGGCCTTTTAACCAATGAGATTTCTGCAGAAAACAAGAAGCACCCGACTGCAATCCACTGATTGCACCTGTAGGACACCAGATTGATGAAAATGTGTCCTCTTGATGGGTTGGAATGAAAACCTGAATGTACTGCGGCCCTTTGTGGAATAGTTTGCCCACCCCTGCCCTAACCACTACTACTACTCGCCCAGAGTCAGCTGGGATAGGCTCTAGCAACCTTTGACCATGTCCAGAATAAACAGTTTTGTAGCTGAATGAATGATTGTATGTATTAGTAGCTGTTTATTTTCATCCCTTTATTGTCGGCTTTTTTGTAAACGCATGGGTGTTGCTTCAGCTGTTTACTTAATCAAAACAAGAACATTAATCAAACAAATCACAAGCGTGTCCAGACTGCCTCAAGAACAGATCAACTGCATGGTGACAATAGACAAATTAGATTCAAAGGGAGATGCTTCAATGGGACAATAATAATCATGTTGATAAATTGCACAATATGATTAAAGCACCATGTTATTCTCCATTTCAGATTTGGTTCTACACAAATGATATATTTAAGGATGCTGGTATTCCAGAACCCCATATTCAGTATACCACAGTGGCAACTGGAGCCATTGAGGTCATCTCCGGAATGGTGGGGGTGAGTGCTCTTATGAGACAAATACCTTTACATCTCTACATTACCATGTGTGATATTAGATGACTGAAAGTGTAAGTAGATGCTGAAAAATGCTGACGACACCTTGTTTCCTATCTTTCAGTGTTTTGCAATTGAACGTGTAGGTCGGAGACCTCTGATGATTGGCGGTTACATTTTCATGAGTCTCTGCTGTGCTGGAATCACTGTCTCTGTCCTCTTCCAGGTACACTGCTTGTCCACTTAAGCAATAGGGCTGTGTTTATGAAGCTGTATGTGGTGTAAATCACACTGCATGTGATTTTCTGTGTTAGCATAAAGCTTGTTGTATGTGCCTTGGAATTTCAAAGAGTCAATAGTCATTCCAGTCCTGGGTAAACTTGCTGGTCTAAAACAATTTTATCATTACTACAGCCACATCTTTGCTGAACACCTTTTTATTGCATGAAAAACTTTAAAACAAGCTAGATATTCTGATAAGACTAAAATAAAATGATTATGTTTTACCCAGGGTGCATCTGCGCGGCATATGAGAGGATGTTCTGTAATGTTTTAACTTTGGTAGTTTATAATTCTTTGTGATCAAATGCTGAGGAGTATATAATATATATTGAAGATGTATTTAGGATATAAAAAATACAAATGCTCCCACTTATGTGCTTACTCCTAAAAAATGAATATGACACAGTCTACCATACACGTTAATTACTTCTATGAGTTATATTATTTTTCATAATTTAGATGTTACTCTATTAATCAAAATATATTTATTATTACATGTTATATTACTATTAGATGGCCAAAAAGAAATGTTTGGGATAATTTCAATTGGGTGGAATACATTTTTGTAAAGTTTCTTTCCAGTCTATTTTAACATGCAACAAGCATTTGGATTAAAGAAACTAAAATTACAACATTTTTGTCCAAACGCAGGGGCAGCTGTCCTGCATGCGCTACATCAGCGTGGCCTGCGTTGTTGGAATTATTGCTGGTTTCTGTATTGGTCCAGGTAAATTAAAGTAGCAATTGGAAAATGTATGGATTTTGCCTTTACAATTTTTGTCTACGTCTTGTCACGAAGCTCTGAGTCCGCGATAGCTGAACCGCGAAGTAACAGGGGAACACTGTACATAATTTTTATGTACTTGTATGAACGTATAATAGAATGTTTTTATTTGTTTTTTTTTTAAGTGGGTCATTCTTTCTTATTCTATATTACTTACCTATTCAATACTGGACTCATGTAGAGCTGTATACAATTTAAGAGTCAATTTCCAGGTCTTGACTAGTGAGTAAGGTTACACTGCCTCCTGTTGGACACCTATGATGATGCATCCAAGTGCCATCTCTCTCTTTCTCTCTCTCTCTCTCTTCCTTTGCCTGAGCACAGATATTGTATTTCATTAGTCTTGTAAATTAGGAAGTCTTAAGTGCCACACTACATCCATTCACATAGTCATTTATACAGGAGAAAGAGTTGAGTGAAGTGAATTAAGAGGCAATCATTTTCAACATTGAGAGCCATGTTGAGTGGACCTGCGAGGATGATGAATTGGGGAGAATCGGGCCTGCACGACGTCATTCGTCAAGCAGGCCAAAATCTATACTTCAGCGCACAGATGAGGATTTCTGTTGCCGCAATTAGACTTTTAATGGCTCATTGTTCATCAGCTCGGCGTGATGAATGTAGCTTCCGTCAGACTAAAGCCTGCACGCAACATGACGCCTCCCATACATACCGCAAGATGTTGACAAATTATAGCCTCGTTATTAGCGTGACAATATTAAACTCTCTTCTACGCAATTATCATGTGCAGATAACGAGGACAGCATTTGTAATACTTAATGTTGGAACATTACAGTGAGAAATTTAAGGTTCACCTAAATGACTTTCACTTTTAACAATGAAGAATTATGTATTTATAATGATGGACAATTACAAAAGAAAAAAAAAGCAACATCTTAATGTATTGCACAAGCCTTTCAACTTGACAAATGTAATCCGATCCTCCTCAAAAAAACCCCATGAAAAATCATGTATTTGCATGACATTATGCATGCAATATCCTGTGTTATTTTTCATGACTGTATAGGAAAGTTCATTATTGTAATCTGCTACTTACTAGTCATTTTACAGCACCTGCTGTGGAGTTGACTGTCTCATAGGAGAGTTATATTACATTGCAAGCATACATACACTGCCCCATAGAAAGCAAATTTTATTATTATTCTTTGCTTGATATATTTATCTAGTTTAACATCCCTATAGTAGGCCTTTTCTTTACTATTGTGCAAACAATTTGAGTACAATTTTAAAATAAAGTAGCTCTACTAGTGTGTTGTCATACTCCTGAACACTAGGAGTAATTTAGAGTGTTCAACTAGCCTACCATGTATGATTTGGAATGTGGGAAGCAATTGGAGCACCCGGAAAAAACCTACATGAGTCCAGGGAGAACATGGAAATCCCACACAGTGAGGAATGACCTGGGTTTGAACCCACAACCCTAGAACTCTTAGGCTAAAGCGCTAACCGCTTGATCATCGGGCCACCGAACTGTTTATATTCTCAAAAATTACAATAATCGTAAACTTGAACTGTTTATAATCTTGAAAATTACAGTAATTGTAAACTCAAACTATTTATAATCTCGAAAATTACAATATTCGTAAACTCGAACTGTTTATTAACTAAAAAATTACAATAATCGTAAACTCGATCTGTTGATAATCTCAAAAATTACAATATTTGTAAACTCAAACTGTTGATAATCTCGAAAATTTCAATAATCCTAAACTTAAACTTCTGATAATCTCGAAAATTTTATGACTTTAATACATTCTGTGGCAGCAATTTTAACACGAAACATTCAACAACTCGAAGTAATGTTTCCAATTCAAATGAATAAAAATACAGTTTATATTCTAACCAAAAATACTCCATTCATGAGTAATCTTTAGTAATATCATTGGATTGGGTATCTTTCTGATTTGTCTTGAACATAATAAAGAGTATAATATTTCAACCTTAAGCAGATTCAACAGAATCTACTAAATATCTACAAAAGTTGACATTTTTGGCAAATTCTTGCAGCCGGCGTGCCGTTTCTGATCACAGCGGAGCTCTTCAAGCAGTCACACCGACCATCAGCCTACACCCTGGGAGGCTGTCTCAACTGGTTGTCTAACTTCACCATCGGCTTTGTCTTCCCCTTCCTTGAGGTCAGATATCATCTAAGTTTCCACTCTGAATTGTTCTTGAGTTCCCTGGTCCATACATAATACCATTGAACGACTGTTTTGATATGGTATAAATCAGTAATTTCCTGACATTTTTTGAGCACTTAAAGTCTTTCAATTTAAAAAGATGTTGCCTATATATTAACAATAGTCTTTCTCTTCAAAATGTTATCAGCAAGAATCATATAAACCTCCAAAATTTAGAAAATCAAATTTTTCACACTGATCTAATGTCACCAAAAGTTGATGTCTATAGACCCTGAACAACTTCTGGTTCAAGTGATGCAAAAATAAGTAAAGTAATGTTTTTAATTGCATAAATGTGTGACTTTTCTCCAAATATTACATAACCCTCCTAATATTACGCCCAAAAAAGTGCTTGCAAAGAAGGGTTAAAATGTTGAATTTTCTTCACTCAATTTGCTTCCGTAGAATTTAAAAGGCATTTTAATAAAATGGCGAAACATCAGAGGTCAATGATTTTCTGGGAACCTAAAATGAAGGATCATCTCCACATTCCAGCTGTCCAATAGGATTCAACCTTCCCTTTGTTTGGTCTAACTAAGCAGCAGATGTACTATAACTTTTCTAATGTTAATAAGCTAAGTAAAGCAAAGTCTTCTTCATTGTTTCCACATGTCTGTCCTCTATAGATGGCTACAGGTCCTTACTGCTACCTCATCTTCTGCGCCATCTGCTTAGGAATGGCTATCTACACCATCTTCATCATTCCTGAGACCAGGAATAAAACCTTCATGGAGATCAGTCAAATGTTTGCCACCAAGAACAACATCCATGAGGAGGAGTTGTCATCCAATAATCACCTGAAAATGTCTCGGATGAATGGCTATGGGACTTTGGGCCATCATGATGTCAAGTAAGAAGGGGGCAAACATTGTGTACTGTTAATACAAAGACATTTTGATCTCACCTCATGTGAAGGTTGTTATATTTTATAACCAACAATGAGAGGATGAGAGAATTTGATTTCTTGTGTGACTCAAGGGTCACTGTTAGGTAACTCCAACAGTCACAAGCCATCCATCTCTAATCAAGCGTTCAAAGCATTTTAATCCCTTCCCGGGCGTCATATTTTTCCAGTAATTTGTTCTGGAAACCCATTTTCCCAGATGGAAACACATTTGACGACTGTTTCTGCTTCCCTCAAGGGGAGATGACCACTGAATCAGCATCACTGCGCACTTTGCTTGTCTTTATATTTCTTCATCTTTTCCCTTACTTAAAATATTAGATTAGATTTGATGATATTATATTATATTAAATTAGATTAGTTACCTTTATTCATCCCAATATTTGCGAAATTTTATTGTCACAGTAGCAAGAGGGTGAGAATACAGACACAGGAAAAGACACTTTAGACATAAATAAATAGGTAATAAATAAGTTAATAAATAAATACATACATACATACATACAACTATATATAAATAGATACATAAATAAAAACATATATCCAACATATATAGATAAATAAACAAATAAATAAAAACATAACCATATCTAGATAAACAAAATAAATAAAAACATAAACATATGTATAAATACATAAGCGTAAATGATGGCCTGCCTGACTTTAAGAATAAAATGGGCCGTTTTCAAACTACTAGCTAGATTAGAATGTTGAAATGCCTTCACTCCTCGACCTCTCGGATCTCTCCCCAAGATAAAGATGAAAATATTAAGCGTTGATATGAACTGAGGAGTTGTCCCATTTCTTTTTCTCGCTTATTTAACTGGAATGTAATAATCCCTACAGCAATTTTAATTGTCTTCCTTTGTGCGAAGTCTCAGTAAGCATAAAGGTGTGTGATAGCAAAATTTTGACAAAATGATTCTGTCCGGCCTGGTGTATCTATAGTCTCTGATTGGATAGTTCTTGCCCTTTAATTAGAAATACAATTAGAGGCATTAGATAGGGTTGGTTTCAATATTATTCTTCTGTTGAGATTTTTTTCTGTTAAATCTACCTTTGTGAGAGATGATCTTGAGGCTACTGTAGTAGTCATTTTATGTCTTGAACTGTAATTTATCAACATGTGTGTTGGTGTATCTTATAAATATACTTCTTTGTGTAACATTATCTGCGAAGTATTCAATAAAATTAAGAATTTATAAAACCATTAATGTTTCAAATATGTTTCCCTTCTTAGTGCCTATAGGGCAGCATTATTGCTTTATGATGCTACTTCTCTACTGCTTTAAAGTTATTTTTTATTATTATTACTTATCAGATCTCATCCTAAGAAGTCGTATTCACCAGCAATAAACCTAATAATGAACAGTATAGTATAAAAAAAACATGAAAAAATTATCTGGAAACAGACAGAATTCTTATTTTATAAATTAAAGATTATGACAGCTGTATGAACAAAATGTCAAATAACCCATCCCAACTATAGATATGTTTTTTACATATGATGTCTTAAATTTCCGCACGCAACAGTGATCTATGTACATTAGAATCAAACATGCTATTACACCATTACAATGCAAATATAATATAAAATATACTGGTACAAAAAAGCTTTAGTAAAACCTCACTCTCTCACACTATGTGAATGCTGCCATCATAAATGTGCTTCTATGCAGCAAGGGTAAAAAAAATGTTCCATGTGTCATGTGACTTTGATAGCCATACACAATGCTAAAGGATCTCTTTCTTTCTGCCTTTAGGCAAGTTGATCCATCTGTCAGCCCCCCTGCAGAACTAACACACACAAACAGGAAAATTATTGTCACATGCTTGGATGTCCAGCTAAGAAAGGAATGAAAAAACTAAGCACCCCAAAAAAAATGTGGTCGCAACACTCTGGTCATTGTAAATGCAGAATGTATTAGATTAGAGTAGATTATATTAGATTAACTTCTATTCATCTCATATTTGGGAAATTCCGTTTGTAGCAATAGCGAGCACAGACACAGGAAAAGACAATGTAGACCTAGATAAAGATAGAACCACACACAAACATGCAAAATCACTCTTTCAAGAAGATCCGCACAGTCCCTCAGTTCATCTGGAGCTGATCCAGAAGCCAATAGCCCTCCTGGCCTAAATTGTTCCCAAAAATGTCCAGGACCAGAATAAATGAACTAAACTATTATAAAAATGACTGCCTCACACACGCGGTGGGTGAAGTCGAATTTTAAAGGTCTTGAAAACTTTAAAGTAAAAGGTATGAAGTACAAAATAAAGTAAAATGGGAAGTATTGGAAAATATAAACGCCGTCATGTAAAGTAAATGAATGAAAAAGTAGAAGGAAATGCAAAAATAAGGGGAAGAAGAGCGCTGAAGGGCAACAATAAGAGTTGTTGCATTGCTGCCAAATGACAAAGTGTTTCATTCCATGAGAAATGACCATAAACTGTGGTTGTCCATAATAGAAACTGGCTGCTCAACAAAGTACTCCTTGTCACTCCACACTGTATGACTGCGTGGATCACATTAAAGCGTTATAAAACACGTGAGAGCTCGCAGGCCTCAGGCAGAACCAGTCGATAAATCAACCAAATAGCATCACAGGCTGGCGTAGGAAGAAGTCCAACGGATAAAATGCTCTCCCACACAACAAAGCCAGACCGGCTGTGTAATTAATTGCAACAAATTACCTCTTCCTCTCCCTGTCTACCCCCACCTCCACTCTTAGCGTTACACTAACGAGCACACTCCTTGCGTACGCGTCTGAAGGAAGCGCGTGTACACGGGCGCGTACACGAGCCCGCTTTGCAGCGTTCATAAGTGCCTTAATGTGGCTTATTGCAGTGCGCGGTCCCCTTAGCCGTGGAAATATTCCTGTGACGGATGTGCTTTGTCGCCGGCTCTCCCCAGCGGAGGGCTGCTGCTGTCAGGGAGGAGATGATGACATTAACAGGGAGGCAAGGCGATGACAAATGCCTGTTATCAGCGAACGAGGCCGGTGACAAATCGAACGGCGGCGCTCGGGCAGCTCCGGCGCGGCGTAATAAAAAAGAAGATGGATGGCATACCCAGACAAGGCCTGCGATAATGCGATTTCCACTGCTCTCCCTGACTCCCAATTAAGGCTGGGGGGTGTCGAGAGAGGAGATAGACTGTGTGTCTTGTGGATGAGAGTGTCTCAGGATGGAGAAACATGAGGCATTGAAAAACTCTCAACACAGGCCTCTGCCAAGGCAACAGTATTTTACACAGACTGGGTAACCCCGTTATTTTGCAGGTTTTGAAGTGATCATTTTATAGTACTGTCAGTGTAATTAAGACTTTGGTTACGTTGCAGGTTAATTGAGATTTATTTGCCCATATGCAACAGCTAGGCGAATCGGAATCTTTCATGTCATCTCTCATCTCATCTCATTTTCTGAACCGCTTCATGCTCACTAGTTTCGTGGGGGGTGCTGGAACCTATCCAAGCTGACTTTGCCCTAGAGGCGGCAAGCCAATGCACACATCACATTTTTGTACACCGTTTAGGCGTAAACACAGGTTTGAAAACCCAACTCGAATTTGAAACCCTGACCCTGGATTTAAACTGTACTTCAGAACCCTAACCCTAGATTGAATGACTACTACACTGAACAGACTCCACGTGAACCTCACAAACTTGTTAGTAAAGCTTGCACATGGTGATGGAAGGGGTCAGAGCTGCAGGTAAAGTCGAGGTAGAGAACATGCAGCTTTAATTTTCCGCAGAGCCCATCTGCTCTGGTCTTTCCTTCCTCGCTTTTACTCACATCTCAATCACAGTCATGCCTCAGAGGTAGTAGGTTGTTATATGTCTCAGTGGCCAGGAGGAACATCATTAGAGTCTTTCAAACAGCGACAGTAATGAAGAAACCCCCACACCACTATGCCTTTTACCCTCTTGCTGTGAAATATTTCATTTAACAGACAGCTTCAAGTGCTCATCTCAAGCTCTTTGATTAGCACTTATTAGGCGTGTCAGCAAAAAAAGATTAGCCATTGCGGCCATCGCGAGCATGGCTGTTTAAATCAGCACTCATAAAAAGCCAGTTGACAGACAATCTTTGGCTTACGGGCAGCACAGCCAAAAAGAGATGAGCTACGATTCTGTCCAAGCTCTCCCTACTCCTGTCCAAAGACCCAGATGTTATCGTCTTCTAAAAGGATCCGTTTGGGATCTTGAAAAATAGCCGTAGGATGAAGTTGCACCTGTTCCAGGACACCCATGGGCGGCTGTTTTGTCACTCTGACAATGTTTTATAAGGGGCAGAGGAAGCTCAAAAGGCTGGAGAAGCAAAGCCATATATCTACAGCTATTACATCCAGGCTAAAAAAGAACGGGTTGAAATGAAGTGAAATATAGTTGTGGCTCAAAGGGGAGAAAGGAACAGAGTCTAAAGAGGGATGGCGGCGGCTCCTCGGGAGCCCGCGGGGGCTGTGCTCCAAATCAAAGACAGATGAGGCGCCGTTGTAGACGCTAACCTGTATCGTACTGCGAGCTATGCAGTGAGGAGAGGATGATATGTGGCTTGGGGTGACGCGTCTTCAGAGAGAAAAGCCCGCCGCTGACGATATTAGTTTGGGGGAACAAGGAGAAAGAAATTAGGAGCCTACAGGAAAAAAAAAAAGTGGAAGGGAGGAAGCAAGGAAAAAGTCCAAAGTCCAACTAATAAGGTGTCATGTGGACAGGCGGGCCGAAACACGACTGGGAGTTATTGTTGGGCTCAGGCCTGATGGTATAAGAATTACAGTACATGGATCATAGCTGGATCGATAGGTAGACAAAGTCATTACGGAGGGGCTGGCGTTGAACGGCTCCCAATGGGGCTTCGAGCAGGGACTGAGGCTTGACATTTATCACCAAGGTGATAGTTAACACACTTTAACACACAGGTGGGGGGGAGCACTTGCTCATATTTTTCTTGTTGCTCTTATTTCCAAAGCTATCTATTCCAGCCGTATCGATTGTTTAGAACAACCCTTGGTGCCAGAACACGTTTCTCTGTGCAATTGTTGTACCCTGTGAGAGATTCCAGACACAAAGCTATACAATATGTGTTTACAGGTAGTCGAAAAATTCTACACGCTAGTCTATAAATCAGTAAACAGTCCTTCTGTGTGCTGTGCCTTTGCAGCAAAGGAAGCAAAGCGATGGGGAGCATGAGCAGGGCAACATAGATCATCTCTGTGGCTGGAGAAATTAGGCATGAAATTAAAGCTGCCATCAATGGCCGGAGCAGGCGCTGTCATAAGATCTGCTATTATTTATACACAGAGGAGATGATGGTGATGATGGTGTCTGCATCACATGGGTGATAACAGGGAAGAAGTGAGAGAGAAACACAAAGAGAGAGGAATAGAGAGGCCTCCATCCATGCTCAGTTCTACTGACCTGCCATCATTTATACTGCCAAGGCCCAAGTGCAAGGTTAGCTCCAGCACCAGGTCTCATCAATCACTCTTGAGCTGGACGGAGAGAAGACGGGGGTCAGTGCCTCTCACAGCCAGCCTCTACTGATGAGAGAGTATTTATAGATCTGGGAGGACGATAGGAAAGAACAGACTGGACCCATTTGCGTCTACACAGCTGATTATGTGGATTTGCAGAGGAGCGTCTATGACAGACGTTGTCAACCAACGCCAATACTATCAATTAATCAATACTATACGTGTAGGAAAGGGAAACTTGAGGGCATTTGCAGCACGGAACGGCTAATTTTTTAGTATTACCATGGCCCTGTAAAGAGGGAACAAGCCAGCAGGGGGCGCCTATTGCCCATTCCATGATATAGATAGAAGAGGGGTGCCCCGAAAGTTATATACACTAAGAACCCACGTTTTAAAGGTTGAGATTCAAAGAGCCAGAGCACCCAGTGAAAGAGACACGCACACACAAAAACATACAATTAAAGCTATATCATTCACCATAACATTCGCCAAATGTTTTTTTTTAATATAATTTATCATTATTTTTTTATGGGCACTGATTAATTTGAGTGTATTATAAGAGAGGGTAAAAATAAGAGAAACGTGAAACAAGGGAAAGAGACAATAAATAGACAATAGTATGATAAGAAGGAAAGAGCCGCATTCATTTTGGCCGGCAGCCGCATGTGGCTTGAGAGCCGGGTCTTCGCCTCCACTGATCTAGAATATGCATTACTTGTTGCACCTTTCAGTCAAATCGTCTGTCCATTAAACGAATGTTTTTGAATTAAAACTGGAGCAAATTCTCATTCCATACAGTGGTGGTAGAGTCTATTAAATCAGAGTGTAACATATTAATGTAGGTGCCCTAAAACAGAAAATAGCTACACAAAACGATTTCCTAGTGCCTTCTGTGTGGGGAATGTGCGTCCTCTTGTGGAGCCTCAATGACCTTGTTCAAAACGAAATTGGAATCCTCATTGGACATTGGACACAATTCAGTCCATCCACATCACAACAGCCTTAAGGATTAAAAGAACTGGATCAAAAGCCCAAAGTATTCAAATGTGTATAGATCTAAAACATTGTTTATTTGAGCTTTTTATATATATTTTTAGATTTTACATAATTATTTTTGAACTAAGAACACTAACACTAAAAAATGACAATAATTGATTTAAAAGGGGGAAAATCAGGAAATTTAATATACATCTTTACTCTTCATTTTAATTTGATCCTAAAACAGAAAGTCAGCACTCATGATTTACTTTCCCGGAGCACACAAAATGATGCTAAACTGTTGGTGATACTAATGATTCTTTACTTATATATTACTCGGTTGCTTTTAAATGTTGGCCTCCTGTGCAGCACTTGTTTAAGCATTAAACATTGTGCCTGTTTATGTATAATATTTCTGACCTCATCTACCTCTAACATGTTTTATCAATCAATATCATTTTATGACAATGAAATGTTCCTATAATGCCAACATTGATGTGGTATAGAATGTCAATCTGCAGAGACAACAAAAACAATTAAATGAACATAGTCACCACAGACAAAGACTCAGACCACTCTGATGTGGTCCAGTCGCTTCAGTGAATGACATGAATTACTTTAGCGACACCCCCTCAACCCCCACTTACCCGCATCTCCCATTACAGCCTCCCCACTCAAATGGCCCTTCTTAGGACATGAAGGTCAGCCTGGCAGATAGGCGGGTGTTTGATCGATAAGCGCCACCCTCTCCCCGACCCACTGACAGGTTCTGTCAAGTATCCGGCAGGACTCGTCTCCTCCAGTTTCCCCTCCCGCCCCCTGTTTTGAAGGAGAACTGTCACTAGCTGCCACTGTCACATACCAGTCAGGTGCTTTCAACGCACTGATAATGTGCCAAGGAATTTCCCCGGGACTGTTATCCTAACTGTAAAAAGAGGAGCAGATGGGGGCGTGTGTATGTGAGAAAGATAGCTGTTGAAAGTTGTGTGTTTTTGTCTTTGTGTGTTTGACGGGGGTGTCCTGAATGCAGTTTAGCTGACTGATGTTTATACAGCGTGAAGAAACAGAATTAGATTTACTAGAGATTTATTTTTTCCGCTCTATTGACGTTCACTTAATAAGAGTTGGTAAAAGCGATCAGCTCACAATCAGCTTGCAATTCAATAAATGAAACTTTTACATTTTCTTCAATGGATCCTTGTCTCCTACTATCTGTTTTCAGGTATTCCCCAGTGACACAAATCACAGATGTTGGTCATTAAGGAGTCGCCACATTCTTGGGTACTTAACACTTTGATGACAATGTCCTTAAATTGAGATGTGGCAAACAGGACTTCATTTCCAAGTGGCTTATGTATGTTTGTGTGTCTTTAGTGATGAAGAGTAGGTCAGTGGGTAAAGGGGTGACAAGGAGATAGTGTTGCCGATTGACGTGAAGAGTGGCAAAAATGCTCCCCTTTGGAATGCACCAATCTCCCAGCGTCCTATATTGCTTGTGTCTGACGGTGAATTGTTAAAAGCATTCCTGGCTGTTAGGGTTGAGTGTGGAAGGAGGGTGAAAGAAAACGGTCTGCTGCCAAAAGAGTTTGTTTACCCCCAAAGAAGTTGAACAGTAGCCATGCAGCCTTGAAAAAAAATCATATAAATATATACATATATACATACCCATATATATCATTTTCTGAACCGTTTATCCTCCCAATGTATGTTTGTGTATTTACTAATTTTCAGTCCACAGATTCACATCCTATGATATATATATATATATATATATATATATATATATATATATATATATATATATATATATATATATATATATATATATATATATATATATATATATATATATATATATATATATATATATATATATATATATATATATATATATATATATATATATATATATATATATATATATATATATATATATATATATATATATATATATATATATATATATATATATATATATATTTTGTTTATTATTTTTATTTGTTTTATTTATATATATGTAGACATATATAATTTTCTAAACCATTTATCCTCACAATGTGTGTGTTTGTGTATTTACTAATTTTCAGTCCACAGATTCACATCCTATCACTTTCAAAACACTAACTGAGGAAAGAAGTTCAAAAGAAGCATGGTGGCCCCGGAATGCCCTTTTGGCTACGTCCATAACCCCCTTATCCCCCTTGAGTACCCCACCATTTCAAACCCACCCACCAAGCTGGGGAAGGTGATGGTCGTGCTCTCAGGCAAGGTCCATTTGGAGGGGCAGGTTAAACCGACCACACGACAGGGGCAAAAGGCCCCCGCTTACAGGGTCTAATTGGTTTCACAGGCTGCAGACTGCGCAGAAAAGCTGGAGGTGGGGGGTAAAGGGGAGCACTAGGACAGGGATAGAGACAGATAAATGGTAGGAGGACAGGGGGAGGTCGGCGCAGGAAGGAAGGATCAGACAGAGGTAACATGGACACCGGGGGGATGCTCAAGACAGAGATAGAAAGTTGGATCAGATGGATGGAAAAGATAGAAGGTCAGACATTGATGACAAAAGAAGGTTGGAGGTGAAATCGGAGAGCATCGAGAGATAAAAAAAAATACTTGTTCCCTTGATTATAATGCTGGATTTTATGGTATTGAAGTCATACACCTAGTACCATCTAATACCAAGTATATATGACTATAATATTAACATCATTTGTATGTACACAGATCTATGGCAAGGCTCTTTCATCACATTTGGATATAGTTTTATATGTGCAGTTTTACCAAAGACATGTTTTAACACTGACTAAAGCTTAACTGTAATACACACACACGCATAAGTTTTCAGTATTGCTATCAAAATGAAAGTTTTTAAATTATATCTGCTAAAAAATAAATGAAACCTTTTCTGCCAGCCTAAACATTTCACTGACTTGCAGTTAACTTTAACAAAAAAAAAGCGAATTTCCAATCTCCTTTTGTCCTCATCTTATCAAAATTCAAGAAAATTTAGTCCAATTACAGTTAAAATGTTTCGTTGCCAGGTTGATGTAATCTATCCAGGGAATGATGTCATCTCCTCCTCCCACTTGAAATAGATTGGACATCTATTCCTGTCATTTTATGTTAATTTTATTATATTTTTTTAGACTTCAACAGCATATACTCTAATCCGACAGTGAGTTAGGATGATGATAAGTTTTGAATTATTGATTAAATGATTGATAAGTATGTTTTCAGATCACATTTGCATTACATTTGCAGCAGAAAAATGAGTCTCACAGTGCAAATGGCCTGCTATTTCCAACATGAAATCTAAAGAAAGATGTCATCTGTCGGATGAGCACATTTTTTTGTGTTTGCGTAAATCCCATATGGAGACATTTTATTGCCTTGTGCCCCCCAAGTGCAGGTCAGAGAGCAAAGCTGGCAGCACATCAATAGAATGTTGTGACATCTTGAACATGCACTGACATGCAAAGTAAACATGTAAAGAATGTATAAGCAGGCAAAGCAATTTTTCTACCTGTATTCTGTATTTTTACCATTTTATCACGCATTTGAGTCAGGCAGTAAAATCTGATTTATTGTCGATGGAAAAACTTCACAGCAATCATTATAAGACTCATATTTGTAGCCTTAATTCTGTCGTATTCAGTACAGAAAAAAATAAAGCCAATTCCAGCAATGGTAGAAAGATAATAAAGAAATATGACATATTTCTGATTGTGTTTTCAGTTCATTTTGCAACCGTAGGTGCAAAGAACCACACCACGAGCAAAGTCAAAACCCTATGCTTGCTTTTAGAGGAAAAAAATCTGGAAGTGCTCAACAGATGAAGGAGTGACTTTGTGAGTCCTCAGAGGATTTATTTCTTTTTATACTCAGATGAGCGTCATGTGTATTATTGGTAGTGTAGGTATGGACCAACAAATGGCATTCCCAGAAACATCACGCTGAATGCTGTCTGTCACACTGCTGGAAGCCTCTCAAGTCTAATTAAAAAGCTTTAAATGTGCAATTACTTCCTTACTCACTTTGACATTCAAAAACTTTGAAGAAACAACGTTATTTCTTTGTTATTTAAGGCCGACATTTTTCCTAATCTTGACACCTTTAGCATCGTTCACGCTTTATTGCTTTGGTGCATGTCCATGTCTCTCATGTCTATGACATTTGTCCTCAACTGTCTAGACCAGACTAATAACACATATAAATTCCTAAAGTGACTGGCATTCCCATTCGACGTAAAGTGATCTTCGATGCGCCGCCAGGAATGAGTGAACAAGACCACGGACATTTTTCTTTTAACATTATACGAGGGACTTACTGATTCTTACTGGCCTTACAGCACGAGATAATACAGATGTACTGCATACATGTGGTAAAATGCGCTTTTCAAATTATTACTTACAAATTATTTATAGACAAATTTATAGACAAATTATTTATAGACAGATTTCATACCCTCAAGGGTAACTTGGATAGGTCTAAATTAGGGTAACTTGGATAGGTTTCAATTAGGGTAACTTGGATAGGTCTAAATTAGGGTAACTTGGATAGGTCTAAATTAGGGTAACTTTGATGGGTCTAAATTAGATGGGTCTAAATTATGAGGAAAACAATGCAATATTGTAAAACTAAATTGCAAAAGAATTAATTTTCTTTCAAGCATTTGTTTCATTTACAGTATTGCAGATTATTGGATTCCATGTGAACTTCATTTTTTCCCATTTTGTTTCTCCCACTAGTGACATTCAAACTGTTCAACAGACAGTAAACAGTGCAGCCAAAGACGCCATTATTGGCTCTAAATGTGTGATGAAATGAAATACTTTGTCATCTAAAAAGTGGAACCCAGAAACATGAAAAAAAGACACTTTAATGAGTGCAATGTGACACTATAAGTCGCAACACTACTATCGTATGAGTAAACTCGAAATACATGTTACACTACATTCTAACGTGATGTTGAGCTATCCGAAGATAGTAGCTAGCGGACAAAGGGTTAAGCTGTCAGTTATTTGGGGGAGATCGAAGCTGAGACCAGCCCATGAATCTCAAAGTCTCTATAGGCACAGCATGGTAAAATAATTAAGCTTGCCTTTGAAGCAGTCTAAATAAACACAACAGCAGTCAACACTTGTCCCATCTACTCTCTGTCTTTTCTCTTTTTTTTTTCTTCAAGGGGACTTTGCAGGTCCACTTTCCCAGCCTTTTACCTTGCCACACTTAACCTCTAACGTTAACCACCCATAGAAAACCATCCCTTCGTTCTGCTTTTTTGCTTCTGTGATCACTGTGCTTTCATAGGGAGGAATGAAGAGGGAGGGGGGACCAGGTGTTTCACTAGTCATTTTTTAATCGTTTTTAAGCATTGCATTTTATATCGAGTGGGTGTTGAGGGAACACTGTATTTCAATTTTTTTTAATTTTATTTAATTTATATTTTAATGTTATTTACTTTTATCGAGCCGCACGTCTTGGAGGACTGTTAGGAATCTTAAAGTAGGATGGTGATCTCACCACAGTGTAGACTGATGGTGATGATGCATTAGGGACATTACGTTTGACTTCAAAACTCCAGCTCCTCTTCTGTATTTCTGAGAAAGGTAAGCCGGAAATATAGCCTTGCTACAGTTCAGCTGCCTTATGCATGTCGTATGATCCATATTACATTATTAAGCGAGTGGCTAGCACGTCCGCCTCACAGATCCTGGTTTCTGGGTTCAAATCCAGGTCACGTCCACCTGTGTGGAGTTTGCATGTTCTCCCTGGGCCTGTGTGGGTTTCTTCCAGGTACTCTGGTTCTCTTCCACATTCCAAAAACGCGCATGGTAGGCTGATCGGACACTCTAAATTGCCCCTAGGTTTGGGTGTGAGTGTGCATGGTTTTCCTTCTCCTTGTGCCCTTGGATTAGGTCTCCCCCCAGCTGGGATTGGCTCCAGCACCCCCCGTGACCCTAATGAGGACAAAGCGGTTCAGAAAATGAGATGAGTTCATACTGATTTTTTTTCCGATTCAGATCCTTTCTTAAACAAATGAAAGACTTCAAGTTCTCGTATCCTTTGTTTTTTTTTCTTAAAGGATCAAAAGTTTGACCACCGCTGCACTAGAGGGAGCTCCTGTATCTGGGGTAGCAACCGTACCACACTTTGAGAAAAACCGCTATAGGGGACTGTGAATTTTCCTTTTTGTTCACCTCGTTTTGTTTTATGCTTCTCTCACTCCCAGGTCTGCACAGCTGTTTGCGGGCCAGGGGCTTCAGATGAAAGAGCTGCCATAAGCAGCCCTGCAGGTAGGTCTGCTAAAGCCATTGCTTTGGTTGTCCACTGCCCATTGCATGAACAAATTTTTTTTTTTTTTAAAAAGGCAACAGGGGGGAACAAAGAAGAAAGGAAAGACTACCATACATAGAGGGTGAGAATGAAAACAAGGACACCGTTAAAACAGATGGATGAAGAGAAAGTCAAGAGAGAATGATGGAGGAAAGGGTATAGATGAGTAACCGTGGAGATGGTGCAATGGAGTGAAGAGGAAAAACGTGAGGGAGGGCTGAATCCATATTCCCAGTCAGCCCAGACCTCCCGCCTCCTCAACACCCCCGATACCAGGAATGATGTCTGCTTTTATTGACTTTGTTAAAGCGTTTTCAATGCTACTTTGCATGTGTTTACAAGACAGTAAATCACAGCCTGTGCTCTGTGGGGGTCGGGAAAGATACTGTAGTAGAAGGCATGGAATATGATGGGTCAAAAGAATACTTTGGGCATAGCCATGCAACTTGGTAATCTTTGGCTTCACCTCAAGCAAATTGTAAATATTTCCTCAATCGTCCAATTTCAATAATACGTTTTCTGAACCGCTTATCATCACAGGGGTCGTGAAGGCACCAGGCGAATTGGTGGCCAACCAAACGCAGGGCCAATATATTTTGTTCATTCATCACATCTCTCTCTCTCATCACATTTTCTGAATCGCTGACTCCAGCAGGCCAGAGGTGGGGGACAACACCCTGTATCGGTGACAAGCCGATCGCAGGGGTACTCGGACACGTACAAACGTCCGGTGACTAAACGTCCGGCGAACAAACGTCCGGCGAACAAACGTCCGGCCAGGGATCACAGGGCACAAGGAGACAGACAACCATGTAAACTCACACCCATACCTAGGGGCAATTTAGTGTCCAATCAGCCTACCATGCATTCATGCAAACTCCACACAGGTGAATGTGACCTGGATTTGAACCCAGATCCCCCTCTGTGATGCCAATGCGCTAAACACTCATCCACCGGGCCGCCCTGTTACTAATTAAAGCCCTATGTATTTTGTCAATCGTGCATATTTGTCATGATTTTAGATAAACGTTAATATGTTCAACAAGATGTTCAAAATGTGTCAATATTTCACTTAAGTAACCGTAACTATTTGCCAAATGAGTATGCATATTAGTATAATGTCTCACTGAGCATTGTAATATGTACAATACAATTCCAACGCCACATTCATTGATAATTTCAAACTACAAAAGTGAAAAAAAGTTAAATCACATTATTGTTTGAACAGTTAATTTTGTGGTGGCAAATGATCTGAAGCTGTGTGATACATAAAACGAATAAAACTATGGTCCTCTCTATTCTCTCTCTGCCTTATGTCTAGACCATAATAACATTTTGACCACAGCTTTTGGTTCACACACTGTTCCAATGCAGGTGCCTACAATGAAATGAACAATATACCATTTTATTCCATATGGTCACAAAAGAAATAAAATCTCTCAGTTAAAAAAAGCACAATGCTGCCATGATACAACTTGTTGCGGTTGTCCCTGGCATTGTCATTGACAAAAGTCCTTTTCCAGTCCCCAAACTACGTATTTCCCTATTTTGGGGCATACATTCCTGACCAATTGAAAAAGCTGCTCCCAACTTAAATAGAAATTTTCTATTAGTACCATAATAACATGTAAGGGGAAAAGATTAGAGATTATATAAATTCCACCCGTATTCGTCGCTAAAACTGATGACGTCATTTGGAGACATAGGCTATATTAATACTCTTCTGTTAAAGCAGGGGTAAGGGAACCTATGGCTCGGGAGCCCTATGTGGCTCTTTTGATGGTTGAATTTGGCTCTTCCCTGGTGACTGACTGGTACGTATACTGATACTACTTTTAGTGCATTTTTAATCATATTTTATTTTTTCATTAGACTCTTCTGCATAAAATCTAATTGATTAGCAGCAGCGTAAAAATTTTGTCAGAAGAATTCGGATTATTTTTTATTTTAATAGTGGTGAAGTGGCTAAATAATGGACACATTTTCATGGGTTTTTACTATGAATTTTCGAGTATGGCTCAGAAGGAATAATATTTGAAAATACGAATTGTTTATGGCTCGCTACGTCAAACAGTTTAGCGACCACTGTGCTAAAGAATGTGTAAACTGACACTGACAATAAATGACAAAACTTGAAAATGCTAAAATCCGAAATCTGGTCTAGGTAGTTTTTATGGTAAAAGTACAAGTGGTAGTAGACACACTCCCTCTTCTGGTACATGAGTAAATTACTGACCTAAAGCAAGTTTAGTTGTATTTAACTTGTAAGTTGCGTCACATTTGTGTTGACCAGTGGTGGGCTGTCAAGGCCTTCAAGGCCTTCTCTGCTGGCCTAAGAAATATCTGAATCATGTATAATATTTTGTCCATCAATACTTATTAAATCATTCCAAATTGTCTGTTAGCAACCTTGCAATCTTTTCTTACTTTGAAACATTTAGGAATTCAAATGTCTATTATCTACCTATCACGTTACTACCTTTTAACACGTACTTGGCGAACCTTTTTTTTTTGTTTATGTTTGTTCTATTGAATAACCAATAGAAATACATTCAAAGCTAGTGGACCTAAAAACTAGCACATGTTAGTGAAAGCCCACCCTGTGTTCTGACATAACCAGAAATTCAAATATGCAAATAAGAAACCTCCCTATGATTTTTTTGACAAGCATACCAGCTTGGACTTGTTTTTTAATTGGATAACGGCATCATTTTCACAGACATTTTTTAATCACTTGATTGCAATGGTAGATTTATTAATATTCTGTGTAGTGTAGTCCATACAAAATCACCATATATAACAGTACACCATTAGAACTGTTTTTTTTTCATTGTAGGTTTCTTAATAGGAAGGTTGAAAATCTAGTTTTAAATTGAAAGTAGAGTGTTTACAGTTTCATTTCAAATACTTTGAAAAAAAGATCTTGACATTCATTAATTTTTTGTACCGCCTATTCTTATGAGGGGGTGCTGGAGCCTATCCCAACCAAACATTGGCAGCAGGCATTTTTTTAAATTCTTCTGAATGTCAATAAAAGTACCACATGATAAAAATGGAATTGTTGGTCGGTGGATGACAAACCTCAAAATATGCAGTCAGCTTTCATTACATCATGTAAAACGCCCAATAAAACTTGACTTTGTGTGACTTTAAAGATGCTTCTTAAAATTTGAGAACTTTGAATGTGTATGACCACTGCGTTATTTTACTGTGTTGGCCTAGTCGAATCTATATCAGCTTTTGAATTGAACATGAAACTATAGAACCTTTATGACTGAATAAAATCCCTTTTGGGTTTCTGCTAGACATTTCCAATACTTATTATACTGTAGAAGCCTTTATTTACTGTACATGCAGTTTTATGGACGCTTTTGCTGCCATTTAACTTTCATTGTGAGAGTCATTTATAATGTAAAGGTTCAAAGTTGACTTACAGCTGGCGTGGAATTGATTTTCATTCAATGCCCCATTGACTGGCGACCAGTCCAGTGTGGTATCAATCAATGTATTATTGCAACTTTCCACAATAAAATACTGAAAATCTTTTAGGTGGGACTGTATTTGGGTGATGCTCATGTCAATATGCCATATTTTTCCTTTTTTTAATCTATATTTCTATTGGCTCCATTCAAAAGTGTATATTTTTATGCCTCACATTAGCAAGGAGAATGATACCTCTACCATAATGGTAGTGTACTCAACTGCAGTCTCAGACATTCAGTCAGTCATCCCTGGAGAATAAATGCAGTAAATCCTTGCCAAAATGTTTCTCTCCTTTTTTTTCAGCTCCCAGTGATCTCTGCCTTTGTCTTCACTCAGTGATACAGTACTTTGTATTCGTTAGTGACGGGATCCAAATGAGAAAAGCAGCATTGGGAAGGCCCAGAGAAAAAAAAGGAGAGAAGAATAGAGATCTGTGGCAAAACTTGGATATGTTTCAACTTTTCTGAAGGCCTTTAAACTGAAAGTTTAGGGGGAATCCCAAGAGGCAGCAGTCAGTTAGGTATGTCAAATATATTTATACACTCACCGGACACTTCATTAGGTACACCTGCACTACATTATGCAGACCAATACAGGTAGTACTTTTAAGAGCTATAGTAAAATGTTTATCAGACTAAGATAATGGTCATTTATTTACAATTCTACTTGATTAAACGTATGTTTAAATTGAATGTCATTAATTTTTATGGGATGTACTTTTTTGCCTTTTAGGATTTGTTCTTTAAATGTAATTATTTTTATTTCAAACTATTGAATACTACTTTAATTAAACCAGTAATAGGTCCAAAATATGATGAAACAGACTGAATCCATTCTAGTTTGATGCGGTTTTCTATGCTGTATATATTTTATATACGCTTCATTAAAAAGACATCCATCAAAAAAAATAATAACCATTACTGTCCACATATTTTTATTTCTTACCCTTGACTAGATTTTTCAGAAACTTACATGAAAGCAATTGTGTTAAATCTCAGTGAACCTTTTTAGTACTCTCTACGCTTGTGGAAAACTACTACAATAATAAATACAATGGAATATTTCAGGTGGAACAAAATCAACTTTGGGACACACCTCGACCTCCCAAGCAATTTTCCCATTGAAAACGCAAATGGAAAGAATCGGATCTGGGGTCTGTGTCTTAAAACTAATATAAGTTAAAACTGTTATGCACGTAGTATTTTAAAATTTACTTGTCAGCTGTCAAGATTAAAACCAAACCAATAAAAATTACAAAAGCATAAGGTGGATGGTGGATCATCACAACTTTGAGTCTTCGTGCTTTTTTTATGAGTCTATTCAGCTCACATAACTTCATCTTTTCTTCTCTTATTACATTCTTCTACATTTAGGAGTCTTTGGTGGTCCAACTTTTGGAAAAACATATAAAGGCAAAGAAAAAGCAAACCACATGACCAGCATTATACCTCGAATACTCAATGAAGTGAGGAATGAAATTTGTAGTCTTTTTGCAAGATGTCAAAATGAGTTCCTATTTGATCTATTATCAACTCCCAAATATTGAACGTCACAGTTGAAGGTATTATCTCATCTCATCTCATTTTCCTAACCGCTTTATCCTCATTAGGGTCGCAGAGGGTGCTGGAGCCTATCCCAGCGGATTTCGGGCCAGAAGCGGGGGACACCATGAATTGGTGGCCAGCCAATCGCAGGGCACAAGGAGACAAACAACCATTTATTTGTTCATTATCTGCAATCGCTTATCCTCACATGGATCGCAGGGGGCATGGAACCTTTCCCAGCTAACTAAGAACTAACACCCCGAATTGGTGGCCAGCCAAACAACATTTATTAAAAATATGATGATAATATGAGATAGTAATGAACATTAACACAGAATCCCACGCTGTCACATTCAAAAAGTAACCGGCTTTTCCCAAGCTCCAGTATCAGAGAACAGCTGTTGGATGTATTGTATTTTCTGGAAAATAAGTTACACCAACTATAAGTCGCATCCACCAAATTTGACCAACAAAAAAACATTATCTTCTCCAAAGAAAAGCCACACTGGACCATGAAACACAGGCGTCCACATTGTATTATTAGATACAGTAACAGCTCAGCTGTTGGTAAAAATGCACAAATAAACCGCAGAGATCAAAGTAGGAGAAAAAGTAATGTCTTACTGTTCGGAAATTATGGCATATAACCTGTTGAGAATGGTTATAGCTCTATTAAGATGATGGGTGGGACTTTTCCTAGATTTAATTTATACAGAGGATTAATGCAGGGGCTCAGCTAGCGGCCCAGCTCTGTGCAGACCACAATAACTCCAGCCAAGTGAGAGGTATCTCCGTGATTCACAGAGAGCTGGTTACTACACAATTGGCACTTTTTTTTACGAGAAGAAAACCAAATTCCTGTTAGAGTTCTCCACACCATCTGCTCTATACTTAAATAAAAATCAATGTGTCTATCAGGGAGTTGTCCAAAACAGCCCTCAATGGCATTCCAATAAAGTTTTATACCTAGGAATTGTCATTTCTAAGAATCAAAGCCTGAAGCTTCAGAAAAATACACTGTTTGGTTTTCATTTATTCAATCGTTCATTCATTTTCCAACCCCTCACAAGAGTCTCAGGGGGTGCTGGAGCCTAAGGAAACCAGTCATTGGTGTCTCTGTACCATCAAATTGGGAATAGGAACTATTGGTGCATTTTTGTGTTTGTTTTATATATGATAAGTAATGATATGTAACTTTCATTTTATTGCTTTCATGTAATTATCTTTCTCTTCATCTTTCAATAATCATGATTTTAATTCTCTGAGCAAGTGCACAAGAATTTCAGGTTGCAAAAAAAACAGGCAGGCTTGTTTCAAAAGCATTATTTTGCTTCGTTCACTATTAACTTTCATTTATAAAAGTTTTATTTGGACAAGAGGACTTGGGACACTTGATGCCTAACTTAACTCGATGTTATGATGAGTTATCAAGAATGTGGATTGCTTGAGGGGGTCAGAGCAAAGCTGAACAAGGTGCTGAATTGTTCCAGGTGTCAAAATGCATTGTTCCAGCGTCCCACTGGAACTAATGTGGCGGGTTCATTTTCACCCCTTAAATCCTTGCTATTGCTTAGAATGACTGATTTACGATTATATGACAGCTTCAACTCAATTTGAATATATATTTTAGATTTAACTCTTTCGCAGGTGCTGTGAGTGTGTAAATTTGGAGTGACATTTTTTTAGAAAAGGTCATACAATGTGCCAAAGCCCATTTAGCAGCCTTTTTAATGTAAGTCTTTAATCTACATTTGCCATTTAAACTGGATATAAAATAGTTAAATTATGCCAATTTCTTAGAGCGGTGATATGGATCATGCCTTCAGACATTGTGCTAAATTATTCTATACTTAACATTGAACCTATTTTTTAATTATCATGGCAGAAGGTAACAATGACCCTCATCTCATTTTCTGAACCCCTTTATCCTCATTAGGGTCGTGGGGGGTGATGGAGCCTATCCGAGCTGACTTCGAGCCAGAGGCGGAGGCCAGCCCATCGCATGGCACCAGGAGACGGACAACCATGCACACTCACTACTAGACCTAGGGGCAATTTAGAGGGTCCAATCAGCTTACCATGCATGTTTTTGGAATGTGGGAGAAAACCGGAGAACCCGGAGGAAACCCACACGGGCCCGGGCAGCACATGCAAACTCCACAAAGATGGACATGACCTGGATTTGAACCCTGTACCTCAGAGCTGTGAGGCCGACGCGTTGTTCATTAACATGAATATGATAATGTTCATTAATATGTGCTGTCCCTTATAAAATAAATCCAACTCAAACTTAATTGATAAATTTCAGCTTCCCACTTAAATAAAACAAATGTGCACGTATTCCTGGGTAGAATTCTAAGTCAGAGAAAGCAGGTAAACAGCATATTTGCAATGTTTTTCTGCTCAAAGATCCTAAAATGAAAGCACAACAGGCTATGTATGCACCAACTGTTGAAAATCAAAGCATATTTTTTGATAAACTGCAGGGAATCATTGCGAGAGAGCTCGTTTGTATTCATGCGGCTATGTCATGTGAAAACCATTTTGTGTCATGTGCTCACATGGAATACATATTACTTACATATGTAGAATGAAAAAGTACATCGAGGTCTCCCCTGTGGGACAGGCAAGCACCTCTAACCTGCAGCCAGGGAATATGTTAATGTAACTGGAGATGTTCTTAAGTACATGCCAGGAAAGTTTTCCATGTGGACATTTGCGCTAATAGAAAAACAATAGCAACGTGATTTTGACGTGGTTGAAAATACACCTGATTGTCATTGACATATGTTTGTTTAATGTGGTTTGAGGTTCTGGAGAAGGGCAATAATTATATGGGCTATTGCACTCTAAGCCACAAATAATACAACATTATAAAACAAAAATCATAAAACAATATCAACTCGAGTTCTGCACCTATAGGACTTAATCGAGTCTTATTACTACAACTTATCCTGCTTATTTATTATGTTGACCACTTATCTATCTATTACTATTTAGTGATTATTTATTTAGCATTATTATATATTGATTATCTGTTTGTTTGCTTTGCTGACCTGACTAAGGTCTACTTATTTATTAATACTTATTTATTGATTATTTATTTGTCTGTTTGTTGTTGTTATTTGTGCACTACGTGGTGAAAGCTTTAAATGCCATGATATCAATGTTATGATAATTTAAAAAACATTCAATTCAATCAAATTCTATACAATACAATTCAATTCTATGCAAATAAAAAGCACAGCACTGCTTCAATCGCTGACATATCACTTGGATTTGAGGCAAATAGGTGAATGTAAAGATTTTAAACAAGTATTCGGTTTCAAATGTGCTCCAACTTGAAGACCCCGCCCGCCCTCATTGAGGATGTTGACTTTCCCACAAGTTTAGTTATTTAAATGTTGGGGGGGGGGGAGGCAGATGCTGCAAGTGGACTGCATGGAGCGGATACACGCGCAAGAGAAGACAGGAGTTGGACTTTTATCAAGTGAACATCTTCGAATTCTGTCAAGGAAGAAGTCATGGCATTTCGAGCATTTGTTGAATGACGAAAACGTCCAATCGTTGCGGTGCGCATTGCTGGTGCGCTAAAATTTGGTGCGCTAAATTCGGTGCGCGTCACGCCACAGAGCTGTCACAACAAATTCAGGAGGATTTTAATATAAGTCAAGATATTTCAACGACATTAACTCCACGTGTCATGTGAACACGCCCGCTCGCTGCGGAATTTCATTTTTGGGGGATTGTGACCTTGAAATCATTTCGACTGGTTTGAATAAATGGAGCTGCGGACCTTCACCTCCAAGGGACACTAACAGATATTTTGGACCTTTTAACTTCAAGCAAACTAACGGTTCTTAAAGATCTGTTGAGTCCAAGAAAGTTGGAACTTAATTTCGGAGACATTCCAGAAGGGAATCAGCGCAGTATTCATGAATCAATATTTGAATTACTACAAAATGAGGCTGAGAGCATCGAGGTTAGGTTATCTGTAAGTTTATTTATTCATTTATTCATGCATTTATTTACTTATGTATGTATGTATGTGTATGTACGCATATATGTATTTTTTTATGTTTTTATTCATTAATTTTTGTATGTATTTATGTTTGCATGTATATATGTATATTGATTTATTTCTTTTATTTGTTTATTAGTTTATATATTCATTTATTAGTTTATTTATTAATTAATTATTTTATTTATTTAGTTATTTATTTTTTATTTAATACGAATGCATAGGTGGAATATTTATTTAACACTGGTCAAGCCTAACTTACTTTCATTCTTTTTTTTCTCTCCAGGTTACTCCAGTTCACCGCGATTTGCTTTTATGCACAGGTATGACATTTTTACTTATGCACTCTTGAGAATGACTTCAATTTTTCATCTTCATCTTCTTCATAACAAAATGAATCACTTAGGTGTGCACGGTTGTACGCCTGTACAACTGCATTGGGCTGAAGCCTAATAATCATAATGAAAACATTTTATTGGAAGGCCAATTGGCAAAAATTCAAACATCTTGAAAAGTGGCACGATCCCACTTTGACAGGTGATTGTTAAAACACATGTGGACGGCTGTATTGAGGGCGGGGGAGTCACGAAGGGGGTGAAAGATCACTGCTGGTAAAGGAAAATAACGAGCAGGGGAATTGTCATCCCCGAGGGTCCCTGAATGAAAGAGCCGCCAGCACCACTGTAAAAAAAAAAAAAATCAGAATTAGTCATTAAATTTACAATAGTGCGGTTCTCCGCAGTTTGCTTAAAAGTTCAAACTGAAATCAATGCATGTGCTTACTGTTGTCCTGCAGAACACATTGCAGTCTCCCCCTAATTTCAAGCACCATGTCACCGAGCAGAGTCGTCTGTCGGACCGGACGAGCCGCCGGTTGACTCGAACCTACCAACTGTACAGTCGGACCAGCGGGAAACATGTCCAGGTCCTGTCCAACAAGAGGATCAACGCCAATGGAGAAGACGGAGCAGCGAACGGTAAATCACCAAAAATTCCTTACCTTGCTAATAAAAAGTTGTGAGAACAGCTAAAAAAAAAATTAAAATCATAAATAAATGTCTATAAGTTGTTTTTCTATGTACAAATATATATATATATATATATATATATATATATATATATATATATATATATATATATATATATATATATATATATATATATATATATATATATATATATATATATATATATATATATATATATATATATATATATATATATATATATATATATATATATATATATATATATATATATATATATATATATATATATATATATATATATATATATATATATATATATATATATATATATATATATATATATATATATATATATATATATATATATATATATATATATATATATATATATATATATATATATATATATATATATATATATATATATATATATATATATATATATATATATATATATATATATATATATATATATATATATATATATATAAATGTAGATCTTTTAAAACAATGGCGTTTAGAAATAATACCCATCAACGACCTAAAAAAAACAAACGAGTGGATATTCATAAATTTGCAAAGTGTGTGTTGACAAGAAGTTTTATTAATGATGGTCTTGGCTGCCTTTGGAACAATTTTTGACACAAGACCAGTGAGTGATTGCAACAGAAGCTTAAAGTTGTGTGTAGACATGTTATACAAGTTATTTTGGATGCTGGTGGTCTACTTTGAAGGAACTCTGGTGAGATTATTGTGCAAAGGAATACTACCTCGCAAATGTCTTGACCCCAAATCAGTTAGTTAGGTTGTCTTTCTACCACATACTGCCTGCCACAATCTTCCCTGTCAATGTCTGCTTTTGGAGATCATTTGCATCACTTTTTTTGACTCAACTCCTTTTATACAGAGCAGTGAGAAGCTTCCTCGTTTCGTCCAGTCATTGGGATTTCTCTTCCCACACCCGAGTCCTCACACACACCTACCTTTAAGTGGGTGTCACACTCCTAAGTGGCCCAAATCTGCCAGCGGCACTTTCCTTCCTCCCTCATTTGAAGTGCAGCACAGCATTTACTAACCCTGATACATCAAGCTAGACTTTTTTTGGGAAGACTTTGTTTTTGTCTACTGGATCATAACAAAAAAGGGAAAGAATGTCATTTTTGGAAATTCTAGTTCAATGGGCAGGATCTTTTCAAATCTTGTTACATGACCTTTAATGACAAGACAACCCAACTTATACTGTTCTTTTTAAACTGAAGTCATTGGTGTCTCTTTACCATCAAATTATTGTTGCTTGCTCCGATGTTTTTTCAAAAATGCTTTGTCTTTTTGTACAGCTAAACTCGAGGTCGAGACCGACTCTTTTGGGAGTCGTGTGCGGATCAGAGGGGTGAAGAGTGGATACTACATATGCATGAATAGGAGAGGAAAGCTGATTGGAAAGGTAAACGTCCATCTTGTTGTCTTATGTGCTCTAGAAAATCACATTTTATCTACAGAAACTACAAAATGTAAATGTTTAGGGAGGGCAGATTGTACCAGATTACGATTATCAGAAAATTAGGATAAGGTCCAATTTCTGAAAATGTGATCAGAATGACATATCTCTTTTAAAAAAGGGAAACGCATTGTTTGACGATAGCATTTGTTAGAAAATGTACCAATTAGCAGTGAACAGACTGGTCTAATATAAGAAAACCAACAAACCTTTTAATGTTGAATAGTTGATTGGAGACCAATGGAGTTTACGTTGGTTGGTGGCCGCCTATTATGCGCAAGAATGTAATGATGATGTATGATTTACATCATTTTTAAATATTAAAATTATGATGCATTCATGATAAATTTGAACACATCACATCTACATAACTTTGCTTAGAATTTACTGAGGAAGATTTTATACATATTTTATCTCATCTCACCTCATTTTCTGAACCGCTTTATCCTCACTAGGGTCGTGGGGGGTGCTGGAACTTATCCCAGCCAACTTCAGGCAAGAGGCAGGGGACACCCTGAATTGGTGGCCAGCCAATCGCAGGGCACAAGGAGACAAACAGCCACCCACGCTCACCCTCACACATAGGGGCAATTTAGAGTGTCCAATCAGCCTACCATGCATGTCTTTGGAATGTGGGAATAAACCGGAGAACTCAGAGGAAACCCACACAGACCCAGGGAAAACATGCAAACTACACACAGGTGGACCGACCTGGATTTCAACCCAGGTCCCCCACTGTGAGGCCAACGTGCTAACCACTCAGCCGCTGGGCCTCCCTTGTTACATATTTACACATTTAAAATTAAATTAACAGCACAAATTCATTGTCAATGTAAGTTGAGGAGCTTCATTTAAGAAAAAAAAGTTGAGCATTCCTGCCATCTTGTGGTGTCTATAGGCAATTCTAAACTATGGATGTTCACAATTAAACTCTCTTTTGCTTTTAGTGTAAGAGCGTGGGAACAAATTTCAACACAGTGGTTTAATTCTACAGTAGAATATGTTTCCACTTTCATCTGTATCATGACGTTTGTCTAATTCTTTCCTTAGAATAAGGGAAGAAGCAAAGATTGCATTTTTACCGAGATCGTTCTGGAAAATAACTACACAGCGCTGCAGAACGCCAAATACGAGGGCTGGTACATGGCTTTCACACGCAAGGGCCGCCCAAGAAAGGCCTCAAAGACCAAGCAGCACCAGAGAGAGGCCCACTTCATGAAGCGGCTACCTAGAGGCCACTTGCTGAGTGACAGAAGACCGTTTGATGTTCTTCCACTCCCGGTTCTACCTTTAAGCAAACGGACTAAACATTCCCAACAGCAGCGCTCGGTAGGCCGCTGAAGGCTGACAATGTGGACAAAAAATCACGGAAACCCACAAGGGGGGGCGGGGATTAATTCACTTTCCAGAGTCAACTGCCACTTTCATTCAAATTGTGGACTCGGTATGTCATTCTTAGCTCCTGATTTTGATGTACACAGTGACAGATTGTTTAATATCATGATTTCCCATTTAGTGAGATGTTGGATATTTTGTTTTCTCAGTGGATAATTGAATTAATTGGAAGAGATCGATTGGTTACAAGTTCGGTGTAACAAATGTTCAATGAAGCTAGACATGGCAGCTATCTCAGTTTTTATTGTTATGGTTAAAGCATCTGAGTTAGGGTTTAGGGTTGTAATGTGGGTGTTTTCAACAAATATATTTTTACTGTAAAAATGTAAATGACAACAAATGGATATTTATTGTAGAGTGTATATTAAAACCACTAAAGAATCTGCTCATAAGCAAGCACCTCGTCTTTTCTCTTGTTATTGTTTGGCATTTGAACAAATGTTTGCCCTCCAAAACGATGGCAAGCCCACCCTCCCCTTTTAGTTGGAGACCCAGATAACTGAGGGGCAATATCTGTGACAGGCCACAGTGTTGAATGTGCTCAGCAAGTGAGACTTGGACCTGAATGGTTGGAGTTACGCATTAAAAGCGATGAGGTCAGCCCACTATTTTGGCCCAAACAAAGGTTACCACCATGTAGTTGCATTTCTCACGATCGCACACCGTAACCCTCTGATCAAATGGGCCTTTGTGAAAGCTCATATAAAAGGCCATGTTATACAATAGTGGGTTCGAATAATAACACGAGAAGGGGTCAGTTATCAAAAAGAAGCCAGTCACACAGGGAGGGGTTGGAGGGAAGGATGGGGGGCAGAAAAAAACATCAGGGCCTGTGTGGCAAAATGTGGCATAGACTGAAAGAGGGGGATGATGGCTGGGAAGAGGCATTCGGCAGTGAAAGGGAAGGAGAAAAAGGAAGCCTCTTCCCAGAAGCAGTTGAGCATGACCGTCAGAGGCCAAACCAACGGGAGAGGTAGAAGACCATGAACACAACGACCTGACCGACCGCAGGGGCTCTCAAAACATGAGCTGGATGGTCAATTTTTTCTTTTGAAGGGTTGTTTTAATTTCAGCTTTGAAGGCTGATTCGGCCTTAATTCTTAAAAATGTTATAATAGCAAATAAGATGGAAGAAACTCACTAATTTCGTTATACGCAGCTAGCTGTGTATGATGACAATAAAGGCTTTTGATTTTTGGAGCCTATCCCAACTATGGGCACCCTGAATTGGTGTCGACCATGACATGCAGAGCATAAGGAGACGGAACAACATTCACGCTCACACTCAGTCCTTGAGGGAATTTAGTGTTCGACCAGCCTAACCTGCATGTTTTTGGGATGTGGGAGGAAACCGGAATACCCAAAGAAAACCAACACAAGCCCAGGGAGAACAGGCAAACATGCCGGACCTGGGATCGAACCCTTTATCTCAGAGCAGTGAGGCCGCTAACCACTGTAGCGATCCGCCACAAAAACTAATATTTAATGCTAAATACTAATAGAGAATGATGGTTATTTTGAGGTTAATGTTTCAGTATAAACACAATAGTCAGTGAGGCCAATTGGATTAATATTAATACTCTCGTCATGTATATGAAGCTCGAGCACTTATATTTTAAACATAGCTAAGCACTACAGTGGGGTTATAACAGAAAGTTTTGGAGTTTTTTTCTATTACAAGTTTTTAGCAGCTGTGGTGACTGTAACAAGTTATTTTCTGCAAATATGGCCAAACATGCTGTGCTGACAATAATAAGCATGCCATCTTTTGAAGAGGTTGGGGTTAGAACATAGTGTTTTTTTTCAAATATGTAATTAATACAAAATTTGTTTTGGTATTCTTTTTTTTATGTATTCCACACACAAAAAAAGATTGTCCCCTTAGGACAAAAACTTTAAAGAAAAAAAAAAGGCCTTTTGGAAGCTTGTTTTGACTTTAGGCACGTCACAAAGGGTCACTTTAGGAGGTCACTCAAATGAGTAGTTAGTGTTCTGCAATGATGAGCAATAAAACCCATACTGTTTGCACGAAAGGCCACAAAAACAACAAGGATAAATTTGCCGTGCAGAGAAGATCATGATGACTTAATAATGTTATGTTCTGCTTTAATTTCAAAGCATTTGTGGCAATGGGTAAAGTATTTCCATATTCATGAAGATGAATGGCTGAATAAATAACATCAAAAAGCTTACTGCATAATCAAAAATATGCTTTCTGCATATTAAAGGCTTGTCATCAGATTCACGCTATAATTTCTCGGGAGAATATTAATTGTTGACAAAATATTTGAAACGATATCAATTTTTAGTATAATTACATCCATTATTTTGTACTTGACACAAATTTCTGGCGATAATGATGATTGCAGGACCAAAATCAAATGTAGGGCTTTGAGAGTAAAATTAAAAAGCAAACAGTCATACGTGTTCTTTCCAGCTCAATCAGCAAAAGTTCACTAATGGCTTTCAGGGTGGCCCACGACATGCAAGGAACATGAAGGTATTCAGTTAACACAAATGGGACGTGCTCGTAACTGTGACCCCGGAACGAACAGGGATGGGTCATTGTCTGTTTTGAGTGCTTTACAAGGACATCAATGAAAGGAGCTTGGGTAGGTTGGCTGACTCTCATCAAGACTACAGTGATTTGGCTTTGACAGAGGCAGAAAGCATGTGCCATGAAGTCATATCTGTAATGACTAACTTAAACATTGGGAACATTTTTGATAAGTTTTAAAGAAAAATACATGAATTGTAAAAGATCAGTACTATGAAGAACATGTCAGACGATATGTTAATTTAATGCTCTTCAAAATTGAGCATTTTCGTCATTCATTGGAAATTATTGAGTTTTGCAATCAATGTCCCCTTCACTTGTCCCCTTCAACTTCTTCAATTCTTTCATCAGCTCTTGCTCGAAGGATAAAATGTCTTTGGGTTTCTTGTACTGTAAAAGAGTGAATACAAAAGAAAGCGCCATTAATATCATTTTGAGCTCCATATAGTTTTACTTATATTGCCTCTAATTTTTAAAAGATGACACGATGTAAGGAGTAGAAAAAATCTTACAGAATGTGTGTTACAGACATGTAACTTTCAATGAAAAAGTACGAGAGCGGTCTAATTTAAAGCAAACTGATTACTAAGTAATTTAAAGTAGGTTTGCGTCAAGATTTCTGTTGTCCACTTACACTGACTATTAAGGTGTTGTTTGCGTGGGTGAAGTTTAAGGCAGAGTTGTCCAGTGGAAGTTGCATACGATCCAAATCAGGAATTCCAAACTTCTTATAATACCTGGTAATGCACAGAGAATAAAACATTATGTATGATTTGAAGTATTATTGTTCCTAATTGTTTGTAAAACTAACATATTTGATGTTTGTTTAGATACCTACGCTGGCAACATAGCCAAAAAAAGATGTTTTCACATTTGATAGCAAAACGTATATACTTTAGTGATTGATGCATCTATCATTTATAACGTTTTTTAATTTGGTTATGTTTTGACGGATATTTTTTTAAAGTATAGCATGCCTTTCCTCAATAAAGGTTGGAGAAAAACTGGGAAAGAACAATGTAAAGAGAACAGTGCCATCTAGAGGAATAATCTTAGCATTACAATGAATAGTCCTGAGAGAGAGAGAGTATTCAAGCATAGTTACTTTTTGTTGGAAGTTTTGATGACAATTAATCTTTCAGGAGGCTGCACTGAAACATTAAATACATCTTTGGAGTAGGGAAGGTTCCGGATCCTCCATTGAAAGCTGCTTTTTGTATCTTTACGCATAAACACAGGCTGTGGAAATAAAATGGAAATCTCCTTAAAGTCTACCAGGGCATGCTGATGAATAAAGACAGCAAAGAGAAAAAAATGCATACATTTGAGCAACTCTCTTTTAACATCTCAGCTTCCGTCGAGGTGACAGGACAGACAAGTGGCTCCCCAACTTCCACCTCCCATTGACCCTGAGCTCCTAGCGTGTTTTTGTGCCGCCACTTCCGCACTGCAAACCAACAAATAATCCACAAAATAGACTTATATATCATCTTATGAACACAAATTAGTGGCAGGTCGAATGCTTACCAATAAGCTCATCTGTTCTCAAGTCATACTCTTCCGCCATTTCTTTTCCATCTGCAAAGAGGTAGTGGATCTTCCTTCTCGCTTATGTTTCGGAATGACCGAAGAGGGAAATTTGGAAGAAAACAGGCATATTTATTTAGGACCAGGGGTTGGGTACCGCTATTCTAGATGACAATGTTGTTGTAGAATTACGCTCAATTTTGGACTGAACCTGCAAGCAATTTGGGCAGTACATTAAAAAAACACGACCAAATTTACACTCATGGCTAAACTAGTCTGCAAGAACTAAGCAATTGTTTCTTGCCTGTCATTAACATTATTTACATTTGGATAAAAAGATTGAAAATCAAGTAACTCCTTATCGACTTAGTGATACCCAGTAATATGTGTAATAATCTGAAATATCCTGCCTCATTATGTAACCCTTCTGAACTGGTTATTATTACTTAATTTTTTAAAGTATTATCAGAGCGATAACGTGTGATTTATTTTCTAGTAATTTTGAAGTTGCATTTTAGTTATCGCAAGTATACATTCATAAACATTAACGTAATGAAAAATGAAAGTAAAATATTTATAGTACACAACAATCATTTTGAGCAAAATTTCTTCACCTTTTTGAACTCACCATCGTGAATCAAAGCAGTTTTTGTGGACGATTTTAGATTATCGATCCAGTTTTGCACAGCCATGTTTGTGTTGTGCAGAGAAACTTCCGGAATAAAACAGTCACCACGGCAACTCACGGCAAAGTAAAAGCGACCGAATCAGATCCGTTTGTATTAAAACAAGACAAGCAAAAAACATATCAATAATAAAATAAGATTAAAAATACTGAATATTTATTTGAAAGAATCCATATGTCTTGTTTAGTTTTGTTTCACACCACTCATATAACATCATCAAAATGTTACACACCCGGATATACATATATTGCAGTGGGTTAAAAGAGCTCTAGTTCTCCTATGGGCAGAATCGAGTGGCTAAAGTAAACCGAAAGTGTTTTGTTTTAGGTTTATTTCATATCCACATAAATACATCTTTAAATTGAACATTAAAAATAAATCTAGTTATAATAAATAAATGCTATGCTTCTTCGATTACAGTTGTAAAAAATGGGGAAACCAAATGCATTGCATGTTGGGAAAAATAATCCGGAAGTGTTTGCTTTCGTTTTGTTTATGTTTTTTTTTTTATGTGAATGGTTCTTTTGATGGAGGTAAGTACAAAACATTGAAAACAATTTTTAAAGTGCTTGATATTCATGTTCATTGTGTATTCAATTGTTACCATATGTACCAGAAGCTAAATTTAGCTGCACAACGTTGGATTCAAACATTTTAAAAAGATAAAGTGAGACGTTTTACAGCAAAAAAAAATATTCCCCGTTCATAATTCTTCAGATATTCTCATTCACATTTTGCATTCAAATGTTTTTGCAGACGTTTTGAATTGCCGTCTTCCCGAATAAACCTTTATTTAGCCACCAATGTGTAAATATATGTATATAATATATACATACTATATTAATAGAGAGATTTAGATATAGATATATACACATATATATGTATGTGTGTATATATATACATATATATATGATTATTATTCTTAGTACATAAACTAGCAAATGAATAAAGGACATTAGAACATGATTGATGTCTGTTCAGATGGTGTACCAAAACTACATACGTATCGGATATATACCATGATTTTTTTCAATTGTGTAAAAAATGTTATATTGTTCAATAGTTTTGATTACTGCCCAATATTTGTAGAAATATCGCATATTTCCAACAACAGGTAACCTGAAATATCAATATTTTAAATAATTTTCTGATATTCCATTAGATCACATCCGGACTTGTAATTAATCTTCATTTGGCGGAGCTCTGACTCATCCCTTTTCACCCAGAAAATGAAACATGGAATTATGAAAGCTTTCCCCAAAGTTAAAAGGGCCCGGGTTTGTCAAGAAAATAATTCACCTCCTATAAAGAAAAAATCTGATGATTTGGAAGTCACAGGTGAGTTTTTCGGTTGTTGTTTATATCAGATCATGCAGCGCGATTTATTTTTAATCTATTTGTTTCCATTTACAGGAAATACTTTTAATGGTATCTCAGTGTACATTTTGCCCGCCGGAATAGGAAACGCAAGATGTGAAATCTTCCAAACACAAATTCAGCAGAATGGAGGCCAGACAAAGACGTCTTTTTGTGCTGGTGTCACTCATGTCGTTGTCAATGAAAACATGGAGTGTGACAGGGCTTTGCGTCTTATCAAGGTGGATACAATGCCTTCTGGAGTCCATCTGGTGAAATGCAGTTGGTTAAGCTCATGTATTCGTGAGAAACAACTATTGGATGAATCAAGCTACAGTCTTTTACCTGAGAGGTAATGCCTGTCATTACTTGTCTGCCATGGTTAAAACTGAATAGAGCTTTTCATTTACAAAATCAGTGGTACCTCGAGATACAAGCCTAATGCGTTTCGGGACTGAGCTCGTATGACTATTTTACTCGTATCTCAAATAGTTCGTATGTTGAGGTATTACTGTATATTACATATTTTTTTACATTATTTTGTGCTGTTATCTTCAGTCTTTTTATATCTTCTCTTCTTAGTTGTTCAGAACCTCAAAAAGAAAATGATTCAACAAATGAAAAACCCACCCCTGAAATGACCGTAAAGCCAGAGTGTGGGCAAAGCGAGCAAAGAGAGACAATCGACATGGTCAGCGGCTAGTACATTAGTAGAAAAGTCATATCAAGTACACATTTCTGCAAGTTACTGTGGTAATTGTCATGAAGACTGACTCCCTTTTGTGTCCATCTTTTATTTTTCAGAATATATTAGACAAAGATGTGCAAGAAGAAGACACAATCTCTCAGGATCACATTGAAGCTCTCATGACAGGTCAGCAGCCCAAAGAAGATGTCCCTGGATGCAGCTTTGATCCTGGTCAGGACACAGTGAGGGTGCCAGGGAAGTGGGTCTGCGCACAATCTTCTCGGTGCAAAAGTAATAACTTCAACCAACATATCACTGACAAGCTTGAAGTACTAGCCAAGGCTTACACACATCAGGGAGACAAGTGGAGAGCATTGGGCTATTCCAAAGCCGTCAATGCGTTGAAGAGCTATCACAAGCCTGTTACATCATATCAGGTAATGTAATGCCAATGGAAGAGATGCATATATATATATATTTTTTTTTTCTTAAGAAGCAGTGTGTTCTGCTTACTGTTTATTGTAATGCATCTCTCCCCAATTGAGGTGTTGATTCCTTCCTTTTCTCTCTCCTGTTTCAGGAGGCATGCCTTATCCCGGGAATTGGCAAACGCATGGCAGACAAAATTGATGAAATCATGGAAAGTGGCCATCTGCGCAAGCTTGATCACATTGGAGAAGCCGTGCCAATATTGGAGCTTTTCACTAATATATGGGGTGCAGGAACCAAAACAGCACACCTTTGGTACCAACAGGTAAAACAGCCACTCTCAAGAAACACACATGCATGCACTTTCCGTAAAGAAAGGCATTATTATTTAAGACAGGAATGTCTCTGTAAAGCAAGGGTTTCAGACTTGGGTTTGTTCGCAGGCCGCTTTAACGTCAACTGGATTTCACGCATAAAAAACATAAAATCCCTTTTATGTACCAGTTTTGGAAGAATCAGTGCTGTATTTCAATGTTTTTTTTATTCATCAGGGATTCCGCACATTGGAGGACATCCGAACAAAAGCCAACTTGACCAACACTCAGAAAATAGGACTCAAGCACTACAATGACTTTCTTGACAGAATGCCCAGGGAAGAAGCTGCAGCCATTGAGAAAGTGGTAAGTATATAGTACCTAGATGGCGCCAGATATCTATAAAGCGAATGCTGAACCCTGATGGTTAATGCAATGATTGCAGATTTGTTTGTTTTATCACAGCAGATTGGTTAATTTACTTTACAAAAACCAAAGTTTTTGTAGACCTTGAGCGCCAAGTCACACCACTCGCTGAGTCTATGGACGCAACAACAAACAAGCAGACACATAGAAAATCAATACTATATAGTAGAGATAAATAATAATTACTAAATTATAAATTGCGATTTCTTGAGTTTTCTTTTTAGATTTTTCCTCTCACAGTAGACATGCACCATGATGAAATTTTCAGATTTGGCCATGATTTCTAAATGGGAGTAGTACTTGCAATATCATATAGCAGGGTGTTCAAATATTTATTGGACTCATTGTATTTCTAATGATGTGCAGGTGAAGCATGCTGTCCAAGCAATTGATCCGGGCCTGGTGGCAATAGCATGTGGCTCATATCGCAGAGGAAAAAGCTCATGTGGAGATGTTGATGTGCTTATTTCACACCCTAATGGAAAGTCCCACAAAGGTGTATTCAGCAAAGTGCTCCAGAGTCTTCATGACACTGGTAAGATCTGTTATCTTTAGATATTTAATTAAGTCTGTTTTAATTGTTGCCAATGTTTTTTTTTCCCAAGGCTTTTTAACAGACGACCTTGTGAGCCACGAGGAAAATGGAGAGCAGAAGAAATACATGGGCGTGTGCCGCCTCCCAGGGCCAGACCAACTTCATCGCAGATTGGATATAATTGTGGTTCCCTATAATGAGTTTGCCTGTGCTCTCACGTATTTTACTGGTTCTGCACACTTCAACCGCTCCATGAGGGCCCTGGCAAAGACCAAGAACATGAGCTTGTCAGAACATTCGCTTAATCAAAGTGTCGTGCGTCAAGGTAGCGCCAAGGTGTATTCTGGTACACCCCTACCTACACCCAAAGAGAGTGATGTTTTTAAACTTTTGGGTATACCATACAGAGAGCCTTGTGAAAGGGACTGGTGATTCTTTGCTATTGCTCTGCTTTTTCTTTTTAAAATTCAGCTCAGTTTAACTCCAAAGCTGACTGACTTTTAACATGTTGATTTTATCATTCACCTCAAAGGGACCCTCACTGCTGAAATATTTAATGAATTAAATATGCTATGTGGCAAAAATAATGCACAACTAAGTACTTGGTTCACAAGTTCAATACTTACGGAAAATAAATATGTAGATCAAATATATATTTTTTCCTTTACTATGCACATAATATCTTAACTTTATAGGAAAATCTTTCTGCCACATGAAATGAAACAACTAATCATGGTGAATTTCACTAATAAAATGTATTCAACAATGAACATAGTTTTCAATTTTCTGTACTATAGGTATCAGAAAATTGTTTCATTGTGTGAATGTTGCAGAAAAGACATTTTAAAAAATAAATGTGTTTCATATGAAGAACTTTAAAAGCCTTTAATAAAATGGGATAATTAAATTTGCTTTAGCTAAATTATATGTTCATGTGTACTACATTACTACATGTCGTCCATTATTTAAATATGTGAGTGTGTGTTTAAAAAAATGATTATTGGACTAACCAAAAATAGATATTAATGAAAAATATCTAAGGTGGATTCACAATTCAGTCATCCGCTGGGTGTCGAAAACGTGAAAATAATGAGGTAATACTGCCACAGAATCTGTTAAATCTCTTCAATATTGTCCTTGAAGAGCCCAATGTGGTAGATTGTGCTGTATCAATAACCCTCTCCCTTTCACAACACAGCTTCTCTGAATCTTTATCTTTACAGTCTTCCTCTTGCACATTGCTCATCTTGCTTCGAGCAGTGTGCAAATAATCCCTGTGTTCGTAGTCAAGGTCTTTGTTCAGGTGAGCCATTGTAATAAATGGGTGCAGCAAAGCCTGCTGGGGGGAGATCCTATGTTCACCATCAAGGTCCAGCAATAATTTCATCAGGTCGACAAATTCCCTTCGATCTTCCAACTCCCCCACCTCTTGGACGGGATAAAAGTTGATAAGGTCATCCAGTGAGCTGGGAGTTTCAACGATACCGCTCCATTCAAGAAAAGTAACTTGGTTGGCAGCTTCGTACTCCTCTGGTGTCTTCAGTCTGTAGTGTAAACCTTCATTGTCTCCCTCCTTAGTGAAGAAGCGCTTAGTATATTTCCCACAGCAGAGAATCCGGTCTTCTGGCTGGCCAAGAACATCCACCATGCACTTCATCATCTGGTATTCGCAGTCTACAGGAAAGAGGTTGTCAGCAATGTAGAGGAACGCCAGGATGCAACCGACGCTCCAAACGTCTACAGCCTCAGTGAAGGGAAGACCAAGGGCAGCTTCTGGAGATCTGTAACCTTTAGGTTGTATTTTCATACCTGGATGGACGCTGGAGACTACAAGGGCCAAGCCAAAGTCGATTAATTTGACTCTAAGGGGACTGACTTGCTTGTTGACGCACATGACGTTGTCTGGTTTGATATCTGTGTGTAGAATGCCAAGAGGCTTGAGAGCATCCAAGGCTACCAGCAGCTGCTCGGCAACTGAGCGGATTTCACTCAGAGGCATTGGCTCCCACTCTCGTCCTGTGAGCAAGTCAAACAGATGACAGTCGAGCATCTCGAAAACCAGACAGGTATGTCCCATGTATTCAAACCTCTCAAAGAACTTAATAATATTGGCGTGGTCTGGATTCAAGGTACTGACCATGTTCAACATAGTTAGTTCTTTCTCAGTTTCTCTCATAAAAGCAGTACCTTTTCTGATGATCTTTATTGCTACTGTGTCCATAGAGGATTTTTTTTGGCATTTGGCCACTTTTCCAAAACGACCTTCACCCACAAAATCCAGGATAGTGTACAACGAGGAACCGCTGTTTAATATCTGACCTTTCAGGATGTCACATGTTATCTTTGGCACTGAAGAGAGAGACATGCAGAGAAAATACTGTCACAGGCCTTCAGCAAAGAAATATATCAAAGAGTCGGCATTGGGTATGCATATCTCAACTGTTTGCCAGTCAATTGCACAGCACACAAACAAGGGAGCATTCACACCCATAGGCACAATTTGATTTTCAACTAATCTTGTATAGAGAACATTCTCAAGGCGGAACAATGTTAAGGCCAATAGGAAGGCCAAAGTTGAGACATGCATCTGTTTGAGGTTTGTATGCTAACTAACCATGTTTAATACTGAGATGCTCAGACATTCTCCTCTCGTTTTCTGAACCGCTTTATCTTCATTGGGGTTGCGAGGGGTGCTGGAGCCTATCCCAGTCGAGGATGAGGATAAAGCGATTAAGAAAACGAGGGGAGATGATCTTTTCCAAAGTAGAATCATTGTGTTGTTCATGAATCTTACACATAAGGTTATAAAAAGCCAACGTCAATGGTATATACTGTGATTTCGCTTTTATTCCCTCAACAAAAAAAAAAACATACTCAGAGCATGCAGACTTTATTCAGCAGTCTGTTCATCACTTTCACTCAACTATAAATCGTTTCATTCAATTACTGGGTCTTTTTTATATAATTAACACCAAAGCATTACATTATTTTATGGAGTAAGCTGGTTGAAAGGGAATCCATCATTAAGACAAAACACCCATAAAAATTGCAATTTGCATTAGGGTTGGACGTATTGGAGGTATTTGGACACGATTGTCCAGTGTATTAAGTGCTTTATATGCACATAATAGTCTATATGTCACTCTTACCTGAGTCATATGATGCACTCGAAGTTATAGAACGTATCCGCAATGACATCGTTCCATTTAACTACGAAAATAAAATTAAACTTTAAGTTTGGTTAGAGGACTTTTAATGAGATCCTGGCAGATCAGCTCCAAATGTATGAGTACGTTCGTTTAACTTTGGCATTATAGTGAGCCGTTTTCATAGTCGGGTTAGTTTGTTATAATGAGCGCCGAATAAATAAATAAAAACCCGAGGGAGAATTCCGTTTTAATTGACGTCCACCCATTTCACGATTGAAGCTCTATATGACGCATTACGAGGTCAGAAAGGGGGCGTGGCCGCATGCTTAGAAACCTAACCATGGATTTTCTACTCTAAACATTTGGCACAAGGATACACTCCAACAACAAAAAACAAAACTCGCCTCATTCATCCATATATCATCGTTGGTGAGGAATACTGTAATAGGTTCATCTGTTTCGGTTTTTTATGTATCTAGAATGCTTATGTAACTGTAACTGTTAAATGTATTTGTATGTATCTTTATACATATCTATCTATTTTCTTCAAAAACATCTAACCACTCGCGACAACAAGACACCCCCTTTAAGTTGTGAAAATACTCTATATTCCTTCTAAAATACAGAATATTTTGGAAATTATATTGCCATTTTTGGAGGGTTTTCTCTTTAGGGTTATTTTCAGTCTTGTCTGAACCTAATGTTGATTTTACTTTCACTGTAGGAGGCAGAACAGAGAGATGACACAAGCATGAAGACATGATAATTCCACACACAATGGCTCAAATCCAGGTTAGAAACACAGCTAAATAGATAAATGAACGTTTTTCAGAAAAGTACCATTTTTCTCGCATATAAGCCACCCCCGCACTTAAGCCACACCCTAAATATTGCCTTAAAATTGTTGAATTTTACAATTTCTCGCATATAAGCCACAATTTTCACCTCCATATACTTGGTTCTAATAGGAAGTACAAATGTGTTACTTTGAAGGGAAAATCTTAAGAAAAAGCATCACACTTTTTTTGTTTTGTTTCAAATACGGTTTATATGCGAGAAAAACGAGTGTTCTTCACTGCTAGTATATATTAGCTCCCGCTCATGGTTAGGTGGAAAATAAACTAGACCAGTAAAGTTGAATTTGTACCCTCCAAATGGTGTTGGTGCACCACACTTGGTTCAAAAAGCACAAGTGATTGAAATATTCATTCAACCAGAATGCAGCGTTCTGCTTTCCGTATGTGGTGTTTGTCAAGAATGTCAAACAAGATAGTTCTGTCAGTAGTGGTTGGAAGAACTGGAAAAGGGCTTTATTTATCTTTGGCAAACATGAGATGGTATAAAATTGTTAATTTTATAACATGGGTTTTTGTTGATACACTTCCTGTGTTAATTATTAATTCTTGATTTCTGAGTCTCTTAATACATTCACACTGGGAATTTTGTGTTTTTTACCATAATAGGCCTATGTGTTCAATTCTTTTAAAAAAAAAGGTTGAGTGTCAGTGGATTAACGTTGTAAATATTAAAAATATAATGAATAGCCTCCCCTGTCTTCAGAACTTACTGACACCCCCTGTTCAACGTATAATACTGGAGATTTTATTGTCGGGACTTTGAATAAATGACATTAAGGATGAGCAATGGTAATTACATGATGTTTAAATATAGATATATATCTATTTTGTTGGGCGCTCCGGCGGGTGAGTGGCTAGCGCGTCGGCCTCACAGTGGAGTCCCTGGGTTCAAGTCCAGGTCGGGCCACCTGTGTAGACTTTGCATGTACCCCTCGGGCTTGTGTAAGTTTTCTCCGGGTGCTCCGGTTTCCTCCCACATTCCAGAGATATACATGGAAGGGTGATTGGATACTAAATTGCCCCTAGGTATGAGGGTGAATAGTTGTTTGTCTCCTGGTGCCCTGCGATTGGCTGGCTACCAATTCAGGGTGTCCTCTGGCTGTAAGTAGGCTCCAGCACCCCCTGCGACCTTGGTGAGGATAAAGCGGTTCAGAAATGGAGATTAGATGAGATGAGATATATTTTGTTTCTGTGGATGGCATGTGTTGACAAGGGAAACCTGTACGATGTACTGATAGGCTAGTTTCCAGAAAATTATCCAATGACAGCTCAGTCCGCTTAACCAGTGCCGTCGTTCACGCAGATGTACGGTACATAGTTCACGTTGCTCACATGGATCGGGTCGAGGTGTTCACGCCACACCCCTGCGGAGCCGACGCAAGCCGAGACCACATGCCGGAGAAACAGTCAGTGTAAACTGGAAGGCTCGCGGCCATCAGACAGCCACCAGTTGCTCCCAGCCTTTACTTCCGTGCCTCCCTGTGAAGTTCCACAATGCCGGGGAAGGCGGCACTCGCAGCGGCCTCGAAACGCAACAGTGCCTGCCCTGCCTGAGAAGTAATCGTGGCGGATCAGATGAAGTTTTTGAACCACATCGGTTCCATTTTTTTGCCCTATTCGTTGCAATTTTTTGGAGGGGAGGAATGAAATTCACTTTGGCTGTCAAAATGGGATTGTTTTTGCACAATGTTGCCTCTGCCACCCCTACAGCTTCCACTGTAGATACGGTAAGCTGTTGTAAGTTAGCCTTTCTTGGATGCGGCTCTTAGCTAGCTCAACCTGGCTAACTTATCACACGTTGAGTGGTTTGTTAAAAAATAATGCGATAATGGTGGTCGTGTAAAATACGTGGCAATAGCCCACATATGTTACCCTTTAGCGCTCAAGAGAGCATCACGTCCCGTCAACAACGTCATGTATGAATGTGTGTGCTTGTCTGCTAACTAAACCTAGCATAGCTAAAGTTAGAAAACAAGGACTCGGGGCCTTGCTTTAGTAGTTTTTTGCCAAAATATAGTTGTATAAACTCGGGGTTTGAGCTTCGACGTGTTTTTTTGCAGTTTAATAGAACCTCTGTTGTCATGTTCAGCATTTAGTTTCATTGATCTCCCTTTTAAATGCAGCTCTTAATTAAAGAGGACCCCATACCACAAAGAAAATTACAAACGCCTCAAGTTCTTAATTCTTTTATAATGCATTAATGCTTGAATGTTGTCATCCTTCAACAGAATGAAACATTGACATTTTAAAGTATGTTACATAGGCCACATCTTGACTAACACAAAGGCAGTTACGTTAGTGTTTACAATGTACAGTATCCATTCAACAGTAAGGCAGTAAAGGGCTTTACAGAGAAAAGCACAATTGATATATAAAAAATAATTTCTGGAGCGTTTCATGTCACTCAAGGTCACCTTCTATTGCAAGAAACATTATGAAATGAACTATTAGCAAACAGCCTACAAAAGGAAAACTGCCAAGTAGTCTGCAAGTAAAAATATGAAGTAAAAGTTGTCTTTTTAGTGATATGTCTGATGAAAGAGTTCCAGTTACTAATGGTAGAGTGTTCCAGAGGTGGGAGGCTGAGAGGCTCTTGACCCCGTAGTAGTGGGAGTTGAAGACAGTTTGTAAGCCTGGGCGATATGACAAAAATTATAATCACAATTTAAAACAGTTTAGCCACAATTAACACAATTACCATTACGTCTTTTTTCTTTCAAATTTGAAACTTCTGTGAATTAGCGTATGTTGATGACTTAGCAGTGCACTTATCCTCTTTACTTCATCAGTATATCGTCACCACCATAATCAGTCATAACAGAAATGATAAAATAGACATGATGATTAATTCTTCGTAGATCTACTCTGTCATGTAGTCAAAAATTCCAGAACCAGAATATCTACTTCTCCGTGAATGTCATGTAAAAGTGCTGTCAGGTAGAATAGAATACTGTACAGACTTGAAAACCCTTGTTTTGAATGGTTGTTGCTTCACTCAATTGTCAATGTCGTTGATTAAAAAAATGTTAAACTAGGATGATGTTGCCCACTTTTGGACCATGATAAGTGATAAGTTCTTATCAATGTTCACTGTTGATCCAACTATTTGGAATACCACAATTTAAAATTGAAAGTTTGATATTTCAGTTTTAGAATCCCAACAGACAAGAGTATTGTTAACAAGTCTGCCAGATTTGAATTACTAGGAAAACAGCTGAGTATATACAATGAAGCTTCAGAATCATGAAAAATCCAGCCTGTCTCCTGAGAAGACCCACAGCTTTTAATCAAATCAATGCCTTCCCCAGACCAAGAGAGGCAGTCTTTGTGGTGGCCGGGGTAGTAGCTGCCTTTTAGAAAATTCAGTGGCCTGTTGGCGATGTTTTACTTTGTAGGAATTGGCCCAAAGTTGGGTACTGCTCCACAATGTAACTTCGGGTAGCAGCCAAAAGCTCTTGTTGCTGGATCCTGTCAAAGAAAGATTCATTAAAAACATTGAATGTTTTTTCCAATCTTGGTTCTGGTTGGCATTATTTTCGGTTTTCAGTCTCATCCCAGAATTTTCATTTGAAAAAATGCATTTTTACTTTCTTCTACAAATGCAATTTTGCATTTGAGAGCAGCAAAAATTATTTCAAGTAGTATTTCCAAACCTTTCTTGAGCAACTACAACAAGTATGCCTCCTATATCAGAGGTCCCCAACCGCCGGGCCGGGGACCTGTACCGGTCCACAAGCCACCTGGTGCCGGTTCCTTAGAGAATTAAATATTAATGTTTTCAATCTCGCCCTCCTACTTGAAATGAGAAAACTTGTTATAATAATAATAGATAATTGCAATTATGCTTGGGTCGATTTATTTATTTTCCGCCTTGGGTGTTGTCCGTTCCTGTGGCCCTCCTGACCATTGCTCACGGTACAACAGTGTGCCACGGCACAGGGATTGGGAAACACTGGTTTAGAGTATACCAGGCTTAAGGAAAGAGCGTTGTATTCTCTTAATTAGAATTATTTTCTTTAACCTTGTGTTGTCGAGCAGGGCATGTTATTGAATAAAAAGACTGTTTTCTCAACCCTATCACTACAGCAGAAGAAAAGCTAGAGACCCAAACAAACAGAATGGTTATGTATCAGGTAGCAAAAAGACCCAGGTGGCCTAGTTACAAGCACATGTTAGGGAATAACAGCAGATCAGTGAAAACAGATGGAGTTATCTGAGACATCATGCTGGGAAATCGTGCCTTATTGTTATCGTGTCAATTCAATATATTTCTGCCGTCATTTTGGAATCTTTCAAATACATTAAAAAGAGATGAAAATAATTGGTGAGAGATAATGACTATCATGTTTGTGAGTTTCTGGGTGTGGACTTTATGTCAGCAGTTGAGTTAGTGCTGATCAAGTGGATTTGTGTGACTGACCTCAAAGCTCTTGCTTGGAAATTTCCGTAGAGCGAGCCTTGCTGGGCCAAGACGTATGTGAGTGTGTGTCTGTCATGGTGGGGGTGGGTACGTGTGTCAGACAAGAACGGGAAAGAGGCAACCTGGTTTGTTTGAGAGCTGGTTTCGTGTGCAATAGTCTGATGAATATAAGGTAAATGTCCAATCCAAAGTTAACCACCTAAGAGTAGTTTCTAACTTAAGAAAAGACTATAACTGCCCCTATATGATATCTTTCAAGCCATGTTATTACTGGTCAATTGTGTGTTTAAAAACCTCCAAGGTGATTTTAGGTTAAATCCATTCCTCTTCTAATTATCTTTCAGAACCTGCTCCTTTGTGAAGGTGTAAACAACCAGAGCTACATGTGTGAGGCAGGTCACTGCTGTGGAGAATCTCAGTGTTGCAGTTACTATTATGAGCTCTGGTGTAAGTCCTCTGCTACTTGTAACTCCCACTGTTAAAACACTGATGTACAGTTTTTGATTATGTGTCATTTTGCTATTCTTGCAATTCAGCTAAATTTCAAGATAAGTAATCTACAAAATCAACTCTTTCTGTGTCTCATATTGTTGTGATGCAATGAACTTAATGGTGCACTTAGAATGATGATTAGTATGTTGCTTAAGAGAATAACTTCATTTTTGATGTTCAAAATTCAATTTTCCTTGCTTCCTAAAGCTGACTGTGCGGGTGGCAGAATTTTCTGTTAGATATAAAGGTAAACCATCTCTAGATTTGTATTTCTTTAATGGTAAAACATCTCTAGATTTGATTTCTATAATGGTAAACCATCTCTAGATTTTATTTCTTTAATGGTAAAACATCCCTAGATTTGATTTCTATAATGGTAAACCATCTCTAGAGTTGATTTCTATTACCAATACATAAGAATTCAATCTTTTAGAGTCAGGCAACAAAGCCAGCCATTTTTGAAAGTGTAAAATCTCCCCCTTATGTGAATATGGCACATTCTGGGAAATTGTTGTAATTTGTAAATATGTTTCTCAAAAATAAATGGATATTACTATTATTATTTTTTTTAACCCAGACTCTTCTCAAAGCATGCAGTTACAGATTCAACAGTTTGACGCAATTGAAGAGTCACCTTTTTTTTTTTTTTTTTTTAGAAATGTTTTGATAAAATTTGAATTTTATACCTTCAGGATTCAGACTTAGGTTTTTTGTCAGTACTTGCCAAACTACCCTAAACAAAATAGAAAAAGTCAGGTGATAAGGCAACACGGGTCCTTCATTGCTGTCAAACCTGTTTTATACATGATATATATGTGGATTGTGCTCTACTTAGGGTTTTGGTTGGTCTGGGCTATCATCTTCATTTTGAGCTGCTGCTGTGTGTGTCATCATCGGCGTACGAAACACAGACTGCAGCAACAGCAGCGACAGCACGAGATCAACCTCATTGCATATCGTGAAGCACACAACTATCCCTCAGTGCCCTTCTACTTCAGTAAGACTTTTTAGTAATTCTATTGCCTATACATCCCAACTTCTGTTAAAATTTTGACCTCAACCTTGTTGAGGCTTTTTGCACGGCAAAGCACTCAAAACATAACAAACGGATTTAAATGAACTTGGATTACGATGCAGACACTAAAAAATAAGTTCATGAACCTAACACTAAATTTAATTTTGTTTGACATTTTCATACCTTCCTTCTCCCGAGTTGGCTCTTTTTGCCCCGCCTCCACACTGACTTTCAGTCAATATCGAGGGTTGTTTGAGTTTGTATTCCCTTACTGAGGCATGTGGTATTACTTGCAATGATACACTATGTTGGGAAAGCTTTTCTAAATATTAGCTATTATTTCTTGTAGTGAGTCTTTTATCCTCATCCACTTCTCCAGGGTTTCTACCAAGCTACCTCCTGCCAGATTATGAAGAAGTTGTCAACCGGCCGTCAACACCCCCTCCACCCTACAGTGTCTTACACTCAGGACCTTCCTCAGCTGTCTCGCAGCCTCACACTGAGCAGCAGGATGGTCACTGTCCAGCCATTCAACCATCACCAGCACCCCCGGACACGGATCGCCTGTGCAATGGGTCTAGTCCAGCAGAGCCACAACCACCTGCTTTAGATTTAATACCAAAGGCTAACAACAAGCCTGCACAGACCAACACAGAGACTGGCGTGATGCTTTTGCCTGAAGGGATTAGTAGCGAAAGACTCAATCTTGAGGAAAAAAGCGACTGCAAGGATCCTCTTTTGAAGGACCTTTCAGATGACAGAGATCGACTCCCTAACGGTAGGAGGCGACGATTTACAGGCGACTCTGGGATTGAAGTGTGTGTGTGTGGCACACGTGGCAGTAGCGGTTGTAGTGGAGCGGGTGGTCCGGAAGGTAAGGAGTTGCGTGAGCTTGAGATCCTCCTGGGCCGTGAGGGAAATGATCAGGAGGAGGCTGGAGAATTCTGTGACAGTTGTGTACAACGTTCTTCCTACAACGGAGAAGAGGAGCAGACGCTCGGTGCGTCGGAGAGGCGAGTGGGAGCAGGATCGTCGCAGACGGCGCACCCCCCAGGCAGTGCCTCACTGCACTCTCCCGTGTGCCTTCTCCTTCACACCATCAGTGAGCAAGAGGGTGCACACTACAATGCCATCGCTGAGCCACTGAGTTGAAACACATTTGATGTGGAAGATTTTTTTTTTCTGTGAAAGGGTTTTAAGTTTCAAGACTTTCAAAGTGGAGTGCAGGGGCAATTTATTTGCAGGATTCAGAAGTTCATTTAGAAGAAAAGAAAAAGACTGATGACAGAGCTGTTCTATGCACTGGAACATGAGGTGGCGGACTGTGATCGAAGGCATCTCTTCTGTATGAAAAGCTCACACAGTAGTTGTATCTTCATGATATGTCACTACCCAATTGCGACGGCAAATGAGCGATGGGTATATATGCACTTGATAGATTCAGTGATGGACATGTATTACTCTAAACGGGTAGGGCATTGGTTAGCCCTTCGCAATTGGGTTTTGACATTACACCCAGCAAGGACTGGACCGTTGTAACAAATGGAGCCACCACAAGAAATTGGTTTATGCCATTCCCCAGGTGCGTTCAAACCTGTTGTCTGTTCGGGAGGCAGTAATTTAGTTCTTGTATAACACAAGCATATACTGTGGAAAAGGGTGACAAATGTATGCTTTAAAAAATGCCTTGTTTTGGAGTTTTTTTCTGTTTGATTTCAACCACTATAAGTGCATTAAAAAAGTTTGAGTCTACTTTGCACAAAGAGTAATAGTATTTATCTTTTATAAATGAAACATTTAAAGACTATTGTTTTCAGAGTTATGTCTTAAATTGCAACACTTAGTTAATCTGTGAGGAGTGTAACTGCAACATATTCGCTTGTTGGTTAAAATCTACATGGCCTTTTTTTATAAGCTCTGAATGTTAGCATTATATGATTACACAGACAACTGATACGGCATAACAATCTGATTTGATTCACTTTGCCAGATTATCACCTTCACCAGCAGAACACTATGAAAGCATTGATCTGGTTATGTTAACATTTACCATCCTCACGTCTGTCTTCATCTACAGTATTCAGACTTCCAGGTTAACTTTTTTTTCTACAATCGGCAAAGTACCCTTGAATTTTGATGGTGACAATTCATATCAGCATGAGGAATAAATATCATTTCCCACTGTTTTCTGTAATAAATTCATTCATTCATTTTCCATACTGCAAATCCTCAAGGGCTGCAAGGGGTGCTGGAGCCTATTCCAGCCAACTGCAGCAGGCAGAGGACACCCTAAATTGGTGGCCAAACAATTGCATAAACACTTTAAACATCTCATTTTTTACATTATCCCTAAAAATTAGACTCAAGTATGAAGGATGCATCAACCCATCTTTCTTTCAGTCCAATATCTTAATAATTATAAGTGTGCAGCCTTGAGTATTTTTAAGTTACTGATGGATAAATTTCAATTGATGCATGGAAAAATTTGCACAAATCAATGCTGTACTTGTGTCCATCCTAGATGATGGTGTGATTTAGTAACCTTAATGTGAATTATGTCTAGTCTTTAAAATTTCCCCTCCTATTTTTGTGAGGGTTGGACTTTTTTGGCCTCTTACAAACCCATTTATTCCCCTCACAATTATGGTAATTAATCTTAAATAGGCAATTTTGCCAATCCTGCTACTATATATTAAGACTACGACCCTAATAATGCCTGTAATGGAGGCACTAACTATATGGTGAAGCCCTCACATCATTAAAATTGCATATGAATAATACCTATCGAGTTGCCTTATGACTGAATGTGAGTTCACTTTGTATAGAACAGACAAAACATTCCTTGTGTAGGAATGTGAATAGTTCAATTTACAATTAATGACAATTCTGCACTACAAATCTAAAATGTAAATATTAATGTTCCTGAAGTTTTAACACCTTGATGAAAAATTTACTTTGAAAAAAAAGAGACATATTACACTTTGACAATGATCTTTTTACAAATGCATTTAATGTCAAGTATAGAATGCTGACTTTTTATTGATCAGCTTGCAATTTTTACGAAGCACAACGTTTTAATTAGCCAGCGAGAAAATTAAATAAAAAATTAACTGTGCCTCTACTTACTTCAACTAAACTTTTTAAGCACAATTTCTAGTCACTTTTCTGGTGTCCACCAGTATTGTGCGTTATCCATGGTGAAACGTACAGGTAGTACAAATGAGGTGAATCATTTTGGGGGTATTTAATTGAAAAAAAAAGTACTATAAAAAATTTCCCACGCTATTTTCACATGTACAATGAGATGATAGATTAAGACAGAAGACATTAAAATGAATTAACTTTATTTGTTCTGCTCTCATGATCTTAGGTATAACACTAAGTGTCCTGCAAATGTTTGTGATGGGTACATGATGATTGAACATGCTTGTACAACCCAATCAGGTAAAACCATGCCAAAGATTTGCTCTCATCATTATGTGGATGCGCACATTTTATTAGAATTTTACGATGTCAACAACAAGATGGATTTACTTTTAATAAAACATTTCAGTTTTAAACATAATTGTCATGTGTTTTATTTTCATGTCTTCATTTTTTTGCTAAAATATTTAGGAGACTGTCCTTTATATCTTAACAGCTGTGATGCTGTTGATATAAACCAGGAGTCGGGAACCTTTTTGATGAAGAGAGCCATAAACAATTCATATTTTCAAACATTATTCCTTGAGAGCCATACTAAGAATTTAAAGGTAAAAATACATGAAAATGTGCATTTATTAATCATTTCACCACTTTGAAAATAAAAAAAGTGTCTGAATTCTTTTGAGATCATTTTAAGCTATTGCTAATCAATGCGTATCAATGAGAGTATGCATGCAGAAGAGTCTAATGAAGAATATTTATGATTAAAAAGGCGCTAGAGATCATGTCGGCACCACAGTTCCAGCATGACACTCCCATTGTGCGTTCGGGATTTAGGTCTCTCGCCAGCGATACGCATATTTTACCGCACAGGTTAGCGGAGAGTCATATACACCCATAAAAAATGCCACATATGGCTCCCGAGCCATAGGTTCCCTACTCCTGATATAAACGCTGGCTGTTGGTTTTGAAAATTACGCATAACAATACAATATATACAATTTCAACTGTGTTTTTTTTTACATGCCATGGAGTATTTTTAGATTTAAAATGACGTGCATTTCTGAATTTTGAAGCGATGGCAGCTTCTCTCAGCCACTTTGAATCGATGATTACAATTTAGGATGGTCGAATTGAGAAACAGTGGACTGGGTGCGCTGTGGTGCAGGAAGCGAACTTTGAACCCACTTCGTACGGAGCCTTTTGCTAGCTGTCAGACTTAGCCCTGAGTTTGTTTCACACGTTGTCTTACGTTGATCTCGAGACACACAATGACCGATAAAACAAGGTAAGAACAAGCCTGAAACGTTTACTTCTGATTTGTTACCATAGCTTTTAGCATGAATATCTCGGTTCGTCTATTATGTGCAATGTTTTATATCTATTTGACTGGTTACCGGCTAAGGAACCACTGCCTATATGTATTATCGACATGCATCAGTTCCGTGACAAAATAAACATACACACATATCTCATATCCTGGAAAATGTGCAAATATTGGTAAATACTGTATTTATTTGCCGACATTGCCCACCGTGCGACGTGCAATGTAATTGATTGTATAACTGCTTATGCGTTGTAAAGAATTGAATTGTTATACTAATACACGTTCCCCCTCAAGCTTTTTGGATTCCGTTGTTCATCTTGATGTGAAGGTAAGATAACATTAAATATTTTGATTACAAAATACATTCATGGGGTTCTCATCTTATCTCATTTTCTGAACTGCTTTTCCATCACTAGGGCCGCGGGGGGTGCTGGAGCCTATCCCAGTTGACTTCAGGCCAGAGTCAGGGGACACCCTGAATTGGTCGCCAGCCAATCGCAGGGCACAAGGAGACAAACAACAATTCACGATCACACTCATTCCTAGGGGAAATTTAGAGTGCCCAATTAGTCCGCCATGCATGTCTTTGCAATGTGGGAGGAAACCGGAGTACCTGGAGAAAAACCACACAGGCCCAGAGACAACATGCAAACTCCACACAGGAGAATCCACCTAGATTTGAACCCAGGACCCCAAAGCTGTGAGGCTGACCAATCAAATCACCGGGCTGCCGGTAAAGTAAAATTATCTTGTAAATTTGGTGCTCATAGGGACATGTTGTTTTGTTGGGTCGTGCCCTCTTTTAGGATTATTATGGAAAGAAGTTGCAGAAGACCACCGATTTGAAGAGTAATGCCTGTGTGACCCCAGCCCAGCCCTATCCAAAGTTCATCCTTCAAGCCTTGAAGAAAGTCCATCCTGATGTAACTGACAGGTTGTCAATGTATTCTTTGACTTTTCTTTCCAAAGTACTTGGGCTTGACTATGTTCTTTTTTTTTTAATGTATTAAATATAGCAAACCATGCTGATCACTTTTTCTGACAAAAAAAGCATGCACACACAACCCTAACTCAAGCACACGCGCACAATATCCTCTTACTTGCCAAATTGATTATTTGTAAAATAAAATAAAAATAAAAAAATGCTTGAAATATTTTAATTTGTGTCAAGATTATATATTTTCTGAATAATTAAAGGACTGCATATTCTAGAAGTAGTATAATACAATCTTCATGCAACCCTAATTGAATGAGCAAAGTACATTTTGATTGGAAAATTTGTTAGCATTAATATGAACCTTAAAAATGTCTTAATGAGCATAGAAACGGCTGAAGAAAATGTAGTTCAAACAGACAGTTTTTGTCAGCCTCTGATTTTTCTTCACGCCCATCCCTTTGAACGTAATTTTCTGTTTCATGAGAAAGTAAGAATACATTGTCCGTTTAATTGGCGAAACCTTTTGATTACAAATTTTTGGAAAATTGGTCAGGCACTGCGATGTAGAGTGTGGAATTTTTTAATGGGCTTGTGGCTCGCTTAGATACTACGGTTGTGGTCTCGTGGTCCCAGAGTGCTTGGAGGGCTGCAAGATTTTGGACTTGGGCTGTGGAAGTGGCAGAGACTGCTACATGCTGAGTCAGCTGGTGGGAGAGGCGGGCCATGTCACTGGCATTGACATGACTGATGATCAGGTAGAATCTCATTTAGACTGTGCATTTAGAACTTTGATCTAGTCTAATCTATTTATACTGGCATTTTGGAATTATAGAAAATATCTACTCTGCAAAAAAAACATACAGGTGTTCCTGAACATTTCCAGCAGCATCTTCGAATCAATATTTATCTGCCAACAGTTTAGGGACAGATTATAAAAACAAAACAGTAACACACAAGTAGTGAAAGTTAATTTGTAACATGCCTGTAAGAAGGGTTTTTATAAGACTAAAAAGTTCTTTTTTTTTTTAAAGTGGAAAAATAAGTACAGTACATATTTTAGCATCTTCCGGACAGAATTGGACCTTTATTATATGCAGTATTTGGGCCACTGAAACTTTTCTGAAATATTTTGTGTTCTATAGCTTGAAGTGGCCAGGAAATATGCGGACTTTCACATGAAGGAGTTTGGCTACAAGAAGCCCAATGTTACCTTTGTGCAAGGCTACATCGAGGCCTTAACAGAGACAGCTCTGGAAAAGAACTCTTTTGATATCATTATGTAAGACATAAATCCTGTCTCCTGCTTTGTGAAGCTGTGCTGTGCTGTTGTGGACATTCTTTTTAATTGTTTTCTCTTTTCATTATTTATTATAGCTCCAACTGTGTTGTGAACCTTTCTCCAGACAAGAAGCGTGTCCTGGTCGAAGCCTATAATGTACTCAAGGTACTTAGTCTATCTGCACACTGTACACGTGCCAATAATACGCAACCTAGAGATAATTTTGATATTAGATATTTAGATATTAATGCTCTGACAGTGTCAATGCAATGACAAACTCTCTGTCCCTCATGATTATAATTTTGAGAGCAAGAGACTACCTGGTTGATCGCTTTCAACAGTACACGCTCTTTCTCTATCTCATGATTATAATATTGAGAGCGAGCAAATCTGGCGACGAAATGTCAGTTCGACGAAATGTCCGGCGACGAAATATCAGTTCGACGAACTGTCTGGCGACCAAACGTCCGTTCGACGAACTGTCTGGCGACCAAACGTCCGTTCGACAAAACGTCCGGGGACAAAATGTTCGTCGACGAAACGTCCGTTGATGGGATTCGTGGAAATGTGCTGTCTAAAACCACTTATTTTTACACTCCTTAGTCTCTTTTTGCATTTTTCTTATATTGACGGTTAGGATGGTGGTGAGCTGTACTTCAGTGACATCTACAGCAATGAAAGACTAACTGATGAAATTAAAAACCACAAAGTCCTTTGGGGTGAGTATTTTTAATCAACTACTGAAACATAGCCTGCAGACACATAAATGTTTCACTGTTACGTTAAAGGGGAGTGCATTGGCGGAGCCCTGTGGTACAAAGATCTGCTACAATTGGCCAAGGAAGTAGGATTCAGTACACCAAGGCTTGTTACTGCCAGCATTGTCACTGTTGACAACAAAGAACTTCAAGCCATTCTGGGTTCGATGCTTGTTTCTTTGATTTTATGTAGTGCCATTGGATCCTGTTGAGAAAATTCCAGTGTCACATTGTTAAATATAAAACACAAACTAATAACGTTTAACGTATTTTGCATTATAGGTGATTTTAAGTTTGTCTCTGCCACATACCGTCTATTTAAGATCCCAAAACATAGTCCAAAGCCAGTAAATGTCATTTATAATGGAAACATCACTGGGGCAGAGGACACCCTCCACTTTGACTGTCGGTACACCTTCAAGGTCTGTCTTGCACCTACAGCCTCAGGTCAATCCCGGTTTTAAAATAATTTTGTCAAAAATGTTTACTTCTTACAGACTGATCAAGTGATGGAAGTAGATGGTGAGTTAGCTGCCATCTTGACCCATTCCAGGTTTGCAGAGGAGTTCACTTTCCAGCCACCAGCCGGCTCTTGTAATCCTTGTGCAGTCAAACCAAAGGTTAGTAGCCTACAACCTAAAAGAATGATGCCAAACTCAAAGCCTGAATCACCATACCATCCTCAATGGCCTGCAAAATTATATGAAACCATTTATTGTTTCTTGCTAAACATAATGTTTTGGAAGCCCTTTTCTTTGGTTTCAAACCCACTAAAAATAAAATACTTAATACCGTTTGTTTTTTTATTTTTAAGATAGATATCCATAGTTTTGGAGACACACAATATTAATCCTGTAAGACAAAAGTGTCATGTGGTCTTCCTTTCCCCCCACTTAGATGTGTTTTGATGATCCTTTTGAGTTGGCTGTGCAGTTGCCAAAACAAAGTCCCAGTTCAACCACAGGAGGATGCTGCAGCACACAGTCTGCAACCTGCTGCAAGTGATAATGGGATGCTTACAGTTCAGAAATCGTCTCTCTTCAATGTTATTCTTTGACCTGTTCTTTTAATCTGATTTTTGTGGCTTACAATCAGCTCACAAAATCATTATTCACATAAAAATGCCGTGCTCATATAATATATAATATTATATATTTCAAAATTTTCCTTTTAATTACAGTACCATCTGTTTAATTGTTCTACACATTCCAAAAAACAACCTCAAAAATAAATTAGTTTGAAAAACGGCAGAGCCTCTTTTTTTTTTAAAGTTGAAGGCAATAATCTTCCGCACATCACAACCTAAACTAGTTGACATTTTCCCTTTGAATTGCATCTTTTACAGCTGAGGGTTTCCTCGTCAAACACGTCGTTTCGTGAATGAAGCACAGGGTGTGCTCTTGTGCAGAAAGTGGATTTTGAACCCTCCCTCAGACAGACGGACATCTTTGGAAACTGTGCTAGAAAACGTACCATATCGCAACTTTCTACACTGCGTGGAGGAATTGTCTTGAAGCGTCGATTATGGCTGATAAAACAAGGTAATTCCAACTTGCAAACACGTCACATTCCTGCCACTTTCCTTCAGTCCCATTGGTAGAATACTGGTATGAAAACAGCGTTGCTATTTGTTGATGTAATATCTACGATTTGTATTATATCGTGGGAAGCAATGCGTTGAAGCCGCAAATTATGACATAATGTAGCTTTTGTTTTGATTAAAGTCATATATAGGATTTAATATCACCACTGTCCTTTTGAAGCTCTCAAGATACCGATGTCCACCTGGGTGTTAAGGTAGGATAAAACACTTTATCTTGAATCACCTGCTAAACCATTTTCACATTTTTACCACCGTCTCTGCATGACTTCACTTTACCTGGTTAATTCCTAAGATAACATTTCTCACCATTTGTTTGACTGAATAAATGTGGGCTGTCTTTATACTACATCAGGGGTTGCGAAAACGTGGCTCAAGAGCCGCTTGCGGCTCCCGGGCAAAATGAATGTGGCTTCCTAACATATTTGGTATATACTGTGGCTCTTTGCCTAGTTTCATTCATTTTCTGAACCACTTTATCCTCACTAGGATTATGGGGGTGCTGGAGCCTATCCCAGCTGACTTCGTGCCAAAGGTAAAAATAAATAAGAAATTATATTAAAAAATAATTTGACAGATTGGATTTTTCTATGCTGCTTCTGACGTAAGGGACCGCCAATCATCTCCGCGTGGTGTGTGGCTCTTTGACTCTCACAGTTTATTTATTTTTTTGCTTTTTTGTGTCTAACTTGTTTGCAACCCCTGTACTACATCATGATTTCATATTGGATATGTCATACCCAAGTAATACTAATCGCCAAAACCAAATACCAAATGTGATTAACATACTTGGCCAGTAAAACTGATTCAACTACGATTTTACAGTATGCTACTGTATTTTAAAGTTTCTTCTCATGGACACACACAAACCAAACATCTCTCTTGTAATGTTAAAATCTTCACTTTCATGTAGGATTATTATGGAAAGATCTTGCAGAAGACGTCAGATATTAACAGTAATGCCTGTTCGGCTCAAGTTGGACCCTTGCCGAAATACATCCTCCAGGCTCTGAAGAAAGTACACCCTGATGTGACGGACAGGTTAGCTTAAATATCAATGTTTTTTACATACCTAATTATCAAAGTTCACTCGGTAATCTATACATATTACTTTCTCTGAGAATGTGTGTGTTAGTGTGTTTGTCCGTTAACAACACACAAAATCGATTTTTCCACTTTTCCAATTTGGCTCTGTCGTACTTTGTTGATGGTCATTTGGAAGCAGTTGTACTTTTTACTTCCCCAATGTCATTGGTCATTGAACTTGGTGTACAAAGTACATATTCGTACAACTGTCACTGGCATGGAGCTGTTCAAGGATCCTCACGGCTACTTCACCATCTGAAAAACTAATTGAATTTGAGTGATTGATTCAGGTAATTATTAAGTACGTCACTCTGAACAAAGCATGACAAATAACCATTACATTGTTGAGTGCAGTGTTTGGTGTACAGTTTGTACGTAAACTGGGGTCGAACAGTGTGAATTAATGAGTTTTCAACCTTTTTTGATTCAAGAGACTTGGCTAACATGCACGGTCAATGACCAAACAATTGCAAATGTACGGCTCTAGGGTGTTACCATACTCGTTTTTTTTTACTTGGGCCACAGTTTTTTTAATTTCTTATTTTTGAGAATGTGTGTGCGTTAGTAAAACTGACGTTCATGTGTCCCCAATTCATGAGTTCCTTACGCAAATAGATGACCAAAACACGCACAATAACAACTTCGCCCAAGCAGGTGGGACTGGTGAAGATGGGCCCCTTTGCTCATATTCCATAATTGGCAACCCTCCCTTCAGATACTATGGTTGTGGCTCGACTATGCCAGAGTGTTTGGAAGGCTGCAAGATTCTGGACTTGGGCTGCGGCAGTGGCAGAGATTGTTACACGCTAAGTCAATTGGTGGGAGAGGCTGGACATATCACTGGCATCGACATGACCGAAGATCAGGTAAACCTTTGACCTTAAGTAAGGTAAATTACACTTACCCAAAGTTAGGGATATCCAACATGTATGTTAGCTCTATCAATAGTGCAAACAAACAAAATCAAGAATAACATTTTTATATTTCCTTTCTTCATCTTAAACCTGATTTAAATCTCTTACATTATCTAGTTGGAAGTGGCCAGGAAACATGTGGACTTTCACATGAAGGAGTTTGGCTACAAGAATCCCAATGTTACCTTTGTTCATGGATACATTGAGGCATTGTCAGAGGCAGCTTTGGAAAAGAACTCTTTTGATATAATCATGTAAGATGTGCTTCTTGTTGCCTCCTGATCTCTTTCCGTTTCACATTTGAAATGTGTGTGCTGTGTTTTTCATGACGTACTCAGCTCCAATTGTGTGGTGAATCTTTCTCCAGACAAGAGGAAAGTCCTGACTGAAGCCTACTGTGTGCTTAAGGTACATTAGTCTTTAATTTATGTTTGGTCTTATTGTCTTTAAAAAAAAAGTCACTGATTTTTAGGATGGTGGTGAGTTTTTCTTCAGTGACATGTACTGCAATGGAAGACAGACTGATGAGATAAAAAACAACAAACTTCTCTGGGGTATGTGTTATTATTTGAATAAAATGCACCTGCTATAGAGACATGGATTAATGCTATTTTACACATCTTTCAGGTGAGGGTTTCGGTGGTGCATTGTGGTACAAAGATCTTCTACAGTTGGCCGAGGAAGTTGGATTTAGACCCCCAAGACTCGTCAAAGCCAATGTGATCACTGTTCACAACAAAGGCATTCAAGCCATACTGGGTGTGATCTTTTTTTCCAAGATTGCAAAATACTGTTGTATACTGTTAATTATATATTCTTTTCCTTTTAATTTTTTGTAAACATTTCTGGATTACAGGTGACTTCAAATTTGTTTCCGCCACTTACCGTCTGTTTAAGGTCCCCAAAAGCACCCCAAATCCATGTAAATTAATTTACAATGGAAAGATTACAGGGGCAGAGGACAATCTCCTCTTTGACTGTCAGTACAACTTCAAGGTCTGCAGCATCATTTCATCTCTGGTGTTTTTTTTTTATTTCTTTGGTCTTTGTTCTCACAGTGTTTGCCTCTTACAGACTGATCAAGTGGTAGAAGTTGATGGTGAATTAGCCGACATCCTGACCCATTCCAGATTTTCACAGGCTTTCACATTCTTGCCACAAGGAGGCTCTTGTGATCCGTGTGCAATAAAACCAAAGGTCAGTGTTACATAAAAATGCATCTAAGAAATAGCATGTTCAGTCATTCATATTTTTTTTAGCTCACCCAACCCCAGGTTTGCAATTGAAAAAGTATTTTAACCAACTTTTCAAGACCCACAGAATTTTATTTTCATATATTTATATTTTGTTGATAACATTTTGCAAAATATACAGATTATAACTGCCTCCTTTTGTTCAACTGGAACAAAAAAGTTAACTTCAACAATTTTTTTTGTTTATTTTACCTATCACCAACAGAACATGGACTAATTCAGCCGGAACATTACATTAATTTCACTGTAAGCAACATTTAGGAACATCTGTCAAGTAGCACAGCACTGTCTGTGAATTTTATACATTATCTACTTGTGTCTAAAATCTCAAGCTTTCAGCCTGTGGTGAAGTGTCGCCATTTTGGCTCCATCTACCGTCTTCTTGATGTGCTCTCAAATTCAGCAGTCACTATCGGAACTGAATTTAAATCTAAAACTGTGCATTGCTGCCACCATTTGTTGATGTTTTAGCATCATGACAATTGAATTAAACCTTTTTAGTTGTGTAGTTACACCTTGGAACTATCATACCCGTTTACTTTATCTAATGAATATAGTTGTCAATGGCAGTGGATGAGTTAATTACATATGTTTGTGGTATCAGGGTCACACGCCCAGTGAGTTTCAGTCTTACTGCAAAGATTCAAGGAAACCTGCAGCACATTTTCACACACACACTCTCTCTCAAAGCACACATATGCACTCATGCACAAGCACAAGGTCAAGCAGCTGTCTCAGAGTTATAACCAGACTGTGGAGTCATGCTGGGAACCTTGAAAAGGAAGGAATGCTCTTTCTCTAGCTCATGCAATGTCATCTTATTTACTTGAATGGTTATTTTTTAACTGCATTCATTGCATGTCCCAAACTAAATGTTTCATAAATGATGCTAATGATCAAAATTCATGTTGCAAAAAAAAGGGAGACACTTAACTTCCACCCCTAAATAGCAATATACTAACAACAAGCAATGAATTGATCCAGAGATGAGAGATAAAACGCATACTTTTATTGGTTGCTTTATATAAAAAGTAATAGAAATGTTTAATTCGACTTCACGCTCTCACAGTTGAAGTTCTTAATGAAGATAAAAACAAAGAACTAAAATGACAGTCGCTAGCAGTTGTCCGACACATTTATTATGTAGAACATGACACATTACAGGCACATCATGAACTTTTTTTTTTTAAGTATTATTATTTTTCCTCCCCATCATCGTTCATTTTTGCCCATTTCCCAGAATTCCCTTTGGTGCAAATTGGGAGTGTTAAAGTGTGATGTCTTTTGCCTTTTCTCTATCAGGCAGTCTCTGTGGATCCATTTGAGCTGGCTTTGCAGCTGCAGAAACAGAGTGTAGGCTCAGCCACAGGGGGATGCTGCAGTACGCAGTCTGCAACCTGCTGCAATTGACTGCAGTGATAGTGCATGGCTGCAGCTGAATCTCTGCATCTAACAGTAATCGCTTGAAAGTATGACTACTTTAAGTGTAACACACTTTTTGTTTGTCTGGACCGCTTGTGGGTTTGCCCAACTACTTCAAATATAAATATTGTCGATTTGATTTAATCCATGCATTATTGTAAAACCTGCTAAACTTCTATTGAGCATAATGACCACTTTAGAAACCTTATGTGTAGGGCTTTTATTGGTATTTTCCCAAGAGAATGTATGACAATGAAAGACAATTACATTTTAAAATCATATTAAAATTTGGTGTTCTTCTAATTAGATAACTACATTTAGATGCAACATTTTAGCACCATTTGAATGTATTTTTAAAGAATTGTTTGCCTATTGTTGTACCTCTTTATAGAATGTAGATCCTAAAAATAAGTTTAATTGCCATGTCTTCAATTTAAAAAAAATGTCAAGTGTATAAATCCATAATGTTCATAAAGCTAATTGCTATTTGTTAATATAATAGGAAAATAAATGTTTTTGATCATGTTTTAGCTTTATTTGCAATATTTTCAGATGTTGCCATTTGTAGAGGGAAAACTTTAAAAAAGGTGAGCAAAGGTATCCATGTAATCGGAGGCCTTGCAAAAAGCTTATGTTATTCAACGTAAAAGATATTGCTATCATTCCATCAAAAATATGAATTACTTTCCCCAATTAATTATGAGTAATTCTACAGTATATTTGAGTCAGGATAGTGATTTATCTTGACAGAATCAGCATATTACTGTGAAGGGCAGACATCAAGACCATTCTCTGGTAAATGTAGGTTTATGGATGTCAGTATGGGTAAAATAATTAATTTGACATCATCTACAATTGGCCATCGAGGAGACATACTCCAGGTTTAAATGTGAATTCGTCATCTCCAATACTTGAATGTTCTGCGAGTAGAAAAAGTCACGAGTGGGTCTGGTCCATTCCTTAACATGAGGTGCACTTGTTTTGGAATTTGATTGGTCACCACGGCATCGGAGAGCCCGCCTCTGGCCATTAGCCTGAATCGTATTGGCCCCCAGTGGCGTCGGTCTGGAGGAAATCAGAACGGGCACGAGTTAGCCAGTAACCCTGCGCTGGTGAGGCACCACTGTCGTACACGTAGTGGGAAAGAAGAGGTCCTGATGCGCGAATCAAGGCAACCCTCGGCGGAGATGACGGCGGACTCCGACTGGTTCTGATTTTTCAAAGTCATTTTCATTCAGCAGGTTGCATGCCTACGGTTGTCAATATGGCAGAGTGGTTATTCCCAGCACCCACCGCTGCAAAAATGGCGTCAGTGAACCGGGTCCGCGCGTTGACGTTAATTTTCTTGACTGTCACTGGTTGTTTTGTCACCTCGACAAGTGGCAAGGAAGGATCCGAGGACACAGTCATCAGTGGCCTCCGCCTGGAGGATACGGATGACATTTCTTTCATGGATAAAGGTTACTTGCGGGTGAGTGAGCGCTCTCGGATCAAATTAAGAGTGTACGGGCAGAACATCAACAACGAGACTTGGTCCAAGATCGCCTTCACAGAACACGAGAGGAGCCGGGCGGGGGTGAGCCTTGACAGCACTTCAGGGGATAACCACAGTCAAGAGGACTTGTCCGGCTTGCATCCCTGTGGTATTAGGACTTCAGATATCATCATTCTACCAAACATTGTCGTCAACAGAAAGACATCTGGAATAGTTGAGATAGAGGTCAAACCTCTGCGGAAGACGGAGAAGAGCAAAGCCTACTTCCTTTGCATTGCTACCTCCTCACCTGCTGTGGCTGGAACGCATGTCCCACGGACGGAGAACACCTGGATCTACCACGACGGCGAGGACACCAGAGTGATCGTAGTGGAGGAGAAAAAGTTTTTGCTGCCTTTCTGGCTCCAGGTTATCTTCATCTCTATGCTGCTGTGTCTGTCGGGTATGTTCAGCGGTTTGAACCTGGGACTTATGGCTCTGGACCCTATGGAGCTCCAGATAGTGCAGAATTGTGGCACGGAAAAGGAGAAAAATTACGCTAAAAAGATCGAGCCAGTCAGAAGTCAAGGGAATTATCTGCTCTGCTCGCTTCTTCTCGGTAATGTATTGGTGAACACAACGCTGACCATTTTGTTGGATGATATTGCTGGTTCGGGGTTGATCGCCGTGGTTATGTCCACCATTGGAATAGTGATCTTTGGGGAAATTGTGCCTCAGGCCATATGCTCCAGACATGGCCTGGCTGTGGGGGCCAACACCATATTCCTGACAAAGTTCTTCATGTTGCTCACCTTCCCTGCTTCCTACCCAGTGAGCAAACTGCTTGACTACTTGCTCGGTCAGGAGATTGGAACGGTTTACAACCGGGAAAAACTTCTGGAGATGCTGCGCGTCACGGATCCTTACAATGACCTAGTCAAGGAGGAGCTTAACATCATTCAGGGTGCTCTGGAGTTGAGGACTAAGACCGTGGAGGTCGTAATGACGCCGCTTCGAGATTGCTTCATGATCCCCGGGGATACCACTCTTGACTTCAACACCATGTCTGAAATCATGAAGAGTGGATATACACGTATTCCTGTCTTTGAGGGTGAGAGGTCCAACATTGTGGACCTTCTCTTTGTTAAGGACCTGGCCTTTGTTGACCCAGATGATTGCACACCACTCAAAACCATCACAAAATTTTATAGCCACCCATTGCACTTTGTCTTTAATGACACCAAGTTGGATGCAATGCTGGAAGAATTTAAAAAAGGTGAGTTTGTTCGACACCTTCCTCATCTTGTCACTTGTCTTCTGTTAAGTTCTTATAGTCACGTCACACAGCCCGGTTGTTACGAGACAAGCACGCTACATTTCCGGCATAATCCCTCTTGACCAGTACATGTTGACCTTTCGCCTCTCTTCCCCTTCAAGAGGCTGAGTTTGATCGTGAGAGGTCAAGTGTCTGTAAATCGAAAAGCTCCAGGGATTAAAATGGGAGAGGCAGAGAATTGTTGAGTTGAAGGGGAACACCCCCCGGCCTTACAAAGCACTGTTGCAGCTACAGTACACCATTAATGAGGTGCACTTGCCACAGTCTCAGCTGTACGCTTCCTGTGCTGGGGAGGTTTTCCCATCTTAGACCGCAACTTCCACCAAGTTTCTCTCTTTTGCAGCTCTTGCCTTGCATCCTTTCATCTCATTCTCATTCAGACATTTTACCTATGCCCCTCTCACTCCCCCTTTCTTACCACCTGATTTGTAAATGCATTAGGACATGTGGGAATGGTGTAACTGCAAGACTTAGGGTTATCAGGTGGGGGCATCTTGTTTGAGAACCTGCTTAAATCCCTCTTTCTTACTCGCCTCTGAGTGATGGTGGTGATAACTTCTTTTGTCCAGCCCTGGAATGCAGTCATGTGGATAATGAATAACAGCCTCTAACACCCTCAAACACCCCCCCCTCGCGTCTTGTGTGAATGCGCATGATGTTTGAGAAAGATGTTGACCCCACTCACAGGTTACCTGAAGTTTTGCCCCTCACCACCCCCATATTGACCATAGCAATATGGACAATTATACAAAGATTTACAAACAGCATTTAGGCACACGGACAGATTAGTTTTGGTTTGGTGTTTCATTGCAAACAACACTTACAATGTTAGAAATTCCATCGAAGCTAATCTTTGTGTTGCCAAAATATGACCAAGCATACATTTGAGTGAATGGAAGTGCATTGAAATTACCGTGTGGTATGCGTTTGGGTCTAAAATATCGCCGACACTCCTCTCTGACAAAAGCTTTTTCTTTAACTGTCCGTTGTGATATTTTCAAGTGTTTTCCACACAATTTTATTCAGATTAAGCTAAATAATGGTCCAATCAAATGCCACAGTATCTGTGCATTGGATGTTAATGAGATATGTAGCTGTATTATCTATGATTAAAATTCATTAAGAGATTGTTAGAAAATAATATAAGGTGGGGTGTGCAATGTGAGGGCTAAGTGAGATTAAAAAGAACAAATGATTAGGCTCTGTTACCAGAATTGAGTCAAAGTTCTCTCTGCCAAATTAGTATTACATAATGTACTAGCAGCGGGTTGTTTTCATCATTAGTGTTCATTGGCTATTGGAATCAGGAAACATACTAAAGTTCTTTTGATCTCTTTTTTTTTCCAGAGAAAAACAAATACAACTTTCTGTGTCAGTAGTGTATCAACATTTTCATCTTTAGACCTCTATGGGTTTATGAAGTTATGGTTGTAGACAATGGATCATAATTTTACATGGGACCATCTTTTAGTTTTTACATGACTTTATTTATATGTATATTATTTGTGCAGGTATTTTTTTTCTGTAAGTCTAGCTTTGATACTTGAGCAGCTGAAGGAGAACATTATTATAATTGTAGCAGCACCAGGGGAGGTTTGTCTCTGGCCTCTGGAAGAGGTCATAAGCAACTGTTGAAGGAAGGGCTACAGGGTCAAAGTTTCCTGCCAATCTGGCTATTTTCACAGCACACACTCAGTCCAAAAGGCATTGTTAATTCAATTGTGATCTTTCACAGTCTATCAGAACAGCAAGTGAGCAGTGAGAATTGTAGAATGGCCTGTGTTGGGGGTCCAAGCTTTCCAAGTCAGTAGTCAACATTAAGTTGAGTTTGGTAAGAGGAGTTTGAGAGTAAGAGAGGATTGCTTGAGACAATGTTCTAGTAAAACGTAATATAATTATTGCTCCAGAAGCCCCTGCGACCCTAATGAGGATAAAGCGCTTCAGAAAATGAGATGAGATGAGAATATGACGGGATTTGATCACAAAAAAAGAAAAAAAATGTTTTGTCTCATGCCAATTTCAAGCAAAAATGCATGTGGAATCCTATGCATACGATCAGAAGTATGTATTTTTTTTCGCATCAACGTAATAATAATCATTTGATATTCTGTTGATGCGTAACAATTGAGTGCCCATGTAAAACGAAATAAACTAACATAAGGCTTGTTTGGAAATAACAATTTTCTCTGACTCTATATCAAAGTTTGGTATCATTTAGAGTTTGTAAATTGAGAGCGACACTCCTGTGGAAATTTCTGACCCTTTCACTAATTGCACTTTCTTGCTGTGACTCCGAAAATTACTGGCATCCAGATGTTACTCGCACAGCTACTGGTTTGCTCTCTAATGAGAGGGTCACTTTGGGACCATATCAAAAAACGTAGGAAGCGGGAATTTATCATCATATCATATTTAGCATCTAATCAGCCTCTACCATGCATGTCTTTGGAATGTAACATCCAAACATCCAAAGTAGCTTGGTTGAATATTCCAAATTGCCCCTAGGTATGAATGTGAGCGTGAATGGTTGTCAGTTTCCTTGTGTCCTGCAATTGGCTAGGCACCAATTCATGGTGTCCTCCTCCTGGTGCCCAAAGTGCCCCCCCTGTGACAAGCAGTAAAGAAAATGACTTGACAAAAATGTTTGTATGGAAAGAATCTTACTGGAAAGTGAGTCAGAGTGTTTGCCTGGTACCCTGTTGGGTTTATGTTGCAACAAGTGATGGGATTAAATGACGTCATTATTTGTAAGACCACTTAATATTTCCCGTTGAGGGACACCCTTTTAATGTTTAGACAACTTCAAAATGCACTGGTCAAAAAAATAAAAGTGGCAACAAGTGCACTATTATAGATATGATTGCATTTGCCTCTACATACAGATCAAACAAAAAAATACGTAAATTCTAGTGCATCTTTAGGACATGTAAAATTACCGCCAAAACTAATGTCACTATATAAAGTCCCTTCTGTAACAGTAGATGGCGCTTTTCCCTATTCGAATAATATTTGGATGAGATCACGTCCAGGTGTATCTGCTGCATGTGAGCCATAATTTGAGCAGAGACATTAAGTGGGTTTACCTAAACCCAATCACAGGTGGCTAGGTTAGTTTTAACTAATCTGAACTATGTGAGGTTGTGTCAGGTTTACCTAAACCTAGAGCCGGGCAAATTGACAATAATTGTTATCACAATTTAAAAAAAATATCAGTCAATATCGATAATTATCGTAACTATCAATATATAAATTTTGTTTAGCGTTTTATCTGTTTATCTTTTGTCTATTTTGAAATAATTGACCGCATCGGCCGCATTGTCTTGCATTATAGCGTTTCAACTTTGTCACGTTGACGTTTTTGTCAATTTATGCGCATATAAGCCGTATCCTGGATTCAGTTATCATTTTTTAATATGAGGAATATGGCTTATATGCGAGAAATTATGGTAACTATGTTACCTTACTTTCAAACAACAGAAAATAAGAAATATGATGATTTTAAAAATAAATTTTGTTGTTCTGTTGTGCATTAAAGATAAGACAACTCCATCCTTACAATATGAAACGTAAAGAATCAAACCTGCAGAAATTTTGAAAGGCATCTTTACTTTTATAAATTTGCCTTCAAACCAAAAGTTGCTGTGAAACATGAAATAAATAAAATAAACAACTGAAGACATCATAACCATTGGCAAGCAGACCATTTTCAGCCTCACAAAAAGAAACAGTAAATTTACCTCACATATGGGCATTTACAAAAAATAAAATAAAGTACATGGATCATCTTACAACAGCGCCACCATTCTCTGTGGTAGTCCCACGGTGTAATTACAGTTTAAAATTATCACATTTTTATCAAAAGTTTAGCACAAGCTGAAATGGCATGTTCCCACTTCTGTCATTAAAAGTCCCCCTAAAAGAAAAAAAGGCTGGGCTTGTTAAATCTCTCAAATCTCACTGTACTAAGGGCAACGATTTCTTGCGTAACACGCATGATGGCCGTTCAGATTTTGCCTTCTTTTTGCAACTTTAAAGCTGCATTATTTTTTATAAATTTGAACTTGACAACCATACACGTAAAGTCACTACACATTGGAAATAATGTTTAATTGTCTTTAGTTTCAATTTTAGCCCCAAAAAAGCTTCTTCAAATATTACACAATCTACTAAACATTCATTCATCTTCCACATCACTTATCCTCACAAGGGTCGCGGGGAGTGCTGAAGACTATCCCAGCCAACCTCAAGCAGCAAGCAGGGGAGACCCTGAATTGGTTGCCTGCCAATCCCAGAGCACAATGAAACGCTCACATTCACGCCACCCTGAGTGGGAATCCAACCCAGACCTCTTACACCAAACAGGCAGAATGACCACTGCACTATCGAGTTGCTCAACTAAATATGTTGATTTTGATTTAATAAATCAGTGTTGATGGTATGAGTAACGTTAAATTATGGGACATAACAGTGTGTGGGCTCGAACCAATGGCAATGATAACTTTTGTTACACTTTAACGCAGGGGCTCGGGAGCCATATCTGGCTCTTTTGATAGGTGCATATGGCTCTCCGCTAAACTTTGAGGTAAAATATGGGAAACGCTGTTGAGAGAGCTCCATCCTGAATGCATCAATAGGAGCGTTACGCGATCAATGTGGCGCCGACACTACCATTAGTGCGGCTTTTAAACTTTTTTTTGCATTCGATTCTTCTGCATTCATACTCCCATTGATTATCATTGATTAGTAACAGCGTGACAAGATTGTCAAAAGATCTGAGAACATTTTGTACTTTAAAAGTGGTAACATTACTACAAACAGCTCACATTTCAGTGTATTTTTACTTTTACATTTTTATCATGGCTCTCAAGGAATAACATTTGAAAAAATGAATTGTTTATGGCTCTCTCTGTCAAAAAGATTCCCGACCCCTGCCTTAACGTAACGCATTGCTATTTATCTCAGCATTGATTTTATTTATATTGATTTTATCCCATCTTTTCATTACATATAATGTGTTATAATTTTACTGTGGCAGGCTGTGACACAGTTAAAATAAATTTTATAACAGAGTAGACATACTATTTACACAAGTGATTTTCAAAATGATTCATATAGAGTCGTTATCAAAATTAGGCAGCATGCTCAATGCTCTATTGCCAAGTTCACTTGGTGGGACAAATGCAGAGGATATGCATACAGGTAGTGAGCTATTTTTCCTTGAGAGAAATTGAGGAAAAACATGTTTAACCTCGAGCAATTTAAATGCTTCTTTTGACCTATTGGGCTTCTTTGACCAAGTTTGTTGTGTTGAAAGGCTGGCTTTTGAATTAGCCTACATTCTTCAGATTCTGGTTCAAAATGGAATGGGCCTTTTAAGACCAGATTAGTACAACGGGAGGAGTGTGAATCAAGGCACAGAGCATTCCCGAAGCCAGTCTGATCTGGCATTATGACTGCTTTTAACATGTTGATATGTATTTGGATGAACAGTTTCAATCCTGTCATCAACACATTTTATATTCACCTGCTTGGCCTGCAGTAGAGCCCACAAAGTGAAACTTGCAATGATATTACCTTCACTTTCACACAAATTTGTATATTATGTAATATTTGTTTGTTACAAGTCAATCATGAAGTGGGGTTGGTTCTGTGTTGGGAGCTACACAGGTATATTAGGTATTACTCATTCTTTGTCCCTCCCCCATTTTAACTTCCCTATAAATCTAGAATTGATTTTTCCCTTAAAAATCTTTGCATTTAGACACATGAAAATCGAATGCATTATTCCTGTCTCCAAATTGGTATAGAAAATAAGGCCTCTGTGTAGAACACTCAGAGAAGCACAGTTGCTTGCTAGTTCAGCAAGTCCCATCCCCCTCCTTCCACATTCCCTCTCTCCCTCTTCTCTCCATATTGTCCTTTTGCCTATTTCCCCCAGTGTTATAAATTACAAACGACACAAACCTCCAGGCCTAATGCCCTGCCATGGATGGCTTCCAAGCTGGACTTTCTGAAGAGCCAAGAGGCTGGCTTCATTGACAACAGCGGGCACAGTGTCTGTCTCTCCACTTGTTGGCAGGGAAAAAAGCCTGAGACAGGCTCCCTAAAGCCCAAAGACACCACTGGTGTCTACTTTTTTTGGTCTAATTTTGTCTTCAATGAAAGTGTAACCATGATTCACCCCTGCAACATAATACACAGATATCTTGCCTCACGAATTAAGTAAATGTGTCAACAAGTTATTTTGCATAATCTACCCTTATATCAATTTTTTCCCAATTTGACTGATTTGAAATGCCAGTAAAACATTGCAGACTAGCCAATATGTTTGTTAATAAAGAGAGTATTAGTGCATTGCTAGAAAAACTAAAATATAATTCTCGGGATATTTATTTGTCGCAACACCCTTTTCTGTGATCTGGCCAACAATTCAGGGTGTCCCCTGCCTGGTGCATATAGTTGGCTAGGATAGGCTCCAGCACACCCTGCGACCTTTGAGGGTATAAGCAGCACAGAGAATGAATGAATGAACTCCAATCTTGTGGTTGTTTAGAAGACATTTATATTTGATTTAAACAGGCTTACTTTAAACCTTTGCTGTACTGTTGCTAATTTAGAAGGTTGTTTTATATTTTGCATTTCAAGACTGTAAATCAGGAGCGCTCACATTTTTTTGGTCCAAGATCTACTTTTCAATGAGCCCAACCTCCCGCGATCTACTTTGTTGTTAGGGTTAGAATTCAGGGGTGGGCAATGCGATCTACCACTCGTTCCTTGGCGATCTACCAGTAGATCGCGACCTATCGGTAGTTCCTGATCTAAGAGTAGATCGCGACCTACCGGTAGTTCCTGATCTAAGAGTAGATCGCGACCTACCGGTAGTTCCTGATCTAAGAGTAGATCGCGACCTACTGGTAGTTCCTGATCTAAGAGTAGATCGCGACCTACTGGTAGTTTCTGATATACAGGTAGTTCCTGATCTACCGGTAGTTTCTGATATACAGGTAGTTCCTGATCTACGTAATGTGAACCCCTGCTGTAAATCTGTTTTATTTGACTGGGACCAGCGTCATCCTAAATTTCTAATCTAACCTGGCTCTTTTTTGGCAAATCTGCTTAAAAGTTTAATTTGTTGCACACTTGTTGACTATTTATCTATTCCAACGTAGACCCTCAACAAAAGGTGTCAATGTGCAGGATTTTGTTCCAACGATATAGCACAGACAATTAAACCAATGTGATTTCTGCTTGAAAACAAGAAGCACCTAACTGCAATCCACTGATTACACTTGTAGTAAACCAAATTGGTGAAAAGGTGTCCTCTTTATGGGTTGGAACGAAAACCCACACCCACTGCGGCCAATGTTCCCACTCATTTTTCATATGTTTGGGCATACAGGCAACTTTCTTGAGCACACAGAGGACCAGTGTGAGCAACATTATAAATGCTCGCTATAGGCACACACCAGTACCACACCTGCCATAAGCAGGTGCATGTCTATGACCCAGAAATGATCTAGTCCTAATAAAATGTAATTTTTGATATCTATGAATAAAACATTTAAATAAATGATACTAGAATATGCACAAATCTGACTTAAATTTTACCTTATTTGTTTGAATTATACTGTGGTTGGAATCTATCACAGCCTGGTCATCCTGAAACAGACATTCCTCCCACCTTGGTCCCTTTACAAAGTTGATCACAAAGATGTTTATTTATTTATTTGCATTTCCTTACAAGTTGAAGGGAGTGGCTGTTAAATCAGTTGCATTCATCTCTGATGTTATTTTTTCCTTTTATTGATTGATCCATTCATTCATGTGTTTATTTGTTTGCCATTTTAATGTTAGCTGTCTAGGAATCCCATGGTAAATAGGGCTATATGAAGAAACTTGATTTGATTTGAGTGAAAATCACATGTCCGAACAGCAGTCAATTGTGTGTCTTTCAGGGCTGACTTTTTTAAAGCAATGGCTTCATTCCAAGTGAGTTTCCATTCAGTGCAAGTCGTCAGAGCAAGGTAATGACTAAATTATCCTTTGTTGTTATGTGCCATAAGGGTTTAGAATGTCAAAATATACGTAATACATTTTTGTTTAAATATCAAAAACAGAATAATGTATAACTTAATAAGCTTACATCCAATATACAGTAATATTTTTACGACATGTTGTACGTAGTATGTACATGTATTGAGTGTGTGGGGGTGTACATGCGTGTGTGGTAGAAAAGCTCAATGGTGATGGCCTCCATTTAGCTCTTGTTTATGTAGTATATTAGAAGAGTAATTTGCATATCAAAGGATTTCGTAACCTGAAAATTCTGTATGTAGAAGCATTCATAAGTAGAGGTACCACTGTATTGATTACCACTCGCATTCATCATTATCAGTACGTACATTTTTGAGGACTTATTTTGAATTAAACTTTGGAATGAGTCTATCCTTAGTTAAAGTATTTAAACTATTTAGCATTTGCTTACAACACCCGTGTAGTAAAGCAGCACCTGACGACATGCTCATTCATTTTCTCCCACTGGTTTCCCATTGATGCTTGTGCTTATGACTGAGGCTCTCAGGAATCTCCACCCAGGGGACATTTCAACAACAAATGCAAGCAGCAAGCCAGCTACGACAGCAAGCCGCTTCACTGAATGAATAACAATGTTTTGCTAGCATTGTGTGTGTACGAACATGTGTATCCAGTCACAGCTGAAAGAACTTGTGACTAAGGCCTCTTAATAAACAGTCATAAAAACATTTTTTTAAAATAAACAAGAAAAATACAAAATCTAGATGTTATTTTAAAAAAAAATAGCTAAATTATTTGCCGATTGAACAAAAAGATTTGGCCAGACAAGTCTTCCAAAAATAAAATAGAAAAATATCTACCGTAGATGAACCCAAACATACCTTAGAATTAGTGTTACAATTCATCATTGGTACGGTTATCCCTAAAATTTGCGGATAATCTAAAATAATATAAAAACTTCGAAGGAGTACCCCTATTATTAGTACCATACTAAATGTTTTTGCACCTAAACAAAAATATTTATACACAAGTACAATTATCAAGAAGTGTGTTTATTAAAAATAGTTGTACGACGACGGACGTTTCTTGCTGACAGTAGCCTAAATCGAGCTCAGCCATTGTCTCGAATTGTCATTAATATTTTATTTTAACGTTTTTTCTTTATTGGGTAGTAAAAAGTCCCTATTAAATACATATTTCTCACTGGCAGCAACTTCAAAAACAACAGTGTTGAAGTCAAAATGATCATTCATATCTAGATTTGTTTTTTAAATGATTATCATTTGGAGCATCTCATACATTCCAAACAGACAAAACAATGAATTATAAAGCAGAAATCCATCCTGATAATGCTTCATGATTGGGCCATGGTGGCAATGCACATGCTGAGTAGCGACAACACATGCTCAGTAGCAACTACACATGCTCAGTAGACTCGTTAGAACACCGGCTGTGGCGTCCAGGCATCCGCCTGGAGTGTGCAGTTTTTGGGTCATGCTGGCTCCCTAGCACAAGCTGGCTCTCTCTTCTACAGCACACTATAACCTTCCAGCATCATGGAATCACAGATTCCTGATAGCAGATAGTAGGACAGCGGGGTATTGGGGGATACCCAATGGGAAAGCAACTCTAGCACATCATTGGAAAAAAATAATACTGGATCCAGGAGGTTTATTTACCTTTGGGGATGTTTGATTTCGTTAGATGTTTCCTAACCTGGGCAGTTTTTTGTATCTTGGAACAAAAGGTTTCACATCAGAGCTTTTTGTAACCGGAATATTTGTCTGTTGAAGCATCCGTACATAGAAGTACCATTGTATATTCAAAAATATACATCGATGGATGGATGGATGGATATGAATGAATAGATGAATATGGAGAGATAGTTGGATATGGATAGATACATGACTATGGCGGAATAGTTTTTCCAAACTGATGGAAGCATTCTTTTCACAGGACGTGACATGAGAAGTTACAATATATGCAATGCTTTCCCATCAACCTTACATTGCTCTATATTTGCTTGTGCTAAAATATTTGGAAATATGGGAGATGGGGAGGGAGTAAAGATTGATACCGACCCCTCATACCCAACCCCATCTCCTCATGCCTTATCTGCCTATTTATAGGGTAAAATTACGCTATGGAAAAATATGACAAAGCTGCATTCCATAAATACACTGGGAATGGTGGAAAAAGAGCAAACGGTTTAGTCTCTGAAGGCCCGGGTAACGGTTCTCAGGCTTGAAATTGGAGTAAGGATGGATAGCTACATAGGTGGCATCTTTGTTCCATTTGAATCATTGAAATACATTATTTAAAGACACTTGTTATGTGAAAACATTCTTAGTGCAAAGAAAAACAGCTATGTCCAATTTTGTTAAACTGCAATTGTATGAAAGTTTGAGCTAACAATATTCATAAGGCCTGAACCATCAAAAATACAAATTCCTTTTAATAAAGGTGGTAAAGAGGACAGACTGACTTATTGCATGATATTTGTCTGCTATGTGAAGGCTCATATTAGGGATAAATGCATTTCAGGGTAAATGCCTTATTTTCACACACATTAGACGCATCACCTGAAAGGGCAACGTCTCTGTTGCGGGTGTATTTTGGCCCAGACATCGACGATCCATTCCAAATCGTCACACGTAACTCGTGCGACTCTGCCTTCCCGTCTTTATATAGAGGGTTAAAAGCGCTACTACCACACGGAAGACAACTGCCTTGCCTCTCTTGCACGGCAGCCTCTCAGTCCATGGAGATGCAAAACATGCTTGACTGTTGAATCTTCACCCCTCTGACATTTTTTTTCTCAGCAGCAGGTGATAGCTTGCGTTTTCTTCCTGATCGTGGCAGTGACAAAACAGTGGCATGCATACTCACAAACAATTGTATTGCATTGTTGCTCTTGGGACCTTAACTTTCATGACTTGTTCAAGTCTAAGATTCGCTTTTTCAAATTCATGCTGAGCTCCTTTGACTTTCCCATTGTCGCGTTTGTGGGCGTTTGTATCCAATGAGCCGTATTTAAATGCCGTGGCGGTCCGTGCATTTTCTAGCATTGCCTTCTTAGCGAATCAATCCAACCCTCAAAAACTCTATAAAACCTCTACCGCAGCTACAGCTGCGACACATAAAAATCTTCAATAATAACCTCAAACAATTGAAATATTATTTAGGAATATAGCCATATTTTACTCACCAAACATCCCTTTTAACTACACAATATCCATCCTCCTTTCTTCCTCCTTTTCTATCGCCATAAAAGATAATGCTGAAAGTCGAGCCTATCCTGACGGCCCGCCATTGTTTAAATGGCCTCAGAGAAGTCACCAGCTGTGGTCACTCATAATCACTCACAAAAAGTTGGCCATGCTACGAAGCTCATTTCACTGACACAACTTTCTAAGTCACCAAAATTACTAATTTGAGTTGCTGTATGTATATTTTTGACACAGCACATTTTATGACTTTCTGTTAACCAGTAATAAAGTCATAAAAGAACCAAACTTCATGAATGTTTTTTGTGACAAAGACGTATCTGTTCCAATCACTTTAATATAGAAAAATCACAGTGTAGAAATAACTGGAAACTCAAGAGAGCCATGACATTATATTCTTCACAAGTGTATGTAATCTTTTGACTACAACTGTATACAGGAGAAGTTTCTCAAAGACAAAACTTTTAACTGGAGACTACAGGTTCCTCCAAATGCATGATACTGAAAATGATCTCTGACCCCAATGTGTGTAATGCACTTGTGTGCTCGACTACCCAGCATGTATTCAGCGCCAGCCCAGCTAGACAGCCCCAGATGTGCAAATGTAGTGGCTTATAGGATCCGAGATGAATCTTCCTAACAAACACTTTGACTATATCTTGTTACCAAGTTCAAGGCTTTGGAAGGTCCAGAGCTTCAGTCTAATTTTTACTTCCAGTTACCCACTCAATGACCCTGTTCCTGGAAAGCAAGTAGAGTGTGACTATGAGTAAACAGGTTCCCATACAGTGAACCATTGGTGTGCGCATCAGCCTCAAAGCTCTAAGATCGGGGGTTCAATCCCAGGTTTGCGTGGGTTTTACATCCAAATACCGGAAACACATATGGTTGGCTGGTTGAACACACTAAATAGCTCCTAGGTATGAGTGCGAGCATGAATGGTTGTCCTTTCTTCTTATGTCCTGCGATTGACTAGCCTCCAATTCAGAGTGTCCTCCTCCTGGGGCCCATAGTTGGCTGGGAAAGGCTCCAGCACCCCCACAACCCTTGTGTTGATAAGCAGTATAGAAAACGAATAAATAAATTCTACTGTGGTGAAACAAGACTTTTTCTGTTGTGCTTTGTGGCTTTCATCAGTGGGAATTTAAAAAGTATCTTGTCTTGAAAGCTAAAGGATTTTTTATGCATTCATTCATTTTCCATACCAGTTGTCCTCACAATGCTCACTTGAGGTGCTGGAGCCTATTCCACTAGATGGGACTTAGATTTTCATCCACCTCTCAAAAACATGCATGGTAGGCTGGTTCAAGACTCTAAATTTCCCCTAGAGGCGAGTGTGAGCATGAATGGTTTTCAAATTTCGAAATTTCTGAATACGGGGGAATAAAGTTATCCAATCCAATTCAGGGTGTCTCCCGTCTGGTGCACATAGTTGGCTCCAGCAACCCCGGCGACCCTTGGGAGTATTGGTAGTATGAAAATTGAATGAATGGATGAATGTCAGCAACTCTGCATATTTCCTCACTGTATAGATTTTGAGAAAAATACACTTGAAAGTGTGTTCAGATTAATTTGAGGCTTGTGATAATGTCATTTGTAACCCACTTCAAAAATACACGAGTAAAAGAATTGGATAAGCCTTGACCAAAATTGTTGACTTTTCCTAATCCTGCCCTAATCATGGTATTATGACGTCTTCTGTGGTTTTATTCATAATAAATGTCCATCTTTTGGATGTAAATGTTGAAGTAAAGCAAAAAAAACATGCTAAGAATGACCCTGAGGCCTCCTGAGATTTGTGTTCAAAATACAAGGAGCACATATCTCAAATTCCCATTTTTATGACTTGGGACTTTCAACATTAGATTTTCCACTGTAAATGGGGAAATGTTTGTGTTTAAGCCCATGGGACAGCACAATGAAAAACATTGTCGTATATTTTTTTTCTTACCGATATTCTCATTCAATTTTTCCTTACATGCATTCCTCTTTATTCTGTAGGAACGGAATTTCTCATATCTTATACCAGGTAAAACTATTTTTTTTAAAGAATACAATGGATACATACACATTATCACATATGAAATTTTTATAACAGTGCATGTTTAATAAATTAAAGAAAGTTAAGTTTTAATTTTCCATTATAGTGCTTTTCGTAGTAAAATTGAAACTCTCCAACTTGAAAGTAGCGATTACCGAAAAGAAAAACAATCATTTATTTGTCAGTTATTTTAAAACAGTCTTTGTGACCACTTGACTGTAAAATATTACCGTATTTACTCGCATATAAGCCTCACCCTTAAAGTTATTGAATTTTTACAATTTCTTGCATATAAGTGCCCCGTTATTCACAATTTTCACTTCCATATTGGTGGTTTTTATAGGGAGTACAAATATGTTACTTTGAAGGGAAAATCCCTAAGTACCATGGCAAATTTAAAAACTAAAATGTACACCTGATGGGTAATCAATAACATTAAAGGCAAGGTTAGTGTAGTTACATTGATCTTGTTGTCTCCTTTTTTTCCATTGGCGATGTTCTCCCTGTACAGTTTATATTTAATGCTGGCTCTCATACTTGCAGTATTGCTTCTTGCTTTAATAGAATGATATTTTATTTGTCTTTGTTCTAGTTTAACCTATGGTCAGCAACAGTTTTAAAAAGTAATTGATATTATTTGTGTTCTACTGTTAACAGATTATTTTATCACCAATTTTTTCATTTCTAAAGACTGTCTTAGAACTGCTCCACCTTCTTAGTTTTCACCAGGAATTCCTCCCGAATGGTTTCATACATTAGTTTGCCCAGTCTTGCAAGCATCGACTTTTGACTGAGTGTCCATGACTTTGATACTTGCTGCTTTTTTCAGTAAATAAGTGCAAATAAGTGTGCTTTCATGGTGTTGTGTGGAGCACTGCAGTGCAATAAAGTGTTTATTATTGAGTCTAAATGTCCTCTCTCAACAAAACCTGTGTTAGCCAATCCCGCTCAGTCATACTTTGAGTGAACCAATAGTGTCACTTAAATAAACATGTAGACACCCAAAGTTTGCACACACCTGTATACATGCGTATGCCTAGGTACACACAAATACATTCGAAACCCTTGTTATTTACACCCAGGTAACTGCATGCAAATGACCCATTCCGAGACAATCTGATCACACAGTGGAGGCTTCGCCTTGTGCTGTTCCTTTCCTTGGTGAGAATATCGCTGGGGTGGAATGGAAACTTCATTTTGAAGGGGCTAATATTAGCCTGGGCTTGTGGAAAATTCCTTTTAAATGATCACAAGCTGAGAAGAGGCAAAGAATTTGTTTAGCATTTTGCTAGACACTTCTTTGAATACATGCAGCTTGTTTCTCCCTTTTTCTGGGTGGCACGCCGAAGGGTCCTGGGAACATAGATGTAGAGGAAACAGAGAATAAGAGCCGAAATGATGACATTCAGGAACCTTTGAATTTCTCAAGCTTTCAAATGTTAAGAATTATTTCTGTTTAAAGCGTAATTGATCGCAACATATTGTTAATTTTGTTCTAAAATGCAACAATATCCCTTCTTCACAACATAGTACCTATTGCCCAGATGCTTCTACTCTGGTGAAATCTGCTACCAGAATTCGATTCCACAAGTCACTCATGCCACGTTACACTGCAATGAGCGTCTTCTGAGTTCATCCTTAGAGAGATGGTGTTTTTTTTTAATTCAAAATAAAGTCCCTCAATTGTCGTGAGAAGCCGCCAAAATTGTCAGCCAGAATAAAACTTGATAACAAATGACTATAGAAGACATTTATTGTATTCATTTTTTGGACTATTCATGAAGGATCACAGTATTCACAAAATTGTCCATGAATTTTACAAAATGGTTTTTTGTTCGTGACTCAGTCTCACGTTCCTGCTGTTTTGGGCTGGTCTACACTCCTTCAATTCGTTTTGCCATAGCCTCTCCATTTGCATGTGTTGTAAAGAACACTAAATAGCCAGAGCCAAAGTACAACATACAGAGGCTTTTTTGATGTGCTAACTAACCTGAATATGAGAGGCGAGTAGAACTATTCCTTGCACTATATAGTGGAAAAAGCGCATAACCAATGCAGATAACAATTGCTGCCATGGTTATTTATTGTTAACTGGTTGTGGCCAGACTCACTACTGCCACACAAGCCTTTTTCAGGTTCTTTACATTTATTGTACAGTTTTGCCCACCCGAAAGCAGAATGTCCCACAGAATTTGTTCCCTTTTGATTCCTTCCCCGCAACTCCGAGTAGAACACCACCATCTTTACACCACCCACTTCCTGAGTTGTATTTCACTCACCAACATAATATGACCCTAACTTTATAACTTTGTGTTTGTGTGTGCATGTATGATTTGCTAGGAAAATCCCATCTGGCCATAGTTCAGAGGGTCAACAATGAGGGTGAGGGAGACCCTTTCTACGAAGTTCTTGGTATTGTCACCCTGGAGGACATTATTGAGGAAATCATCAAGTCAGAGATCCTGGACGAGACAGACTTATACAGTAGGTTTTCCTCTTAAAGTTCATACCAGCTTGACTTAAGGTCAGAGTTTGATGTGATAGAGCTTGAATCACAAAAAAAAGGCTTGTCCACATATTATAAACCAATTCAAGATATCTTACAAAACAATAGAAAATCTTTATATTTCACAGAGGGCTCTGAATCAATACCACTTATGTTAATAGCAATGGTAAAGTGTGTCACGTCAAGATTTATTCATTGTTTGTAAATGGGTAACTTAGAACACAAAATATATGCACTTTTTTTATTAATAGGTAACTTGATACTTAAAAGTCAAACTAGTCCATTGGCCACCTTTCCAATCCATATAAATATCATTCACAGGCAACAATAATGATCGAGTGAGCATTTTAACTGCATCTACTGAAGTAGCCTGCAATCACTGAACATCTCTATCAAGATATAATGTATTTCTAACAATACGTTTTGCTTAAATTTTTTAACACTAAATGTCTGTATCTGATGTTTCCTTGTCATTTATTGACTTCCTGCACCGCCATTACTGCCCTCATTTAACATATATTTTGTTTAGTTTTGACCTGACTTTTGCGCAAGTTATGATATCATAACTTAAATATTATTTGTGTTTAAAACCTTGCATGTTTCATAGCATAAAGATGAACATCCAGAATAGGTTTTCTGGAGTTACATTTTAATGCAGAATGATGCCAAAAGCAGAGTTAAGGACTATTTGGAATATCTTTTAGAGGTAAAATCTTGTTTTGAGTGGCAGCAGGAAACAGCGTTGATGTCTTAGCTCCCCTTAAACAATGAATGTGATGTGTCATGAATGTGTATGTATGTAAACAAAAATAACCTCATATAGTTCTCCTTTAGTTCTAATAAATACACCACAGCTAAGTTTCCAGAAAAGGCAAAGTATTTTGACTAACTCAACTGTAGTCACCCTGTGACCCGGAAGAACTATATCCATTAGTGGAGTGGCATAGTAGATTTTCTTCTTCCTGTTCTAGAAGTATATAATTGTGTGTCTTCTCATCCCCTCTCCCTTTGTCTTTGCAGCTGACAACAAGACGAAGAAAAAAATCACCCATCGCGACAGGAAGCAGGATTTCTCGGCCTTCAAGCCTACTGACAATGAAATGAAGGTTAAAATATCACCTCAGCTTCTGTTGGCTACCCTACGTTTCCTAGCAACAGGCAAGTGGGCCGCGCTCCTGCTTTACTTCCCCCAGTGTGCCCTAAGCTCCTCAATGCCAGCAAAGTGTTATGTGCATGTGTGCACATTTAGTGTGCAGTTTGTGCGCACATGTGCTTGTGTGTGTTTTTTTTAGTTTTTGGGGCAGTTGGATGGAGAAAGGACCCAAGTAGGCGTGTGTACAACAAGCTTTGTAGGTTTGTGGTTGTTTTTGAAGGAATGAATTGTCTTAGTACCAGGAAGTTGGTGTTCAGGTTTGTTTGTGTTTGTAAAGAAGGCCTCTCGCATCGGGCATAGATTGGAACAAATTCCTATACACATACAAAAAATAATAAACACAGGTGTGTATTAGATCCCAGGCATGGATTGAAAGTAACATGTTGAGTTAGTTCACCGGTCATTAGCGTTAAGCGGTCCTTCATAGGTTTGTGTCCCGGTAATGCCTTTTCCTCTGCCACGATGAATGTCCGCCTGGGCATCTTTTTCCAAAAAGACCAGTTTCATCGCAGTTGAAAACTTGCTGGGGGATGTAACTTTCCTCGGCGATAATCAAGGCAAATGTCTTGATGCGTCCTTCTGCTTAAGGATGGTGGAAATGGTTGATGTATTCCTCTCGTATTGCCTAGCGAGCTCAATAGCACATACCGCACTCATATTTTTCATGTATTTCGCGTTTCTTGTCCATTGTCAACGCCTTTTCTTTGCAGAACTCTGCCGATCCATAGTAATATTGTTTACCTGCAAATGTACCCGATGCGGGAGAAAAACCTGGCGGTTGGGGAAATGCAAAGTCCGCCTAGTGGTCATAGAAATATTTTATACAAGGCACCCCCACCCAAAAAATAATCCAGATTTGATTCAGAAATCAAGTGTACATTTTAAACATTTTCCTGCATGTTTTTATTGTAGTGTGTAGAATTGACGTATCATGATCTTTGGCTTCATCCAGAAATACAGCAAATTTCATGACTGTTCAGAGTAATTATTTCCCTCCTACACAAAAGTACTCTTAAATAAGATTTTTTTTAATGATTGTTTAGAAAGTTTTGTATTGTTATTCCAGTTTTTCAACCATGAGTCTCACAATATTCTTTTCTGTCTCTGCAGAGGTAGACCTGTTCGCACCACCACAAATGTCTGAAAAGATTTTACTACGCTTGTTGAAGCACCCCAATGTCATCCAGGAGCTGAAATATGATGAGAAGATTAAGCGGGCACCTGAGCACTACCTCTTCCACAGGAATAGACCCGTGGACTACTTCATCCTCATTCTGCAGGTTAGTTGGAGAGAGAATATTGGAAACATCAATCAAGACCGGGGGCATAGCTTATACAATTTGTCAAAACCGATGAGAAAATTAGATTAGATTAGATTAGAATTTTATTTCGGCCCGTATTCCGGAAATTTCTTGTTTGCAGTAGCAACAAGACACTAGACCCAGGTAAAAAAAAAATGTAGAGCCAACAAATACATTCCTTTATATAGAGGTGCTACCAACTATATCTAATACATATTTCAAAACAGAAACTCCCCAAAATTGCACTGAAATGATCCAGTTTATCTTAATTTGCTCAACAATGGTCAGTCTGCAAAACAATTGTTGGATTGATGCCAACAAAATTCTGTGCTAAATCCATTTTTTCTTCAAATAAAATTGTTGTGCAATGCTAAATGATTGCAAGGCAATATTTTAAACAAAAAGGGTGGCACTTTATGACATTTGCAACACGGAAGACCACCAAACAAGAACAATTTGATGTTCTCTACTGCACTGCTACTACCAATGTAGACCAACATGTGAAAATGATGACTTATTAAAAACATACTGTAAGAACTGAAAGTATGAACTCAAATTGGCTAAAACTACATTTAAAAATAAATAAATAATGATACTATAGGATTTATAAAACAATATCAAAAATACAATTTGAGAAATAATTATTCCCAATTTGTTTTTCTTTTGGTCTCACTTCAACAGGGCAAAGTGGAAGTGGAGGCAGGAAAAGAGGGGATGAAGTTTGAAGCGGGACCATTCTCCTTCTATGGAATGATGGCTCTGAACGTCTCACCAGGTGCGCTATAAATGTATTCTAATTCTAAGTCTGTTTAACCCCTTTATTGCTTGACAAAACAATAAGAATAATGTGGTTTATTGTAAAAAGGGATGATCATAAATAGACACTTGCTATTGGTCCCAGCTATAAAAGCAGTTTAGATGGATGAACCTCTTGCAGTGGCGGTAGTAGTGTTGCACTCTTTCCTCAGTTCATTCATAAACTTCTCAACCCTTTTAGTTGTAGCAACCATTTTTTAACAGTAGATAGGAAATGAGAGCCACCTACTGGTAAAAACAAAAGGCGTCCTCTTCTGTGGTCTACTTGTGGTTTTATTCCCTTTTCAATGTCAGTCAGTTATAGGCGATGTCTCTAATATGTTTAATTCATATTATTTTCTGCTTATTTATTCCAATGACCATACAATTAAAGATTATTTCTTACCTCTTTGTCCTTCTCTGTTCCCCTTTTTTTTCACGCCAAAGTCCCTCTGTCCCTTTCCCGAACATTTGTCAACAGGGCTGATTCATTAGCCGGATCACCAGGTAAAGTACTTTTCCAACTATTCTTTCTAACCCTAACTCCCATCTTCACATTGGATTAGAACACCCATTAGTTTTAAGTGGAACACTATTCATTCATTCATTCATTCATTCATTCATCTGAATCAGTGGCCAGCCAATTGCAGGGCACGAGAAGACACACACTCATAAATAGGGGCAATTTAGAGTGTCCAATCAACCTGCTATGCATGTTTTTGGAATGTGAGCTTTCTAAATGTTGATTAATATTAAATATCCAAAATGTGGTTTGCACTTCATTGTACCATACACGTGAATGAAAATGAAGGAAAACAGTGCAAAAAAAAAAAAAATCCCATAGCACCCTCATCCCTCCGAGCCATTATTCAAGACGGCTGAATGGTGCAGGAGACTGGAGGCCCCAGGCTCCGCCCTCTCCCTCTCGCCCCTAACCTATAACCCCCTAACTGCATAAACAAGACTTACAGCTACAGCCCCCTGCCGGATACCACTGTGCGCACATATGAGTCACGGCACGTACACATATAGATAGGCACAAATAAAACAAGCACAGGCTGAACGCACAACTTTAAAGGAAAAGACGAGACCAAGAGTAATTGTCCAAGCGACAGATGGTTACTCAAAGAATCTGAATATGCAAATCGCTCTTAAAATATAATGATTAATCAGAAAATGTGACCGCCTGCGAGCGCAGGCATTGTGGGACAAACTGTTTCCCTTGAAACAGCTGAAAACCAGTTAAGAGAAAAGGTACTGCTATATAGTTTCTGAACTTGAGCAATACTGTATGCACAGTCGTACTTTTACTATTGAAATTAATTGGTTCCAGAACATTTTTCATAACTTGAAAATTTCGTAAGTAGAGCAGTACTTTATTTGTAAATTCTCTCATTTGTTCCACGGTCCTCACACAACTACCAACTAAACCCTTTCAAATTGGTCAAAATGTCCCAATTTTATATGAAAGGTGTGAGAAACACACAAAAATGAGAATATTGCCTATTATTTATGTTTTTCTCAACTTTTGCACATCCAGAAAATGAACTCTTTCCCTGGGATGTACTGGAGGAAGATCTTGTCTAGCTCTGTAAAAGATTAGTCCATATATGGAATATAAAGTTGAATGAGTACTATTTAGCCAATTATTCCAATCATTTTGTACCTGATTGCTACATGCTGATTTTGGTGTAGGGTCAATACTTGCATGTTCTGTACTTTTTATATTTCATGACCTAACCCATGCTGCCTTTTGAAAGTGGAGTATTAATCTGCAAGACTTCACATGCCAGGTCTTTGGCCCACTGTGCTTGGCCTGCACATATACACAAACACACACACAAACACACTTGGTGCACCTAATAGACACCGATTTATTCCAACGTGGGATTACATACATTCCAATCAGTGTAGTAGCATGGTTTTAGATAAGCTGTTTTTACTTTGTTGTGTTCAATTTTCAGTAGGCTTCTTTAAGAAGTGGAAAAAATAATCTGTCTTTAATGAAGTAAAATGAACACAAGTATTTCCCATGTGGCGACTAATAATGCAAGCGAGCATCATCACTAAAAATCACCAACTCATCGAATATTTTGTGGAAGTCCATTAAAACAAACATTAGAAATTCAACATTATAATTGTCTACCAACTACTTTAGAGGCTCAGAGATGGGAGTTCACGGATGGTAATTGGTATTGAATTCCTGATATGTGAAGAAAGTGCTTAATGTACTATTTCTGAAGGAAACTACACAGTGAATACCTCTAGAGCCACCTCTTGTTGGATTTTTTTTTTATTATTGCAGTAGGGGAGGAGCTTTGTGATGGAAGTGACAGTGATGGTACATTTTTTGGTTTCCTGTCCAATACTTTCAGAGCTTGCTTATAAATGGTTTCAATGGGTTTTAGTGTTGTCTTACAGGTCGATGAGCAACTTGCTAGGCAATACGTTTTGTGTGTTATGATCATTGTGTCAAAGTACAGTTTTGCTGACTCAGGAGTTAGATTGATTCTAATGAACATAAATCTGGACAAATTGAATTTAATTCTATTCAATGTTTTTTACCTGTTGTTTAAGGACAAGTTGTGAGTCATGAGTGATTCCCAGGTTTTTAAATTCTTGGACGACATTGATTGTTTTACCTTCGATATATTAAATCTTTTGGAAAAGCTTTCATACCACACCCTTGCGGCTTTAGGTTATTACCCTAAATTATCTTTTTACAGTATCATCCAGAACTCAGAAGACTCCTGATGACGCCATCATTTGTCACATGATGTCACATCATTTCCTGCACTTGATTGAGTAGCATGGCGACCATTTTTATCTGAAATGCTGATACCTCTAATAAAATAGCTTGATTCTCCTCACATTTAGCCAAAACTTCACATTGTCAGCCATTGAAATAAATATATACATGTTATAAACACAGATTTATTGTGTTACTCAAAGGCACTCATTTCTATCCGTATTTATTCCACAGCAGGATTTATAACATTGACTTTCCTCTTAAAGACCTCTTTGACCAAAAGGTTTCTTAAGGAAGTTTGACCTATATTTGAATTAGAAATTTCTGTGCACAAAACCTAGAAAATTATTTTACTGCATTCCTTTCTATCACTCCCTGATAAATATACATATGTCTTTGTTTGTCCATATATATTTATGTTTAAAATTCATACTGGATAACTCCTCTCACAGAAAGTAAATCTCCACCACGGCCATTTGGACTCAACCACTCAGACTCTCTGAACAGGAGCGATCGAATAGACGCCATCACTCCCACGTTGGGCAGCAGTAACAACCAACTTAACTCCTTCCTGCAGATCTACGTACCTGATTATTCTGTCAGAGCGTGCACAGACCTGTATTTTTTAAAGGTGAGTTGAAGGGACTGACACGTTGACCTGTGCGTGTGCCAGTTACCTGTCATATTGTATCGTATTGTAAAAAAAATAAATAAAAAAAAAACAGTGTTCCCTCGCTACTTTGCGGTTCAGCCACCGCGGACTCAGAGCTTCGCAGTTTTTTTTGGGGAAAAAATAAATAAAAATACAAATATTACATTGAGACAACATATTTTACAGTTTTTTTTGTTATAACATGATTTTCACTCTCTCTACCCGTATTCTTTTTGGTGTACTGTATACAGGGGGGTAAAAAATAAATTAAAAAAAATAAAAATTAAAATAATATATATATATATATATATATTTTTTTAATTTAGATTCAAATTAAGCATTTTTGAAGGGGCATCCCTACTTCGCGGAAATTCACTTATTGCGGGTGGTCCCGGTCCCCATTAACCGCGATAACCAAGGGAACACTGTACTGTAGTTTAGGAAGTGAAAATGATAACCAGTAGTATACGCAACATTATGGTCTGCAGTGTCCTGTTTTCAAAGTCAATTATTCCAGAATTAATTGTAACCTTCTCGTTCTGACATGTGACCTGATGTCTCTCTCCTGACCACTGCCTAGGTAACACGGCAGCAGTACCAGAATGCCGTAATGGCGTCGCGCTTGGACAAGACGCCGCAGTCTACGGACAGCGAGTTCACCAAGATAGAGCTCACGTTGAACGAGCTCCGCGATGGCGTGGAGACCCCTGCCACGGTCACAGGGATGAGCGGCACTGCCACCGCCCCCCCAACCGTGACTGTAGCCTTGGCCAACGAGGCGTCCCAACTACTCAACCAGCAGCACAATTGCGTGGGCGTGAGCAGGAGCAACCACAACATGCACAACGAGGGGCCCATCTAGCCCGGAGACCCGGACCCGCCACCTTCCTGTCTGTTGGACACACAGTACAGTGGTGTAGCTAGAGATGAGGGAACATGGGGAACCGTGGGCGGGTGGGGTGAGGATGCCGTACCTGCTCAGTCAGTTGATAAGGCCCCCCGTCCCAGAGGAGGGCTTTGGGGCCAAGGGGGTGTTGAAGGCCCCTTCCCCACGTTGGCAGCCATGCTCTACGGCGCCTTCTTAAGATGGTGCTGCGACTGAGCTATTTTTTGGGACAAAAAGACACTTTCCTTGCGGTAACTTGGATGAAAGGATGACAGATTGGCCGAAAACATACCCTGTATCAACCCCCTTCTGTACCAGCACACAGTTGTACACACACATAGGCCCTTTTCCACTGAGCCAGTGCTCGTGCTTGTTCCGTCATTGAGTTTTGACTGCGGCAGGAGAAATTCCCAGCTGCGCCTCGTAACCCGAAGCACGAACCCAGTGGCCTCAACACGCCACACTGGCTGGGGTCTCGTACAGGGCAAGCTCTGGTAGACCTCTGTTGCCAGTAAAGGTGCTTAGCTCAGGCAAACTGTATGCAACATTTTCGCCGTGACGTCCCCGCGTCGACGGCCGTGTGAGTATACTGGGCCTCACAATATACAAATGATGGGTTTTTGTTAAACTGGTAGCACTGGCTTCTTTTCTGCACCTTGGGAGAAAATTTCAGGACACTTAATTGTTCAGCAGGATGAGAAAGTGTCTCAAAACTCTAAATACTCATATTTGCCCATGGCAACTTCCTCAATTTTACCCTCAAACAAAAACCCAAGCGTGGCACCCAAGCTCGAGCGGAACGTTTTCCCCCGTCTTTTTGCTCATGCTAACGTCGTCTTATTTATGCAAACCAAACAAACATCGAGAACGACATTTTCTACTGCCGTGTATGAATTGCAGACAGTGAAGGCCCTGACTGCACACCACTGATATATATATATATATATATATATGCTCTGACACATTTCTGGATTTAAACTCATGCACACCCCACTCACATGTCCCACTCTTGCTTACTGGTAATATAATGACTTACGGACATTTTTATATGACACAGTCCTTCTTGAATCCTTTCCGATTGTTGGTGAACATGAAACGCCTACATCAAACCGACAAAGCACAGCATGAGCTCCGGCACCGAACGAGTACACTCGTTCCTCCGGTGGAAAAGGGACACATTACACTCTACAAGTCATTTTATCTTCCACTCAGGCCAAAGACCTTGGTCCCCCGCCAACCCCTATTTTTTATTTTTTTTTTACAAACTGGACATTCACACTCTTTCCCAAACAAATTCCACCTTTAGCATCTTTCAGGGAAACTCGGCGGACATTTGATCCCATCAACATGGACTTCGGAAAGTAATGGTTTTGCAAAGACTGCACCAAAAACCACTTTGAGAGAACCTATTTCATCAGAAACCAAGAATGTTTTCCTGTATTTATTTATTTTATAGTATTGTATGTATATATAAAGATATATATGTTTATGTATGTATGTGTGTGCGTGTGTGTACGAGTGTGAGCGTGTGTGTGTGTGTGTGTGTGTGTGTGTGTGTGTGTGTGCGTGCATGTGTGTGTTTGCGTAGCGATACGACATGTGACAGTGTCAATAAAGCATTCACTAAGTCACATCAGAAAGGACATGCTACATATATGGAGCTAAACATCCATTTGTGTATATGAGGAGGTGAAGGTATTTTACAGATATAGTATGTATATTACAGATTGTCTTATTTTTACTATTGTGTATTCAAAATTGGGCTTTTTTCACTTTAGAAAAATCACACTATTGCCTTTAAGGAAAAAAAATCATAACCTTGTGTATTTTTAACAATGTGCAATGAAGAGAACTTTATTTAAGAGATGATTATTAATAATTAAAAAGAATGACTATTGTAAATTGACAGCTATATTTGTATGTATGCTCTTTATGTATTTGAATGTTGGCATTTGAAAGATGCTAAAACCCACATTCACGTGCAAAATTCCCTTCATGTCTAATTAGAGGCCTCTCACAGGTTGTGAGATCACAGTCAAATCTGTTTTACATCCGAGTGGGAGTGGGGATGCGTTGCGGGAAGGTGGGCACGCATTTGCCAGCCAGCTCAATCTGAAAAAAAGAGTGTTTTTGTTCTTGCCAACTTTACATTTAATCAAGCTTGACTATTGCACAGTATTAATGACCTCATCTAACTTGAGCATTATCAACGTCACAAGAAGAAACCTCAACATTAAATATGTCCACGGATGACACATGACATTCCTTATCCACGCTGTAGTTTCATTTGTCTGTTTTTTTTTTTTTGTCTCCTTGCTACACAACATTCCACAACTAAGCCTGATTCATGTTCATCAAGGCTGTTCTATTTTTTGACAACAGTGAATGTGAGAAGAGTGTTGTGGCGGCCATCACAATACAGATTATAATCCTTATTTGATAATTCTTTAGTTCTGCTGTTTCACATCTGTGGCTGCCATTAAAAGATTTATGTTTGATTCTGTTTTATTCTTCAATTTCATATACATATACAGTGGTACCTCAACATACGAGCACCCCGAAATATGAGCAATTCAAGATACGAGTCAAATTTCGAGCAAATAATTATCTTGAGATACGAGTCAAATTTCCAGCAAATAATTATCTTGAGATACGAGACAAATTTCGACATACGAGAAAGCCAGGTGGCCAAGACTTGAGAGGTTTTTTTTTATGATTGTAGCCCACTGTCTTTTTTGCCGCATCTCTTTCATGTATAACAGATACAGATATAGAGTCAGAGTTCAAATGGCCTCCACCCAGACTTAAACATGGCGGATGAGCCAGCAGTCAGGACGGCAGTGGCATACAGAGTAGCTCAGAAGTGATGATTTACCATAAAACGACCTGATAAAGTTCTTACAGGACAATGCAGCACATTCGGTACGTTGTCATTTGGGATTTCGAAGCCTCATTTTAAGCATGTTTTTTGACGGGAGATTACTTTGTTGGCGTGATATGGCACTACATGGCTTGAGACAACAAAATATTTGCAAACAATTTGGCTACATTGCATTACCTCTAGCTCTTTATGTCTAATAAGAAATCATTACATTTCATTCAAGCACAGATTGCTGGGAAAAATCAAGAATGTAGCCAAAACTGCCCCTACGAGTGTGTTTTAGGGTAGGCAATAGTTTATTTTCTCCATCCGTGTAGCAATGAAATATCAGAGTTCAGCATTTACGTCAGTGCCAAATTAGCTTGTTTTTCCTTTATAATACATTCAAATTTTGAATGAAAACACCCTAACTGGCTTGGTGTTGATTTTTAATGGCAAGAACCTGTGTGGATAATTCCCACCCAGACAAGTGCCATCTAGTGGAGGTGTAAGGAATAAAAAGTACACTTATAGAATACATATTACCTTCACTTTTTTAAAGGAAGACCTCAGGGCTTGGACCTTTTCATTTTTTTGTTTTAAATGTGGTTTTGACAAAACTCTAGTGATACATTCATTCAACAATAGGGCAGGGGTCATTTTTGACTCAGATTTAAACACATGGTAAAATAACCTTTTTTTTTTTTTTTTTGCTATGGTGTTTTGTAGATGTTTAAAGCCACGGAGATGGTTGAAAGCTGTCAAAATCAACGAGAAGACTAAAGAAGTCAGGGGAGAAGTTGTGGAAGAGGTAAGACCAAAGAACAAAACTATGAAAAACTATCTTTATTATACATTTTTAGGTCATTTTCTTCAGTGTATAAACTCCAGGTGCATGTGGGTTATAAAGGAAAGATCAACATAAAAGGCTATGCATAGAAAATGAAAGACAACCATGGATTGGAAAATAGTAGCACTAAAAACATGCACAAGGATGCATTCATGGCAACATTACTGGATTACATCTTAACTAATTACTATTAGCCAGTGCCAATTGTGTGATTAAAAATGAACAAAAAGCATTAATAAAAAGTTCCATTTACGATCATGTAAACAGTCTTTAAAACACTCAATTAGAAAAATAACCCCGACATTGTTGATTAGAACTAGCATTTTGTTATAGATTTTAATGTTATTCATGTTTTTTTTAAGTTTTGATGCGCAAACCACAGTGAACAGTCTTAAAATGCTTGCAGTCAAAATACACTTAAAATATGAGCAAGCTTTTTACTTGTCACAAGCATAAATCTATGTTATGCAACTGCCACATTTGCTTTTACTATACTTTCATATAATGTTAAAGACAGATTTTATATTTCAAATTTTCTGATTGGAACAACAAAACAAGCAAAAACTATCAGAATAAATAAAGATGAAGAAAAAGTAGCTATTTACGATTCTGCCATAGCGTGTTAGTGAACGTTTTCACGTCTGGATTAAAATAGGCAAGCAGCTACAATGTCAACAAAAAGAAAGAAGACAAGAAATTCAATTGAAAGTTTTGGCTCAGCATCACGACTGTTAGATTTAGAAATCTCAGAATGCTTAGCATGCCCTTTTGCATATGGAGTCTTAAGTGACCGGGGGGGGAGAAAAACTTCATACTTCACAGAACTGTCAAAAAAATAAACGCAAAACTCGTTTGATTTTCCTATAAAAATACTGCGTATGTGCTTCTTCAGCCATTTAACACATGACAGCTATTTACAAAACCGCCTTTTCGTTCTTTTCATTGCAACTATCAGCAATGTCATACTGTTGCTTAGTAACCATTTCACAGATAAACTCTGGGACTTTTTCTCTTTTTAGCTTCTCATGTGTGAGCCACAGACAAAAGATGACAAAAATAAACACAACCCACAAATCACACGGTTCCCATTTTGCGTTAAAATACAAAATTAAAAAGTCAATACTACGATGCATCTGACTGACACGCCAACAGAATGACGTGAATGTTACGGCGTTGAGTTTACTATCATGCTGTGCTTCAAGCCACTTATTTCTACAATATGGCCTGTAAAGGCCACTAAACCTCAGTGAGGGAGTGTCTTCAATTGATTGAAGACAACTTAAATTCAAATTGAATTGATTGGAAAAAATAAAATCTTTATTTTTAAGAAGCCATCATGCGTGAAGTCGTAGAACGGTCGCGCAATCCTATCTGTGTGCTGGTCTGTCATACTTAATTCTAAAATGTTACATATTGACACACACACACACACATGCACTCTTATCTTGTTTCTCACTGACACGCATACAGTGAGGGATTTTCCATTGAGCCTCAAACTAGAACAAACTTTAAATGGCTAAAAGGAGATTTTCATTCCTCTTCTTCTTCCTCTTCCTCCTCATCATCATCTTCATCATGGCAGTGGGTGATCTCCTGTGGGGTTTGAGGGAACAGGTTGGGAGGTTTAATCTCACTGAATGAGCGAGTGAGCTGACTGCGTTTGCATTCCAATTCTTTGCAGTCGCTACAGTGGTTGCGGTTGCGTGTGGCCATCGGCGACTCGGCGTCAATGTCCACGTGTGCGTGTTCCACCGTCGACTCATGGGGCATCTGCGGACGAAAATCGACAAAAGTTGCAACTAAAAAAACAGTGATTCAAACAATCTACTATCCTTTTTTCTTTGATAGGTAAAAAAAAACATTATTTCTTAAATAATAAACAAGACTTAAAAATTGGCAGCGCGTTGGACTAATGTGTCGGCCTCCCAGTTCTGGGGTCGAGGGTTCGATCTCGGCCGAGCCTTCACTGTGTGGAGTTTGCATGTTTTCTCCGGGCTTGTGTAGATTTTTTCTGGGTACTCCGGTTTTTATTCCACATCCCAAAAACATGCATGGTAGACTAATTGAATACTCTAAATTGAGTGTGAGCATTTATGGCGATTGGCTGGCCACCAATTAAAAGTTCCCCGCCTATTTCACGATAATTATTGTTGTTGTTTTATCGCCCAGCTCTAATTACAATGCATTCCAAATTTAGACAACTTTGTTATTGTTTTTGTTTTATACTCACAAGCACATGTGCAGCTCTAAATAGGTAGCTAAATGGATAATAGAGCAGATTGATGAAGGAAGCAGCGTAGAGATCTGCGTAGCGCATCACTTGGGATGCGAACAGAGTCTGCCTGGAGCCGCTGCGGAAAAGGCTGCCCATCATGCCATAGCACATATCCATGTCATGAGTGACTTTCTGAAAAAGAATGACTAAATATAAAAGTAGAGCTTGAGAGCCCAGAATTTATACCCAAATGTGTGCCGCAAGCCTAAAAAAAAGCCACATCCCGACAAAAGTGTGTTGTAGTTAGGAAGGAACTCAGTCGTAACCCGAGAACTCTTTTATGACCTTCATTTTACCATCTGGGTGGTTATTCATTAATAGTGAGACACCGGTATCTGCTCACTTAGACTAATCAGTAAAACAAACTTGAGGTGGGGTGCCACCAGAACAAAGGTAAATCAAGCTCAACAAACATACTGTACATGTGACAGTGCAAGGACAGTCCTGTCCTTTTTTGTTGTCATGAAATTGAGGAGATTAAATCCGTAAATTGAGGAGATTAGGTCCGTAAACTGAGGAGATTAAAGCTGTACCTTGACTCTTCTCTGGAGAGTGCTGATATCAGGCCTTTCGTTGCTACTGCTGTCCAGATGTCTACGAGAGAATGAACAGATATGATTACGGTCGGTGGTGGGATATCAGTTTGCCAAAGAGCCTGATGCCTGGCTATAAATAACATTAGCAAAGCAGGGCTTCAAACTTTACACTTTTGACCTGAGAAGCTAACAATAGAGACAATGGAGAGCGAGGGAATCAGTTGTTCAAATTCTTACTTGTAGAGTTCTGCTAAGAAAATGTCCAGACCTTGCAGTTCCTCAAACAAAGCTGTCAAGGAAAAACATGATCAGCTACACACTCTTTTTTTGTACATGACTGCACAGCAATGTGAGAAGAAATGTTGGTAAAATAGGAGCCTCACAACTCTTGTCAGTCCAAACGTGCAGCTCTTGGGCTAGTTCGGGAATAACTAGGAAGGTCCTCCAGCCTTGGCGTTTCTTGGACTTGAGTATGTCCCCAAAGATATGGTCTCCAATGTACACAATATCCTTGCCTTTGGCCCCAAGCAAGTCACACACAATGTCGGAGGAACCTACGGTGAAACGTGTCATGACGTCACAAGGGAAGCGCTTATTCGGGGATTGTAAATGGCAAAAGTCTTACCTCCGGAGTAGACGATTCCATGCTGCAGGGGCCCTGTGTAGGTGCCAATTTTGAGTCGACCTGTGGTCTGATGTAGGTGATGAAATACATACATTAACTAAAAAAAATTTTGTAAACATTTTCACAAATACTTCCAGTTCAGGATCAGGACATGCTATGTGTATTGGGGAGAATAAGCAATGACAGTCCTGTTTGCATTGTTCACGGTCAAGAGTTATGCCAATTTTGTAGTTCAGTCAAGAGTAGATTTCAATGCCAGAAAAAAGAAGCTTCTTATTTCCTACCGTGTCCACTTGTCGTAGGACCGTCCCTTCGCCGAAGAACAGAGGCTTTCTGGCATCTACTAGGATGAGGTCAAAGTAAGACTGCCATGGTCGGTGTGAAGTACCAGGCTGATGTAGACATAAATACCACATAAAATGTCAATGTCAATAGTACAATTTCAATCTTCATAACACAAATGTAAAAAAAAGTCTTTCTTTTTAAATACTGTAAGAGAAAAACATCTGATTTTATTTGTATACTCTATGGATCGACTTTAGAGTGGCAGCACATAGGAGAGAATTTTACCTTTGGACCATGTGGGAGGTCAAACAGGAAGGTCATAATTTTCTGTGAATAAACAATATCAATGACAAAGATTTTAAAATCATGTCAACAGATTTGTTTCCCAAAAAATATGTATGAAGATCAGTGGTCAAAACATAAAATGACTGAGATCAATTAAGCGTTTTATTTCTTTTTTTTTTTAATTGAGATCAATGTCGTGCTTAGTTGATGATATGCAGGATATAATTAAACTAATATTTCCTTGTTTCAGTTGTCCAGATTATTGAGTTGTGGCTAGAACCAAATTAGGTGCTTAGTAAAACTAATTAGGCTTTTTTTTAACCATTCCAGTATAATTTTACCATCATTTTTCTGCAGTAAATGAGGCAATATATGACCGCTGAATACATTGTTGCCTTGGAGCGAGAAAGAAGCTAGTGTGGCTGATGCCTTGAATATTAATGGTCTTTCTTACAGCAGTGTACTTGTAGTCACTGTTGGTAGCCAAAAACACCTTGGCAACTTCATTCATCCGACTGAGGAGGAGAGGCAACTTTCCCTGCGGGGAATGGAGAAACCCATAGAAGGGTAAACTTTACAAATAAGCCTCTACGCAGATTCAAATATACTTGAGAACACTAGCCTGCATGAATACAAACCACTTACATCTTTCACAACATACTTCTCCAGGTTTTCCACAGTTTTCTCCTTTAACGTTCCCTGAAAAGTAAAATCTCTATTAACTTAATACAGCGTCAAGCTTGCGTAATGGTGACTAGAAGATGGGGGTTCTGTGACAGGTTTGAAAGATAAAAGCTTCTCTCTAGTATTTAAAATGTTTATTTCCTGCTATGCTATTCTGCACTAAAAAATAGCTGCTTTCTTTTTAGACCTTGGCCTGGCAGAGTAATCGGTTGTCCTGGTTGGGAAGAATGCAAACAGTGGCATTGTCTCTGTGTTGCTTTGACACATTTTATTGTAAACAATTCTTCATTCATGAACTCATTTTCTGAACTGCTTATTCTCATAAGGGTTGCAGGGAGTACTGAAGCCAACAATGGGCACCAGGCGGAGAACACTCTTAATTGGTGGCCGTAATGTTAGGTGGTTAGAGTAATATTGGGATGAAAAAAGTCGGAATATTACGAGATTTAAATCATTTTCTCGTATTCAAGTGAACCGGAGGTTGTTTTGTTTCAAGGTCATCCATTTTTGGCGACATAAATTCACTGTGAGCACATTTATTTTTGCGTAATATTGGGAGAAAACGTCCAAAATTAAAATAAAGTTAAAAAAAAAAACATAGCATCAATTATTTTAACATCAGTTGAACTGAGAGCAGTTTGGGGGCTGCAGACATCAATTTTGATGAGATCGGTGTGGAAAATATAGATTTGGGAATAATTTGGGGGGATTACTTAATTCCTATTAATAAAATTTACTTTTTTAAGCTTTTTTACTTTTTTAATTCACTTTTAGCCTTTTTTAACAGGTATACATAAAACGAAAATGTTTAAACAAATCTCTCTTCGTTAATTGATTCAAACCCCATATTCCGTAGGGTTTCTGCCATTTTTTTGCAATGGCTGCTTTCACGGATGCTTCACCTTGAAGTGAACCCAGTCAACAGCATCGCGGACATCCTGGAACATGCTCTTGTAAGACATGAACAGATCTCCGTCTTTAAAGCCAGTTTCGCAGCTGAGGGAGAAGAGAAAGAAAGACACATTTATGCAGCTGTTGTTGTAAAAGACATTTTTCCAGACATTTTCCCCCCAAAAATGTCAGTTAGTCTTTTTGCCTTTCTGCATCGTAATCCAGGTTTATTTAAATTTTGTGTTTGTTGTGTAAGTGAACATAAACAACTTGACTACAATTGGCAGCCTTAACGCAGTGGGGATGTGTTTTGTCCCCCAGGCTGGTTTGACTTGACATGCTCCAAGGCATGTGGCACATATTGTGATAAACGGCTTCTCACCTTGTGTATCTATCACAGTTGGAGAAGAAATCCACTAGACAGGCAAAGAGGTAGGTCTCTAAAAAAAGACAAAAAAACAGTTGTCTATCACAAACAGCGTACACACACACACCTGCTGTCATGATTTCATTGTTCAAATATCTTACCTGGCAAGTTAAAGAGTGTATTCAGAATATAAAAGCGCTCAGTATCATCCCTTTGGATGAATTTGTTTGGGTAGCGCTCACGGATCTCAGGGCTGGGGTAAGAAAATTGATATTAGCTGGTGAGGGCCGTGATGTAGGCACACATTCCATATGGGGACACAAACCTGACAGTGTTACTAACAATCTTCCTCAGAGACGAGGAGAGATGAATGTTCAGAATCCTCACCCTCTGAGGAAGTTGAATCCGTGGGCGCAGACCAGTATATTACCGTAGGCGTCAACCTTCAACAGGTTCCCATACATGGTGTCAAAAACAAGGCCCCTTGATGTAAAAATAAATAAATAAATAAATAAAGTTATTTTTATTGTGAACTCTAATCAGAATGTATTTCTTTTCATTTCCCCATTTCACTTCATTTTATTCATTCATCATCAGTACATTGAGTTGGTCACCAGGCATTCATAGGGCTTATGCTCACATTCATTCTAACTGATAATTTGAAATGTTCAATCAACCCATCACTAATGTTTTTGGGAGCCCCTTTACATTACTTCTGACCAAATAAAGGGTCATAGAGAACGATTAGTGTTGCTGTTGGGCTCACCTGGTAGGAAAGGATGGATCATAGACAAAGCTGAACAGCTCCTGGGGGTAACCGATAGAAACCAACCGCTCCACTGTCAGCTCGAATCCAAGCGACTCATATTCTGGTGATTTATACACTAGACCATAAACACACAAGCACAGGATGAATTTACTAACTTTGTAGGTTTCTGACACAGTTGTGGCCTTTTAAAAAGAGAGTATTGACAAGTAATCAAGGCAGTTACATTGTATTAATTGTGTATTTAATTCAATGTAAAATATGCTTCTAGTTAGAAAATTGTTTCTGCAACAAAATAATTTTGCATCTGCAGGTGTCAGTGTATTTTGTTTGTTCTGTATGTATTCATTGCCATGAACAATAATGGCACTCTTTTAAACATGTAATTTTGCATTAACTGGCAAAAAACAACTAAAGCAATAACGTTTTTCTTTCACTATTTGTCATAATTCAGTGAGTGGAACTGATTGTTGAAAGGTAAAAACAGCATTGTAAAAACAACTGATGAGGATATTCTTTTAAAAAGACATAATCAGAGACTCCTGGATACTTGTGAATCAGTACCATATGTATCTTTAGATACTGTAGCATATTTCAACATTATTTGCAATAAATTCTTATTGCACTTTATTTAATATTTAGGCAGTGAATGTAAATGTGGACATTGGAGTATGGACTGGACCACCGACTCCGACAATCACTCCACTGAAATCAATGATATATTAGAACAAACATAACTAAATCCATTAAAAGTATGTTACAAACAAAACAACTTTTTAAGGTGACCGTATTAACTTGAATAACTTGAACTGGTGATACAGTTTGTTGATCGACAATACGCACCCTCCCACATACATTTTTGAAATCCTGTCAAGCATGCACTCATGAATGCCTACACAAAGATTGCACACCACTATGTTTTTGTGTCAACAGAAGCCTGGATGTTCTGTTCATGAATTAACATGGACACTTGATCAGTGGTAAAAATAAAATGGTCCAACTTTCAGGAGAAGCTCAGATAAGATCTGAGCAGGTTGATGAGTCCATTCGCCAAGAGCCAATGAGCTCTGTGAGGCTCCAGAAAGCCGGCAGAGGATTAAAATGCAATCTGACACAGGGACAAAGCTATGTCAAATGATATAAATATAAAATGGGGAATGTGTTTGTTTCTTGATCTCAGTGGGATTGTGGGAGGCATCTGAGAGGTCTTTAGGAAGACCTTTATATAACAATATATTCTGTATCCTTTCAGGTTGTGTGGTGCCATGAATTAGCAAAACATAGCAGATTTTTAAATTGGGACCGGTATTGTTGTTTTGGAAACTCCTAAATCTAGAGTTTGTTTCTGTATTAAAACCACGTCGCCTTTAGCAGCTCAATCCCCCATCTGTCTCTCAACCGCAGCTGAGGCTCTTCGGTAAACAGCGGAGCTTGGCCTTCTGCCCAGCGCAGAAAAACACACCAATTACATTGCCCGCCCACCTACTCCTCCTCCTCTTCCGACACTAATTTCTCTTCCTCTTTGCACCACATGTTCGTCATATTCGTCCTGAAACTCTGAGGCGTTACAAAGAAACCTATTTTAAGAGTTGTTTGCCCTCACTTATCACTGTGTTCCCTAGTTTGACTTTCTCTAGTTGTCTGCCAGGTTTGCCTTTGCATGTTAACCTTGACATGGACAAACCTCAATTTAGCATGTCATAACATATCTTAATCTACACTGTAAAGCTGGTCGTTAGAACTGTCACTTGGGATGTGATTCATCTCTAATTACGTTATTACAGGAGCCTTCAGTGAGATTAGGATATGCTAAACAGTATATCTTGCACACATTAAAATAATTGATAGTGAGGTATTCGTTCAGTGGAGCAAGACTGATCAACAGAAGACTTTTGTACAGTTGTGGTTAAAAGTTTACATACACTTGTGAAGAACATAATGTCATGGCTCTCTTGAGCTTCCAGTTATTTATACAACTCAGAACTGGTGCTTTACAGAGAGTAAATGGGATAACGAAGATGGAGGATTACCTTCAAATTCTTCAAGATAACCTAACGTCATCAGCTCAAAGATAGGGTCTTGGGCGCAGTTGGGTGTTCCAACAGGACAATGACCACAAACATACATCAGAAGTGGTAATGGAATGGCTAAATCAGGCTACAATTCAGGTTTTCGAATGACCTTCCCAAAGTCCTGACTTAAACCCCATTGGGAACTTGTGGACAATGCTGAAGAAACAAGTCCATGTCAGAAGGCCATCAAATTTAACTGAACTGCACCAATTCTGTCAAGAGGAGTGGTCAAAGATTCAACCAGAAGCTTGCCAGAAGCTTGTGGATGGCTACCAAAAGTGCCTAATTGAAGTGAAAATGGCCAAAGGACACGTTGCCAAATATTAGCGCGGCTGACCAAGCAGATTAGATCAGAAAAAAAAACATTTCAGGATACAAAAAGCTTTGATGGAAACCTTTTGTTCCAAGATACAAAATCAAACATCCCCAAAACGTGAATAAACTTCTTGTATCCGATATTTTATTTTGAAATTGTCATGGTAGTGTTGCTTTCCCATCCACTATATCCCAACTCTCCCTTGTCATGTTTTTGGTCCTATTTCACAGCATTGTGTGTATGAGTACACCTCACGTGTTCCTCATTACCACCTGTGGACCGCCAAAGTGCAACTGTGAGATAAGGCTGATAGGTAACTCCAAGAGACATTTACCAAAATGAATGGAGTTAAGATGGTTAACTTCAAGTAACATTAAAGGTTAGCTGTAAAAGGAAATTTTAAGCATTCCTCTGAACATTGTAAATAAGAACATATGACAGTATATACTATAAAAGTAGATGTTTAGTAGTTATAGTCTTTTTTATATCAGTGGGGCATGGGTCATTTGGAGCCTATCTCAGATCTCTGGGCAACACAGATTGCACAGTGGTCTTGTCATAGGATACATTTAGGCACAAATGAAATACAGTACATACAATGGATCGGTTCTCTAGTTGCCTGGATTTTGTAAAGCACCCCTTGGGTCAAAAGCTAACTGGCTCCTCAGGGTACATGCCAGCCATGTTTTTTTTTTTTTATACAAAGATTGTCACTTGGTGATGAACTCCCATGAAAAAAATAGTAATGTCAACAGCTGAGCAACTTGTACTCTGTGAATTCAGAGGGAGTCTATGAAGGATTCCTATTCTCAAATGAGTCATCATTCAAGAACTTCACAAACACACGTGGTCAACCTAAAGTCATTCGGTTATTTTTAGAAGCAACGCTAAAAAAGTGGGACTGAGTTGTAGAACAACATGGTAGGATAATTTCGGAACAGTTACTGGTCAGGAGGATAAGTATGCAATTTATAATGTGGTATTTTACTCTTCTGTTTCATTCAAATAGGCGCTGGGTGATGTGTACGTACCTGCCAAAGTATAATCCATATCGAATCCAAAGCATTTAATCTTCTCCATTGCCAAGCTTCTGTTGACGAACACTCTAGAGAAAACACAGCAATGTTTGTGTTACTAGCAATCTTATACGATAACAAGAATTTGCTCCTATGTATGAGTGTGGATGTGAATGTATGTCTCTGTCCTTGTGCGCTGCAATTTGCCAATTTAGTCTAAATTTAAAATAATTTCACATTTGGTGAAAGATTGATCCAATGACTTTGATAACAGTGCACGCTTTTTATTTTCACTCGCACCAGGAATAACATTCTTAAAGCCCAAATGAAAAACAATGAAAAAAGTTGCATCTAACATTCAGAAACATTCCAAAACAGCGAATACAACTCTGTGAGCAACGAGGGTCGAAAGCACACAAAAATCACCATGAAGACACAGCTCCCATTTAGCCAATGGGAAGCCAGCGGGGTGTTGGGAAATACCTAATGGGATTTGTCATGCCAGTTTCAAAATAAAATAATTAAAAGTTTCTACTGGTGTATTTACCTTTCAGGGGATGTTTGAATTTTTGAGCCTTGTTTTGTTATTTGAATTTCTTTTGTATCAGGAGACAAAAAACCCATTTAGAAGTTCATAACCTGAATACAGTCGTACCTTTACTTACAAAATTAATTAGTTCCATTTTTTTATATTTTGTAAGTAGAGCAGTACTTTATATGTAAATTCCATAATTGGTTCCATGGTCCTCAAAAAAATACCAACTAAACCCTAAAAATTATCAATGTCCCACTTTTGTATGCCATACCAAGGAGTCCTTGTTTTTTATGCTTCATTCTGCTTGAATAGCGTAGCGATGTTCGCAAGTGGGTTACGGCGAGTTGCACTGCCTTGCAATATCTGTCAACTGCACGCCACATTCTTCTCTTCTGTTTTTAGATGAATAACAGGGCTCGCTTATTCATTTCACTCGCTCCAATAATTTTTAATAAAAAACTGACGACAAACGGTGGTCAAAATGGAGTTATGTTCTGAGAGGCTTCAACTGGAAGTCAATTAAACCACAGTTAATGTTGCCAGGACAAATCAAAGTAAGGGATACAGGAAAAGCAATTACGTTCAGAGGGACACAAATTTTGAAGAACGGATTACATACAGTAATTCTCATTTCAGTTATTAAAACTGGAGATCAAATGTTAGTACAAACCCCTATTTCCTTGCCATCAGATTAAGTATCAGTACAAACATAGCAAACATTTAGAGACAACTTAAACAGTGGTACTTAAATAAGATTATGCATTCAAACTGAATTCATTTGCAATCCAAACACTGTAGTAAATACCTTGAAGCAGTCCCATAGCGAACAAGTTCCCATTTTGATGTCTGTCTACAAGAGCGGCGATGCATTCTATGTAAAATTAAACCTCACTTTGACTCCCTGACCTGCTCCAGCAGGCCACCACAGGACCCACAAACAATAAACCCACCACTCCACCCTCTCTCCCCACCCCTCTTTGCTTTCTTACCATTCAGAGGTATTGTCACTTGTTGCAAAAATGATTGTGGCTATTCCATGTCAGTCTCTGTTGTTGTGTGGTTAGTCAGAGTTGTTGTTCTGTGGCATTACATTTATGGGCCTTCAAAGACATCCAGAACAGGCAGAAGTCAGGGATAACCAAGCAGCCATTAATCAAATGGAAGGCGTTGTGGATGGTATACTTGGCTCTAGATTAGAGAATATTGCAGTGCACTTCTGTTGTATTTTTATACACATTTAAGGTATACCCTTGAATCTGTCATCATTTATTTGTCATAGCTTATATGTGAGTAAATACGGTATGCATAGACCGAGTGCAGAAAAGAAAAACTAGTGATAGAATTCCTTTCTGGGTTGCTTTAAAATGGGCAATGCCTGAATATGCTTGAATGAAGAGAATAATCACCTCAACAGGAACACATGAAGCATTGAAGACAAAATAAAAGCAATAATAAAAGACTCCTAGAAGAGTTATGAAGACAACAGTGGCAAAACTTGCTCAACAATTAGTTATCTAAAAAAAGCTAACTAGGACACCTACACACAGATGCAAAATTGACGTATAATAATGCAGATATTTAAATGTCTGTAAGTATGCATTTCATAAAATTTAGAAAATAAGCCAATTGCGGCGGCCCAGTGGCTTAAGTGGTTAGCACGTCGGCCTCACAGCTCTGGGGTCCTGGGCGAACTGAGAAGCATTAAAATTAAAAAGCGCTGTCACGCTGGAATATTCTTACAACATTCTACTCAACATTCATTGTGGATTAGAATGCAGTAGAGGGAGATGTATCTTACCTATGGTATGGCTCTCTTCTGTATTTTTTCATTGTTATTCTGTCCATATTGGCAGGCAGGTCTGCATAATTCTGAAGTCGGTCACTCCATGAAGTAGACATCTTTAGGCTTCAGTGACTAAGTAGACAATTAAGAACAATAAAGACATCTGTTTAGGAGTGTCTAAATCACCCGTTTTAATATAGTTATTTATTGTACACACCCTATCTGATTCAGTGTCAAGTGATTTACACTATCTGTTGATAGTGAAATAAACTTAGCATTTTAATGGCACTACCATTATCACATTATCCATATAAATATATGGAGTTGGTAAATACTATATGATAACTATAAACGTGTTTACATACACCCATCAGGGGGAATGCATTTTCTTTGTTTACTTTTTTACCTCCCCTACTTGAGTGGAATTCACAGTTTAAAAATCATCAACATTGAATTCCATTTGATCGGGAAGAGCAATGTTGATCTTTTGTAAATGATTCCGATCCTCTAAAACTGATTATATCAGGTCAGACAGTTTAGACAAACTTTATTAATAGATTATAAATCAGCTTTCTGACAAGTCCATTCACTCCCAACATGACTAAACAACTGTTTTATTGGTTTTTCCGAGGTAAAGTATTAGTATTTCCGTGACAGAGCAATAGCATAATAACTCATGTTGAACAGCTGGGCGAATGCGGCATCCAACACGTCCACACCCTGTCTCATCAAAGTTGTCATTTATCGAGTCATCAATTCCTGCCTGTCATCCACTGCTCCCATGCAGTACACAGTCTAGCTTTGAATTCTCTGTTGACGCCAATATCTAGCAGCTGGAGTTCTTTTGTCAATCCACCCGGAATGACGGCGAGCATAGAATTAGTGTGCTAAATCGAGCTCAACAGAAATGAAACCCCGTTTTATATATCCCAGCATTCACCGCGCACTACTACTTCTACCTGGGAATTGGAGTCGGCGCCTGCTTGCCGTAGTTGCGAGACCTGTTGCGGCTCAATATTGATCCATATATAATAAATATATACATAAATATATAGTTCGGAGTCTAGATGAACGACGGCGAGCACTGAATTAGAGTGCTTGCCATCATTCTGGCTGCTTACAGTAGTTACGACTCAATATTGATCCATATATATTGTGCATCAGATTATAAGGCGCATGGTCAGCTTTTGAAAAAATTGAAGTCTCTTAGGCGCACCTCATCGTGTGGAAAATTAGGTACATTTTCTTAAGTCACAAATAATAGTAAGATACATGCTAATATTTAAAATGTTAAAACACACGTATTATGTTTTCGGTAGGGCATAATACAAATGTTTCCAGTTACACACGTTTCCAGATGCCCCATGTGGGTTAAATACTTTACTGAAAGGTATTTTTGTTGACTGTAAATATAAAAGATTGTCAAAATGAAAATGCACCCGGTCAACTGTTAATTCACATTTTGTCAGGGATAGACAAGCGATCTTCCTTTTGCAACTGATTTGAATCAACCAGTGTTAGGTTGAAATTAAACATCCTTACATGGTAGCCAGACGTCATTGAAATGGCTATGTTCAATAAGGCCGTGATTGGTCAGAGTTCCGGTTTCTGATCTTTGTAGCCATGTTTGAGTACACCTCGAGACCACTAAGATAATCACATTGTTGTTATCAGTTGACCACACAAAATACAGAATGAAAGGACTCTGCGTATTTGCAAAACAATCTTTTCATTCAGCATTTCATCATTGGTTGTGAACCTTTGAGTTTGCTTATCACAAGGGACCGTGTAGACAGCACCAGATTAAGCATTTCCGGTGAAAAGGAGAGCTGTTATAACAGTTTCCATCGTCAATGTGTTAAAAGCAGAAGGCATGCAATCTGCAAATGTTCATGCAATTTTATTCTGTTTTCAAGATTTAAAAGGTATCAAACTGTTTTGCTTTTCAGGAATAAGAACAACATTTGTCCAGCTAACACTGCAGGCTACATCTATTTAAACAAAAGGTAAATTTGAATGTTCTCCTATGTTATTATCACTGTCCATTTACATCCCAATCACAAGTCAACATGTAACCTTATAACTGACGCACAACACTGTGTGGGGAAGGGTGCCGTTATCTCAAATGCAGGACTTTGACTTGTTGGGAACACATGTTAATACGTCGACGGGTACTCTGGTTGCCTCGCAAATGCCAAAAATATGCATAGTAGGCTGATTGGACACAAATTGCCCCTAGGTATGAGTGTGAGCGCAAAAATTGTTTGTCTCATTGTATCCTGCAATTGGCCGTGACTGGACGTTTGGTCGCTGGTCTTTTGGTCGCCAGTCTTTTGGTCGCCGGTCAAATGTACTTAGATATGAAACAGTACTTAGATATTAAACAGTACTTAGATATTAAACAGTACTTAGATATTAAACAGTACTTAGATATTAAACCGTACTTATATATTAAACAGTACTTGGATATTAAACAGTACGTAGATATTAAACAGTACTTAGATATTAAACAGTACGTAGATAATAAACAGTACTTACATATTAAACAGTACTTACATATTTAACAGTACTTAGATATTAAACAGTACGTAGATAATAAACAGTACTTACATATTAAACAGTACTTACATATTAAACAGTACTTAGATATTAAACTCTCTTAGATATTAGACTCTCTCATGAATATAATTTTGAGAGCTGGTTTCAACAGTAAACTCTCTGTCACCATTTGACCGGCGACCAAGAGACCAGCGACCAAACATCCGAGCCCCGCGATTGGCTGGCCACCAATTCAAGGTGTCCCCGCCTCTGGCCCATAGTCAGCTGGGATATGCTCCAGCACCCCCGCGACCCTAGTCAGGATAAAGATGCGCAGAAAATGAGATTCACATTTGTATGCTTGTCCTAAATGAATGTAGTTTGTTGTGTGTTTGTCAGTGTCCTTCTGAACAACTCCAGCAACAGACGGATAGCCTTCATTTTAGCCACTGCCTTAAGGACAACTCTGTTTACACCCTAACCACGGATCGGTGGTGTCAGATAGGAGTTCAGGTTTAGAAAAATACAGTATGTCAGATCACTGCACGTGACAAGCCTGCGGTAATGCAAAACGCTCTTTGTTCGACTTACACATTACAGTATGTAGTATATTATGTAGCGCAGTCCTTAAGACCCACGTAAAGTGTTTCCTGCACCGCTGAAAGATGACATCAAGTGTAATATTAAACTCAGTCATGATCTGAACCGTACTGATTCACGGTCGTTCAGTGTGACTCGTGAAATGAACTAGGCTAGCTAGTATTCGCTGAATAGACTGTCAAACATCCCGTAATTTGCTAAAAGAGCTAACAGTCTGCTTACAGTGGAAATGCACGGCCCGACACTGGCTTACGCCATTCGACGGTGGCCAGGAATGATCCGGCCGAGGTTAATAATAAATCAATTGGGTGGGGTACAAAAATAATAGCCAACAAAGGTAATTGCAGAGTTTAAGGTAACTATTTGGAGCGTTACTGTACTCACCACTGAAATCAGCTTCTGTGCTCCTGTGTAAAACAACTGCACTGCCACTAAATCTGAGCATGCGCCTTAAGGAACGTTCTACTGGAAGAAAGGTTGCGTAGTAAACTGCACACACTTCCCGAATTTGTGCACTATAGTACACTCTTTGATTCTCGCTCCTCTGTTTGCTGCTATCTCTCCCTTTCTCTCCCTCTCCCTCTCTCTCTTCCCCCCTCTCTCTTCTGTTTGCTTCGCTCTCTCACTCTCTCTTTCTCTCTCTCCTCTGATTGCTTCTCTCTCTCTCTCTCCTCTGATTGCTTCTCTCTCTCTCTCTCTCTCTCTCTCTCTCTCTCTCTCTCTCTCTCTCTCTCTCCTCTCTCCTCTCTCTCTCTCTCTCTCTCTCTCTCTCTCTCTCTCTCTCTCTCTCTCTCTCTCTCTCTCTCTCTCTCCCCCAACCGCCGCTCTCTCTCTCCCCCCGACCGCCGCCGCTCTCTCTCCCCCCGACCGCCGCCGCTCTCTCTCCCCCGACCGCCGCCGCTCTCTCTCTCCCCCTGACCGCCGCCACTCTCTCTCCCTCCTCTTCTTCTCCTCCCTCTCGCCCCGATTGATTTTGCCTATAGTAGTCTACATTAAAGTAGTATCCCTGTATTTTCTATAACTCTAAGTCAAATCAGAGCAATATTAATATAATGCTGAGATAGTGTACTGTTATTTGTTAAAAGATGTGAAAATATGAAAGGATGGTAAGGGTTTACTATATAAATAAATAAGATATACTGTCATTTGGACGGTTACCGGCTAAATAGCCCCTGCGACTATTTGACGGGTTACCGGCAACGGAGCCACTGCCATTGTATATAGGCCTGGTGGATGAGTGGTTCGAGCGTCAGCCGCAGGGGAGGACCTGGGTTCAAATCCAGGTCCAACAATTCAGGGTCTCCCTCGCCTCTGGTCGGAAGTCAGCTGGAATGGGCTCCAGCACCCCGGCGACCCTAGTGAGGATAAAGCGGTTCAGTAAATAAGATGAGATAAATAATAAGCACAGCTCCTGACTTGCATTATATTTATTATACTACATTGCCCTTCGCACGTCAGTAATTACCATGTAGCTATTCGTTTATTTCAACAGAGGGCAGCAAAGGTCTATTTTTTTTATCTTGAACGTGTCAAGTATTTAGTTACTATGTATTCATTTTAATAAAGTGTGAGAAAAAATATTAAAATCGCTTCTGTGTGCATTTTTTTATTAAATTGTATTATTATTATTATTATTATTATTATTATTATTATTATTATTATGAGGGACTGGGTCTTTGAAATTTCTACTGATTTGATAATTTTAACCAAAATCTTGAATTTAAACATGGACGTTGAATACGTGGACATGTAAACTGGTGTGAATTTGCGAAAACGAGCTATGTATTTGGCCTTTTTCTTTTGAGGGTAATCTCAATCATGGGTATTCATGAACGATCGCCCTGCCCCCGCCTATAAATAGGAGACGCACCCCTCTACACTTCTGACTCCATTGACGCCAAGATGAGCTACGGACCTGAAGTCTTCTCCTCTTCCTCTTACCGAAGAATGTTCGGGGAATCTCCCCGCTATGCGTCCTCTCCATCCCGGACCGCCATGAGCGTGTCCTCGCGGAGTGGCTACCGATCCTCCTCGGCATCCCGGAGCAACATTTTGCCCTCGGGGGGTTACACCCGAAAGTCTGGGCGCACCTACTCGTCCATGCCTCTGGAGACATTCGACCTGGCACAAAGTAGCGCCCTCAACAATGAGTTTAAAATTGTCCGTACTAATGAAAAGGAGCAAATGCAAGGTCTTAATGACCGCTTTGCCATGTTCATCGAGAAAGTGCGCAACTTGGAGCAGCATAACAAAGTGTTGGAGACAGAGCTGGTGGCCCTGCGTCAAAAACAGGCAGAACCGTCCCGTCTTGCCGAGCTGTACCAACAGGAGATCCGTGAATTGCGATCCCAGCTGGACGAGCTGAATGGAGAGAAGTCCCAGCTACTTATCGAGAGAGATAGTATCGACGATGACCTCCAGAAGCTCAGGGGGAAATATGAAGAGGAGTTCCGTGCTCGAGAGGAGGCAGAGGCTACTCTCAAGGCTTTCAAGAAAGATGTGGAGGATGCCACCATGGTACGCATGGACCTGGAAAAGAAGGTTGAATCTCTGCTGGATGAAATCAACTTCCTGAGGAAGGTGCACGATGAAGAGGTGGCCGAACTCACAGACATGATTCAGGCAGCTCAAGTGTCTGTGGAGATGGAGGTCGCCAAGCCAGACCTGACATCTGCCCTCAAGGAGATCCGAGGTCAGTACGAGTCCATGGCATCCAAGAACATGCAGTCCGCCGAAGAGTGGTACAAGACCAAGTTTGCTGACCTTTCGGAGCAGGCCACTCGTAGCAATGATGCTATTCGTGCAAGCAGGGAGGAAATGAACGAGTTTAGGAGGCAGCTGCAGTCCAAGACTATTGAGATTGAGAGCCTGAGAGGCACTAATGAGTCCCTGGAAAAGCAGCTCCGGGAGATGGAAGACAGGCACGTCGTGGAGATCGGAAATTATCAGGTAATGAATGACATGTCGTACGTAAAATAAGTCAATTTTAGGACAGTAAAATGTACAATTATTTTGCTTAATGTGTAAAATAAGAAGCAGTGTGTTTTGTGGAAAATGAGCTCTGTCCGTGGTCCTGAATTTCCCCTGGGCTATCTCAGCTCAGCATCTGCAAGGGACAACGCCCACGTCCTTATGTCCTCTGTCATCAGCTTGCGAAAAAAAAGCGTACTCATATCCTTTTATATTTGAAATGAACAGAAGAAATGATACACATTAAGATTTTAAGTAATTGCATGTTCCAGAATAGGTCCGAATCAGGTATAAGCTTACTACCTATTTTTGATTTGCTGGAAAACAGATGAGCCTTGCTCCACCTTTGCGTGTCCCCAAACCTGCAGATTTCTTTCACTGCAGATAGGATTTCAATATTTAATGACATCCTGTTAATCTCTTTTTTTTTTAACAGGACGGCATAGCCGAGTTGGAGAATGACCTGAGGGCTACTAAAAGTGAGATGGCTCGTCACTTGAGGGAGTACCAAGATCTGCTGAATGTCAAGATGGCCCTGGATATTGAGATAGCAGCATATCGGTGGGAGACTTCACACCATGGTCTACCATTTTCTTACAATTTCTGACCATCTGTTAAACTCTTCTTAATGTTATTGTCTGCAGAAAACTGCTGGAGGGCGAGGAGACCCGCATAGGGTCTGGAATGGCCTACCCCACCCCATCTATAAGTTCAGGTGGTGGGCAGAGCTACAATTACCAGTCACGCATCTACACCAGCTCTGGCAAGAGCTCCAAGAGGGAAGATAAGGATGAAAGTCACCCACAGAGCAAGGCTGGGGGCAAGGCCACCCATGAGATTTATGAGGAGACAGTGGTGACCACTAAAAAAGTAGAGAAGCAGCAAGACGGTAGTGATTCCTCTACTAATCAAAAAATCTAAGAACCTAGTGTAAATTTGCTAGACTTCTAAACCTTACATGTCTTGCATCTCCCATAACAATTTCTTTTCAATTCACCATACTAAATCAAACCACATATCTTGAATTAACAGCACCGCAGTTACTTAAACTGCTAGTTTGCCTTCTTATAAACATCTTGCATTAATAGGTTTCTTATACATTTAGGAGTACTATAGTACAATTTCAGTGATAGGGGTTTAGTTATTTTTATAGGGATCCTTAAATAATACACGTTCCCAGAGAAAATAATTTTACATCCACGAAAAACAATCACTCCATTCAACGTTATTTTTGTTTATTCTGTCATTCACCTACCAAGAATAGCAAGTTCTTAGGCAGCACATAATATATAAGTACTGTACTGCTTTCTGCTTTCTCACTTGTGCATCACACAGATGTACATAGTACGTCATAAGTGTATAAATACTACAGCACAACTTTAAGAAAAATATGCACTCGACCATGATGCATAGTGAAAGGAAAATTCTTTGAATACAACATACCACCAGTATACTAGAAGATAGAATTAAAAAAGAAAGCACACATTTAATGATCCACAATGAAGACCGGCTTGTGATATTACATAACTGACATAAAATCAGTTTTAAAAAAATTCACCTTGCACAAATGTTCAAATAAATAATGGCACATCAATTAAGGGTGAACATCCTCAAAGGAACACTGCCCTCTCTTACACTACTTATTTAATAGTAATAGTTGTAATCTTTAAATGAGCAAAAAATAAATGTATGTTTAACCATTTTAAAATGGACAGTGTATGTAAACATCATCCTTGCATGGAATCTGCTCCATTGCTCATAAACACATTGATTGCATTTAAGGTTGGCTAATGCCTCCCTTTCCAAAAATTCACATTTGCATAACATCAAGCAAAGTCCTAATTGACAATAATATTTGTCATCATTGAAGGACCTAACCTAATAGACTATAAAATATATTTACTAAAAAAGTTCCAACAAAGAATTCCACACATAAAAGCATTTTGTAATTTACACTTAAATCCAAAAAGCAGATTATGTATAATCCACTTAAATGTAGCTTCATTCCTTACACTTCATTGATAATTAAATCCCATTTTAAGTATACAATCCATCTCACTTGGACACTTAGACTAAACCTTGCAACCTCACTCAAAATAGAGCCAATACATAAGGACCAGTTTGTAATTTGTTTCAAATCTGTCCTTTATCTTTTCAATTTTGGCAATGACAGAATTAAGCATCTGGTTTAGTGTGACCTCAGTAGAAACATGTAAGACCGAGACTCTAGTACTTCACTTTTTGCTTGCTTACTGCCAACATAAACAAAGCAATGTTGTTCTTGTGATATTTGCCATTGTAAACCCGCTCTGACAAGCTGCACTCAAACCTCTATTTGGAAAAAAAAAAATGATAATGCACGGCTGTAGGACAGAATGTTCTGGATTGGTTTGTTTTATCTGTGGCTTTAGAACAAGCAATATGTGAGTATCCTAGTAAGTGTGTATTTGTATCGCTATGCAGTGGCCTATCCTAAAAGACTTCCAGAAGAAAAAGATCACTAGCACATGTAAAATGTCTGTATGATGCATTCCAGAACAACGAAAGCTTTTATAACCATATTGCAAACCAAATAGAATATAATGGTGTCTTACTATCCAACCATTACCACACTGCCAAAAATAAGAAACATGCAGCACTAGTCATGGCACGACATTAACAATATGTCACAAGGTCAATTGCAATTATTAATATTTTGCCATAGAATAAATACTGTAGGATATGAAATGCCTTAAAACACCAGCAGCTTCGTATTTTGCCATTTGTATGGTGAGGCTGAATTTGTTTAGTGGGGCATTGGATCATTATTTGCATTTATTTAGAGCAATTGTGACATTTAAAATTTAGGGATTGAATGTAGTTGCCATGTTATCCTGGTTAGTATTTCAACTTGCTATGTATTGCTGTGAGACACCATATCAATAAAATTTTGACATTATTGACATGCCACAAGATTTTGGTATGGTATTTATGTGAATGAGTGGGTGTAAGTTATAAATTGATAATTTGGAGGGTTCATTATACTCATGGGATTAAATATAAACATGTTTGCACATTGAAAAGTTATGGGGCAGGAATCAACATAATAATTGGTAAAAATGTGCAATCAACTCATTTTGTCCTGTGTACTTGTCCTTATCTGCTCAAAAAAGTCTTGTTTTTAAACCAGTAGAGATATGAGCTGTCTTCTTTTGAGTAAATACCTTTTCTTTCATGAGGCAAAGTGTGAGATGATGGATGATCTCCCGCAATACTGTGTGAGGTCGTTATTAACACAAACCCCTCAACCTCTTCTCATCCTGCTGAAATACAACGCTCTAGACCTTGAGCATCACAGACCCTTCCCTGGTTTTGCTCGTCTATTGGGTCGGACAGCCTTGATAGCCTTGTGGTGCATGTGCAATGCAGGGTGCGGCTCTTCAAAGATTTATACCTCTGCAATGCTCCCAGCCGTTTTACAAAGGCCTCTGAAATGTCCCCATAAAACCTCTGCTGTAAAAGAGCTCTTTCTAATTTTCCTTCAAGTAAGAAGTACACATATACTTTTCAAATCTCATCTACTCAATATCTTCATCATAAACACAGAATACACGCAAGAGTATTAAAATACCCGACAATATGAAGCAGTGGTCTTGTAAAAAATGCAATCTCATATAAAATTGGAATTAGAATTGGGAATAATTGGAGATTCATAGTTGCTGAGAGAGAATGTTGGCGGCCTTTAATTCCACTGCAGTCAGTGTACATTGTACATTGGAGTTGAACCATTATATATATATATATATATATATATATATATATATATATATATATATATATATATATATATATATATATATATATATATATATATATATATATATATATATATATATATATATATATATATATATATATATATATATATATATATATATATATATATATATATATATATATATATATATATATATATATATATATATATATATATATATATATATATATATATATATATATATATATATATATATATATATATATATATATATATATATATATATATATATATATATATATATATATATATATATATATATATATATATATATATATATATATATATATATATATATATATATATATATATATATATACACGTTCTAGTAATGAGCATTTGTAAGACAAAAAAAATACATATCAAACTTTTTTGTATAGTGGTGAACTGATTCAATGCAGTATTGTTATAAGTCATTATCATTTTAATGAAATCCCATTGTTTTAAGCTTTGTATTCCTGCCAGTAAAGAAAGTGTTAATTGGCTGCGGTTGCCTTGGAATCTGTTGCCGGCATCACTTTGCTACGGAAGCCTTAGGGAATGATGTCTTGGGTAGATGGGGAGGTCTGAAGTAAGGCTTGCTGTATTAACACAAACTGTTTAGAAGTACATTGGATATCTAGTAAATATTCATCCTAATAATAGAAAATAAAAAGATGAAAGATAAAATTATATCCTTTTCCTTTCCTGCTAGAAAGCGCTACATCATTTTGAGGCAGACCCTGTGATCTGACTCGTTAATGAAATCATCAAGTTCCTTTTTTTATTGGTCTAATAATAGCAAAGCCATGCAAGCAGGGTGACTGGAAGAAACGATTTTCTTACTCTGTCTCCAGATTTTGAAAAGAGCTTCCCTATGTACTGGATATATTTGTATGGAATTTATTTGGAGTTATAAAACAATCTAGAAAGCATTTTGTTGCAAAATACATTGAAATGTTTTCATGACGCGGAAATAAGACAGTTCTGAAACAGTGCCTCCATTTGTTCCAATTTATTTGTGGACTTCCTGAGTGTGGCTCCTTAAACATAAATTATAATACAAAAAATAGCACTGAATCAACTTCAATTTGAACAATTTCATCTTATGAACACTTTCAACTTATGAACAAGCGATTGGAACATAAATCGTTCCAGTGAGAAATATACAGATACACTATTCATTTTGAGTTTCAAAATCACTACACATAAAGGGAAAAAACATTTTTAGACTGGTGGATTAAGCTGTTGGAAACACAAGCATCATTCACCCGGCCGATTTGATGCTGCTGCTATTGCTGCTGCTATTGCTGCTACTTTATACATAATAGAGAAGCTGAGCTATTCCAGGACTTTCACTTTGTGCTGCAGACTATGACACAGCATTTCAAAACTGAAAAAATATCTCAAACTAAAAAAAGAATATTCGCTCCTGAAATATTGAAAGACAGCCACCTCATGGTGTCTGCATTCACTTGCTTGGTTTCAGTGGGGGCAGGCGCGGGTTCGCTGGTGGCGGTATGATTGTGAGTGTGAATGGTTGTCTGTCCCTTTGCGTGCCTTACGTCTGACTGGCGACCAGTTTAGGGTGTTGTCTACCTTTCTCCCAAAGTCAGCTGGACACGCTACAGCAATCCCTGCAGCCCTTACAAAGATGTGCGGTATGAAAGGTGAATGAATGAATGAATATTGAAAGACTTAATCACTGTCCCAGCTCCTTCTCTAAATTAGCTTCTTGCATTATAATCAGAGATTTTATTATTAGCCCTTTTGTGAAACAATACTACATCACCTTGATCACTAATTTCCTGTGTTTCTGGACAGATGGGAAACTAGGTGAGGTCAGAGTGAGCCGTCGCCTCTCATTAATAATGCTGCTGCAGGTAAAATATAATGAAAACAATTCATAAAGCAATGTAAAATCTATAAAGTTAGAATTTCTTGATAACATTTGACAGTTACTCAGTCAGTGTGGATAGAGCAATGAAAGAAAAAAATCCAAAAACAAAACAATTCCCATTTGCCACTGGTCATTGGGAGACCATAGGAGAATTTTTCTTTGGCTGATAGAAGCTGATTTTCAGGGGAGATGAACCCAGAAGAGCACTACAAATGAGTCAGATTAATTATACCCCAAACCATTAATTTTAAATAAGGGGCAAAAGCAGAGAATGCAGGTCCAAATATCATACAAAGTGCTAATGCAATCCAAATTGGTGAATAAAGATGAAATATCCCCAGGGGCTGTTTTATTGACAAACCTCCACACATTATATAGACTTCAAACAGCCACACATGCAGTGGGCAGCTGGGACGGGGAGCATGGATTGCAGGTGGGGGAGGTGTTAGTAATGCATCTTCCTCTTACACTTTCATCCCTCCTTCCTTTATGTGGACAACACAGCAACACAGGCACCTAAAAAACAAAACAAAAAACAATACAAGAGCCTAATTACAAATTTGGATGTATTCATTCCACAAAGTGATTAACAAGTAATTGGTGTCAAGACTACTAATGAGGCCTTCGACCGTTGTGTTAACCTTTGGTTTTGACGTCTTTGGTTGTTTAAGTTGTCAGCAGACCATATGCTAGAGTAGGGGCAGGCAAACTTTTTGGCCTGGGGGCCACATTGACTTTAAAAATTTGACAGATGGACCGGGTCAGCACAAGATACGATACATATAAAAAACTACATCCGTTAACAGTACATATGAAACATGAAATGAACAAAAGGACTAAAGTATTAACATACTCATCACTTATCATTTAAGCTAAAAGTATAAAGTACAAAGTAACATAAAAAGGAATATATTAAGAAATATTAAATGTAATTTAAAAAAAGATGTAAAACACGAAAAAAAAAAAAAAAATATATATATATATATATATATATATATATATATATATATATATATATATATATATATATATATATATATATAAACATGCTTGGTAGGCTGATTGGAGACAATATGACAGTTGTATATTGTGTATTTATATATATATATATATATATATATATATATATATATATATATATATATATATATATATATATATATATATATATATATATATATATATATATATATATATATATATATATATATATATATATATATATATATATATATATATATATATATATATATATATATATATATATATATATATATATATATATATATATATATAAATACACAATATACAACTGTCATATTGTCTCCAATCAGCCTACCAAGCATGTTTTTGCAATGTGGGAGAAAATCTGAGAACCCAGAGGAAACCCACACAGGCTTAGGGAGAACATGCAAACTCCACACAGGTGGACCAATCTGGATTTGAACCCAGGACTGCAGAGCTGTGAGACCAATATGCTAACCATTCGCGCCAGCGGGCCACCTGAGTGTTATCTTAATTTTACAAATAGTTGTCAGCATCTATTTTGTCCTTAGAGCTTGAAGCAATCATTAGTGATGGGCTGCTGCTGCCGCTGATCCACATCTTTAAAAGTGAGTCATTTAACCTAACCTGCTTGTCATGGGTGACTGCAGAGTAATTGTAAGAAATCATTCATTCGGTGCAATAGTAAAACACATGCATTCCCCTGAAAGAGAAACTGGGATTGTCAAATGTGTTTTAGGGAAGGACTGAATGTAAACACAGTTGTCCATATTTTGTCTGCTTTCATTAATCATTTGTCATGATTGATTGAGGGCTTTTCAGTACTGTGGGCAACTGAGTGGAAACCCCTTCAGACAAAGGTGGATCTACTAATTGCAACAATTTATTATGGGCGTAATGCCCAGCTGTTCCTCTGTATTTGTGACAAAGACAAAGAAATGACAGTCTTTTTTGTGGTATAACATTTTTTCTTTTCTTTTTTTGCAATAGTGATACAAGTTACCACAAATAATCGCTTGCCAATGAATTTCCATGGGATCCCTTAAGGCAAGAAATGTAGAAACTGTTATAATTATGGCTACAAAACGGACCCCCATTTTGTCTTCTCTTTTCCCAATCTTTAGATATGATGGCCATGTATATATAGACAGTGACACAAAATCCATTAAATTTTGATAAATACATAAAATCCTGTCTTTTATTGAATAACTTAAATATACAAATCTTTCATTAACATATGTTTGCAGATTAGGCGATCAGATAATTGAGATATTCTTGATATGTTTATTCCCTCCTGCTTTTCTGCACGGTATTTGTAGATCTCTTCAATAGCTTCTCATCACCAGGACGACAGCATGTGTATCTGCCCTTCCCCTTTCCATCCCTTATCTTCCATCTCTGGACTGCAGTGTGTCTCCACCTTTTGGCAGTGTGCCCAAAGCCTGACATAATGTGTCACTGTACACACATAAACAGCTATTGACCGACTACAAACTACCAAGCTTTCCATTATCTTGACAAGACTATAATTAAAACTGACTTTTGGCCCTTGGGATAGTAATGCAAGAACAAGATTATTTGGTCAACCTTCTGAATGGCCATCTGCTAAAATATTTACCAACCATAATCATGGTAGGAGTGTGAGCAAGCTTTTGAAGTATTTGGTTGCAAGTGAACACCACATAACAGCGCTTAGTAAGATCAATGGGCCCAGATCAGCTATTAATGAATAAGCACTCTAAAAGCTTGTATAGTCAGCCCGGCAGATAGGAAGGTTTTATATTACCAATTTATTTACACAGATAAGTCACAACATTTTGACACAATAATGAGATCCAAAGTAAGAGCTGCAAAAAAAGGAAAAATCTGCCACAACCATTAAATACTACATCAATGATGATGATGTGGCCTGGTGGGCAGGTGGTTAACGCGTCATCTTTACAGTTCCGCAGTTGAGGGTTCATGTATGCTTGGTAGGCTGGTTGGACCCTCTAAAATGCCCCTAGGTATGAGTGTGAGCACGAATGGTTGACCGTCTGCACTGTTTTATAAAAGTATTTTGCTCATTGCATATCTTATCAAGTCTGGAATTTTGAAAAGTTCTCAGTATCTTGCATTACAGTTATGTAACACTATTCCAAAAAAACAACAACAACAGGCTATTTCGGTAAGAATTGAAAAAACAAAGTAAACAAATTTTTGTATTTAATATATATATATATATATATATATATATATATATATATATATATATATATATATATATATATATATATATATATATATATATATATATATATATATATATATATATATATATATATATATATATATATATATATATATATATATATATATATATATATATATATATATATATATATATATATATATATAGTCACCATTTCAGATATTTATTTCTCGTCAACAAACAGTCTGGTCTTAAAAGTTAGGATGCTTTGGCTGTCTAAGCGTGAAATTTCCTCTTTGCATCTTATTGGTTAATGCATGTGCAACCACACGTCTGTCTACCAGAGGAGTCGCTCCCTGAGGACCTTCCCATCAGGCTGCCCAACACCTGCCCCTCCCTCTGGTGACAAGAAATGGTTGGAACAAAGGAAAATACTCTCCACTTGTTTTTCAATTCTTATACATTAGATTCTAATAATTAGAGCCTTCGTTTTAGCATGAAATTAAAAAAATATTAGAGTCCAATCCTGTTTTTAAACTAACATTTTAGCTGTTGTCTCAACTGGCAGCATAATAAGTCTTACATCCATTGTATTCCTTTCCAACTAAAATGAACCAATAACTTCTAATGTAAAGTGTTCAAAGATTAAAAGTCCACAGCACAGTCCGGATTGAATTTGGGGTTTTATTCATACTAATCTTTATCAATCAGTTAATTATCCTGAATGTCCTTCAGGGTGTCCTCTAGGTTAACACAATAGAGACTCCGCCCTGAAAGCAACAAAAATGTGTTATTGATCTCCCCTGGAATACCCAGTGCACCACTGAACGACCTTGAGCAAAATGGTTTCATATATTAACTTTGAAAAAATAATAATGGCTTTGATGGGAACAGTTGAAAAAAAATAGAAACAATGTGACAAAATATTTGTGTCCAAAATGCTCGCACATCAGCATTATCTTCTGAGCAGTGTTGACGTCCAGTCGTCATGCCAGCTTCACGGCCCTCATAATGTAAGTTCTTTTTTTTTTTAATTCATAGTGATTACCACTCACTTAGCGTCCTTGTAAAATGACATTGTAGCCGTCTTTCAAATGTTTGCTTCAGTTACTCCAGTTTCCTCCCACATTCCAAAAACATGCATGTAGACTGATTGGACACACTAAATTGCCCCTAGGTCTGGGTGTGAGTGTGCATGGTTGTCCGTCTCCTTGTGCCCTGCAATTGGCTGGCCACCGACTCAGGGTGAGCCCTGCGATTGGCTGGCCACCGACTCTGGGTGAGCCCTGCCTCTGGCCCAGAGACACCTTGGACTGGCTCCAGCACCCCCCGCAACCCTAATGAGGATAAAGCGATTCAGAAAATGATATGAGAGATGAGATGTAAGGCAATGCGCTAGGTTGCTATCCATAAAGGCAACAGATTCAACAATGTTCGTGCAGGATCCACTTCTTCAGTTAGGTCAGAATTGAATAATGCAAACCCCCTTATATTTCCTCACCCAAAGAGAACAGCCCTTTGCCAGTCACTGCCCTGACTTCACGTCCATTATCATGCTTGGATGCACAATATGCTCCAAGATTGCTTCATGAACACGCATATGCTGAAGCACAAATGCTCCTTTACTATTTCTTGTGAAGAAACTGATAAAATAGGCAGTGATTACAAACAAACTCTTCAGAAAAGAAATCAATTTGGAGGTTGAAACCTTGCTAAATTGCTCTTTTTATACCTCTACTTTTAGAATTTCCTCTTCTCCTGATGTGTGAGGCTACATTCAACATGGCATTGCCCACCTCCTGCTGCCCCACCCTTTGCATCCTCTGAATCCCACCCACTATGCAGCCTCTCCACACGATACTCCTTTTGCTGTATTTGTTACGTCATCTTTTCCTTCCCCTTTTCTTCTACTTGAGCAATTTCAACATCCTCAGAGAGTCACACCTTATGAATTATTTACACCTGCACCACTGAAGGGGACTTCTGCTGCTATGCCTAACCATTTACGTTTCAAAAACATATAGCCGTAGTATTTTCTGAGTTATCACCTTATTCTGCATGTAAGCATTTCTGAGTGTTTCTTCCCACCATGCTTCTAACACCATTAAAATATTAACAATAAACATAATTCACACATAGAAAATTATTCTGAGGGAGAGCGAGAAACCCGAGTTTGATAGTCATCATCTAGATTGAGTGGGAGAGATTTTGGATGGAGATTGACAACGAGTGCCATGAAAAATGTAATAGACAATTAAATGCAAATTGCAAAACCGTACACAAATGAAAAATGAATATGAAACGATTGTGTATAAATTGTGAATTGATCCCCAGTGACCGTCATGCGGCAAACGCATGCTGAGCCACTACTCACAGCTTCAAAATAGAATAGAAAAAAAAGACGGTGTGCCACGCCCTACCCAATGCTCCTATAAGTATTTGCATCTTTACTTACATTTCTGTCCATTTCTACTTAATATAAGTGAAAATATTTTAAAACTCAAAGACATGAGATAGCTACAAATGGTTCAAATTTGATTCAATGCGTGTTGCCTGAACCTATATATTTTATTTTGGATGACTAAATTATATGGAATTAAACATTATACTATAGATCTGAGAGAGAACAGTGGCAGTTCTCTATGTTTTAAGTAAAGCTTTGTGTGTTGGGCGAAACCACACCCTGCACCCTTCTGGAAGAGAAAGAAAGAATAAGCATGTGCAGTGAAGTCATCAGTGAGGTGTGAAGGGGCAGGGTGAACATGTGTCTCTCACATCCTCCCTCACACATTTTATTATTTTCATAAAGAAAACATGAGACATTTTACATACATTTTCATCGAATGATTAATTAATGTTCCATATATAAATGTTTTTACTTGGTCACAATCCAGAATGCTGGATTTTCACAATCAAAAGAAAAATCCAAGTTGTATTTATTAATTATATATATTTATTTATTTTTAATATATTTATCTAAAAATAAATGTACAGCATTATATGCAACTCTAGTATTAGAAGAGAAAAAATAAATGAACACTAAAAAAAGGGTATGCCAGATCTGACCACGCCCTGAATTGCTGATGTTAATGTTCTCCCACATAGCGAACAACCCCCATCCCTCCCCATCTCCATGCACATGAGAACCCCACGACAAAATTATACAACACCCTGCAGTTTTTCTGACAAATATTTTTTTTGGCCCACAGCATGCAGTGTCAACATTTTATTGAGTATATTGTCCTAAAACAGACATAACCAAGGATAACAATTATATTAGAATCTGAAGTGCCCAAATCAAATCCCATTAAGTGTCTTACCCAAGATAATAGAATTTCATACAGCAAAATAAGCCCAGTGTTAAAATAAATCTGATGCTGTACTAAATTGATAAGAGTTACAAATTGCATTATAAAAATACCACAATATCATTGATGTGTCAACCGGACAGGATGATAAAGAACAGTGTTTTGTGAATAAACATGATGACTTGGCTGATTCTCACCTGGGAAATATCTTTTTTTGAAGTGGATGACAGCATTTTTTTTTTCTTTACTGGAAGATGTTTGACATGTTACTAAGGAAGGTCATTGTGTTAGAGCTCTGGGAGAGGGCAGGGTTTATGTGTGGATTAACTGCCCTCACCTGGTAGAAAACGGTACCATACGCCTAATTCAACTTCAAATCTGTCTAGAGCCACGTCGTGGTGTAGATGTAAAATCGCCTGACTGCGGTGCGGGCGGCCTCAGGCTCGATTCCCTATTGTTATAATTGTGAGTGTGTATGGTCATTTGTCTCTTTCTTGGCTGACTGGCGACCAGTCTAGGGTGCAATCTGCCTTTTGCTTGAAGTGATAAATGAGCAATTGATAAGTCATTTCTTTAAATATATCTTTTGAATTAATCGTTTTAAAATCAGTGTTTGGATTTTGAATTCTAATTTAATTTTTAAAATATTTTTATTGCTGGGGGGCCCGGCTGATGAATGGTTAGCGCGTCAGCCTCACCGTGGAGGTACAGGGTTCAAATCTGGGTCAGTTCACCTGTGTAAGGTTTGCATGTTCTCTCTGGGCCTGCGTGGGTTTTCTCCAGGTACTTCGGTTTACTCCCACATTACATAGACATGCATGGTAGGCTCTAAATTGCCCCAGGGTATGAGTGTGAGGTGAAGTTTGTCTCCTTGTGCCCTGTGATTGGGTGGCCACCAATTCAACCTGTCCGCCGGCTTGTGCCTGGAGGCAGCTGAGATAGACCCTAGTGAGGATAAAGCGGTTTAGAAAAATGAAACAAAAATGAAATTTAGCAGTATTTTTCTTTTCTTTTTGTATTGTGGCTGCGACTTTGCCCAAACGTCAGTAACCAATCAGATGGCCACGAAACCTAGCTTTTCTGTAAAATCGCGCATGCGCAGTTCATTTTTAAAATGGCGGCCGTGCAAGGCGGTATGGTCGACGACGTTGAAATGAAGGATATTAAAACAGAACCACCTTTTGAAGCCGTGGTAAACAACAATACTAATGACGGGAAGGCACTTTCTACGTCGTCCGGGCCCGGATCTACTGTTGAAAGTAGTAAACCGGTGGCAGGGGGGCTAGAGGAGAAGCAGACGTTGCTGGCAATTCTGCAATTCCTTGAAAAAAACCAACTGTCTGAGTCTGTCGACATTTTGCGACGTGAAGCTGGATTACCCCTGGAATTGTTCGACTTGAAGCCCGGTGATGCTTCCTCGGGATCTGTAGGTCCAACTGGGACTGTGGAAGGAAGTGGTGTGGAAACTAACGCTCTTCTGAGCCGAGTGACATCCTCCACTGGAGCCCAGGCGCCAGTCAAAGGTACAATAGAAATTAGTACAGAGATGGTTGCTGGACTAAATGATTATCCTCTCTCAAATAATTGCATCCAAGTTTCTATGGGAAAACACATCCTCATATTAGTCCGGTGAATGTACAATTACAGCATATTGACATTAATACGCTAACTTGCCTTTCAGTTCCTCCTGCAGAAGACCAGCCAGATGTGAGTGTGGTATTGTCTGCTTATAGCCAGCAGGGAGACCCAGCACTCTATGAGGTTTATTATAGTGGCTTAAAAAAGTTTATAGAAACAGTTTTGGACTGTCACAGAGCAGAACTGTCCCAAGTTTTCTATCCACTGTTTGTACACATGTACCTGGAACTGGTATACAACAACCATGAGAATGTGGCCAAGGCATTTTTTCAAAAGTGAGTTTCCTTGAAAACATTGTCTTTGTCTGCTTGCTTGCAATTTTACTAGTATCATTCTACTTCTCAGATTCAGCGGGGATCAAGAGTGTTATTACAGGGATGACCTTCAAATATTGTCAGGTTTGACCAAAAAGGAGCACATGAGAGGCAATGAGACTCTGCTGGACTTCCGTACCAGCAAGTTTGTCCTGCGCATCTCCCGTGATTCATATCAATTGCTCAAAAGGCACTTACAAGAGCGTCAGAACAACCAGATCTGGAACATTATCCAGGAGCACCTTTACATCGACATATTTGATGGCATGCCACGTAGCAAGAGCCAGATCGATGCCATGTCTGGTAGTTTGGCTGGAGAGGGCAAAAGAGAAGCCAATAAGGCAAAGGTTAGTTTGCTGTGGAACATGCACTCCTTATTAGGGCTCGTCGATATGGCCTAATAATCAACAAACAAAAAAGACAACTAACAATTTCAGCACTTTAAAGTGCAGCTGACTAAAGCTGCAACGGTCAAATTTGATATAGTTTAAGAAAAAAATCCATATATATGCCTAATCTGATTGTAAACTGCATCTTTTTGTGTGTTAGAAAAATATAGACTATTTGCATAGAGATTTGTGGCACATAACATTTGGTTGATTACAAATCTATTGATTAGGTAACCAAATTATCAATTGTGCATCCTTGGTAGGCAGCATCAAATAAAGAGAGCCTTACACTACAAACCCTATACTTAAAAAAAAACCTCACTACATTTACAAAGAAGATTAATTAAAATCCGCATTGACATCTATGCTTACAGCAGGAAAAAAACTCTTAAAAATGAACGGAGCTTTTGTACCAGTCTGTAAATTCACAGGTGTCACTTTTATTTGCCTCCTAGGTCTATTATGGATTGCTTAAAGAACCTGAAATAGAACTGCCACTTGATGATGAGGATGAGGAAGCAGAAAATGAGGAAGGTAAACCCAAGAAGAAGAAACCCAAAAAGGATAGCATGGGCTCAAAGAGCAAGAAGCAGGATCCCAATGCACCATCACAAACAAGGTCAAAATGACATTTTTTTCATTTAAAACAATTTTGGAATTGAAGTCTAACTATCCTAAAAACTGCTGTGTTTATCAGGATACCTCTTACGGAACTAAAAGACTCCGACAAACTCGACAAGATCATGTACATGAAAGAGGCCACCAAGAGGATCCGTCTGGGACCAGATAACCTCCCGTCCATTTGCTTCTACTCTTTTCTCAATGCATACCAGGTCTGAACCCATACTCACTTTTTCCATTGGTGTTTAAGTGGTGTACATGTGAACTGAATTATTGTATTGTGATTTTTCTTCATGTTTCCCTTGTGCGCGTAGGGTTTAACTGCTGTGGACTTCACAGATGACTCCAGTTTGATTGCAGGCGGCTTCGCTGACTCATCTGTTAGAGTGTGGAGCGTCACGCCAAAAAAGCTACGCAAAGTCAAGTCAGCAGCAGGTAAATACCAATCCTGAGTGAAACACCAGTGCAATCAACAAAAGCAGAACATTTCATAAATAACTACAATCTTCTGGGTCCTAATGGCGATTTTGGGGCTGGGGGACATTATTCCATACTTTTCATGATGTAACCAGTCAACCAATATTTTGTGCCCTACACCTAATTTGGTCCTTCTTTTTCCCAAAGACTTAAATCTGATTGATAAAGAGTCAGATGATGTGCTGGAGAGAATCATGGATGAAAAGACAGCCAGTGAATCCAAGATCCTGTACGGGCACAGCGGTCCTGTTTATGGTATCAGCTTTAGTCCAGACAGGTAATTAAACTGCACTTTACTGCTTCACTACATGTATGCGAGGAATATACTAACAAATGACATGCATTTGTAGGAACTATTTGCTGTCAAGCTCTGAAGATGGCACCGTGAGGCTGTGGAGTCTCCAAACCTTTACCTGTCTGGTGGGTTACAAAGGTCATAACTACCCAGTGTGGGACACCCAGTTTTCTCCTCATGGGTACTATTTTGTCTCTGGGGGACATGACAGAATTGCCCGGTAAGAATAGGGATTTTTTAAATCTATTTATTTATTGCTTCACAAATTTTCAAGACTGTTGTGTATCACAGACCCACCTGTTATGTGCTTAGAAAAATGTTTAACATGGTAGTATAAACCCACTCGACACTTGAAAATCATACGCCATCCAGAGTAAAATTATACTTTGCTCTATCATTATTCGGCATCCTGCCTTACATTTTTATTTTTATAAGGGTAAATAACCTTAGTTGAAGGCAATCACCATGTCAGATACACAGAAGTTTCCCCATAAAAGTTTTCACTGTCTTCTTATCAACTATCTCTCTCCTTCAGTGTATGGGTTACAGACCACTATCAGCCTTTGCGCATGTTTGCCGGCCATCTGGCAGACATCACTTGCACCCGCTTCCACCCAAACTCTAACTACGTGGCAACAGGATCATCTGACCGTACGATCCGGCTCTGGGATGTTCTGAATGGGAATTGTGTCCGGATCTTCACTGGACACAAGGTAAAAAAAATTAAAACACGTTAATTGTTCACAACTCCAACAAAGGGCCGGAAGAAAGTCTGAACACTTTGTACTGTCTCTTCCAGGGTCCTATCCATGCTCTGTCATTCTCTCCCAATGGGAAGTTTTTGGCTTCCGGTGCAACTGATGGCAGAGTTCTTCTTTGGGACATTGGTCACGGACTAATGATTGGGGAGCTCAAAGGCCATACAGACACAGTCTACTCTCTGAAGTTCAGCAGAGATGGTGAAATTCTGGCTTCTGGTGAGTGATTTGTAGACCTTGTAACCCACTCCACTTGTTAATGAAAATGTTGTTTTGTAATGAACACCTGGATAGCTTTCATGGAGTTGGTTCAAAGCCAACTTGTAAAACCCAGTTTGAGCCTGCTCCCAAAAGGCCTTAAAAAAACAACATATTCAAAGTAATTGGGTAAAATGGCATGTCATTTGTGCAGTGTGGCTGTTAAGCTCTTTTCAGGATTGACTCGTTTTTTTGTACTTAATACAAGTGGTATTCATACAGCAATCTCTCAAATATTGCGGTTAATGTAGACCAGGCATGACCGCGATAATTGAAAAATAGCAAAATAGGGTCACCCCTATTAAAAATATATATATTTATTTTTTTAATTCATTGCTGAGTCTTAGTAGCAAGCGACTTTTTTTTGAGTTTCAGCGTGGATTTTCACTTTTAGTTAATTTGTGATAGTTGAGGGATTACTGTATACACAGTGTAGCTAAACAATAAACACTTACCTCTTCAAGTGTCTTGTCTTTCAGGTTCTATGGATAACACAGTTCGTTTATGGGATGCCACGAAAGCATTCGATGATTTGGAGACAGATGATTTCACCGCAACTACAGGACATATTCATTTACAAGATAACTCGCAGGAACTTTTACTTGGTTGCTACACAACTAAATCCTCTCCAGTCCTACACCTTCACTTCACCCGCAGAAATCTACTATTGGCAGCAGGGGCTTACAATCCATAAAACCTTTCATTGGGGTGAGATTAAAATAAAAAAAATAACAAGTGACTGATATTTTGGACAATGTGAACAGCTGTAATGATAATGTATGTAATATTTTTTCCATTCTTAGATTCAACTGTTGTGACCAAAATTCACTTATTGGCTACCATTGACAGTGGCTGAAAATGGCAGCCAATGAGTTTGTGTCCTACATTGGTACCTTTGTAATGGAAAATAATGTTATATGTAATTACAAGTAAAGCTTTACACGAAGCTCCAACATTTGTATTATAGTGATTTTATAATTAAACATGTAAATAAAACAGTTTTTTTCATGTTTTGGGCATAATTCATCTTTATTGTTTACAAAGGAAAACAAACAGTTTATTCCAATCACATCCTGCTTCCTTCACTACCAGCAAGTAGAAATCAAATTGTACATCTGCAAATGAGACAAACATCATACAGTTCAATGATACAAAATAGTATTTTTGCACAATTCCATTTTCTGAAAGGAAAAGTATACTTACATTACTTTTCAGTGACAGCAGCTTGTTTCTTGGGTTTTAATTTGAAGAAAAGGGCAATTGCTGCTATGCTGGCATATGTGGCCAAAACACACTGCGAGAAGAGGTCCATATATTTTATTTAATGTGAGTAAAAATAATAGCCATCCAATCCATTACTAACTATGAGTCAAATTAAATTATTATTTGGATATGGAGAGCAAGTAACCTTAACTTACATTTCTCCTGCCGACCATGGTGTACGAATTGAAATACTTGGCAAACCCAGTAAATTGGTGCTGGGATCCTGCGTCATGACCTCCCATGATGGTTTGTGAGTCTATTAGATGGAGGGGAGGATCACTCAGTTATACCATTCTTCATTCATCATTAACATCACACCTCAGAACGAAACATATATTAGCCTTTTGACTTGAATGTCATTGGTGCACTATTGACAACACTTCTTTGTCAGGAAATTAACGTATTCAATGTCTGCCATTCTGCCACAAAACGGAATTCCAGCAAGTAATGTCTATTCAAATCAATAGAACATCCAGTCTGACATTGGAGAGTTGGGATAGTCAGTGTTCAGTTGTTAGCATGAGCTAAAACTTAGCTAGTGAATGTATTACCACGCCATAAACTTGTTCTAAGTTAATATTTGCAATGCATAATATAAATGAAAGTATATGCACTATTAATGCCATCTTAAAATAGAATACCACCAAAATCAAATGACACTCTTACCTGAAGACCTTGGAAAATACTAGCTTAAGCGAATCTCGTGCCCTTCAACGGAGGCCCTATTGCGAGAATTGAAAGGAAGTCCCACCTCCTCCAGTCGATAAATTCCTTGATAGCGCATATTTAGATAGCTAGATGCATGGTGCTCTCTGTAAGTCATCAGGCATGGTCTTTACAATTTGTTGGCCATCTTGTGTCAGTGCCATTTGGTCTAAAATAAATGGCCAGTGATGCGTGTTTTTGAAATAGTAAAAAGCGTCCGAGATACAATATACCCTATACTTACCATTATTATAAATTTTTAACATGCCCTCCTGAATCACTACTGAGTTAATATAGTTAAGTATAAATGAAACAGTTAGCAACATTGAGAGTGTTTTAGTGCAGAAAACCACTTTATACTTAGGTTCGCTCCAAAAGAGAATTCTACTTCTTTAAGGTGGCCGACTTAAATCCGCCAACCCCCAATATGACGTCTGTGGTTAAATACTTGGTCACGATTGGTCTAGAATATCATTTTCCCGGGAAAAGAATCAAACAAGGTCACTGAATGGTCAGATGAAGTTTCAATCATTCTTACTTGATTTTGATTCGACAGTCTTTGATCCACCTAACCTCGATGTTCTTCCGATACACGGCCATGGCGTTCTGACCAACACGTGAGATTTTAACGCTACGATCTCTTTTTTTCTTTGGGGAAAGTTCATCTTATGACTTGTAAGATCATGTTTAAATTTGTTTGAATACACGCGGACGATGATCTTACGTTAAATGTTAGCCCGGATCGCTTTTCCACGTGTTGACGGAACTCGTCGTATGAGTAGTCCTGCACATTAACAGATAGTCACATAAAATACATCAAATTTAAACCCAATGAAATGTTTCCCCAATTATCTAATTCTGTTAAAATCTTTATAATCTTAGAAATTATATGCTTCACCCTATTGTGTGTAGCTTTTTCCACATGATTAATTTGGGTTTCTGTAGGACTGAGTATCAAATAACTTCTAAATTTCGAGTTTAAATTCGAAAATTCTTTATTTTTGTTTTCTTAGAAAACACAAATACTACAAATAATATGGATTTTGTGGAGAAAGACTTCCCCCGAGGGGGCGCAGATAAGAAAACTTCTGAGAGCAAAATAAGAACCCCGATTGGGGTGGACAATCTTTTCCAGGTATTGTTGACTTTCCTTATCCCACTTTTCCATCTGTTTGTAAATTGGTTTAAACCTGTCTAAAAGTATATATGTTTTTTTTTAGTCAAATGATGTAGAAGCCCCTAAGAAAAGGAAGTTCTTTCCAAAAGATGACCGCAAGGAAGCCAAGAAGCAAAAGACCATTGAGAAGAGTGAAGATGTCTGTATTTTCAATGCCCCTCCAGAGCATGTGCAAATACTACATCTTAAGGTAAAAAAAAAAAAAAAAAAAACGGAAATTAAGAAAACCACACGCATTAGAAAAGACACTATATAATTATGAAATACCTTGAAAGACTAATCAAGAATTAGTGGATTTACTCACTTTGCCGCATTTGTCAGACAAAAAATGATGACTGAATCGAGGATTTGGCTTATATGTGCATAAAAAGACAACATGCAGGAAACTGCAAGGACCATAATGCCATTCTTAAGATTTTCCCTTCTAAGTAACACGATTGTACACCCTTATTAAATCCATGAAAATGACGTGGAAATTGTGAATCAGAGGCCGGCTTATACGTGAGAAATTGCAAAACTTAACAATTTTAAGGCAATTTGGCTTATATGTGAGTAAATACGGTAGCTCTTATAGGTTCCTCACAGGTATGTGCTTGGTATTGGGATGGAAAAGTGTGCTTGGCTACCTGGAAGGGGGCCCATGAAAGTTTGATTCTTTTTTTTCTTCCTTGTTTTTCATTTCAAATTAACTGTAACCTGCCATGAATATTAACCCTACCATGTGCATATTTATACATCATTTTGCAACACTGGAGTTCACTATCAAAGGGGTAACATGGTTATAAATTTGCACTTGCAATGGGTGGTAATCGTTTCCTTTCCTCGCAGGAATTAAAAGAAGGCATGTTGCTACTGGGTTGTGTGAAAGAGGTGTCAAACTTTGACGTGAGGGTTGGTCTACCTGGTGGTCTGCAAGGATTCCTGAGCATCAGGGACATCTGTGATTCTTACACCAAGATGCTTACTGAACATTTGGATTCAAGTCACAGTGAGGTAGGTATCCTATTGTGGCCAGTTTGACTTGACCAAGGTGCTTATAGATGTTTTTTTCCCTCCAGGATATTTCTACCCTGCCACAACTCTTCAATTGTGGCATGATTTTGAGGTGTATAATTACCAAATTGGACACTTCCAAGAAAGCCGCTGTGAACATACAAGTCTCAATTAATCCCAAACTGGTTAACAAGGCTCTCAAAATAAATGCTCTGAAAGTTGGCATGGTAAGCCAGAAATCGCCACATCTTAGCCACAGAAACTTTCACTAATCTGATGTTGTTGGTTCTCCCAGGTATTAAGTGGATGTGTTGAGAGCCTTCAAGAACATGGCTGCTTAGTGGACATTGGTATCGAGGGAACCAAGGCCTTCCTGCTTCAAACGACTGGTAAACGTAACCCGAACAGTATCAATGGTAATAAAAACTTGATTTATTATTAGTTTGCTGTTTCTCGCCAGGTCTCCTTTAACATACAAAAGCTTAATTTTCTCTCCTAGTGTTAAAAGTGGGAGAGTACGTCACCTGTCAAATAAAAGAAGTGAAGAATGATGGACATTTATTGCGCCTTGATATGAACCCCTTGGTTATTGGCAAAGCTCGTGCTGAATCTCAACAAGGATGGAACTTGACTAACCTTCTTCCAGGACTTCTTGTTGAAGCAACAATCAAACAGGTAGCGCAGGCAACGTTTTCCTCATGTCGCATTTCTATCGAAATGACACTTGATTTATTTCTTTGTAAAAACAAATTGGTGTCAAGTGAGCGTTTCTCCAATAACGAAACATCATGACTCATTACAGGTGACCAAACACGGACTGCTCGTGAGCTTTCTCTCGTCATTCAATGGTCAGGTAGACTTTCTTCACATGGAAAGAGAGATGACTTACAATGTGGGAAAAAAGGTAATGTCTACTTTATCAGTGTTAATGTGAAAAATAGAACATATAGGTACTAAAAGTTAAAAAAAAAAAATTATCTCTAGAAGAAATTGCCATTGTTCCCTAGCATTCACATTTTTGGCTGCTAGTTTTCTAACAACAGACTGTAGATGGAGTGAATGTGATCAGATAGAAATAAATGTGTTCATCAAGAGTCACATACCCCGAGTGATGTGAATTTCTATGTCATTGTAGGTTCTGGCCCGTGTGCTGTACATGGAGCCATCAACCGGTTTAGTAGGATTAAGTCTGCGTGGCTACTTAGTTCAGTCTGGAACTAGAATCAATACCCTGCCTGCCAGCGGCAATATCAACCGTAAAGTGGTGGAGAAGTGCCAGATTACCACTTTGCACCCAAAGTCTGGAGCTATGTTGAAAATGCCCGACAAAACCCTGGCATTTGTAAATGTGAGAATGAGCATTCTGTTGCCATATCCTGTGTGGTATTCAGGGAAGAAAAACCTGAGATTACCTAATACACCTGGATTTTGTTTCCCCTGACAGAATAAATATATGCAACAATTTTATGACATACAATTACGTGCCATACCCGAGACCAGTTGCAGGATAATTGTCTTCAGCACCATGGACCAAATTCATTTTGCAACACTACACAGGTAAGTGTAAATTTGTATATATTTTTTTCACCATCACGCCTTACCAACAGCCATCCAACCAATTTTAACCCTTTTTCAGGGATATCATTATGAAACCCTGCCTTGGAAACAGCGATCTTCGGGTTGGTCAAATTGTACAGGTATGTGCTAAATATGGAATACAGGATAATGTAGGGATCTTAAATTACACAGTAGCCTACTTTCATTACCTGACATGGATGATTGGAAGAAATGTCTACAGTGATGATTCAACAGATCATTAGAGTGAAGATTGTGTGATAGATTTGAGGCTAGTGTTATATTCAACTTGTGGACAGTTTTTTTTTTTAAATAAATCTCAAAATGTAAAATATACTCATTTCAAATATCTACAAAACCTGTAGTACACTAAAGAATGATTCATCCTAGGTTCATTTGAAACATTTAGAATATTTGAACTCTTGAGAAAAAATCTAGTGTTATCGGCATGGTTGTGAATCCTAGAGACATCTTTATTCTCTGTATTACAAATTGACGGGGATTTAGGTGAAGTGCATTTTTATATTACTTAAATTTAATGTTCTGTGTTTTAGTCTATCACTACTAATTCTTTAATGTCTGTCCTTAAAAGGGTACGGTGTCCGTCCTACTGAATCATGGTATGATGGTAAATCTGCCCAAGCAAATTCAAGGAATGGTGCCTTTTACCCACTTATCTGACATCGTCTTGGAGAACCCTGAGGAAAAGTATTCAGAGGGCATGAAAGTTGAATGTCGGGTCAGTACAAATTTCAAGAACCTCCTGTTGGTTGGATTTGCCATCTTTCAAAACATGTTTGTGTTATTCTCCTTTCTTTACACAGGTGTTGTCAATCAATGGCGACACGCAGAGGGTGGCTTTGACCCTAAAGAAGACCCTTATAAAAAGCACCTTGCCATTATTCAGAAGCTATGACGATGCATGTGTTGGAATGGTTTCTCATGGCTACATTGTTTCCATCATCTCCTCCGGCTGCCTCGTCCGATTCTACAATGATGTTAGGGGCCTGGTGCCAATCGGTGAGCTCGGCTCTGAAGACGTCCTTAACCCTACGGGACTCTTTAGCATTGGTCAGGTGAAGAGAGCTTTAAATACAAATGTATACGTCTACTTTGCTTCCTTGATCAGTACAAAAGTATGTTAGATCTGTTAACATTTCTTGTTAAAATGGAACCTAATGTAAACCGGCTCTTTAGTTGGACCGCTAGAGGAAAAAAGGGGAATAAATGTCCGTCTCATTTTCTGAAGGTGGTGAAGGCAAGGGTTCTAGATTGTGATCCGGTGAAGCAAACTATGTTGCTGTCATTTAAAGCTGACCCTGCGGAACTCATCGAAGAAACTAAAGTCCAGTTTAAGCTGGGAAAGGTATGTTAAAGTTCAATCAGCCACTGGTGGTTTTGCAATTTATCATTCTTTTAAAAAATCATGCATGTCAATTTTGTTACAACGCTCTACACCACGTGTTTATCTTTTCAGTTCCTGTCTTTTTAGTTTATCCTATCGATCCTTATCCTTATGGCACTGCGGCTTTGCATCCAATTGCAATTACATTGTCTGTCTTATCCAAAATTCCAAATTATTTATTTTATGACAAGTATTCCTTTGTTTAATATCCACACATCGTTTTAGCATACTTGTTGAAAAACATTTCTTTATTCAAAAGAAAATTCAGCAAGAGAGACCACATATTGTTGAGTATATATATTTTTTCAGCGAGAGAGAAACCCCGACCTGAACCCAAAGTGTTGTAAAATTTTAGGCCCGACCCGACTGTCGGGTTTGGGCTCAGGCTCAAAATATCACCTCAAGTCGGATAAAATTCAACTTGAGTGGATTGGGCAACAGATTAAAAAAGACAATAAACGACAGTAAACATGAAGCACTTGTTGTAACAAAACAAAAATTCAAATGTATCATCAAATACATTTAATTTAAAATAATTTAAAGTAATTAGTCGTAAAAAAAAAAACCCTTTTTCTGCTTAATAGTATATGTGTACTCTTTTTGTTATAGAAATTGGACGCCGTGATCATTGCGAAGTCTACCATGTATCTAGAAGTGGTCATTCTTCCTAAAGAGGTGCATGCCATCCTACCTATAGAGCACCTGTCTGATCTGATGTCTCACTGCCGGATGTTGTCGGAGGCCCTGCAGGAGGGAGACACCATTTCAAACCTCGTCTGTGTTTTTCAAGATAAGAAAAGACTTGTATCCTAGTTATAATTGGACCTAAAAATACAATGCATACACTCAAACACAAATAACTTGTTGAAGACATTTGCTAACTAATGGCTTTCCTTTCTTTTACTGCTCTTCATTTTGTAACAGGCCGAGAGTTACCTTTTTTTCCTTAGCAGTTTCTCCCATAGACTCTCACAAAGAAACCGGCAGTTATCTGGTCGTTAGAGGAAGGATTAGCTGCTAAGGATATCTCTGAGATTGTAGTTGGAATGCAGATGATTGGTTGGGTCAAGAAGATAATTTCTACCGGCATCTTTGTCGACTTCCCCTACGGCATTGTTGGTTTTGCATCAATTTCTGTGAGTAACGGGAGTCCACAAAGGATCCCCCCCCCCCCCCCAGAACCCCCAACCGCCTCCTCTTTCAGCATCTGTGTATATTGACTATTTTCATTTCCGAAAATTTATAGGCCATATCCGACGGCTTCATTCCGAAAGGCTCAGAGCCCTTCAAGATTGGCCAGACGGTGATTGCTAAAGTGACTAATTTGAATGAGGATAAGAATCATATTTTGGTCACACTGAAAATCTCTGAGGTCACCATGCCAGAAGGAGCTGTCCATAACGGACTCAAGCATGCTGTGCAAGAAAGACGAGCTCTGAGTGAAATGACAGCATTGAGAGGTGGGACTTCATGTTTATTAGAAAATCTTGCGAAGTGTTGTTTTGGTTTTCTGAAGACCTGCTTGCAAAGCATTTGATATTTCATGTCATGACATAATCCAAACCGAAAATAATACACATCCGTCACCACTGGTTTCAACATTCGTAGCTTGAATACATTGTGTTTTTTATATTAAGTACAAAAAAAAATCACGCTGAAACTCGCAAGCGAGTTCTGAATCAGGTGGAATTCGGTCCTAAAGAAGCAATATTTCACCTAGAATTAGAATGGCGCACTAAATATTATAAAAGGCAGTGTAGGACGACATCTTTTTCTCTTTTGTCGCCTGTGAAGAAAGACTACGGCGAGCCAATTCCAGCTTTGTTTGGATTTTGAGTCGTCAATGAAAATCTCTCCTCGGCGTCCTGCGTCATCTAAAGCATCCAATTAGCCCAAGACAAAACGAGACATGATGATAGTAACCAAAAAATTTACCTTGTTACATATGCTAAAGACACAGCACGCCTTTTGCGGCATAAATTTCTCGTGCTATGAAGTCTGTTTTTAATGATTCAACTTTCATCATCATTTTTTCAGACACTGGGCATATTTACAAGCAGTTAGCTGCTCTGACTGTTGGCCAGAGGCTCGAGTTGCTTGTGGGCAGAAAAAAGTGTGGTGATGCTTACTTCGAGTCAGATGAATTGGTTGGTGCCACCATACGGGCCGCTAAAGACCATGTGATGGGTAACTATTTATAAAACCTAAAAATGAAGTTACTTGAAATGTTGAAAGCTGCAGAGAAAAGCCTAGTGTATATTTTAATTATCTCTCTTCCTCTATTTCTTTAGGGATTGAGTTGACCCCAGGACAAAAGGTTGACGCAGTTGTTCTTTATGCTGACATCTTTTCTTCTACTGTCCATGTGTCCCTTCTTCCTAAGTTGGTTGGCAAAACAATAGAGGTAGGGTTTTCTTGTTCATTTATAATTCTAATATACTAAAGAAGAAATTAAAGCCTGGATTTCTTCTACAATTGATTCAACAAGACTGTCATTGCCACTCCTTTGCACATAGTTCACTTTGCACTGTAACCTTTCTAAAGCATGGCTGCATTTGTTTCAGACTGCTTGTGTTCATTAAAAATGGAGACTATAGGGAAATAAGGTCCATGTATTAAGATAAGCATCACCTATTAATGTTGACCGATATATCATAACTGTGAATGAGCATTAATCGTTAATCGCGCTGTGTTTCATTTTGTTTCTTAACAGCTGACGAAAAAGAGCCATCACTTTGGAATTTTGGAACACTACATAGACGATCTAGCTATCATCTCAGTGGGAAACTGTGCTAATCTTACATTCATTCAAACAAAAAAACACCTGAATGAGATCCCCCGTTTTGAGTCAAAACTGCTGTCGACAGGAATTCATTTGTCCGTTGAGGTTGTTGAACCCAACTGCGAGCAATTGCAAGGGTTCCCTCTAGTTTCATGGCAGCATATTCAACCGAAATGGCGGAGCAAAGTTGCACAAGACAAGACGCACATGGACCCTGGCTGCCAATTTGGAGAAATTGTAGAGGGCAAAGTATGTTCAGTGAAGCCTACCAGCATTCAGGTCACACTAAAGGATGGAATGTCAGGCTTTATCCATGTGTCTGAAGTGATGAAGTCTGAAGAAGTGGCAGAAGGATCTTTCCCTACAGCTTCAGTGGAAGTGGGCAGCATGGTCACTTGCAGGGTCATTGGAGGAAAACAAACCACCAGTTATAAGTAACTACTGCTTATTTTGCCTTTCACATAATTGAGAATAATCGGGATATTTGAGTTTCCTGGCTGAACACTAAATATTTTCTTTTAGAGTCCTACCTATTTCCAACCCAAGATGGAGATGCACTCTTCCAGAGCTCACAATAATACCGAGGTAATTTACTGATAAATGTGAAGTTACAATCATCATATTTGATAGGATTTTCATATTTTTGATTCCATCTCACTCATTGACAAGTTGCATTATCTTTTTTCATTAGCAAACTGGATGACAAAATTAAGCTCCCATTGGTTACAGCACAAGAGAAATTGAGAAGTTATAAGGCTGGAAACGAAATAACCTGTTTTGTCTCAAAGGTGGGTAGGGTTTCAGGTTTGCATGAGACATTCTCTACCGCAAAGCCGAACCGAGGTGGGTTTGTGATTTTTCTGCAGTTTAATGCAGAGATGGAGTGTCTGGAGGTCACCTGTGATAATTCAGTCTTTGGGACAGTGGAATTACTAACCCTGATTAGTCATCCTGAAGTGAGTTATCCCAGCACTCTTTATTTATTTTTAACATGTTGATTGTTGAAACTATCCATCCATCTTGCACAGACATAGCTCATAAATTTTGCCATTTCTGTCAATGTGTATACAGTACACCATATAGAATACGGGTAGAGAGAGTGGAAATTCATGTTATAACAAAAAAAACTGTAAAATATGTTGTTTTAATGTAATTGTATTTTTTTCCCCCAAAAAATCTGCGAAGCTCTGCGTCCGCGTTCACTGAAGCGCAAAGTAGCGGGAGAACACAGTATATATATTTTGAACACCACACCATAGAAAGCAGTATGGTTTATAAAATATGAACAACCATAAAATCAGCCAATTATATAATACAAGATAAACCGTAGTTTTATATAAAATACCATCACGCAAAGGAGACCATAGTCCACTTTTGATCGAATCAAATCTAGGGAATAAAATGATCCTGATGAATCAAAATGCTCATAGCATGCCATATAAAACACAAGCTGGGGAAAAACTTTGTCTGCACTGTGCGCTTATATTGCTTAATTTTCCATCTTTTAGGATTACAGCCACCTTGAGAAATTGTATAAAATTGGCCAGGCTGTTAAGGCTAAAGTGGTCAAAGTGAGTCTTCAACGATTGATATTATCACTATCAGGTAGGGAGAGAACACGTGAATATACATATATATTAAAAATGCTGACAAACTGTTTTTTATGCCATTTTTTTTCTTCTCCATTTTCCCAGGAATTCATGAACTGGAAGCAGGTAAAATTGTATTGGGAAGGGTGACTAGCTTTCTCCCACAACTTGGCGTTCGAGTCAAACTTCCGTTTGGTGAAATTGGAAATGTGGCAGTCACTGACATTGCTGATGAATACAAGCCCAATCCGTTAGCAGGATTTCAGAAGGATCAGCTGCTGAGGTCAGTAATGGACCATCTACAGAATGTGTATAATGCTGGCTAATGCATTTTGATAGCAAACTCTTTAATCTGTATCCATTATTTCTTGCATCTCCTTAATTGTATGCTATTTGATTGGGAAATAAAACCCCTTGCAATTTACTGGATTTTCACGACTATATGGCGCATCACATTTTTAAGCCGCTGTGTCAGTAATTAGTGCGACTTCTGTATTTAACACAAAGGACACACCGTTAAAAAGACGCAGCCAGGCATGGCAAAACATACACTAGCAGAGTCACCGTCATTGCTATGTGGCTCCACAGAGATGATGCCGGCTTGGGCAAAAGCTCAGAACAACTATCCAAGCTCACCCAGGCTGCCACAATCCATTTGCAAATTGTAGCGTAACTAACCCGGCGCTGCCTTCCACTCTTCGTGAAGCTGTGTTCACCAGCTACCATCCACTGTTTCCATGTCGCTCGCAAACTTTGCTTTGAAATGAGCGAGCACCAAATTAGTGTGTTCACCGTCATACTGGGTGTATTGACAAAAGAACTATATCCCAACAGTCACTGCGCACCGAAAATAGTATCTGGGGCTGCTTGCCGTAGTTGCGGTTCGATGTTCATCCATACATACTATATATATATTATTTCTTGCCGTAGTTGTGAAAGATGTAGAGGATGCTGTACCCTATCGACTGATTTATTTTATTTTATCGTGATAACAATTTTGGAATTGGTCCACTGGATTATAAGACACCCTGTCTATTTTGGAGAAAATGTAAGACTTAAGTGCGCCTTAGAGTTGTGAAAAAACGGTAAGCATTTTGGAGCCAGAATTCAGCTGTCTTGGACATGTGTAAAATTGATAGGAACAAAACATCTAGTATATTTTTTACATGAATTAGCACTTTTTTTTTTAAATATGGGGTATTCTTTTACATGTCTCTTCTCACTGTGCATGCATATTGTTACGTGAATCTGCAGTAACTGCCCGTCTGCAAAAATACTGAGTAGAAATTGGAAATAAATAAAAATTATAAACTGTATCAACTAAATCTCACACATTGTGTTAGATCTACCAAGTTAGCTGTGCTTTTATTTCAGGGTCTATCTTCTGGGCAGCAAAGATGGCAAGTGGCAGTTATCTCTACGAGCCTCAAGGTATGACATCTGAGTGATTCTCAAATCCTGCCTGTGTGGAACTTCCAGACTAATTGGTGTTGTTGATTGTTAAGCATTTGGTCGCTCTGGTTCCAGTCAATTAACATGAGTTGACCTTCTTCACCAGGGTGAGCCCACAAGATGCCAAGCCAGCAAAAGACGTTGAAGTTTTATCCCTAGATGATATGCAAGACGGCCAGTTAATCAGGGGCTATGTCAAATTTATCAGTGGGCACGGGGTCTTTATAAGGTAAGCAAGCCAGTGTTAGGTTTGCCTCTTTAGCATGCAAGACCGCTGTGCGTGCACTATAAACCTGTCTAGTCTCAGCTCAGTGAAAGCCTGAAAGTGAAAACTATTTTTTGCATCCTGCAGATTGTCAAATAACATCATAGGGAGAGCCACACCTGAGCAGTCCACCAAGTATATTGTCCACAGCCACAACCACCTCAGTAATCTTCTACCAGCCGACACCCTGGTCATGGCCAAGATCATCAGGTTAAATCCATTAAACAAATACTGCATGTGCAAGACGGAGCATGGCTTTTTAAAATTTCACCTAATTGAATAACAACAGCCTTGTTAGCAATTCTGCCAGTCAGCAGTAAAGGATCCAGATCACCTGTGATCCAAGCAGTCTAAAAGAATGGATGGACAGACTACTCTCATTTCTTTGTCAAGATGTCCTACTAATTAAAAGTCCCATAAATTGAGCTGGTTGGGACTCTACTACATGAACATATAGATTCTGTTGGCTGTGGGTAGGTTGCAGAAAGGAGAAATACTATTGCCCTGTCTGTTTTTTGTTCAGAATCGACAGAGAAAATAACTGGATTAGCCTGTCCCTGCTCGCCAAGGACACTGGGAACCCAGATGTCCTACCCGAATCACTCGGCCTGCCACTACGTCACATGGGAAATGAGAAAAAGAAGCACGAGTTGAAAAACAAAAGCAAACGTTCTATTTCTGAAAGTGAAGAGGTAACAAAAATAGAGTGAAACGAAAAATATATTTGCCATGCTTTGCCATTCTAACTTTGGTTATATTTTCTGTCAGACTATAAATATAGGAAAGAAAAAAGAGAAAACAAGCCTTGAAGACAGTGACAGTGGGGTTGAAGTGTACTTCAGAGAGGAGGAAGATCAGGAAGATAAAAGCGCTAAAGCGAAAGCTGGAAATGTAAGGCAAATAGTTGACATTGGTTTGATTTCATCTTTATAATGCATGGAAGGGACAGCTGACTACAGCAGCATCTGGGGCAGAATCATGCAGAAGCTGTTTGATAAAAGTTCAAAATGAAAAAATTGGTGAACCTGAAGGCTTGGCCGTATAATGGCGATCCTAAGGTTTGGAAGATTCTCGCTGTTCTAAGGTTCCCTCATAACAGACTTTACAGTGTTTAAATTGTTCAAGCGGTCCCGTCAAAAGTGTTGTCATCATCCTGATGCTGAACTGCTTTGAATGTGTGTGTAGTATGTGTATATTGTAAAATGATATTACGAAGATGTTCTCAGCAGGTTTCCAGTTCTTCGGATCCTTCCCGACTGCGAGTGGAAACTGGATTCTCCTGGGAACTTGGCTTGAGCTCACTGAAGCCTGCTACAGCCAACAACTCTACAGACTGGAGTGATGTAGAGGAGCAAGAGGAAAGCAAGGTGCTTCAATTGTTTTTGTACATGCTGTTGCAACTTTGGCAATTTGTCTAATTTTTTCTTTCTTTGTCAGCCTCAGAAGAAGTCTCGGCAGGAGCTAGAGAGGGAGAAAAAGGTGTCGGAGAAAGCTTTGGCGCAACGTGAGCTGGACTTGATGGACCCTAAACTTCGGCCCCAGGATGCAGCAGAGTTCGAACGCCTGCTCTTGGCCTCTCCCAACAGCTCGCTGCTCTGGCTTCAGTTCATGGCTCAGCACCTGCAGGCCGCCCAGATTGAGCAGGCCCGTGCAGTAGCAGAGAGGGCGCTGAAAACTATTTCTTTCAGGTATCATAAAGCCACGTCAGAAATATGGTATTTAGGAAGAAAATGCTGGTTTCAGAAGAAACCTCATTGTTTAAACTTTCTGTGCTGGATGAGTTGGAACAAATCCTGCACCCATTGTGGGTCTTTGGAACACAATGGTACCTCGTATGTCGATTTACTCGTAACTGAAAAGAACTAAAAAACAATAATTTGCTCCACCCCTCTGAAAAAACACCAAAAACAGGATATTGGATTGGAAAAAAAACTTATTTGTTCTAATTAGGGTTTTTATCAGTGTGTATCCTTTATATTACTATTGTTTAATTTTACAGTTCCTCTTTGCTATTGTGCTTTTCAGGCTTTTAGGCAAATGGCTTAAAATGGGCTGTCCTTCTGCTTTAAAATTTCTTTTCACTTATTAATGTGGACTGAGATTTGTGGGATTCAATTGATCTATATGTGGACATCTTTTAATTACAATTTTTTTCTTCTTTTTTTGTCCAGAGAAGAGCAAGAGAAGCTGAATGTGTGGGTGGCCCTACTAAATTTGGAGAATATGTACGGCACTCAGGAGAGTTTGAAGAAAGTATTTGAACGGGCCCTTCAGTTCTGTGAACCCGTAGCAGTCTATCAGCAGCTGGCTGACATCTATGCCACATCTGACAAGATCAAGGTAATATTTACTTTTTGAGAATTTGTGTACCAACTAAAGAGGACCAATTGCAATGCAATCCAATTGTTCTAAGTAAAAGATTTGTTACTTAAGGAGAAGATTTTCTCTCTGCCTGTGTTTGGATCAGGAGGCGGACAACTTGTATAAGTCCATGGTGAAGCGTTTTCGTCAAAACAACGCAGTGTGGTTGAGCTATGGTACCTTCCTGATTAAGCGCGGCCAGAGTGATGAGGCCACCGCCCTTCTACAAAGGGCGCTTTCAAGTCTGCCACCCAAAGAAAGTGAGTAAATAAAGGAGCATGATGAGACTGAGCGAATATTGCAGATATCTAGACCATTGCAAAATATTGCAAATAGCACTTGTATTAGATTTTATTATATTGTGTTCTTTCCCTGGTACAGACAATTAGGTACCTTACGTTTTTAAGCATTGTACTTTGTCAACAGGTGTGGATATTATCACAAAGTTTGCAAAGCTGGAATTCCGCTTTGGAAACACAGAAAAAGGTCGTACAATGTTTGACAAAGTCCTCACAAGCTACCCAAAACGCACAGACCTCTGGTCTGTTTTCATCGACCTCATGGTCAAACATGGATCACAGAAGGATGTCCGGTAAGGACAAGCTCAAATAGTTTTTTTTCTAACTACATTTCAATCAGTTCTTTGGGAGGGAAAATGTAGTACAGTCATATTCATTTAAGTTATTTCACAGGGCCATCTTTGATCGTGTGATCCATCTGAGTGTGGCGATAAAGAAAATAAAGTTCTTCTTCAAGCGGTATCTGGAATATGAGAAGAAGCACGGAACACCACAGACTATCCAAGCTGTCAAAGACAAGGCTATGGAGTTTGTTGAAGGCAAAGCCAATGAGGTGGCCAGCTAAATGCCAATCTTGCATATTGTGCATGTTTGGTGAGGACTTTCTTTAATACATGCAGCTGTGTAATGTAATATATTTTTAAATTCTGAGTTTACTTTTTGACTGTTGAAATATTACATCTTTAGGAATCTAACCAACTTTCATTTATAAGCATGACCCTGGTCAACCAGAATTAAGAATTCAACCATTTTTATACTCTCTTTGAATAATTCGTGTGTTGAGATAAATTAATGTGGAGCATTGCCATCAGTCAATAAAAATGCTACCATCACAATACATTACGTGACATTTTTATTTAAAAGCAACAAATACAAAATAACAATATATTGGGACACATTTACATACAATACATACAGGCTAGTTTTCTATCCTCTTTTAAAAGGAAAGTTTCTGGTATATAATCTGAAAAAATTACCTACTCAAATCCTTTATGCTGGTCATGATGTCATCAAGAGTGTGGCTACCTCTCGACGGCATGAGTATTCCACCTACGCAGTGGCAGTATTCATTGTAAAATGCGTGCGAGTTATGGACGGTGTGACAGATGTGGTTTGTGCTGGCTGGATCGGTAACAGCCCTGAGATGCTAGAGGTATCAATTCCGCTACTCTTATGTTATACTGTGTTCAGCAGTGCTCCACTCTTGGTGCCTCCTTTCCAGTCGAGTTTTAGCTGAGCAGTGCGATATGAAATCTAAGCGAGAACAACTGTAATCGAAATGTGTTATCTATACATCATTTCCTCCGACACAACCCATTTTTTTTCCACATCTGTCAATATCCAATCCTCACCTAAGAATATTGCTCAAAGGTCAACTGCAACAGAGCCACTTGGGATTATTAATGGCCATTACCAGTGAGATGATCATCTCTAGTCCTACTCAAATGGATATTTTTTTTTGTAAGAGAAGTCCACTTTAATTTCATATCCTCACACCTCTTCTGGCTCCATGGGCCCCTCAGCACCCTGTGGGGCATCTGTGTGGAGCCGCATAATGGGTTTGTTGCACATTGGGCACACACTGCGGATCTCCAGCCACTTCAACAAGCACCTGAAGGGTTAAAAGAAAAAATGAGTCCAAGGATGAACCATATTATTATTTGACAATACAGTAATCCCTTGAATATCGCGGTTAATGTAGACCAGACATGGCTGTGATAATCCAAAACCCAGAAGTAGGATCATCTCTATTATAAAGACCTTTTTTTCTTCCTTTTTTTCAGTGCTTAGTCATAGTAGCAAGCAGAAGACGGTAGTGGCTTTTGCCTGTGTGTTTTAGCATGGATTTTCACATTTTTATTAACTTTAAAACATTTAAATAATAGAAATAAATTGCGTACAAGTGAATTCCCAATAAGTGCCGTTGCGATAATCAAGGGAAGACTACATACGGAATAGATTACTATATTTGGTGCCTTTTATACTCCCATGAAAGACTTGAATACTGTATTGTAATATTTAACATTCATTTGCTCAGGGACCTATTTGCTATTTTAATGTATCTTAATTATTAGTTAGATCTTTGAATTATTTTAAATGTTAGACTTTAAATGCCTAGAGAAAGAGATCTTTTTAGTGTTTTAGACAATGTATTTCCCTAATTTTGTAATCCATTTATATTGTACATTCCAGGAAAGGTGTCACTCTTGAATTCTATAATTTTATCAACTATAAGTAAAAAAAAATCTACTAAATCTAAAAGAATTAGAAATTGAAAGAGGTGCTAATGTATAGATGAGTAACAACACTCACTTCTTGTGAAATGCATGTGAGCACGGGCACACTCCAAGTTCATCTCTGGTTCTGAATTCCTCCAAACAAACTGCACAGGTTTGCTGCCAAAGCCGCACACACACAAAAATTAGGCATATTTTTTACATCATTGCTTAATTTATACAAGAGAGACATCCTTTAAAACCAAAACATTAACAAACCTCTAGCACCCCCCGCGACCCTAGTGAAGATGAAGCGGTTCAGAAAATGAGATAAAACAAAACAAATATGACTTACTCCAAGCAGGCTGAGTTTCTTGCTAGCTCCCTTTAGAACCACCTACAGAAGAGAATAGGAAAGATTGAACATTTCATAATTGTACTGTCCTGTAGTGTCAGCAAAATCATAAATACACTTATGATACCATGTCTCACTGTGAATGACATGACCTTGTATTACTCCTCTGTTTGATGCACATAAAAAGCAAGTCTAATTTTAGCTCCAAAATTGGAGCATTCAGTCTATCATGATAGACTCTTCTGGGTGGTGGTGTTATGTTGCTCCCCTCAATGAAAAAAAAGAAGTCTGATATGCTGTGGTAAGATTTAAAGCCTGCCTTAGAGTATGATGTTACACATGCAGATACTGCAGTCAGTGACATACCTCATTGTAGCTGAATTGCTCTCTGGTTCCTTGTTGTTTCAACCTGAGAAGACAAAAAGGGGCAACATATTGAGATAAAATACCTTATTTATTACAGAGAGATGCCTTAATCTCAAGTGAGGAACTTTCATATACGAGCATAAGCATGACAAGCCTTCCAGATCTTGGTTTACGGTTAATAAAGGCTCTCTCAAAATTGGGCCCTTTACCATCACAAAATATTGAATTCCATTTTTTTTAAATCTATCAAGTGAATGCAGTTCCATGTCAGAAAATCCCAAAAAAATCTTATATGAAAGCTATTGCTGCTGCTCATATACTGCATTTACATATAAAATGACATTACTAAATTATTTCCACTTTTAATATCAATAGAAAATTAAGAATGAATGAAATTATTTTTTAAAGCAATTGGACTACATATTTTAAAGAGCATATTCCGTATTACTTTGTATAAATAAAAATACAATAGGGCTCCCTTAAGATTCACGAGTAATGCTTTGCTCTTTGTCTCAATTTCAACCTCTTTTCTTTTCCAATTTCTTTGCACTTCAGACCAAGCTAAGCCTAACTCTCTTGTACTTGCCTGAAAAGGTAGCAGCAGAAGATGAGACTGAGCATAAAGACGAAAAGGCCAATGCCCAGCACAATGACGTACACATTTAGTGGTAGGTGATACATGTCAGACGTCATGCTGCAGTCGTGTTCAGAGCTTGGAGAATTCAAACCGCACAGGCATCCTACCAAAAACAGATTTTAAAAGCGTACATTCAATGATGTAATACTTGTCATAACTAACTCATGTTACCATTGATCATAGTAAACTAAAGGTGTAACCATCCCAAGAAAGTTCATGGTTTGCTTTCTTTGTTTGGCCTGAACCATAATTCACTGGTCTAGACTTTTTTTGGTGTGTTTCTTTTTCAATTTCCAATCAACCAAGAATTTGAAAACAACCCTACGCAAATATTGTTCAACCATTGAACAAAAGGGTGTGGGCCAGGTAACACAGTACATGACAGAAGTAAACAATCATGCAGCTCTAGCTTGCAGCACTCGTGCACATAGTCTTGATATTATTCATCCAATTACAAGCATTTGCGGGACATTTGGGGAATCAGAGGGTATTGATGCTTCGTCCATTTTATGTTGGCATCTGCACAAATATCGAGAAGGCATTCCATCTCCTCAATGCTCCAGATCGAACACTGACCCATGTAAACCATGGGCGAAAGTATTTTGGAATGCTTGCTCACTCAAAACTTAACCATATACCGATCACAGTACTTTTATTGTTTATTCAGAAATACTTGGTGATGGTGCTGGGATACAACTGTGTCCATGGAGCAGTGGTGAGGTGGTGGCAACCCTAACCCTCATAGGGCTACCCGTTAATTGGCTGTGAAGTAGACAAACACTGCGAACAGACACCGACACACCGCCATCTGTTCCCCAGACTCAATAGAGTACTGTAGTAAACTGTGTGCATGTGTGACTGCACTTGGTGGGTTGAGACGATGTTGTATGTAGTGTACGTGAACGTACCTATGTGAAAAAGAAATTTGCGTGTGTCTGGGGCTGTATTTAAAATGAGCATAGACTTGGTTTGGCAAAATAATACAAACGGAAGCCCCACTTCTATAACACACATGCAACCCTATTAATTTGCAACAAGCAAGCTTTGCCAGCATCCTAATGTCCATGTGTCTCTCTTCAGAGTCAATGAATGGGCAGAGCTTGGCTTAAACTGAATGGGTGGAATGATAGTTTGACGTAGTTGGAGGTTGGGGGTCTTAAAAGGAAGGGGGGCAGGGAAACCTAATGGGCAATGGACTACATGAGCAAAATGGATACCAGGCCTTGGAGGTACTAAAAACGGAATGAAATTGGGAGTGGTCGCCCCACACATTTGGCATCTGTAACAGCTTCCACATTAGCGGGAAGAACGTGTTAGGGTGTGTGTTTGTAATCTGAAAAGCATCTCTGGTCCTTTTTATCCCAAAGTACTCAAACAATTCCAAACCAAATTCTTCCAAGTTGATTTTATTTACTTTGCATCATGTTGGAAAGGAAAAGCGATTTCCACAACTGTCCACTCATATTTGGACAAATGTAACAGACCAAAATGTGAAGCTGAGAAGAAGAATCAAGATGTACTGGGTAGAGAGAATTAAATGGTTGATTAATTGAAGTATGTCCCATGTCTTTTGCACTTATTGCATACATCATTGAAAAAGGCATGAAACAACAACATATGTTGAGGCTGCAGAATGATACTCTGTTGCGATTGTATTAAGTAAACATGACTTTAAATGCATCTCATTTTAAGTGTTATTTGTCGGACACAAGTCACTATACCAAAGTATTTGTGATTGACTGAATCCATCATGGGAAGGCAGTAAACTACAAAGCAAAAAGTGAGGTAACAGAACAAAATAATACGTGCCACAGTCTCTCGTTCGTATTAAATGAATGGCAGAGAAATCCACTCACTTACCGTTACACCATTGGAATGGTTGCATGAAATTTGATTCCTGGAGCAGCAGCAAGAAATTCGGACCCTTTAAGAAGAAGGCTGAGCCTGACTGGAAGCCAAACTCTTGCACTCGTGGTTGGTGCCTGGAATCAGTCAATGTGTACTGAACTCCACCAAATACAAGCCTTAAGTTTTTCAGATTTGCTCAGATTTCCATAAATCCTTGAGAGGTGTGGTTTTGTTGGCTCAGCAGTCTGTGCGGCCCAGCATTCCCCAAATCTGGATTAACCACTCTGTGTTAAGATTGGCAAATTTGGGACAAGAGTTTGGACCACGTCTAAAAATCTCATGTGCTCTTGAATGCCATTATGAATGATGTCATCAGAGAAGACAAAGAAATCCTGTTGTGTAGCTTGAACTGTCACTTGCCTCATATCGCAGGTTATTTCGCAAGTTGTTGTTAAAATGTGAATCATGCGCAGTCACAACATCAACAACACCACAGTCAATATTTTCACTCACAGCAGACAAAGAGCCTCTTTGACATGTTTTTTTTTTGTCTGCACAAATCTCTTCAATGTCATCCGCCGATCACAATGACAGTCGATCAATGAAGGTAATAATCTGGCTTTAGTCTTCTTTGTCTACCCCCACTAAAGCTGCTTTTTTTTTTCAACAGAGGATTTTCTCAGCTCTCATTCTCCCCTCTCTCGTGTCCTCTGCAGTCTCCTCCTCCAGTCCACTGATGTTGCAGAAGGTATTCCACCTCAGTGTAGAAGCCCAAGATGTGCTTCTATCAAATGCCAAAGAAAGTAAGAAGCACTGAGTACGACGGTCCTGGGGCCCACATTTCTGTTTTTGCTGCTGAGTTGTTTGATTCTCACTATGTATGTATTATATGAGGAGTAGGATCCTCTTCCTCCAACCATCTGCTCCTTCAGATGGCAAAAAAAAAGACAAAGATGCAGGCTGTCAGCCAAGAGTCTATTTTTTCCTGCACTCTTCTCCTCTTCTTCTTTCAGTCCATAATGTTTTTGAAAGTGAGCCTGCAGCAGTCTACCTTTTGCTCCCAACGCTTCCTGCACTGCTTTGCTCTGCCTTGGGTTTGTAAACAGATCTGTGCTCATGTGACCATCCGTTTTGCCTCGCAACTCTGCTCGGCCTCAGCCCTCCCTCTGCCTCTGTCCTCCAATCTGTAGGCAGAAGGAAAGCAAAATGAACCAGACGCTGACGAATAGGGTGCCTGCAAGCATGCTGATGTGCGTCCACCTCTCTCATGTATGTGAAAGGGAGCAAAGGAGGCTCTTGCAGCAAAGTCAAGGGAGGCCCTGGTCAGCTGCATGCATGGCTGATGTCCTGACAAACAAAACAATGTCATTTCCGCCAACTAGACATCAGTGAGATTGCGTCCGGAAAACATTCCGCTGTATTTTTCTGCCACGTATACAGATATGGAGTTTTGATTGTTAATTTGAGGTGGCTGTTTCTAAAGGTTTATGAGGTTAAATGTACTCTTTCTTGTCAGGTACTCTTTACCATATTGTGAGAGCCACATTTGATTGACAATGATAAACAACTCTCAGTTTTATTGATTAAAGTCACGTGTATTTTAGGTGCTGCAATTTGTTTTGAACAGGCTATTTTTATGCCAGCTCCTGTATTGTCTCTAACCTCTAGCATCTCTTTCTGCTTGCACATAATTATAGTATCTGCTTGAAACATCACTTCATAGTTTGTTTTGATGTACCTGAACCCTTGTCAATATTTTTTCAATCTTTACATCATGGTTGGAATCA